>NW_027437179.1:23175799-24375799 GCF_033239565.1 Halichoeres trimaculatus
ATGATGGAAAGTATGTGACAGGAATGAGTTAATGTACATGTGCACTCAGCTGGACATGTGGGTTTACAGGTTTTCTTGTTGACCCAAGAATCCTGTATGATCACCGAACTATGTTTCGCATCTTGTTGTGACTCCTTCAGTTTAAGCTTGTCTTAAATGGATCTTTTATAAAGCTTTTAACATTTGTCGATGACGAAATCCGTAAACCTTCATATTACCTCTATGAGATTTTCGTAAAGTACCCTACAAATGTTGCATTGGTAAATGTACATGGTGCAAGTAGCAGCTGTTGGTTCACTTCATGAAATTAAGTTTTCAATCAGGGCTATAATAGGGGAGTAATTGAAGATAGAAATAAACACAATCTCAGGCCTTATGATTTTGGTTCATCTTTATTTTTTTTCCTTTAGAGACAGTCAGAGGGTTATAACATAAATAAGCTATGATTGAGTGCAACCACTTCCCTTTACAGGCTGTACAATGGAAACACAGTAGGACAGCAGTTTGGTCCAAAATGCTGCCGTGGAGACAAGATTGGTTGTGGAATATCATTGGACTCTGATGATGGACAGTTAACAGTATTTTTTACCAAGAATGGCAAAGAAGTAAGTTTTTCATACCCTCACTTAACTTGGGAAATATTAAGTGAAGTAAATACAGTCAAGAAAGTAAATGTTTACATTCTCTTCATGTGCTTTAACCAAACATTTCTGCATCTGTATTTGCCTAGATCGGCAGCGTTGAAGTCCCAGACCCCCCTGAAGCTCTGTACCCTGCTGTGGGGATGCACTCTCTTGGGGAAGAAGTCCTGCTGGACCTGAATGCTGAATGGGGGTCGGATGAGGATGATGGACAGATGATAGTGGACAGTCATGAAGAGGACTGGAGCCGACTTCATGATGTCAAAGTGACTGGCACGGTAAGTCCTGATGAATGTTAAATGAAAAATGGAGTCATTAGTTTTTAGCAGATCAGCCAGTAGCAGCATTTACATAAAACTGTGGCCAGCATGTTTGTTGACTGGTTTTGCAATGGCCTCTGATCTGAACAGCACTACTCTGTAATCACACCCTGCACACCCTCCACACCCTGCACAGGGAATGAATTGTTTATAGCTTGTTAGAATTTGAAAAATTAAGGTTATGTATATTGCATCACATGTCACACATTCCAAGTCTGTGTCGAATCAGATGTTAAAGAATGATAATATAGACCAAAAGGTCAAAGTTCTGAGATACAGAGACATAAACCAAATCTTGGGTTGTCTTAACAAAAATACAAAAGATTTTATTTGCCCGTGCTGATTTATTTTAAAGAGCACTTTTTCTCTACTTACGTAACTTATGTTACAAAGTGCTTTGCAGGAGTAAAACAAAGCACAGAACGGGCAAATAAAGTGGGTTAGGTCAATAAAACTGGTATATTTGCAGAGACAACAACAATAGTGTTCATTCCTAAGTGAAATTAGTCAAAACTCTCTGGTGAAAGTATGTTTTCCAGAAGAGATTCTGAAATTGTTCACCAAATCTGCTGACCTGATTTCATCAGGCAGTCTGTTTCAGAGCTTTTGGGTTTTGACTGAAAATGTTACGTCAGCCCTTATTTTCAGTTGTGTTTCAGAAAAACATGAATGACCTTTACCCAAGGATCTCAAGACAGCAATTATAAAGAACATTTTATCTAGAACCCTCCCTGACCTCTTGTCTCTCACTATGTCTGAGTCTCCGCCCCTCTCTCTGATGGCAGGGCTGCAGGGTTTGTGTCTGACTCAGGCGTTGGTAAGCACTGAACATGAATGCAAAGAGGATGGGAGGAGGACACAGCTGACTCGCCCTGAGGCAAGAGTGCAACCTGTGTGCCACCCGCATATCCAATTATCCTTTATTTCAACAAATATAGCCTTGACTTGGGTAAATGAAGGGCCTCAAAAATGCTGTTGGATCTTTATCAAACTCATCTGTTACAAGAAGGCCGGCAGGGCAAAAATACAGTCAGTATGCGGCAAAAGTTGTGGGATTTAAATGCTTATGAGTGGTTGAAAAGCACATTTCTGAGGCTTAAGGTTGAATTCACTGAGATCTTGAATAAACAGGGCATAGCTGTTTTTACTCTTGAGTCTTCACACATTTTGTTTTCACTACTATTGCTGCCTTCAGGCTCGTGTAATGAGAAATGTTTTTCTCATGGCTGGGACTCTTCTTTAGTTGTGTTGATTTCCCCTGCTCCACATACTAAAGAGTTATGTTGTCTCTGAGGCTCCTCTGTATGACTCAAGGAGCTGATAAAACCAGATCATGTCCCAAATTTTCTACAGAAAGAAAGAATAGTATGACGTTGCAAACTAATTTTTGCAGCTCATCATGTAATGGTCTTCTCAGTGCAGTCTGAATAGAGCATTCATCATCTCATATAACACCTCTGTTGTATGTAAAGTTCAGCAGAGAGAGGGAATTGTAGGGCACAGAGGAAAGAGTTTTTGACTTATTCAATTTTGATTCAACAGTCTTCCAGTGAAATTGTCTCACCAAAATAACAGATATTTTTTATTACGTTTTTTTGTATTACCTCCACCAAGGAGGTTATGTTTTGGGGAGAGTTTGTCTGCCTGTCTGTTTGTCTGTGGACAACATAACTCAAAAAGTAAGGAAGGGATCTTGATGAAATTTTCAGGAAATGTTCAAAATGGGGTAAGGGAGACATGATTACATTTTGGAAGTGATCCAGATCATTGTCTGGATCAAGTATTTTTTTAAGGGTTCTTCACATTCACATCCTGTCAATATTCTGGATACTAAGATCCGGAATATGAAATATGTACTGGGTCATCATCATTTTCAACACTGTCAGGTAACAAATTCTCGTACAAAGCAGCAACTAACCAAATTGTAGTAGACAGTCTGCTGAAAGGAAGTATAACATTAAAGTAGGACTAAAGTGTTGCGTGACAATCACAATATGCTTGGTGGAGGTCTGCGCTCTCTTTTCTAGTTACATTTTGGGCTCAGCGCTTTTGTTACATTTTGGGTCAGTTTTCACATTTTGGGTTTATAACATTTTTTAGATTACATTTTGGGTTGTCCTTATGGTTTGGGCTCTATCAGGGCATAGCCTCGATTCTGAAGAAATGCAGCATAACTCAAACCCTCTGTTGAATCTTCTATGGATAAAACACAAGCTGTCAACAAGTAACCATACAACTAGAGCCCGACCGATTAATCAGCCGGGCTGATTAATCGGGCCGATTATGCCTGTCACTGATTAATCAACATCGGCCAAAATGTAGCTGATTATAAAAATGTTTGCTCTGCGGAGATTCTGTCGCTCCTGTTCCTGTGTGTTGGGCAGCACGCTGCCTGAGTGCCTGGCCCCTCCATCCACCATTATCTAATGTAAGATTATAGAACAACGTTTTAACATCGCGGAAGTTGCTTTTTTTGGAAGATAAACAGAGATAAACTGTTAATTCTTGCTACTGTTAATTCACACGTCCACCATTTTCTAATGTAAGACTAAAGAACGACATTTTAATGTTGTGTAAGTTGCTTATTGTGTGTTTACAGTTTGATTTTTTTTTTACTAACTGTGTTTAGTTTTACTTCTTTATTTATTATTGTGTTTACAGCTTGTTCTTATATATCATTGGTTTAAACTACAGTTCTTATGCTGATAGTTTTATAATTTAAGTTCCTTGTTTTAATTTATTAGTGTTCTGTCTCTTGTCTTGAATCATATGGGTATTATAATAATTTGTGTTTATATACCTACAGTATATATCCTGTGTATATCAATGAATTTATTATATTATATCAGCCGATATATCAGATATTGGTCGATATATCTGATATCGGCTTTTTTTTCCCCCCAGTATCGGTATCGGCATCGGCCCCAAAAATCCCATACAACCTCTCTTCATGATACAGAACTGTCAGACATTACTGAACAGACACCACTGTAGCTGCAAGACAGTTTTAGGTGACTGTCATATGCTGAAGGAGTCATGGTACAGAAATCTGTAGCTTCACAAAATCAAGCTCCTAGAAGCTTTGTGTCATGTTTCAAAGGTCACATTCTTTCGTTAAAGCTGCTGTCATTGTTTGACCATTTAGAGACAGCAGAAAAAGCAAGCACAAAAGATCAACTTATCATCACATCACAAAGAAGTGGAAGATTCATAGTATGCATCAAATGCAGAGCCAATAGAAACATTTTATTTTTGCATGTTCTGCAGCCGTTATAGAAAAACAGCATTTATCCAAAGCTGTGTTTAAAGTCAATCCATGAATGTAAATCCAATATTCACTCTTGTGTTTTTTTTTCAACCTACAGTGAAATCTCTGACAAGGGCCTGTTTTTGTCCTTCTTTTTTGGTACTTTGTTTGTTTGTTCTTTGGTTTGATGTCAGTGAAGACAGTTGGTAGCTGACTGTGTAAAAAAATGTGCTTTATTTAGATCATCATTTTAAACTGAAAGTAGCTGATCTCTGAGCTAAAGAGGATAGATTTTTTCATTATTAATATGAATGTTTGGTGCTGCAGTACACATGTACTTATGGCTGAGTGTCACAGTGATAGTAAACTGAGAAAGGGAAGGATTTATCTTTAACTGTTGTTTGAAAACCTCTCTGTGTAGACTGCCACTAAGTGCTCTTTGAGGACAGATTATTTCCTTCAGTTGTGAACATAAGTCAAGTTACTGAAATACCAAACTTTCAACACATGCTAAAACAGTAATCCAGTTTAAATATTTGCTCTCTGTCTGTATTTTTTGTCCTGCAGCTGCTGGAGTATGTGGGTAAAGGGAAGAGCATCGTGGATGTGGGCTTAGCTCAGGCCCGTCGACCTCTCAACACACGCTTTCACTACTACGAGCTGGAGATCGCAGACGCTGGAGAAAAGTGTTACATCGCTCTGGGGCTGGCACGCAGGGTAAGAGTCTCCTCATTTCAGTCAGACTTTCAACGATCTCATGTCATTATCAGTGACATGGAGTGTAACTTTGGCTGCACATGCTCCGTTGTTATTTGTCTGTAAAGTACCCCCCACCCCGCTCCGCTCAATCTCGTCATCGCTGTCCTTCATACACACTGCTGCTCTCACTGTTTCCAGTCTGAGTGATTGATGAGGGACAGAGGAAAAGCTAACAACAAAATAAATATTTTCTCATTTCACCCCCACATCTAGTCCTCCATGGAGAGCAGGTTTTTCCATTTGCATGTGAAATTACCATGTTGAAGAAAAGTACAGCCAATTATGTGAAAAGTTAGTTATGAGATACAATGCATCTGTTGTATTTGTCTCAGTTTTCCTTCTGTCTGTGCTGTTTTTTGTTTTTCTTCCTCTCTGTGGTGCAGCCAGTCTCCACATAAAGACAAATAAGAGGAGGGAATAAAAGTATGTAGGACTTCCTCAGGCTAAAGAATTAAAGTTTGATAACCTAATTAATTTGTCTCTTTTGGGTGCATTAAATCCGAAATGATGACAGATTACGGTGAAACAGTGTTTTGGAAACAAGAAGGGTGTGGGAGAAGACTTGTTGAGTGTTTTCACTTCAGAGATACAGTCATCTGTCATTACTCTTATTAGATCATCTGAGTGTCCTTATTGGACTCTAATTGACAGCTGATCATTGGGCTGTTTTTCCAGCTGCGTTGACAATCCCAGCCAAGGGGATGATGGATCATCGCTGTGTTCATCAGTGACGTTAAACTCCTCCTTCTCCCCTGTCGTCACTTTCTGCGTGTGGGCACTTTGCGCCCTCAGGTCAGACTGTCAGGAGAATAGAGCTCTGTCATTTTGCTGATTGTTTTCCAGGAATTGTTTTTCTCCACATGTCTGCGGGTTTAGAGGAGTGATATAAATCCGTCAGTCAGTCATTTCTGAGGTATTCTGCCTTCCCACGTCCTCTTCTGCAGGACACATCAGTCTGCTGATGTGCAGCATTACTTTGCTGCATAAATCAAAACAGAGATCACTCTTTCTCTTGCTATCCTGTAGTAACGCATGCTGAGCAGTTACTGGTTGCTCAATGCTTGTATATATCCGAAATGAGCTGTTGTTTATGGTGCATTCCTTTTCTCTATCCTTGCTTCAGGAAAGATTTTTTCTACTCAAGTTTCGGCTCTTAACTCAGTCTTTGGCCTTCTCCTTCTCTAGCCTTGTTTTCTGTTTGTAGCTTTGACGAGCACTAAAACTTTTTATAGAAACGATCACCTTGGGTAAATTGTTTAACGAAGCATCAGACTTAAAGTTCTTTCAAAAGTCAGTGTAGAAAAGATTGAGATAGCCAGTGTCATACTGCTAAGTGAAGAAGGGTTTTACTTATTTTTTCTATTAACCAGTATGGCAAAAGCTGTCTTAAAAATAGGCTGGGCTACTTATAGAAAAGAGAAAAAAGTCTAGCTTTTTTTGCCTGCTAAATAATAACATGAACTAAACCAACAAATATCAACAATTTAAAGCTCCTGTGAGGGTGTTGATCTAGTTATAAAACAGGCTTATATGAGCAGTGATGTATCTTTATGACCCTCATAAGAAAATAAAGACATTAAGCAACAGTTTTGTTAGATTCTTCATGGTAATCTGTCTTCCTGTAACTTATGTGAGCAAGCAGGTGTCAGACTGCATGATGGATGGTATATTGAAGGAAAAAAAAAAATTTTAACTTAAGCTTTGCAAATGTTTGCACAGAGTGACTCGTTTCACTGCTGAAATAAATTAGAAAGATATTTCTGTCAGTGGATGTTCATAATAGCAAATTACTCTCAGGAGCTTTAACCCATGTGTGACATTGTCTTTTAGGGGGCTTTCAAGTTTTTAGTAGCCTAACCTGGTCTTTTGAAGAAAAGCTGGTAGAATAACTTCTATTGTTTTTTTCTTAATTTTTTTTTCTTTTTTTTGTTAAATCAGCCTGAGTGAATGTGTATATATATATATATATATATATATATATATATATATATATATATATATATATATATATATATATATATATATATATATATATATATATATATTCTCTAGTTTTATGTGTGAAGTCATGTTTTACCACCTTCTTTTACGGTATTTTATTCTCTCTAAATCTGCTTACGATCTTTCTCCAGCTTTTATGTGAACTTGAGATCACAATCTGACAGTCAGTGGTCAAGTGTGTTAACACTGGCCACACTGAGGGCAAATGGAGCCACTCTGCCTGGTCCAGATCAATAAGGAGGACAAGTCTTCAAAACTTGGTGGAAAAACTCATCAGACAGATGAGTGTTGTTGAGATTAATTGTTTTCCATTTCTCTTTAATTTGACAGGATTACCCCAAAAACAGACATCCAGGATGGAGCAGAGGCTCCATAGCCTACCATGCAGGTGAGTATTGGCTAATTATAACTTTTGTATAATTTAGTGATATGCTCTTAGATTATATTTGCACTACATCACTGCTTGATTTCATGGCAGAGCCAGTGAGTTTACGAGTTTAGGTGTCCAATGTTTACATTGATTATGTCTCCAAGTTGTTGATCACGTTTACTGTAATGGATATTTTCCTAAATATTTATAGTTATCACTATACACACAGATTTTGATGAAATGATTAGGTTAGATTCACTTTTACTGGCCCATACTCTCCAGATTTGTACAAGTTTTCTTTTGTTGCTTTGCTTTCCTCAGTCGTTTTGTTTATGTGAAGTGGAAACTTGGAATTGCATGTTGAAGAGAGAAGGGATTACAGATTGTGTTTGCTAAACAGAATAATTTGTTCAGTGAATTAATGGCTGGATGTTGCTTAACACTGCACTGATCAGAAAGATCAATCCTACTGTCAGCAGATGATTTGTCTTTTGAAAGAGACGTGTTCTGTCTTAATTGCATCTCACTCTCTCATTTAACACCCCTGAAGACAACCCTTGTGTTATTTGCAGATGATGGGAAGTTGTTCCAGGGCAGCGGGGTTGGGGACGCATTCGGACCGCGTTGCTTTGAGGGTGATATCATGGGCTGTGGGATCATGTTTCCTCGTGACTACAGCCAGGATTCTGGAGGTGAGTGTCTTCTTTGCTATTTACAAAACATATTTTTCAAGTCATGTACAATGACAATCATCTTTTCTTCTTCTATGTCTGGGTTTCTATTAGATGACATTGATGACTGGGACTTTGAGGTATCTGCAAAACCTGATGAAGTCCATAATGACCTTTATGCAAACAATGAAGATGAGGAGGATGAGGGAGAGAATCCAGATGGAAGGAAAGTCATGGTGAGACGTCAGAATGTTGAAATGTTTCACAAGGGAATCTTAAACATTTGGTTCAAATATTGTGATCCTGTCTTTGCTGTGTCCTCTCTTGTTTGAGTAGGTGTTTTTCACCCGAAATGGGAAGGTGGTCGGTCGGAGGGAGGTGGCCATACCTGTAGGAGGATTGTACCCCACGATCGGGATGATGAGCACAGGAGAGAAGGTGAAAGTGGACCTGCACCCTCTCAGTGGCTGAGCGGAGAAAGACTTATTGAAATCCCTGTGTTGATATCAGATATCACAGTAAGGACATACATGAAGCTGTGGGACATTTTGAGGATAGCACAAAATTAACCTCCAAATCGAAAGGCTTAGAGATGTTCCTTGAAACGTCACTCCAGTGTAAGAGGAGAACATGCTCCTTCATGCTTTAAGAAAAATCTGACTGTCTGACAGAAACTTTTTATCAAGAGTGAACAGGATATTTTTTTATCACGTGCCTCTGAGAAGTGCTTGATGATTAAACTGTTTCATGAAAACAAAGAAAGCTTAATAAGTGAAAGGCTTTATTGTCTATCTCATGACAAAAACTGTCATGAAATGCCAAAAAAAGACCATGTACAAATCAGGTGGACTGTCGTACAAGCAGAGATGCACATTTTTGAAAAAGAAAATGTAGCTGCAATCTCACAGCCTGCGGCTACAGCTGTGCAAATACCCAAAGCTCTGACGTGCTGCTTCCCACTGACTGTGTGTTACTGACACCTAGTGGTTAGAGTGATAGTATGAAAAATCATTAAGAAAAACTCTTAAACTCCTGCAGCCATTTTGACCTGTGATAGCAATTAAGTATGTATCAAAATTATTTTTTTAAATCCAAAAGCTGTTCATTTTAAACAGGTATGATTTTAACATTTAGTAGCTGAGGTGTCATTAAAAAGAAAACAATATATTTGACAATCAGACATTCTGTCAAAAAAATTGTTTAACAGTAAAATCATAATCATGTTTGAGGATAAACCCCAAATAGATGCAGACTAAAATTAACTTGGTCAGCATGATATTTAGACACTAGTGATTTCTCTGAATGTGTTTTTCCAGCGTAGAGCGGTCAACTGTCCACATGTAGCTGCAGACACGCTTTTAGGCGCTGTTGATTGTGAAGTTTGCCTCAAGTATCTCAAGATCTAAGCATTTAAATTAATAAAAGTAATGCCACACAACTGTGCCTGTTTTTACACACAAGATTTTATAGGAAAGAACTTTGCCTGGACTCTGGTGGACTCTGAAGTGCCTTAAATCAAAAGGATCTACAAGGTCCCAAAAAGGGATTCATTTTGTATTTAACTGTCAGGACTAATTGATTGTTCAACATTTGAGTATGTCAGGAAAGGTCTGGATGTTGAAGATGAAGCTGTACTGTAACTAATGTTAGTTGCTCTCAGGTTGTATTTGAAAATCAAGTGAAACACTCTGTCTTTTAAGGTTATTTTATGATATTGTTGTATTGTAAAATCAAGCATTGACTGCCAAAAAATTCTGTAATTTTTATGTTGTTTTGTGTCACTACAGTCATTTTGTTTAAAAAATGTTCTTTTCTAATTTCTCTGCCAGTTTTTCCCCTGATATTTTTTTTCAGTTAACTTGTTCAGTTTTGAAAATATCCTTTTGCAATGCCAAACTTTTTGTGACATCCACTGTACTGTAACTCCCAAAATAAAGAGAAAAGAGCTCTTCGTGGTACTCCATGATTGACAGCGTTGCATATTTCTCTGCCTTAAACTCTGAGTTCCTCACTACAAAAACTATATTAACATGCTGCTGGAAAAGAACAAACTGCAAAATTTTGATACTGTTTATTATTGGGGTGTGGATGGCCCAGCAGTCCAGGTAGTATCCTGTGGGGTTCCCCTTTGAGCGGGTGGCCCGGGTTGTAATCGGGCCTGTGGCCTGTTTCCCACATGTCATTCCTCACTTTCGTGCTGTTACCTGCTCTACCCACTGTCCTATCCTCTCTGATGAAAGGTGCAAAAAGCCAGAAAAAAATACTTAATATGTATATTATTGATTTTTCTTTTAATCCCAACAAAAACAGACCACAGACCTTGAGCTGCTATGAACCTGATAAGCCTGTTTGATAAGGCTAAACTGGATCCATGTGGTGCGTTAAATTTCCTTAAATGAAAAAAAAAAAAAAAAAAGGTGGTTTCATCTCTAAATTCTCCTTGGTCGTCCAAAGTGTTTAAGGCTGTGGGGTCCACATGATGCTTACACTTCATTTTGGGAGGAAACTACAAAGCATCACACAAATTTGTACCATTGACAAGACCCTGCCACATACTTTTAAATCAGTCCCACATCAAAGTTCAATAAATCATGAGCCGAGGTACCACAAACAGGACGCCTTCTGGTTAGTGAGTCATGCATGTTTAGAAATCTTGTTCTCACATGAAACAATCAGAAAAAAATATTTATTCAGAGTTTTACATTTTTTCCATCTACATTAAGGCAATGTAAAAATTCCTCAACATTTATTCTCAAAGATCTTATAAATAAGACTGTTGTACCATTTTGTGATACAAGATTTTAAAGTCTCTTCAACATTAAAGGAAGGACACAGAAAAGCAAAATGACAGACAGGTTATAGTTGTCATTAAAAAGCACTTAAATGCTGCATAATATAAAAATGCCACCTGCAAGTATTACATCGTAAATGGCGTTTATAGAGAAGGGCTTAAAGAAAGAGACCAAACTTCCAGTAAAATCAGGCGTCGTAAAAAAGCGGTATCAAATATTTCAAAAGTAATTAATGAAAACCTTTAAAAATAGTTGAACCTAAACAATCAAAAATGTAGTTATTGCAGTTTGTAAGCACTTAAATTTGCATCTCTCCTATAAAATGTGGCAAAGCTAGACCTAAGACCTACTTATGAACTGAGGAAACTGAATGAAAGTGTATAATGGTGGACGGATGTTACATTTGGGCTCTTATGACTCAAAGTCATCCTCCTCTTCCTCCTGATAGTAGCGGTTCCTCTTGATTATGTCCTCTGCGCTCAGCTCCTCATCTTCACTTCCTTCTTTGTCCTCCTCCCAGAAGCCCACGTCCTGAGAGGCGCGGTTCTGTTTGGGCTGTGAAGGCGGAGAGGGGGACGGAGAGGTACCTGGGGAGATGCTTCTAACAGAGCCCTCTTCTGCTGCAGCTTTAACTCCCTCTGCTTGGTCGTCACTTTCTCTCTGCTGCAGAGTCTCTGCATCCTTTTCTGAGGCTGCCTCTCTTGTGCTTGTTGGTTCTTCATTTGGCTCGCTCTTTTCTTCCTGTTTCACCTCATGAGGTTCCTTCTGGGTTTCCTTTGGTGCTTCTTCAGATGATCTTTGGTTCTCAAGTGATGCTCTCCACTCCTGCAGGGATTTGAGCGGCCGACGAAGCTCCCTGGAGCCCTGAGTGGGTGTGGGATTGGGTCTGGCTGCAACAGTAAAAGGTCGACAGCGCTCCTTGAGAGACTGGCTCCTCCTGAGGCTCTTCAGCTCAGCCTGCTCTGAGTTCTGGAAGGGTGAAGGGACCTCATCCTCTGGGGGCCACTTGGCTTTCCATGATCGGCCTGAAGGAGCCCCCTCAGTGACTGGACTAAGAACCTGGGCCCCGGGTTGGCTCTCGTCAGCTGGGGGAGGCCAGGCGACCCTGAGCCTGCGTGTTTCACTTTGCCTCTCTGCAGACTGAAGTAGCTCTCTGGGGCTGACTTGTGTCTTCACCCGTGTCTCCAGTGCAGCAGTCAGGTCTGTGACTTTAACCTGGGGAGAGGTTTCCTCAGCTGGAGTTGGAGGTTTGTCCGAGACACTCTCAGCTGGACTCATCACTGGTTCAGATTCCTCTTGTTCTTTTTGCTTCACCTCTTCTTCATTCTCCTCAGCCTCAGCTCGTGGCTCCCACAGCTCTTTGTGCGGGCGGTGCCCAAAGCCCTCATCATAGTTTCCTTTGGCTTTGAACAGCTGGTTGAAATGAGGCTTGCAGTAGATGTTACCATGCAGAGAGGCATAGTTCCCCAGACTGGTAACAGAGAAACACAGATTGGTTTTTACTTGTTACTCTTTGGTTTTTAGCTTTTGAACGGTCTCTCATTAAGGAAATCTAATGTGTATTCATTGTAAAGATTTAAAAACGTGGTATTAAGAAAGACTTCAAGAAAAGTGTGAAAGACATGCCTGATTGTCATGTTGCAGTGCACACAACGAAAGCAACGTTTGTGGTAGACGTTCTTAAGAGCCACCAGTCTCTCCAGAGGATACACCGTCTTTGAACACGCGATGCAGGTCTCCCTCAGTGAGGGGAGGAACTTCTAAAAACACAATTAAATTCATTTACAAATCCATGGTGAAAAAGAGTTGAAATATTTATAATTATGCACATCTCCTGCTTGTTACATAAAACTCTTACCCTTGATGCTTTGGGTTGTTCGCTGGTTTCCCCTAAAACACAAAATGCACAAAATTTTCTTGCTGTACTTCACGTTTAAACGTCACTAGAATGACATTTCAGTTGATTTATTAATATTTTCAACTCTGGGAACTCAATATTAATGCTGTCTCTGTTGAGTGAATGTGCTAACTGGTCCTTGTTGTTAGACTTACCGTTGCACTCGGGGGCAGAGCTGTGTTTCTGATTTACAGCTGCAGATGTTTTTGGAGCAGGCACCTCTGTGGCTGCGCCCTGCGGGAAACAAAGTAAAAGAGAAAAAGAAAACAAACACTTGTGTAAATGGGCGTTGCATAATGACCTGTTGTGGATTTTTCCCTATTTCTGGTGCAGGCAGGAAGGAAGCAAACAAACAATGTGAAAACATTCATAGTTAGAGTAAGGGCTCAAACATAGATCACTTAATACAATGTGGCCTTTCTGCTACATGTACATTTTTCTTTTGGTTGAGCAGAGGTCAGTCACATTCAAACCAGATACCTCAGCATGGACACAGAAGGACATTTTAATGTCAATCTTACTAACAAAAATCAAAGTAGTAATAATAATAATGAAAGATAAAATGAAATAAATAAAAAAAACTCCACTTGCTTTCCTTGTTTGAGTAATCAACATTTAACACATTAACATACATTTAGCAGAATAATATTTAACACTCAATGATAGATCTTAAATTTTAACTTTTTTTTTTTACTGTCTGCTTTTGTGGCTTCAGAGAAAAAAAGTGTTAATGGTAGAGCATAGTGAACAAGCATGAACTCACAGAGTGAGTGGTACTGACTTTAGAAACAGAGGCCTGGTACTTGGCCAGCTTCTCCTTAATGGATGTCGAATCAGCCGCTCGTTTAGACACAGAGGTACCTTAAGAAAAAAACAAACACTTAACCTGTAAAACATCACTGTTGCTCTGCTGTGACGATCAGACAGTTAGTTATGGACTAAGACTTTGGGGTTAAGGGTCAGACACTGATGCCAGTCTCTGAATTTGACCATTTTGACAAACCCCTTCACTCCAAATGAAAGCAAAAGGATGTTGTGATTGTGGCCTTTTCTTTACCTCCATGCTGCTCCTTGTCCTCAGATGAAGTACTGCGGAGTGTTGTCCTGCCAACCTGCAACATACGAAAAATTAAATCAGACATCAGCCGTCTAAACGTAAGCTTGTAAATTTGTTTGGCACCAACCCCGCCTTCGTCTCTTACAGCTGTAGTCTTTTTATCAACCTGTTGTTTGAACAAAGTTTTACTGCTTATGTGAACAGTCTGTTTTTACATACAAGACGCACTGGTTCAAGGATTATTTGATTTGGTTGTAATGTTTACCACACTGCTATAAAAAAGAAGAATTCAGTTTGGTTCAGATAACTTTATTAATCCCTCCAGGTGCGACTGGATCAGAGTAGACTAAGCACAAAAACACAGAAGAGGTTTTATGATGTAGTAAAGTTGAGTTACGTAATTCTGTTTTCATCTGTTAAAGCCTCCCTCACAGGTGAGCATTGTAATCAAGAACATGGTCTGAGCCTCCGGCTTTAGTTCTCAACAGGCAGAAGATATAGTGCGGTCGTGATCTCACAAAACCATAAATATAAACCTTAGTGCCAGTTTTTTGTAAGTTAACTAGCAATCCTTTCCAACAGTCTCTCTCTCGGGTGTTATCCTGAGCTGAAGTGAACACTCGTGTCAATAAAAAGAAAAAATAGTTTTTTTTAAAGAAGTGTAAAAAGCCACCAGGGCCATAATGCCTAAACTGCCCCATGTTCAGTTCAGATCCAAGTCTTTATCAGATATTTGTTAGCAGATGACGCATACTCGTCAAACTACAGGCTCCATCTCTGCAGCACAACAAGAGCAGAAAATGTCTTCATGGACAGTCACAAACATGCCTCTGACCTGAAGTCCCAAAACAATTCCACTGAGCATGAGTTTCAGCGATTAAAGGCTACACCAGAGTTTCTCCAGTTACTCTTTACCCCAAGCGGAAAACATTTCAGAAATTTAAAAGCACATTTTTTCTGCTTCACTTGAGACAGACTTCAGCCAGCATTCAGTGAACAGGTACACCAGTGCTCTCAGTGTATCCAATTTTTCCACCTCTCCTTCCCAGTGGATTTGTGATCATTTTAATATAATTGCTAAAAAACTGAAACTGGACAAAATTGCACGCAACAATGAGAAGATTTTAAAACCACATCTTACATTGAGGATGTTATGAAAACCAGAAAACACTCAGCAGTCAAAGTGCAAAGTGAGATAAAGACTGTTTGCTTCTTAGAGGTGATTGTCTAAGGACTGAAACAGCCGTAGGTCAGGAATGTTCCTGCATTCCTCCACTGAGGAAGGTGAAGAGTGGAGGGCTGTTGTTTTGGGCTGAGGGGAGATGTGATAGACGGAGAGAAAGGGAGGACATAAGACAGGTGAGGGGGAGATGGGCAAAAAACATGTTTAAAAAAGCACCTGGAGTAAGGAAAAAGCAGACGCATAGAAGGACAGTATATGTTAATCTTAAAAAAATTAAATTAACTTTATTTTTTGTTAAAGTTTAAGTTTCCCAAAGTTAAAACTCCACTAAGAAATCCAAAGTGTGAAGCTTTTTAAGCCAAATATGGAAAAAATGTCTTGGTTGACTATACAGTACTGACTCATGCACTTACATAATATTATTGCGTTCTGATTACACCGATTGTTTTTTATTTGAGGTTTTCTGAAATTTCAGCTTAGCTGGATGTCTCTATTCATTTAACTCTTAAAGGACATATTTGATCATACTTTTATTTCTAAAATTTGTAGGTAGAAAAAAATGTTACTTGACTAAACTGCAAATGCCCATAGCTCTTAATGACATTCAACATATTGTTGTCTATATTAATTTTGTCTCCATGTTTTTGTTTGCCTGTGAGAAAGGATAACTTGTGGATCAACTTTATAAACTTTGCAAATTTATTCTTACATACTTGAGGGTTTATTTTTGTTTTTTTTTCTTTGTTGAGAAGATAGCTTTAGGTAATGCAACTCAGAGCTGGCTGCTCAAACGATATCCTTGGTACAGTTAACTCTACTGATGGCCTCAGTTAATGTCTGAGAAGCATGGCTGATAGATGCACAGCTTGAATGCACCAACAAGGAACTTTTGCTGCTACTTGAATTCTTGGATGTCCAAGGTTTAGATGAATTCTTGATTTTACTGTTGCTACATTAGCAGAAAATTGTATTTACACAGAGGATACAGTGTGTCTCCATAGTTACCTTGCTCAGGGCATCCATTCCCTTCTCAAACTTCATTGTCAGGTTGTTCAGTGGCACTCTGGCTTTCTCATAAGAGGAACGGGGGCTGGTTGGAACTTGCTCATCTAGCTTGTCGGGTCTGTCTTTGTGTGTCAGCGTATCCCCGTCCATCCCTTTCTCGTCTTCTCCTCTGCTCACCGGTGGCTCTGTGGGTTGATCTCCCTGATCACTGGACACTGTGGGACTCTTCACTGTTGGAGGTTGCTCGATGGTAGATGGGGGTCTGACCAGCTGAAGAGGTCTGCGGCGGATGTTGGTCGAGCCCTTATCGCTGCTCCCTCTCTGCTCCCAGCGATTCTTCAGAGAGCTTAGATTGACTGACCGCAGAGAGGGCGATGCACCCTCAGAAATCTGTAAGAAAGACAAAAAGCAGTGCAACGCTGAACTTAAAGTGTAAATGTCAGTAACAATCAAAGTGTGCAGCCTGCTCTTCTTTTGCTGGTGTCACTACAAAAGTATTTAAATATTTCTTTTTGACAATAGAGCATGTACAGCCCTAAGCATAGAGATCAGCGCTGTGGAAGAAAGGAAATGCCGGGATCAGATTTTGGCTTCTGACAGATGAGGTGAACAGCTGTTCAAAGCTGGACCAGGAAGTAGATGTTTTTCTGAGGCTGCTGAGAGAAAAACGACTGGCTCACGATGGAGATAGCAGACCTCAGCATGTTTTTCTGTTCACCAGATGCATTCCTTTCCACAAAAACTTCACCTTTCCTAAAAACCACTGAAGGGAGCTCTGTGTTAAAAGGCTCAGCAGTTCATGTCCATGCAGCATGTGGAGCAATAAACAGAACAGCAGGGACACTGCTGCTGTAGTGTGACTACCAGAAACTTCCCTAATTTCAAAAAGAGGAATAACACGTTGAAGAAAGAGGATGTGAACATGGATAAATCTTATAAAACTTATGCAAGTTAACTAAAATACCTATAAACCTTAGAAAGTAACAGGTTAGCAGTGGTTAGAAGGGGACTCCGGTCACTACAAATGGTAAGAAAGCAGAAAACAATTTTCCTCACAAAGTCACATTCTTCTTCTTTTTTTTTTTTGCTTAAATTTGAAATAACTACAAACAAATATTATTTAGTCTTCAAAAAAGTTCACTGGCTCAGAAAATAACTGCTTAATTTACATGAAGTCAAAATAATAATACACACAAGACGGACCAACAATCTTATGCAAAGAAGAAAAAGAATAAATACACAAATTTAGGAGAAATAAATTGCACAAAAAAGGAACAAAAGGAACTGAAGTGGACAAATAACAGGAAAACAATTACTGTCTTTGTGAGGCAAGTCCGGGTGAATGGAGAGAACTGGACAGTGGCAAGATTGTTCCCGTTTTTTGTAAGAAAAGAGAAAAAAAGAAACCTTTGCTGTAAAAGCGCTGAAGTGACCAGATACACAGGACCACAAAGAGACGGTAAGGAAACAGGAAGTCCTTTGGTTAATTCTGTTTTACAGGTCCAGCTCTCCCAGATGTTAGAAGTCACTCAGAAAGTGTTCATGAGAGCATGTCCAGCCCCTTTAACACCAAGAGAGTGACTGAGAGAGATACCCAGGAAACCAGAGCAGGAAATGATACATTCAGGGAAAAGTTAACCCTTTGTTCACTGTGTCGCTGACGTTTTTCCACTGAATTAAACTATTTCTGAAGAAACTCCACATCAGATGTGTTTTTTTCAGACCAGACTAAAAGGTTTTGGATTATTAGAAATGGAAAAACAAAAGAAAGGAGGGAAAAATCCTGAGACATAAAAGAGCAAAGGTCCCTCAATAAAACCAAGAAGGAAAAAGCACTAATGGTTTGCAACACTGTGACGTCAAGGATTTCATATCCCACTCATAACTCAGGTATGGTAAGGGGAGACTTTTTTGCATGATTGATTAACTTTCTACTTCAGGGTGAGGTATACAGAATGAAAATGATAAAGCAGATTGCTGCTTTCAGAGATGTTAAACTAAGGTGGGCTAAAGTTTTTTTGAATTCATCCCACGCTAAGTTTTAAGCCCTCGTTTAAGCTAGAGAAGAGCCCCCCCCCCCACCCACACACACACACACACACACACACACACAAGCCCTGCTCACACACAGGCAAACAGACAAACAGATGGTACTTACACACCACGTATTCAAGCATGCCTCAGACATAGCAGGGCTTTAGTGTTATCCTCCAAAATCCTCAGTAGACTTCCATGTCTCAGTAAAATATCATCAGTTCTCATCTCTACTCTCTCGTCTTAAAGTATTTCTGATTCTGATGATTGGTTTCTACAAAGTTTTGAAAAATACAATGATTCAGCCTCACAAAAAGTACAAAGAATGAACCAAAGAACCTGCAAATGCAGAAGGAAATTGCCTCCAGAGCATCTTTAAAGTTCTGTTCAAACACAGCCTCTCTGTAATTGTGTTAAAATTACAGAGATCACCAGAAAAAGACCAAAGAACTGTTAACTGCGGTCTCTCTCACATACACTAACAGGTAAAATATCCCCAGATGTATAAAGTATATGTCTGGTCAAATTACCTTATTTTTCCTCATTGTAATTGCTGCTCAGCTCCTCATATAATCTCCATCCAGGTTTCTTTGAGTGTATTAAAGTGACAAAAGAGGGAACTACAGAGAGCTCTGCAGGGGATTACACTGTAGTAGGATTATGGGTTTGATAGCATTGTAACAAGTGGCCAATGAGAGGTCAGTGTGGCCCAGACAGTATGTAGGCATGGTGTGTGTCTGCGTGTGCATCTGTGTGTTTACCCCTCATCCTGTCATGCAATAACTAGCTTTTTACCAGTAGCATTGGCTAAACAAATGTAGCAAAACATGCAGCTTACACACGCATTTATTCCAGTGTTAAACTAAGAAGCCTGTTAAAATGCTACTCCACTGATTTGGATCTGTAGATCACAAATAAAGTCCTGAAGTGTTCTTGAAATACTTACTCCTTTTTTCTTCTCTGCACTGGACTCTTCGGCAGCTTTCTGGTACCTAAGAGACAAAGAGACAGAAAGAGTGTATGTGTGAGAGAGAGTAATTAAAAATACAACACATTTTTAACAGTAACATTTGGTACAAGTTTCAGGGTGTGTTATTATACTCATAGTACACTTTAAGGGTGTATATGATTTTATGATTAAAAAGAAAAAATACTCAATGTATCTTGGAAAACGAGCACAATAACTAATCTCTTAACATCTGACACAATTCCAAAAGGAACCAAAGCCTACAGTACAATTAGCCTGTCCAATAATTGCAATAAGACTAAACAATACCGCAGATTGGTTACCTGCTTGTCCACTTATACTTTCCCACGCCCTCATCGCAAACTGCACGTTTCCTCAACAAACTGAGCTCATAAAAACAACTCACCAAAATAACTCCACCTTCATTTAGACAGAGCATAATTACTATCTGTGTGAGTGAAATTAACATCTCTTTAGTTGGATTTATTTAAGTTCTTCCCCTTCTCTCTACAGTCATGGTCTATTCAAGTCTAGCTTTTAACAAGGACATCATAAAACATTAAAACATAAAGCATTCAGGTCAATAGTGTTTATTTTTAATACAACATCAGCTAATAAAAGGGGAACTCCAAGCAGCTGGAAGAAGCTAAATTGTGTTCTGATCTTCATCTTTTTATTCAGTTTATCAAGGCAGAGATTCATGGTGAGAGATATGTGGGCTTGTTTACAAAAAGGCAGGATCCGGTTTTTGTCTATTCAAGATAGAAATCAGCAGAAAGATATGTTTCTTTGACCACAAGGGGCCACCAAAACCAACCAAATCCAAAAGTTCCATTAAGGCCATAAAGATTGAAAAGGCACTGATGGAACTGAAAATGTCATTTAAACAAAAACTAGTCAAAGTGTCAAAGCAAAATTAAAGTATGGTGGAGTATTTTTTTAAAATTTTTCAGGAAATCAGGTGTTACTCACTTGGAGAAGCGTTCAGCAAGGGCATTGTTTTTCCCTCGGCTGCTCAGTGACAGCTCCTTTGCAGTGACACGCAAGGACTGTGTCGCCCAGGACCGTCGATTGAAAGGACCACTCTCCATCTCGGTGGTTATTTGTGTTTCTGAAATGCAATTACAATCATCTTAAGCAATAAGGTTGGTTACTACGAAAAATCTTCAGGTTTGGTTTTAAGCCACAGAGAAAACAAAAACAGTGTATACTGTGTGGAAAAATCCAACAAGATTTCCATACACAAAATAGTTATTTTGAATGGATAAACCAAAACACAAGCTCACATCTGGTATCACTATTTACCTGGTAAATACTAACTGTACTAGTACAGACTTTAAAAGGGTTTTTCTTTCCAGGGTCCAGGTTTGTACATGCAGAGGAACTGTCAGCTGCCTGAGATCATTGTTTTGCAATTTTGCACCATCTTCTCCATCAGTTCCTCTCCTGTCTCTCCCCACTGCCTGACTGAAGTTACATACCAAAGAGCACTTTAACACATGTGAAGCATTCAAACAAACAGGTCAACGTGTTGAGTCTTGAACTTTAGCTCAAGCCACTTCATCACCAAGATGGAAACGCAAACGACAAGCAGCTCAGCTCAGCATGAGTTCATTATCAAGATAACAGACGGGGAAGAAACCAGTGTCCCATAACCACACTGCGTAACATGCAGGATCTGTCTTTTACCTCCCTGCAGCAAATACAAACTAAGAAAAAAAGTGCCACAAAGAGATGACGGGCCTCTGACACATTTCTTCTGTTCATATATTTCCATAATGTCAGGGTTTGAATCCCTTGACTAGTGCCCAGACAGTACGTTGTAACCATGTGTAATCACCGCTGTCTACAGCTGATAGAGTTAATCATCTCTTACTCTCTGAGCTCATTCAGGTAGCTGCACCCATTACGTCACCACCCAGATGAAAGCAACACATGTAGCAAGAGGACTTTGGACTTAACAGAAAAAAAATGAAGAAATCCTTATGACTGGATCAAAAACAAAGAAAAAAATATTGACAAATACAACATCTATTTATAAGACAAAAAATTATGACATATAATTTCATGTTAATACTTTCAAATCCACTGTGGACACTGCTCGGGTGCTTTGTCGGGATCCTCTTATTAAAATGTCTCGGGGCTATTTGCTGCTACAGGTTTTCAGTCCTGATTGGCAGGTTAGGTTACCTTTACTATTGATTAGTTGTTTAATTCTGTTCTGTGTGAACTTCTTACTGAAAACGCTCACGTTTTTCAACGCATACAAACAGTGCTATAAATTAAAAAGTGTTCATAAGTAAGTTTTTCCTGTTGGGTCATCAGTAGGACTTTGGGTTGTTGAGGGCTGTACCAACAACAAGACAGACTGAGACACACCCCAGAAAGATCACAAGTCTTTCCTGAGAACAACACAGGTGAACTGAGTCACCAGTCCAGTTCATTTGTATATCCTTAAACTGTTAATGAAGGCAAGAGCATCTTAGAAAAACAGGTAAGACAAACATCCTCATCAAGGGTTGTGTATCAAACTGAAGTTTTTCTCACACAAGAGCACATGAATAGCTGAACCGAGATGCCATGGTAGAATCAATACACAACGGGAATGTCCCTGGTTTATTTAAGGATTAGGGTGAGGCCAAGCATGCTTTACTTTTATGCAAAAATTGCACTGAGGCCATAGATGCCCGCTTTTTATTTTTTTTTTCTTGGGAGCCTAAGACTAAAAAAACTACAATGCCAAACTCTGCAGACCACCTTGTGTGACATCTCAGAACTTTAAGAACATTGGCTAAATCATTCATCGGGGGTAAAGAAAAAATATCAAAGTACCAACAAAGCCTTCACAAAGGTGTCTCTGATTCAACAAAGACGAAATTTGAAACCACTGCAGGCTGTCCGAAATATGAGCTATTGAAATCTGATATCCTAAACTACAGCATTTCTCTCGATCCTCATCACTTGAGACTGTATAATAAACAGACTTAGTGTCCCTGATATCACCCAGCAGTTTGAGACAGAGGCTGTTTTCAAAACCACCAACTATACTAGAAGTATGAACTGATTTGGATAAAATGCAGAATAGAATATGCAAAAAAGTGCAAGTCTGCAGGCAGTCTTTGTATACTGTTCATGCAATGCACAGCGATAATGTTGTTAGTCCCCTTTTTCCTGTTTATTGCAAGTGGCACTTGGCTTTAGGTGCATTACCACCAGCTACAGGGATGGGTTAGTCAAAATGAAAAAAATATACAATACCACAACGCTAATGTTCATATAAACCAATTATAAACTTTTCCAACAGAAACATGGATTCTTCCAAAGCAGTTTTGCATTCAGCCTTACTTCTGCTTTCCTAAACTGAAAACCAGCAAAACATACCACAAAACGTTTGAACAGAACAGTCATATTACCTGCTACATTCAAAAGTAGTACAAAGTACATTTGAATGAAGTATGTAGTACGTAGTTTCAAAATTAGCTTGAGTTTCAATATCCTCTAAACAACTCTGTAATGTAAACAAAAAGTTCATTCGACAGTACAGAAATGAGCTATTCAGACCCAATCCTTTTTTTTTTTTTTTTTTGAGGGACTGCAGTTTTTAGCACTTCTGCATGGGCTCAATTTCTCACAGCCTGAGATTGCTGCTTGCTTGTTATCAGTTATGGGTGGATACTGACCTTTTACCCCTCAGTTCTGTAGCCTAGTCTACAGCCACAGCGAGACATACAGTATGACTTATGAGTAAGGAGGAGCCTGCAATTCCAAACACAATTGACCTAAAAGCCATAGTTAAATTAAAAAAATATAGGACAAATTCCATTAAGACAATTGAGTTTAACCTGAAAAATCAGTAGCAAGGTGTTGTAATGAAAGACATGACTCATGTTAAAGATTAGCAACCCTGCTCAGAGGACACCGTGTTATTAAAAGAGGTGTTGTATTGTACGCCTTCTAAAGAAACAGACTTTGGTACAACAGTTTTGTGAGCCTGACAGACTTCAAAAGTTAATTTAGTGGCATGAAGTCCATTATAAGACGAAAGGCTCAAAACGAGACAACCTTAGGCCAGAGCGCAAACACGGCATGAGACTAGTTTGGTATCGATTTTGGCTCGCACACTACGGCTCCGATGAACAAAATAAATAAATAAACAAATAAATGAAATAAGTTCACCAGGTACATGACGTTTCAAGCACACCTGTTTCTCATTATACAGTCTGATGAAGCGCAGGTGTGCTCGTTATGTCACTAACTTTGTGAATTAAATTTTGGGGGTAAATCGGTGCCCTGCAATGCGCGAGCCGTATTCCTTCTCCACGAGACAGACCCGTCTCGGCACCTGCTCTCTTAGGCTCGGGTGTCCGACTTCTACACAAATTTAAGTCTTAAAAATACTTAGTATTTGACACAGGCCTATCGCTAAAGTTATCAACAATTTGCAGTATTTGAGTTTAAAGTCCTCGCTTTGAGTTTCGTCTTACCTGTGCGAACTTCCGTCGACTTACCCTTTTTGTAAGAACCTGCTAGATACCTGACACTTGCTGCTGCCACTGCGTCACCAGCAAAGGTGGGGAGAGCAGATAGGTGTCATGGGAGTGGAAGAGCCGGTCATGTGGTTTTTATGCACCAATGACCTTGGGCATTACTCCTACCTGAGACGTTTATGTGTGAGCGAACGCTCCAGCCATGCATGCATGTATCCCACCCACTCAAAAATTCCCGACAACTACAAACACTAGTTCTCGCTAAGGATGAGACGAAAGCAGGCATGCTACCCCACTGAGGTTTTTCGCGGTTAAAGTACAGCTATTGATTGAGAGTAGAATTGAGTAGCTTGTTTGAACACTGATTAAATTAAGTTTGATTTAAGTATATTTAAATTCTTTAAATATCCCATTCACTCTACTAAATAGGGGATACCGGGTAAAGTTGTAACACTTTTTGCTTCAGCACCTCTAACTCACTGAATTTTTGAGTAACAGTTCTCAAACTTTATTGCAAAGTACTCACATTTGTTTACTAAAAAAGGCATCAATTCAAACCTCTGCAAGAATATCACAGACCTCACCAGGTGGTGTCAAATTCATGGTGGCCCTTTATTACAACCTTTCCTTACTACCAGGGTAGGTTGTAACACATGCTGTGGTAAGTAACTTGGACAAAAAAAGAGCAAAAACCAAGGCCATGTACACCAATAGAGGTTTATTGAAATAGATCAATCCAGAAAAATGTCTCTCTCTCTCTGACTGACCACAACTCACTTTCTGTTTGACTCAAGAGTACATCTTTCCTTAACAGTATGCATGCTTAAACACTACAATTTAGCTGTGTAAAGAACACACAGGTCAGGTGTGTGTGTGTGTGTGTGTGTGTGTGTGTGTGTGTGTGTGTGTGTGTGTGTGTTTGTGTGTGTGTGTGTGTGTGTGTGTGTGTGTGTGTGTGTGTGTGTGTGTGTGTGTGTGTGTGTGTGTGTGTGTGTGTGTGTGTATGTATTTTTAATTCAAAGTCATAATGGTGAAAACTGGTTGCTTGTAACCCTGGAGTGATGGCTTTTTTTCAAGGTGCAACATTTCCTCCTGCAAAACCTAAAGACAACCTTGCTGCAGCTCCTTTAACCCACACTGGGATATCACTGGACCCTCAGATTTTGCAGTGATTTGAAGTAACATGGCAGATCCCATGTGCCTCCGTGATTGATTTGACTGACTTGCTGTTCTTTGTGACTTCATCAAATGCTTTTTAAAAACATCAGCAGGCACACCTCTGTCAGTCTTTCTTTTCCACTGCCTGGGCATTGTGTAACATTATTAAAATCAAGAAAATGATCTTAGGTGTACATAAGGGGATGGTTGTAACACTTTAAAGATGTGTCACAACCCACCCCACTCCTGTCAGCCAGTGTTTAGCTAGCTGTATTAGCATAATGGATTGAAATTAGCATGGGAAAAAGTATCACATGCCTGAGAAACTACAATTCATTCTGATATAAGTCACATAGTTTTATCTGGAATAGTTTAAGTACTAAACAAAGTATAGTCTCAGTAAAAAAACAAAAACAAACTTTCTTACCTCAAAATCAGCTTTTTCTCTATAGAATCTGCATGCACCTGTTTTCTGCCCAGACAATCACCATATGTGATCACGGTGGAAGTGGGTAAACATTGAAATGATCATATGACTCCTATCCCTGATGAAATTGGTGGTGTTACAACTCTCCCCATGTTACAACCATACCCAGTCTCCCCTATTTCAGTTATGACTATTACAAGTATCATAATAACCAGAAAGGAGACATAATCAGTTTTGTGAATGTAGCATTTTGTTACAGAAACGGTTAAAAAGACCGTTTTAGATAAGCAGATCTCGGGGGTGAAGGTTTCACGTTAAAGTAAACCACAGGTAAACATATTCTAGAAACAGCACCACAGCAAACTCTGTGAGAATGTTTGTGATTGAAAACACTCATTTAGATGTTTTTTTAAAACACACATGTGGAACAAGCGCCTTTCCTCTTTTAAAATCATTAAATGATTGCAACCATAACAATCCTTATGCTACTGTATTATCCTGAGCAAGCCTAACAGCAGGGATATACAACGGATTATCTTTAAACTGGTTAATGTTAAACACCCTTCCAAATGTAAGTTACAAGGGATAGGAACTCCCAACAAAATATTTGCTCTATTTGGCCAGTTTGTGGTTTTTGTCTTATGGTGGATCAATAGTGTTCTGAAAATATGTAGACTCAAGTGCAGGGTGGGAGTGCACTGGAATTATTAAGGATTACATTTATAGATCTTTTGTCATTTGTCCTTAGACATCAAAAACTTTGTATGACAGGTAAAGGTTAGTTCCATACATGAACAAAGGGTAATAGGAATGTGGTCATAAGGATACATGCTCAATTAGAATCCATTGTCACATCAAGGGATTTGTTTCTGTGTTTTATGTGATAATGACGCCATTGTTAGAAGGCAGCTATCAGATTGGATTTTTTAATATCCTATTAAATTTGAAGAAGATAGCAGCATTTAAAGCTGTATGAGTATAATTGAGGCAGTTAATTGGTCAGGCGCAGTAACCAAAGAGGCAGAGTAGCTACGGACTGATCCGCCGTGTGTCCGTCCGTTTTCACCCATCTTGGTGTCCACTCCTTCCTTTTATCTGCGTCTTTCAGTCGTCGTCCGAGTCAGGCTCTTACCGCGAGAGGCAAGCTACTAACAACATCAGTAAAAGACACAGCATCAAAAATGCGTTGTCTTCCAGCAAATCTATAATTCATTTACTGATTTTATTTTTTGCACAATTGGAAGCCCCGTACTGCGTTCAGGGGGGACAGACAGAAGAAGATGAGCCTTTTCTCTGGGCTGGATGAGGCTGTGCTGCTGTGTGGGGGAGTGGGTTACATCCTGTGGCGTTTCCTGTGTTTGTAAACTAGACGCTGTGGAAAACGTCGGGTGAGTGAGGCTACAAGGCACATACAAACCTTTTCATTTACCCTTAGATTCTTAGTGATTTAGATTGTGCATTCAATAGCCTGCTTTTTAATCTCTAAACGAACATGCTCAGTAATGACAGTGAATAGATTACCTAAAATATATCAGCGTCAGTGTTAGCCATTGCTAACCCCCTAACAAACGTTAGCTTAATCATCAGGAGGGGGAGGCACTCCGACGACGGCCATCACGACTGTCTTTATCGTTCAATCTTGTCTTCAACGATTCGAGCTTCTGTATGACTTTATAGAAATAGTTGACAGAATATATGTCCACCCTGCAAGGATGATGTACTCGTAAAGCTTCCCTTTGAAATCGATGACCAGGTGAGCAAAAATTAAATGCTCGATTTCTCACGTTTTAGTGGGCGAGGGCGCCAGCGAGCAGCTAGCTTCTTGCTAGCTGGTGTTAGCCAGCTTGTTCAACATCAGCCAAACTAAGGAGAGGCTGGGTGGTAGTGCGGAGGCCAGCCCAAATATAGTGCATAAAAATGTTATATTTTACAGCAACAGCATGTTTGGGTTCGGGCTCCCCCTGCTTGCTACTAAAACAATACATACCTTTGAAAAATCCCTGTAATTTGACTTTGAAGTATCTTAATATGCGTTAACAAATGTTAGCTTTGCGCAAGTAGTCTATTTTCTTAGCAACATTAGCTGACTAACGGGATTGGTGAAAATAATGCATCGATTCACTATAATTCTGCACTCACAGGGAACCGTTAGCCTTTAAGATGATACTTAACAACACGACACGCGTTTACACCCATTTAACTTTGAAAGAAATCATGTATGGTCGTATTTCTTTGGGTATATTCATGGCCTTCTTGTATCATAACGTTACTTGGTCAAACCCTACACCAAAACGCGGAGCTTTTCGATTCGATAACGACTTAAACATAAATTGTTGTTTTTTTCCCCTGTCTGGCCATCGCATTTTCCTTTTCAGTTTATCATATAAATCACAAATAACCCCCTCACTTGCAGCAAATCGTTTTCAAACAAGCTTTTACTGAATGTTTTTTTCCCTGTATATCCTCACAGAATATGTATCAGTCAGGTTAATCAGTTTTTCTGAAGTTCTTTTATACAAATTAAATTGTTCACACCTTTCATTTGAGGAGCAAAGCTCTGTAATTACCACAACAAAAATCAAATAAGTCAAAATTGCTCCTCCCTCTCTTTTGTCTACCTTTTGATCATTGCAGATAAGTTTCCCATACACAGTATGCTTTCAAAACAGCTTTATTCTGTTACTCTAACTGAAGTATGACTGTGTGCACCCTAAACGTAGCTAATTGAATTGCAGTCCTAAAAAATTGAAAACAGATTTAAATCCAGTTCAACTCAATTTTACATCACGCACTTTTAGTTGAATTAAAAACTACAACACTTGTAATTTCACAAGCTAATAGATTTAAAAATACTGTATGCTATTCAAAAGAGTATTTGTAGTTTGTCTGTTAATGCCAAAGTGATTTATATCCTCTTTTCTTTACCTGCTGCTTCTTTTCTTTTCTTTACCTTCTTTACGTGCTTCCCCACATAGTTGTTAAATACTATGATAAAATGTCATTTTTGACAAAGATTGACAGCTACAGTAGAATGCAGTTGTGCACTTTTTCATGAAAAAATTTTGTGCTCTGTGTTTGGTTTGTTAGCATTAAGTTTGTAGATGAGAGAACTAGTGTAAAACCTTCAAACCCAAATTTATTTGTAGGTGGGGAAAAAGCAAATGTTAAGTATTTTTTGAAAGACAAATTACAACCTTTTATTGGCATCTGTTTCAGATAACTAAATCCATTTCTTTTAAACTCTTATTAAGAAATTTGACTTGGCATTTACTGTATAAGGTTTTGCTTTTGATGTCGTGCCTTTCACAAGTCTTATTTTTTATACCCCAGAAAATCGAAGATTTCCTTCTTCTTAATTTCTGCAATATTTTGGGGAAAATGGTCAAAGGAAACATATTCCCTATGTCACAGCAGATGTCTACATGTGTTGAACCTTAGTGGGGCTGGCTGTTGTCAGTACCCCAAATTACCATATTAATCATGTCTATTACAAGAGGATGTTTTGGCTGCAGTGAGTTTTATTGTAATCATATGTAATAAGCAACAGAATTAGGTCAACTGGTGAATTGTTTTCCAAACCAACTTCTTTGGAGGATGGATATTTTCACTTGCTGGGATTTTATAGGAGGAGAAATATGTAAATGCATGTGGAATGGTCAACTGATGTACATGCTACAGTTCCATCAAACTACCATATTTGTGTGTGTCATGTTTTTAGATGTGTAAATGTCATTTTGAACAATGGCCACCCAAGTTGGAGTCAGTAGAGCATGTAATGACAAAGACAGCCAGTGATGGTGTGGTAATTTTAATGTTTGTCTGTTTCATCCACATCCTCCTCTTCCTCAGTTTTAATGCTAGATGAGTGAGGTGGGTGTGGCTTCCCACCAGCCCGACCATCTTGACTGACGGATCTCTGGATGACCTTGTCCCCACCCCTGTCCCTGCGCTCACATACACCACAGCAATGTCACATCTGCCCAGCAGCTCAGTCCGCGACCATATGAAATGGGTTTGTTTTCCGAGACCACCAAAGTGGTTACAAATAACTTTACTTGCAGTTTTGTGTCACTCAGGTTGTTGTCGTTGAAGGCTAGCTTGGCAAATGCCATATTGTGTGAAATGCAGAAATTTTTTTGTTGTAGATCTTTTCTTAAACTTTGATTCAGTTGATAAAGTCAAGTTGTTGTGCATTGTCTGTCTTCACAGGCGGGGCTGCTTGGCTGCGAAGCTGTTCTCTCCAGTATGGCCTTGATGCAGGCCAGCTCCATGGCTGCTCCACCCAAAAAAATGATGGCCCCACTTGGTCATGCACCACCACAGAGAGAGGGACCTGACCGTGCTCCCCAGAGTCACATGATCCTCCCATCTGGAATGAGCTGCCCACCCCTGGTTAGGATCTTGAATAGTGATTCAATTCTTAACTACCAATATGACTTTCTGTTTTATTTAGTCATGGTATCAGGTCAAATGCCACTAAAGGCCAAACTTGCAATTTATGTAAAATTAAACGGAGTAAAATAAACTTTGCTTTAACAAGTACAATCAATCCACAATATTGATATACAATAAATTTTGCTTGTGGATCACGTTTTATACTCAAATTTATAGGTGCAAAAAATCCCACTTAAACACTATGTATTTAGTTGTCAAACAGTATACTTATCAATAATAATGATTGGTCAGTAAATTCATGTTTGTATAAGATATTTGTTCTGAGGTTTTCTCAAACAAGGAAATATTGACTTTTTTTTTTGGTCCCTGTAGCTCATCCGGAAAGAAGGTGAATTCCAAGCACCCCGTCTGCTGGACGAGAAGGAGATGAGGGCCAATGAGGACATGCAGCAGAAAAAAAAGAACAGGAAATCAGTAACGCCCTGTAAAGTGAGAGAACAAGAGGGAAGGGGAGGGAAGGTCAGTGGCTGTGGTCGCTAAAAAAGGGATTGGTTTCTGCTCTGCATGTTTTTTTTTTTTGCTTGCTCTCTAGTCCAAAAACTGTTGCTGCTGCTTGCAGGATTTTTTTTTTAACTCACTTCATTGGAGGGCGGTTGATTTGGAGCTTTCATGTATGCACTTTTTGTTTGTGTGGGGGTAGGGGGAGGAGTTCAGGGAAGATGTGGAGGGGGTGGAGGATCTCTGGAGAGGAAAGAGGGGGAGGGGAGCATAGTGAAGCGAAGCACAATAACTGCAGTTGTGTGCATAACAGGGGGAGCAGTGACATGAGGGCATTAGGCCATCAGGAAGGATTGTGCAGTTTTTCTCAATTCAGATGTTAATTACACGTCGTTAAAAGAAAACAACCCCTTTTTGCTTTTTTCACACCAAGGACAATTTGAACTTAAGGAAAAAAATGTCAAAATTTGCATGACAAATTGGGATTTTATGTTCAAAGCAGGGTGACTGACATTTTATGGCTTGCGCTTACCAAAATGCCACATGAATCCTGGCATTCTGTCAGCTCTCGCAGAAAGTAGTTGTGGGTTGGTATTTTTGACAGATTGTACCTTTATTTCAGTGTACATCAATTTTATTATTTTCCATGGTGAGTTTGACAGTTTGAACTAATGATAAACCGTTTTTCTTTCTTGTTGTCATTAGGGCACAGGCGGAGATGAGAACGGTCCATCATCCAAAGTGCAGAAAAACTTTATCTGTGATCACTGTTATGGAGCATTTAGGAGTGGCTACCACCTGAAGAGACATATCCTCATTCATACAGGTATGGGTTGTGTTTGGAACAACTCAAGTTCACAGTAAAACCACATTTTTTATGCCTGAATACATGAATCATGTGTTGATTGAGGCTCTGAAAGCTTGAGTTGGATTGACTTTAGGAGTGTGCAGCAACTGTAAGGTTTTGCAATGGCCTGCTTAAAACCCTTGTTTGGTTATAGCTTTTGCCTCACAGCTAATTGGTGGTATCTGTGGGGACTTGAACTAAAACTGGTGCTCTTCGGTTTAGGGGAGAAGCCGTATGCTTGTGCCGTATGTGACATGAGGTTTATTCAGCGTTACCACCTGGAGAGACACAGCCTCATTCACACGGGTATGCGTCCTTTAACCGTACCCATATTACATTAATGGGACTACATCTGTAGTTTGTCACTTGGATCAATGGACAGATGCTCAGGGTTTATTTTGTCTGTGGACAGTAATTTCCAACAAAGCCAGCCATCAAATCTGTTCACCCCCAAAAAAGCATAGTTTTTGCCTTATACATATTGATCTCCCAACACCAGGAAGAGTTTATGGAGGTTGATGTCATACAGTGTGGTTCAATGGTCCCGAGTCCACTATTGAAAACTGTTGTTCGCATATCAAAGATAAAACGGATATATTTTTGGTTTTGGAAGTCCATGGCCAGCCCAAAAACAGTTGGACAGGCATCAGTTGCAGATGTATTGGGTTGGGAGTTTGGTGCTCATGTTTCATGTGACTGACAACAATTTGACTTGTTGCTGCTTAAATGTTTTAACAAGTCAAATAGGATACTCCATTTGAATTTGTCTAAATAATGAAATAATGCAAATGTTGCTGTTGTGTTCATATCCACACGATCCTTGGGTTCTTACAGAGCGTGGTCACTTAGATCTGTAGTCTTCACCTAAACCTGAACTTCAGTGTTTTCCATCATATTCTACACTTTTGACTTCAGCTCATAGCAAGGCTCAAAGTTTGAGAATCTTATCAGCGATCAGCTCCTGGATGATCTTCAGTTTAACAGTGGATAAGTGCAGGGGAACTCTTCTGGTATTCAGCAGCATCCTTTGGATCTTTTTGATCTTTTTTGGGATCTAAGCCATACACATATTTTCACATCCAAACTAGATTTTTGTTAAAGAATTGAGATAAGCAAAAAAAGAAAAAGAAACTATAGAAACAAGACTTTTTGATAGTGGACTTGAAATTGGACTCAAACTTATGGACCCCAGTGTATGTTTGTGACAGCCTTCAAGCACAGGCCTGAAAAGACACTGAAGATTTGGTTCTTAAAAAAAATCCCCAAACAATAAATGTTTGCTGATAATGATTGCTTTATCATTGACTTTAACTGCATGGACATCAAAGGACTATTATACTCATTAGTCATACATCATGCAAAGGGGATGTTGAGGACTTAAGTTACAGTTTGTGTTGCACCCTTTCACATTAATCTCTTTTTTTTTCACTGTTTAAGAAGTATGCTGTGGGTAAGTCCCTTTCCACCCAAATACTTTTCAAAGTCAGTGGCACCACCTCAGTAGTCCTTGAAAAAAACGCTTAACTGATGAACTACTGATGACCAACTCTGAGCAGCTCAGCTGACATTGATTATACAAAAAATGTATAATTATATTATTGAAAGTAGTATAATCTCAAATAGAGTATAAGCTGTTGCTTTTTGTAGCAGCACTGCATCTGTTCTTTCTTTTTTTAACTTAAAACCCTCCAAATATTTTTGTTGTCCACATTTTTTGTTAGATTGAAAAGCTAACAATTTTATGCTCTGTGTGTGTAGGAGTGAAGCCATACGCTTGTTCCATGTGTGACATGAGGTTTTTCCAGCGTTACCACCTGGAGAGACACAGACTCACTCATACGGGTATGCGTCCTTTACCGTACCCAGTTCAAGTTAAGAAACTGTACATCAAGCTGCTCCAGACTAAAATCATTCTAGTTATTTAAAACAAGATGCCAAATTTGGTGGGTCTGATTCTGGCACAAAAACTAAAATTTCTCATGTGGACCACTCAAAGTGTATTATCCCTTTTGTACCATTGCTGATAAACAACAGTTTCTTTGGCTTTGTACTTTTTTCTTTAGTTTATCTAAAAGTGTAAATGATAAAGCTGGCATTTTAGTTTATGTACTGGAAATACATTTTGTCACCCAACATCAGTTTAATGGGATATCATTTCAAAGGGATCGTCCCATCATTTTTTGGACGTTTGATGAACGGGACGGTGTCATACTCAGCAAAGGGTTGAGCTGATTGATCACATTGTAACCAGGATAAAAGTGTGTTATTTCCGAAACACAATGTCACATAATACCTGTTTTAAAATCCTGATTGTTTGTGGCTTAACTTGAAGACTAAAACATTTGCAGATAATTTTTTGACTTTATTTAGTTCATATGTTACAGTTTATGTCAGCTCCTTACTGCCTTTTCCTGTTATACAGAATTTGCTTTGTGCCATGGTATACTATGGGAATAGTCCTTTGATGTCCACATCTTCTTTACATGACTATGTCTGACCAGCTCACATGTCTAAGCTGTCATCTTCTGGCTTTTGAAAATGTCTGTGTTTATCTAACTGTTACATCGTTGTTGCTTCTGTAAGTGTATGGCGGAGATCAGATTGGTAGCTTTTGAAAGTTGTGGCAGATCGTCAGTGTGAAAGGCTAGAGAACAAGCGCAGCTTTATAATTCAAAACAAAGCCAACCTAAATTAAACCATCCACACCATTTTCAGATTCAGTGATTGATAACATACATGCTGTAGAAAGGACTAAAACATGTAGACAATAATAACAGGAAGATGTTGGAGATGTTTGATGTTTCAGCTTCAGCTGGCCAGTGTGATCACCGTCGTAGACATTTATTGCTAAAGCTGCTGACATTTATGTGTTGTTTCATTCATGCTTGGCTTTCTTGTTGTTGCTGCTGCTGTTTTAAAAATGAATGCTCGTTAAGACAAAGGTCACTTTAAGCTAAAGAACAACATGCACCTCTTGGCATGAAGCTCAGCTGGAATGTGAAATTGTTGCCAGGTCCCTGTGATTAAATGTCTGAATCCTGCCTTCCTTTGACGCTGAAGGAACGTCTTAGCTAATATGTGAATACTTTGTGTATGTAGGGGTGAAGCCGTACGCTTGCTCCATGTGTGACATGAGGTTCTTCCAACGTTATCATCTGGCAAGACACAGCCTCACTCATACTGGTATGCGTCTGAATACCTCAGCTCATTTCTAAGTGGGATAAGAGAAAGACCTGTTATTTGAAATCACAGTTCTGTACAAACTGAGTATTGAGCTGTGCTAGCAACCTATCCAGACATAAATAGGTGTTGTAATATGTAGCTGTTGAGTAGAGACATACATACATAGATGGATACTTGTACTAATTGCACACAACTTCAGCTTTTCCCCTAAGGAATGCTCTATGTTCTTCTGCACACACTGTTTCATTGCATTTTCATATAGATAATTTACTTGGCTTTAATTCATCTCATGATAACAATGTGACAAATGGGGTACTGCAGAACAAACATCTGTTTTTGCCTGTGTGTGACCCGCAGTAGTAGTAGCAGAAGAGCTTTTCTAGGGGAGAAGTTGATGGTTATATGTTCAATCTGTTTTTTTCCCTGTTTCAAGCTTATGTTGAAATACTTTTTGTGTGTGTAGGGGTGAAGCCATACGCTTGCTCCATGTGTGACATGAGATTTTTTCAACGCTACCACTTGGCAAGACACAGCCTCACTCACACGGGTACAAGTTCCCATTTTCTTTTTTCCAATAGAACTTAATATACAGTACACCTTACACCATCTGCCCTTTGTTTTATGACTTATAGAACTTAGTTTCTCAAACTGTTGGTAAACATCAAGCATTTCAATAGCTGGCGCAGGACGAGGGCTGTAACCTTCATGGCATTATTTTCAAATCACAGCACCTCTCTTGTACTTCACTTCAGTGCCTGTAAATTAATCCTTAATAAGTGTCCTGAGGCTTTTTTGCAGATCTTCCTTTCAAAGCTAGAATTAAAAAAAATACCCTTTATAGGACAAAAGTGCTTTACTGAGTTTAATTGGCACACATATGACCAGAGAAAAAGATTTTAGCACAACACAAAACAGTGCACCTAGCCTGTGTCACTTCTTTAGGCATGTCTAGATACATAATCAAATTGAGTGTGTCCTTTTCAGTTAATTGTGTTGTTTTTTACAAAATATTTTCCTCTGTGTGTGCAGGGGTGAAGCCATATGCTTGCTCCATGTGTGACATGAGGTTTTTCCAGAGATACCACCTGGCAAGACACACTCTCACTCATACGGGTATAAGTTTTACTTATCCCTCTTACCTGACCACATTAGAAGTTGTACATTTTAGCCCCCATGTTTTGCCTACCTGTGAGAGTGCATTGATATAAAAAAAGCTAACATTCCATATATAAATTGTGAAAATATAAAGTTTTAGCATACTCTGGTTTGTTTAGGGTGTACTCATTGTGTGTATGTGTGTGTGATCTGTTATTTAGTATTGAACATAAACACATTTATGTCTTGTTTGTACAGTGACAAGATTGCTATAAATATATAAAGTAACAGTGACAGTGACCATGTAAAGCAATATATTTGTGTGTACATAGTTTATGAGCACTTTCCTAAAGTTTGGTACTGTATGCGTTTAGGGGTGAAGCCATACGCTTGCTCCATGTGTGACATGAGGTTCTTCCAGCGTTACCATTTGGCAAGACACAGCCTCACTCATACGGGTATGCTTAAATTGTTTTTGTTTCCCCCCAAAAACCTTTCATATCTATTTCCTTCACATTTTTTCTCTATTTGTCAAGCCTCCCCATTAAACAAAGTCCAATTAAAATGTTTTAATATAGCTTTCTAGGCTTTGTTGGAAAACTGTCCACTGAAAAAGTGACCCTCTTTGTCAGTTACCTTTTTCCACATTGTAATGGTACTATTGCATGTCTATTGTTGAGTACTACATAAAATTCTTTTTGAAAGACACATTACACCAAAAAAAAGAGTTGAATGCAGGTTTTAATAGTCAAATATATCCAAAAGACTGTCTGTGCTGTTTTGTTTGACTTTCTAAATAAAAAAAAAATTGTAAAGATTATGTAATTTAAAAAAAAATACTATAAAATTTATCACAGTTTTGCACAGTCAATTGTTAGTTTGTAGGGTAACTGTTTTTGATACTGGTGTCTTAACCGTATTGTCCAAACTATGGATGTTCTGTCATAACAGATGTACGAGGGGTCAAAAATGATATACATAAACCTAAAGTAAGGAAACACTAAAACCTCTCTCTAAATCAAAATCCTGTCAAATTGGGCTGTACTATGAGATGCTGTCTACTGTCAGTGACAGCCATCATTAATTGACCTGCATTTTTAGCCGACAGTAATATTTAATAAGATATACACTTGGTAACAATGATAAATCTTTGACTTACTAAATCTTCAAATCTGCAATCCAAAATCCTGTTTCTGTCTCTTCATTGTGCACTGCTTGTGCGCTCTTGAATATGTCTGGATTTTTTAGTGTAATGTGTCTGATAGTATCCTGTCTGTGCTTATACATGCATGCATTAATAAAAAAAAAAAAACACTGAACTTAATGTTGTGGGCTTTGTCTGTGTGTTGAACTGCATCTAACTTTGTTGTGCCTTGTTTAGGGGTGAAGCCGTATGCTTGTACCATGTGTGACATGAGGTTCATACAACGTTACCAGCTGGAGAGACACAGTCTTACGCACACGGGTATGTCTTCCTCTTTTTTTCTGCCATGACTTCTTCTGCTTATGACCTTGGTCATGCATGCGCTACACGTTTTTGTTTATTTGGCTGCTTCAAACACTAGATTGTATTCCTTATTAGTAACAAAGTTTATTGTTTGTACTATGCACAAAAAGCTTTTCAAGTGCTGGCCCAATGAAACTTCACCCTTACTTTGTATATGAAATGACATCTCAGCTTAGAAATTACACACGCCACACTAAAGGGTTAGTCAATCAGGATAATATTGAGATGTTATCTTATTATTGAATCCTCTGATAACTCTGAAAAACTTAGGTATGGTCAACACAGGTCAAAATGGCACATTATCAAATCTAACGAGAAGGGCGATAACTGAAAAGTAGCTGCAGTCTTGTGTCTTAGGTTTCAGCTTGTTTGGTTCTAAATGTGTGCAGTTTAATCAGACTGTATCATTTTTCACGTTATGAAAGACTCAAGGATAATCTAGTTAATGGGTCAGTCTGGTTAATCTAAGACAGGTGTAGAAGGAATCACCAACATTCTGAATTAAGGAGTGTTTTTTGGTGATGTTTCCTGGTTTATGGGGGGCGGGACCTCTGGGTCTTATTTAAGGTACTGGTGTTTTACATTAGGCTTTTATCGAGCTGAAATGGACATAAGTTTTATTTCCTGTCACTGAAATTCAAATTAGGAATAAGGATCCAACTGCTCACATTGCTCTGTAGTTGTGTCATTTCACATTCAAAGATATGGTGAGGAAATAACATGATCCACTATTATGAATTGTTTTATATCTGTGTTTTGTCACAATTAACACATGCTTTCTAATATATGCCTTTTAACTAAATATAGAGAGAGCAAAGTAAATGGTTCATTTGTTTATTTAACAATCCAGTTTCAGTCTGATGATCCAAAGCAGTATTGGTTAAGAAATCAGTTGAATACCAAGAGTTTCTGTGCAAACAAATGTCATATCTTATTGTGATGTTCTTAGCTATTTTCCCAACTGCCTAAAATTGTCTGACTTCTTTGATCAGCGTCACAAAATTCAAGTTACAAAGTTTGGAATTCCAGTTGAATATTGTAGAAAATTTACTCGAACACCCATTGGCATAGCATTGAAGGACTTTGGTCTGTTTTTTTCTTTTTTTTTTTTTCATTTGGCGGGCTTTGAGGAAATATATAGTTGTTTTGATTTCTACTGAAGATTGTCCCTCGAATCGCTTTGCTAAACACAGCTCAACATCAATTGGACATGAAAATGTCTCTCCAATTGGAATAGTAAATATTTTTGATTGCATATTCGGATTTATAGCGTAAGCCAGGCGCTGATGAGTGCAACCAAACTTTACTAAGCATTTAGTAAAGTTTGACATCGATCATTTTTGGCAGTTGATTGTTTCTTGCTAAAGTTGGTACTTTGTGTGTATAGGGGTGAAGCCGTACGCTTGCACCATGTGTGACAAGAGGTTTTTTCAGCGCTACCACCTGGCGAGACACAGCCTCACTCATATGGGTAGGCGCCTGCCAATCATAACCAAGATATACAATTAGGAAGCTGCAACACCTGTTTGCCTGATGTAGATCTAATCATCTTTATTTATACACATTTATTACTTAACTGTAACCTAGAAAAGATGACATCATCATCTCATGTGTTGTGATGTATACGTGGATTTAAGATCCCATTTGTGAACTTCTGAAACAGTATCTTATCATATTACATTGTACCCTTTTGTTGTTTTAGGGTATGACATTGGTTATTAACCACAGTCATCAATTTAGTTCAGATTAGACACCTTATATCTTTAAAATATTTCTTTCCCTTATCTGCAGAGACACAAATTTAATTGTCTTGATGCTCTGCGTTTAGGTGTGAAACCTTATGCTTGCACCATGTGTGACATGAAGTTTTTTCAGCGTTACCACCTGGCGAGACACAGCCTCACTCATACGGGTATGGGTCCGTGCACCGTGCCCATGACATTCAGTGTTCGAAAACTGTGCACATTTAGTTTTCAGTCCACTTCAGACATAAGCCTGTTGCATAAACGGTAATGTCACTTTGCAGTCTTTCACAGGGTTTTTAAGGTTGTCTGAGTAAGCCACCAGTTTTTTTGACATGCATGATTTTTTTGTGCTAGTAGTTGATTAACTTTTTGGAAGAAATTGGAACTTTTGCATTAATTGGGGTAGAAATTGGAAAATGTGTGGTTAATAACCAATAGTGCAGGTCTATATTTTTAAACAAGGAAACCGAAGGCAAAGTAATAAAATATTGCTACTTTGCATTTAGGTGTGAAACCTTATGCTTGCACCATGTGTGACAAGAGGTTTTTTCAGCGCTACCACCTGGCAAGACACAGCCTCACTCATATGGGTAGGCGCCCGCCCACCGAACTTATTTTACTGAGATGTTAAACAGAACCAGCCTTTCCGAAGTTGACTGCATTCTTCCCCAAAAATACTTTATAAAGGATTAGAGCGGCAAGCCTAAATACAGCATGTTTGCCGTATCAACACTTAAGCAAGTCTGCATGTATTAATTTAATACAAACATTTAAACAGTGGACTGCAGCATCATCAGCTCATGTGATGTGTCAAAGTTGTGGATTTGGAATTGGTTCATGCAGTGAAATTTGTTTATTATCTGAATTTTATCAGAGATAACGGTTTAAAACAGGAAGCTGTTTGCGAAAGTGAAAATTGAAACATTTGGAAAAGTGGTTAACTACCCATCAATTCTGAACATAGATAAATGGTCCTATTGATGGATTGTAAACACCAACAGATACAAAAGACTGAAAATAATGCCTTAATGCTTTGCGTTTAGGTGTGAAACCTTTTGCTTGCACCATGTGTGACATGAGGTTTGTTCAGCGTTACCACCTGGCGAGACACAGCCTCACTCATACGGGTACGCGTCAGTGCACCTGTCCCCCTCACATTATGAAATTCATCATTGCCTAGTCTTATGTTTTTTTTTTTAGTTTAAGTTCAACAAACAGTTTGAAACAAATGACATATTTGCTGTTATGCATATTTGCATATTTGATACCTGTGATTATTACTCACAGTTTAAATATGTAACTTTTTCCTACGTTTTCAAACAAATGACATTTTAAAAACAGTTTTTACATCTTCAGCACTTGTGTAATAATTATTAACGATAAATGTTAGGTTTAATATAAATGTAATGTTGCATCTAGATGTCTGAGTTTTATTTATATATGCTTTTAAGATGCATAAAAAGTTGTTTCACAAAACTTCTTTTGAGTCTATTGGTGAATGAGGCAAATTGAAATAAAGGCACCAGTCACAGTTTTTTCACTGTAATTCTTAAGTTTGAAGATTTTCGGAAAATTATTTGGGGTTTATAGCTAAAATTGCTGTGTAGTTCTTGGTGCTCATGAATATGTATTGTAGGAGAAACTTCAAAAAACATATTGTTTGCTTTTGCATGAATTGGCAATTGTGTGGTTAATAACCAATAGTGCAGGTCTATATTTTTAAACAAGGAAACCGAAGGCAAAGTAATAAAATATTGCTACTTTGCATTTAGGTGTGAAACCTTATGCTTGCACCATGTGTGACAAGAGGTTTTTTCAGCGCTACCACCTGGCAAGACACAGCCTCACTCATATGGGTAGGCGCCCGCTCATCGAACCTATAACATTTAGACCAACTTCTACTTCCTTTTTCTTAACAATATGAATTCCAGGTCTGCAGATGAGGGCAGTTATTTTGCTGATCTGTGACTATTAACAGTAATGTACATCTTTGCATTTTGTTGAATTTCACATATACAGGTAAATTTCATAAGCTTAGAGTATCATGAAAAAGTTGATTTATTTCAGTGGTCCCATTCAAAAAGTCAAACTCATGTAAATAGAGCCAGTATACACAGCATGAAATATTTCTAACATTTGTATTTGAATTGTGATGATTACCGCTCACAGTTAATGATTTTTCCAGCAGGACTTAGCACCTGCCCACACCAAAAGCACCAAATGCTGGTTAAATGGCCATGGTATAATGATTGGCCAAACAAACTTTCTGGGCCTGAACCCCATAGAGAATCTATCAGGTATTGTCAGGGTAGGATGAGCAACACCAGACGAGCTGAAGGCTGCCATTAAAGCACCCTGTGTTACCAAAACACCTCAGTAGTGCCACAGGCTGGTTGCCTCCATGCCACACAGCATTGTTACAGTATTTCAAGCACAAAGAAGGCACATACTTTGTATAGGTCTCATGTTGTATAATTTTTTGGAGTGTTTTTTTTTTCTTTAAATGAACAGCAATTTGTAATCATCAAATCTATAAAAAAGAAACATTTCACTTTATGTGTTCTGCATCTATTTTAGTTTTACCTTTTGAATCGAACTACTGAAAGAAAATGTGCTTTACCATTAAATTCAAATTTATTGAGATGTACCTGTACACCTGTCTTTACATGTGACGGCGTACAGGACAGCGACATCATCAGCTCATGTCATGTGTTTAGTTGTGGATTATGAATTTGATTGAGTTTTTTTTTTTTTTTTTCATTGGACTGTGAAAAACTCAACGAGCAAGTAAAAGTGGTTAACAACCCATCAATTATTAAGATTCTTAGGTTTAAAACTGATTGATGGATTGTGACGCAGAAATTATTAAAATGATATCCATAATGATACCTTAATGCTCTGCATTTAGGTGTGAAACCTTTTGCTTGCACCATATGTGACATGAGGTTTGTTCAGCGTTACCACCTGGCGAGACACAGCCTCACTCATACGGGTATGGGTCCGTGCACCTGTCCCCTTCACATTCTATTGATCACATTTGATCACTATTTTTATTTGGCTAACACGACTTTGCCATGGTTATGACTGCATATGTTGTAGTAGGCCATCAGGTTGTCAGTTTAACACTCATACTCATGGTTCACTTCAGTGTTAATTTTTTGCAAGGAAATTTATTTATTTAAAAACTGTTTCTTGCCCTCTAGGATGTTTTTTTTGGTTGCGTAATATCTTAATTATTTTATATCATAGATTTAAGTCACATTGTGTTAAATCAGAAAATTTAAATTTTCTAAAAACAATAAGACACATGTAATAAAGGATGTAAAATTGGGTGTTTACACTTTTACAAATGTTAATTGCCTTTCTAAATGTATTACTTTAAAAAAGAAAAGGTCAGTTTGTTGAGGAAACCTACAGGCTTAGAATATTTTTTGTTGTATTATTTTTTTTTTGTAGTTTCAGGTAACACATGTTCAAGTAAAACATGGCACCCAAATAGAATCGAGCTTGTACCATTTATAGCTACATTTTGAGCCTGTTATAGAATGAGATTAATTCAGGGCAATTTTAAGATGCTAGAATATTATAAATTTATATTCTTCAAGACTTTGCAAAAAATACTCCAGACTGAAAATTGATCACCCCACTCGTTTTTTGACCATATAAATACAGGCATGGATGGAAGAGTGGGTACTAAAATAGTTTTGTTTTCTCAGCATTAAGTGAGGATATAAATATATTATATGTTCATTTATACACAATATGTTCTGTGATTAACTGTCATTCACAAATACAATGGATGTGGGTATTTTTGTTTCCACCAGAATTGATGTAGTTTTAAACTGTAAATGACTCACTTTGTACTCACAGATTAAATCATGTTTGCATGACATCTCAGCACATTTTCTGAAAAGGAAAAGTAACAAACACCACATACTCAGAAATGATGAGATTTTATCTCAGTGTTAGCTTGAGCTTGAAAGTTTTATGTCTTGTACCTGTGGGCAGCAGGGCTAATATATTGCTCTATGTGTGTAGGGGTGAAGCCGTATGCTTGTTCCATGTGTGACATGAGGTTTATTCAGCGTAACCACCTGGAGAGACACAGCCTCACTCATACGGGTATGCGCTCCTTTGTTACTGCGTACCCTATCACTGAGAGAGGCTCTGCCGTTTGGGGTCACAACAAACCCAAGTTTGTAATGTCAAGTCATTTGATGGGATGTTGAACCAGCCTCAAAATAGTCACCCCAGTTTTTTGGGGCCAAAATGTTGCGTAGATCTGGGCCACGAAAACCCCCCAGAAATTCCACTCTGATCTACACATAATGAGTTGATGACAAGGCCTTGTAGAGCATCAGTTTACACTGTCAAAATATGCTCCTAGGGCAGGTTTTTCTCCAACTTTTTTGCAAGTGTTGGAAATATAGTTTTGGAATAAAGATAAGTGATCTGAAATGTCATACAATATGTTTTTACAAGACACCTAAATTGATGCATTGACTGTATCTGTGTGCTCTTTTAGGAGAGAAGCCATTTGCTTGTGACATGTGTGATATGAGGTTTATCCAGCGCTACCACCTTGAGAGACACAAGCGTGTCCACAGTGGAGAGAAGCCTTACCAGTGTGAACGCTGCCAGCAGGTACGTGCATATGGAAACATCACAAGATCTTTTTGTCAAGAGAAGTTGAACAAGGGGATGAGTCAACTACTCACTTATGTGTCTATTTTTTGCTTTAAGTTGTATCAAGAGGGGTTTCTTAAACGCTAGAAGCCTCTAAAACTGTAGTATAGTTGTTATTCCTAAGTCATTACACTTATTACTGTGTTGTGTTTACTGTAGTGAGCTTTTAGATTATACGGAGACTGCCGCTTTAGACTGTTAAACATACAAACAGTACAGTCACGCAGACGGAGCACTTATAGATCATTATTATCTCATTACGTCAAGTAGTAAGCATTCTTTACTGAACAGTGGCCAGCTATTTCCTGATATATTTTTCTTTACTGGCATATCTAAAAAAAATAATAATAATGATAAAGAGAAATGGAAAAATATATACATGGTGTCCATAAAGTCTCTTTACAATTCAAGAAATGTATTATAAAAGCAAATACACTGAAAAATTAGTTACAAAATGAGCAGTTATTGGAATTTTTTAAAACTATTTTAATGGGACAATTCACTTTGTTGGAGAAAGCTGAAAGGCTTGTCTTAGAGGATCAGTTTTTTTCTTTATATATTCTTAGTCATCCACTCCCTTGATCCAACACTGTCCGTGTCTCCATAAATTTCTTGTGCCATGCACAAATTGACAGATGTGACGATGGATCTCTTTCATACTTAGCTCTTTAGTTGTGCTGAGTCTGTTTATCCCATTTTGTTTCAATAAACCGTGACGCGGATTCTGCTTTTTTTTGAGGAGAAGACATTTTTTCAGAGGTTCATTTAACAGGGTCTCTATCATCAGTAGGATACCTGAAATACACAAATGCAATGTGATTAAAAACTTTGACAACTACTGTGTACACAGAACAAATCTGATTAAGATATCTCATTAATTGCATTTGTAATATATATTTTTAATTGTGAAGAAATGTTATGGAAACCCTATAGATCTAGAAGATTAAAATAATAAACAAGTTATTGTGTTAAATGGTGCCAAATCAAAGTATCAGGCTAGCATAAACAACCACAGAGTGCAGCAAATGAGCTTCATGAGCTCACAAGGGGCAATGCCTGTAGTAGTAATTAGGAGAAAGGATGATTGAAAAGCAAATTGCCACAGCCCCAGTGTAGAAATATTTCAGCTCCAAACTGAATGAGCAAGGTAAATACAACCAGAACAGTGCAAAATAGTGAACTGAAGTGTATTCCAAATTCTTAAAACCGAGACAACTGGACTGTTGATAGTTTGGGATGAAGCTGATGAGGCTGATGAAGCCTCATGGATAAAGGAGAAGAAAGATATTTAAAAACTCTGAACAGTCCAGTTTCCTGGTTTTCAGAATCACTCTGACTTGGATGAGTGAGAATTTACATGTACACACAAAGTGTAATTGACTACATTGCAAAAGAAATGCTTCCTTTCAATATGTTTTTTTTTCCAAGTGCAATTTTTGAATGAGTCTATTTTATTTTTGTTTTCTGTTTGTTATTTTTTTTAGGATATTTAACAGTTATTGATATTCCAATTAAAACAGTAAAAAATATTAATGTGAAATAAAAGTTTATAGCATTTGAAAGGTTGAATTGCATTATAATGATATACTATGTTTATATTAGTGGTTAATTTGGTGTTACAATAATATCAACTGTATTGTTTTTTGTCAATAATTGTGGGGCAGCTTATTGTCCAGCAGAGTTTGTTATCTGCCCAGGTCTTACAGAGGTTTGAAAATTTGCAGCATCTTTTTGAGGAGGTATTGAGGACAATACATACTTTGACATTGTGGGTTCAGATTTACAGTCTGCCTTCAAAACCTGCAAGGAGATAAAACAGTAGGCTTCCAATTAGCCAACCAATCAGAGATCTTAAAGCCACAGCTGCTTGTTGTTTCAGGCTTTAAATGACTGATGGCTGAAACACAGAGCTGTTTTTTGTACTGTCTGTCTCCTTTGGGACGTTTAACTTTAAAAATCATCGGTTCTGTGGTTGATTTAATCCTGTCCACTTTGTCTTTTGCAGAACTTTTCACGGACAGACAGGCTGTTGCGACATCGGCGATTATGCCAGGGTCGCAGCGTAGCCAAAGTAGAGAACCAGCCATGTTGCGAACCACGCCCATACCCCCAAGAACCCCCACCTGCACCTCCCACCTGGAGTCCCCTCCACCCTCCTCCGGGCCGGCTGGCGGTCTGACATTCCATCCTGCCTACATCCATAACACCGCCAGAGTCGGGACAAGCCACAGGGTTTCTTCTTCTCAGCTCTGTGCGAAGTGAAGCAACTACTAGCACAGGCTGATCGAGTAGCTCCGCTCTCGGGATTACTTATGACAGAGGGACATTTGAGTTCTTGTTTTGTTGACTTTTTACTGTTTCCTTTTCTCCCCTGCTTTTATTTTTAAGATGAGACTTTTCTGTGATGAACAGTGGTCCTGTTTTGTACTTTATCTATTTGATTTTTGCTAAAACAAAAAAAGATTTTTATTGTTATTCAAATATATCTCCATCTGGTGGTACTCGGAAGAGCATTGGGGATTGTTGGATGTGTTGGAAACATATGGGATAATGTGGCGAGAAAACGTATTTGAACTTGTTTCTAAAGTTTCCTAATGTGGTCTGTTTTACTTCCTAACGATGACCTCTCCAGTGATAAAAATGGAATTTCTCTCCATGTTGAGCATGTCGTTAAGACTAGATACCTCCTCATTAAGAAGCTTACTGTGTGTTGAGCTCTGAGAGGGTTTACTAAAAGAAGTATCTGGTCAATACAAGTTCAACAGCAGGATTTCTATGACTTTCTCTGGTCAAGTGAAAGTCAATGGTTATTTTATGTAAATAATTGAAAGTGTTTATTATTTTTTATGAGCAGGAATTTTTCTAAGTATACACAATGGGCAAAAACAGACTAGGAAAATTAGAAATGGTCTCATGAACGGTTTCTTGCCACTGTTAACGTAACATCCAGAGGAGACTTGAGAAACGTGTGTGAATAAAAAAGAAATTAACTGTAAACAAGGATTCCCATGAAGTGGATGCAGAGAGGGACACAGAGACCTAAACCGCAGGATTATCACATGCGTCTCATCTTCTGTGTCATGTGTGAGGACTCAGGAAATGGTACAGGATGGCAGCCTTACCAGGATGTCCTACCACACCTACTGAGAATACTGGGTATGATTTACACACCAAGCAGATCAGGGCTCTGTCCATACATCCTGATCTGAATCCGGTGCAGGTTGGCCACCTAAAGTCCCATCATGTTTGTACAGACTCTTACATTCTGTGTGAGATAACTGGGGGTATACACAATCTTGTGGCCTTAGTGTGTTTCATTTTTGTTTTGCCTTTTTCTCAACTGTTTATTATTGTGGATCAGATGTATTTACCAAGACGAAGCAGCCTTTCATCTTCACAGTATGTTTTTATGTTACATCGCCGAAAGCTGTCATGGTTAAAGAATGTTGATAGCTTCAGTGGCGCTAACGCAGACTCGTGTCCTCCTGTGAGGGCGCTTGTGTTTTGATGGAAATGAATATTGTGGGTCAGTGTTACTGATTACAGTGTAACAGTTATCGAATCCTAAAGGGAGCTCCTGGAGTCTGAGGGTCCTCGGAGAAGTCAGTCACGCTTAATTGTTTCCCCTGCAGTGCTTTGACTGAATGCAACCTTGTCAGAATCAGTACTCGCTTGACTCTACCACACACTAACAGTTGCCTTTTTATCCAAATATAATGTGGTTGGTGTGTAATAATGGATGTCATGTCTCTGTCATGTCATTGGGTTTAGCCTTAAGTGAGTGCGGATACAAAAATAATCATTCTAGTACTAAATGACAATGTAACAACAAATTCTTGTACTTATGATAAACTTCAGTTGTACTGTGTGAAAATCTGTTGATGGTCGGAGCCTGTCGATCAGGGCCACTTTATGTTTCTTGAAGTCTACTCTTTCTGTGACTGGTGGGATGTTTCCACTCTGTCAAAGCTGGTTGAAAGGATGGGTCTGCTGGACTGAACATTTATTAACATATCAGCATATTTCAGCTGATCCTCTGTGCTGTAACAGTAAAAGATGGCTGAAATGTGTTTTTTTCCCACTGAAGTTACGATAAGTTACATACTTGATATGGAGACTGATAAGCTTTATTGTTTTTCATGCAGCTTATCACTGTGTTACATGAGTTTTTTTTTTTGAGGGGAGGAGATTTCTTTAGATGTCACTGACATCACGTTGTAATTGTGTTGTGGTTCAGGTGTATGCAGAGGAAGATTTCAGCTTTGACTAGCACGTTAAGATCAAGATAAACCAGTTGCAGAAAAAGGGTCAAGACAGAAATGTTTAATTTGGCTCTGGGAACATTATTTTTTATCTCTGGAAGGGATGCTGCAAGCACGAGTACATATTGAAAAGGCTAAAGGGCAATACAGTATATAGATAATTTTTCTTGTTAATACATTTTTTGTCATTTATTGTTTTTTTAGTACTATCAATCTTGTTGTGTAAAATGCAATAGAATCCTTGAGTCTCGGATCATTTGTTTATAAAAAATCGAGGTTACTGTTTTTTTGTTTGTTTTTTTGTTTTTGACCGATACAAGGATTACATTGTCTGAGAATATTCTCATCACATTTTGAGGATTGTTTTAAGGACCCTTTTTATTATTATGGAATTTTAAACACTGGAGTGAAAGGAAAAAAGACAAAAAAGACAGAAATTGATATTTTCTTTCTTCAGACTGTACTAGATTTTAGGTTTTAGAAAAAGCCTATTCTTCCTCAACTTGACACGACAGGCCAACAGAACAATTTGGATCAGTACAGATGAGAGCCCACTGTTTCCTAATTCTGACATTAGAGGCGGTAGTACCACAAGAATATGTTCTGTTTCTTATGACAAAGGTCCCTGGTATTTGTAGTAAATTATATTGATAATGGTATTAGATGAACAACAGCATAACAGTAGCTATCACAGATTAGTTGTTTTCTTTATTAGTCTTGCATGCAGAGTTATGGTCCTCAGTTAAGATAGGATCTTGATATTGATTATTTTGTGTAGGAAAAAGAGTGCATAAGAATAACTTCCTAAAAAAATGTTACAATGATTATTGTAAAATGGGCTAACTAATATGTACCCTTGTGATCCAATTAGTTTCAAGTATATGAAAATCAGAGGAGAGGCTTCTTACTATTATGCTGAAATAAAAAAAACAATTTGTAAAGGATGTCTGCATACTGACTGGCTGTTTGCTTCATTTGACGTGTTTTTAAAAAGGAATATAAATATGATGAGGTTTTCTGACTTGAAATACTTTGTGCACTTTATTTCACCAAATCTGACTCAGGCGAGCCACAGCCCTCTTCCACATGGACAGATTCAGTGAAGGACAAGACAGGGGTAACTTCAGCGGCCTATTAGACTTCACATGAAAAACACTTTTCACGAATATTTATGATTTTTAACACAAGTACTCAGAGTCATTGTCATAGCTGGGGCAGAAAAAAAAAGATTTGCTGGGATTTGTCATGTGACCCAGTTTGAATCTTTTGGCTCAACCTATCTTCTTACAGTCATAAGCACAGCTCTCACACTGCATCCCTGCTCTCCTCAGATTTCTTTCCTCTAAGCAGCTGTCCTATCTGATAAAGAATCTAGGATACAAAGGTAATCTTTGATACTCAGGGAAGTAGCTTATTCACTGAGATATGCCTTGCTATGAGGGCATGGTCAGTTAGAATTGATCTTATTTTTGTGTTGAGTAACCCCAACATTTCTCTTTATCCTTTGGAAAATGTCCTCAAGTTAGCTTGTAGAATTCTGATTTCTGAAAATCAAAGTTTAATTGATATTGATACATTTATTACAATGATAATATAATAGCTCAGATTTAGCCACACTAGTCTTGACATTAAAGATGAAATAATATTTCTTAGTTGTCCTATAACTTTCATTTCCTTTGACAAACATGCTGAAAATTATTGCACCTCACCTAACACTGAAACTAATGTATTCAAGCACTGCCTTAAAATAGTTTGTTCACCTTTTCCTTCACTAGGGCCTTATGAAAATGCCACGAAATGCTAAGTTTGTTGCTGGCCTGAAGCATTATTTGAAAAGTTACTCTTTTGCCAAGTTTCAGCATCTATCACCAGCCATTTGTGCTGGAGGTTACCATTAAACAATGTGTTTTGCTATTAAATTTTAAATTTCAAACAGTATTTATTTGTCAGTTTCTGGTGTTTGAAGTTAGCTGTTTTTCTATGGATCAGTTGTATTCTGACAGTTTTTCAACAGTAATGCCCTTGTGTTAAAAAATATATGTATAAACGTTTTCAGCTATTTAAGAATTTTTTGATAAGTCTGTAAAGATTGACAAAATATTTAATCACTCATGGCCGTTCAAATAGTACTAGAAAATCATAAAAGTTGTAATGTTTTAAACAACAAGACTTTCAATTCTCTGAGTGAGGCATATTGATAGGAAAATAGTGTACTGTGCTGAAAAACAATAATTTTATATTTATTTATTTATTTATTTATTTATTTATTTATCTCTGAGTGGAAAAGCGAGAAGGTAATAACTTGTTTGTGTTTTATTATTTTATTTTTACAAAGTTTTGTTTGAATTATGGCTCTTGGATGCCATAACACTAGTGATCCTGCAGGGGGCAGCAGCAACTTCAAATATGACTTGATGATGGCAGACTTGCACAACAGAGCAGAGGAAGAAATCACAAAGCCCGTCTCTGTGGCTGGTCGTGTGATATGGTCTTTCTTTGTTTATCTTCACACAAGCAGCTGATGTGTGAGTTCAATGCATGGTTATCAGTCTAAGAGGCTTTTATTAATCACACTGACACTACAAGATGTCAGGTGACAGTTCAGCTGTCGGTGATTCGGGTGAGCTCGTCCTGCAGCGGAGCTTTGACGCGGTGGACCCGGAGCTCAGTCTGACCCCGTCCTCCAGGTTTCTGCAGGCTGAACTGGAGCTGAACGCCCTCCTCAGCCGGATGTCCTTCAGTGAGCCCGTCCGCTTCATCTACAACCCGCTGGAGTATGCCTGGGACACACACCGCTGCTACGTGGAGAAGTACTGCCAGGCCGGACAACAGATCTTGTTTCTCGGGATGAATCCTGGACCTTTCGGCATGGCACAGACAGGGGTGAGCTCAGCATGCACTGCGTGGATGCTTCATTATGTTCAATTTGATGTTAACCAGAGAGAACTGGATGTTAATGTACTAAACTACTCAACCTATAGACTACAGTCCTATGATCTTAAATCATTGGCTCTTAAAGCGGAAGTAAACTCAGCAAAACAAGCAGTGACAGTAGAAACATCATAGTACAGCGGGCTTTATGGCGGGTCCCATGTTGGACATTGTAAATGTGATATATAAGTTTAGTTCCAGAAATTTATGTTACTTTAGATTCAACCTCTATGATTGTGTTCTTAAAGATGATCTACACTAAAGCTCATGATGAAATAATGAATTTAATCTAGTTGTACAATTTCCAAATACTCATTTATATGCATTCAATGTTTTGCAGTGTGTACTTATTACTCTTGTTCTTTAACTCTGACATGTCTAAGGTTTTTACACACAAGCTTACATTTCTTTCCATCCATAGGTTCCTTTTGGTGAAATCAGGTCAGTTGTCGATTGGCTAAACATCACTGGGGAGGTGGGTCATCCTCCTGAGGAGCATCCAAAGCGGCGGATCACAGGACTTGCCTGCACTCAGAGTGAAGTGAGCGGCGCTCGTTTTTGGGGCCTCTTCAGGAAACTTTGTCGAGAACCAGCTCTGTTCTTCCAGCACTGCTTTGTGCACAATCTCTGCCCGCTCATTTTCATGAATGCCACTGGTAAGAATTTAACTCCCCCTGAGCTGCCTGCAGGCGAGCGAGAGAAGCTCCTCGCTCTGTGTGATGTTGCATTGTGCAAGGTAGTGAAGGCGCTGGGTGTTTCTATGGTAATTGGGGTTGGAAGGGTGGCAGAGCAGAGGGCACGGCGAGCCTTGACTGCTGCATGTGTCGATGTGCGAGTAGAGGGCATCATGCATCCTTCACCCAGAAATCCAAAGGCCAATAAGGGCTGGGAGGAGGTAGCCAGAGCCAAACTGACAGAACTTGGAGTCATGTCTCTGTTAAACAACACGTGAACCTCTCAAAAAGTTTAATTATTAGCAGCAGCAGCGGGAATTAAAAGGTATCAGTGAGAGGCACTGGGTGTTGTGTAAAAAAGTATGGTTACTCATGCTGCTTAAAAAGTAAAGCCACACTTAAAACTTTGTAGAACAGTTTGAAGTCCAGCAGGTTGCAGCGTAGGAGAATTCATACTGTAATCTACCATTTCTCTCATTTATACTGAACTTTATTGTCAAACGACCGTATTACAGTTTAATACGTTTAAATGTTCTACACACTAGTTAAAAGGAGCTGTTGACAAACTTTCTTTGAATATTTCAAATGTAAGCTCAGGATATTTGTAAAAAGTATGTTGAAGCTTAAAACTCTTTTTTGAACAACTTCAGTTTGTTCCGGCCACTGTTTTGAGTGAAAGGTCAAATACAAGAGTGAGTGCTGAAGCCTGCACTGATATGTCTGAGCAATTATGATTCATAATTACACACAGACACACACACACACCACACATACACACACCTACCTCTAAACATGAAAGTGAAAGTATGTAATGTAACAGAAATTCATTTTACATAATGCACATTCTTATTTACCCTCAAAGGTATTTTATTGACTAAACTTTACGTACTACTTATTTCAAAAGAAGACACTTGTTGAGCTACTAAAGCTTTTTGATGGTGACATTGTAGGGGTGGGAACGGGTATTACAAAAAATATTTTGTAAAAACAAGCTGTTTGTCATGTTTCAATAATATTATTGTTTTTGTATTGAAAAAGGTCTTCCAATGACTTTGTTTTGTATATATGATTTATCTTCTTACGCATGTATTTTATCCACCTCCAGGCTCAGTTCTCTTTTTATTGAAACTTTCTTCCAATAAATACATTGGGTAATGGATTGAGAAATTATTTTTGTCCCCTGATGCTTTAAGGATGAAGGTTTTCTTGCAGCCAAACCCTAACCCAACTTATAGTTCATATTTTATCATGACCCTTATGAACATCTATTATTGGACCAAAACATTCAGGCATGATAGGTTAGACACAACTCCCAAGTCACGTGAGAACAAAAATATTTACTTTAAAAATATACTTAACTGACATTGAAAAGTGTGCAGGGACAATCTGTAAAATTAAAATGAGTTAAAACACTGCTCTGTATGAAAAATGTCTTCTTATTTTCAATTTGATGCCAGGAACATGTTTCAAAAAGGGAGGACAAAGGCATATTTTTGTTGTACGACCTCTTTCTTTGACAACACTTTCTTCCCATCTTTTCTTCTGAGAGACACAACTTCTCATGACCACCCTTCTTTTAAACCCAGTCATGTCGCTGGTTGCAATTAACTGATTTTCCCATCCCATTTAAAACATGTTGCTGGTCCAAAGGATCAGTCCAATCCACTTTATTTATCTAGCACCTTTTAAAAAACATTCAAGTTTACCAAAGTGCTGCAAAGTTAAAATAACATAGAAGAATATCAATAAAAGAAAAAGAATCAATTAAAATAACGCATAGAAACATATAAGAGTCATAAAAAACAAAGGGGTTAAGACCATAAAAGACATGAAAGGACACTGACCACACAAATCTCATGCTGAATTAAAAGCCAAAGAATGAAAAGTGAGTTTTAAGATGCAATTTAAAAGTCGTTAGGGTGGGGGATGTTTTTATTTCAAAGGATTTGAAAACCATCAAAATCTGTTTGGTCTATGCTCTACACATTGCCCAGCCTTTTTGGAGGAGTCCTACTTATTTACTTCTGATACATCTCCAATCATATGTATGTGTTAACATCTATTAAGTTTTATCAGAGCAACTTATACCATATCAGTCTTGACACTTTTTCTCTCTTTTTTAACATACCAATCTGCCACACACTCAGACATCAAGTACTTTTTTTGTTCCTTTAAACTTTACTGCCATCAAATGTTCAAAATAAGCACTGCAGTTATTACACAACCACAACAGTTTGTGAAAAGAAGTAACACTTACAGATGAATTGATAAGAAGATTGACTAGCAAACCCCTTGTTAGCATGATCCTTTTCACGAGTACTTGTCGTGGTGTTTGAATAAAATAAAATGAACACAGTTCTTTTTAGGGGTGATGTTTACTGCCCCCACCCCCCACACTGCTTCTCCTGAGCATAGCAACGAGCAACCACCACTAGCAGCAGATCCTGTTTCCTAAAACAGTGGCCTCCTATAGTGGGAGTTGAAGTCAGCAGCACCCCTTTGCCTTTTGATCCGCTGTATGCCTCCGAACTGCATCTCCCATGATTCCTCTGGCATCATTAACTTTACTAAGAAAGGCCCACATGGTTCAGGAAAGACTGTGAAACTCTTGCACCTGACAGGATTGCTCATCACTTTCCACAGACCGATGCACAACCCAGACGTGCAAGTGGTAACAGAAGAAAAGCATCTCTCAGCTGGATTACTTACATCGCAGCAGAATCAGGTCAGAAAAATACTAACGTACTTCATGTCAGAAAAACCTGACATCCTTACTTTTCTTAATATTTTCTGTTTTGATATTTGTATTCTTCTATGATATAACAGAAATCATTTATTATCTTTCACTAGCTAAGTTATCTGATATGATATATTTTTGGTATCTTTTGTAATGTAGGCTGATAGTAGCTTGATAAATTTTAGCATTAAGACCATTTAACAGAGGATGAATTCACACAAAAGTATGTTGCAGATTTTTTAAACAGTCTTCTTTGAATCTGTATTTGGTAGAAGATCATTGAAGTAACTTTATTGCTCATTAGGTTTGTAAGTTTGTTGTTTATGAACATACTGAGGGTCCATAGGTGTCTGGTGTTATTATGACCAGGCTGCATTCCTGGACTGACTTTGCTATCACCTTACATCAGCTGTCCTCCTCCAGACTGAAACTGGAGCACATTTCACTGGATCCACGTATGTTTTCATCCTAAACAGCACAGCTTCCTATTACCATGGATAAACAGCCCACAGTGGTGTTTCGAAATGTGGGGCAGCTTTACTTCCCCCAGACCAGAGTGGAGTGTCACTACAGTCTGACCTCAGAGCACCAGTGGAGCAGCAGTGACTGGATAGGGATATTTGAGGTAGATTGTTACTAAACACCAAAAGTTTAATCAAATAATTTAAGTGAATGTCAAACATCAAATGACATAACTGTTGGTGATGTAATTCAACCATATTTTTGTTACCATGTAGGTGGGCTGGTCTTCAGTCAAGCAGTACTACACATACACATGGGCTCTCGTTCCTGAAGGCTACACTGATGGGACTAATGTCAACTGTTGTGCACTTTTCCATGGTAAGAATTAGGTGAAACATTTTAAACAACAAGAAACTAGAACTCCAGAGTAGGAGAAAGAGAGTGATATGGGTGGAGGAAAAGGAACAGACAGAAAGAAACACAATAAAAGAGACAAATAGTAAATGGAGAATTATTACCAAAGCAGCAGGCTAAAAGTAAGAAGCCAGTGACGTACATGCACAGCAAGACAAAAAAAAAAAGACTTTTACAGCATTAAAAATCTATTTACAGCCCGATTCAAAAATCGACTTAGATCTGAACTGTTAATTTTTCTTTGGGCACCCACTGTTCTGGTGGTGATTTTTTTTTTAATAATAACGTAGTGGTTTAGAAGACATTAAGAACCTAAGCTTACCCAATCAGAGAAGCAGCTCACCTGGCTGACACATCTGGCACCCTGTAGCTGTTAGTGAGGAGTCTCAAAGTCCGCCCTTGTCAAATTTTGCTGTAAATTGTATAAAGACAATAAATGTGTTCTATTCTATTCTATTCTATTCTATTCTATTCTATTCTATTCTACCTCTTCTTGAGTCAGCAATTGCAATATGGCCCCTGCTGACGAAAGGCTTTTCATTACTCTACATCAGGAACAGATGGTGATGTCACAGAGACTATGTCCATGCAGTCTATGGTTATTCCACCAATAACACCAATGCAGTTATAAAGTAGACTAGAAGTTATTGATAACACACATATGATAAACGGTGGTGTGCATAGACTTTTCGCCACAGTCTTTGATTAATTAACTAAAAGCCCAACAAGTCACAAAACTGAATATATGCTCCTAAACGTATGTTGCTCATGCAAAGTTTTGTGTCCACTTAAAACAGCTTTCTACCTGCCCCGCCCTAGTTCGGTAGAGTATCAGTTTGTCTACGTGGATAAAAACGGAGAGATGTGTGCCAGCAGCCGCCCTTTTACTTTCTGTGCTCCGAAGCCACTGGAGGAGCTAGAGACTCTGAAAGAGGATAGAGATGAGGAGGATGGAGAGGAGGAGCTGCTTCTGGTTATACCGAGGGCTCAGCTACTCCAGGTCAGGATCAGTAATCAAGTTCAGTACAGTAATTCTGTACCATGAAGAGCAGTACCACTTACATGATACTTCATCCATTTCCGTTTCAATGTTTGTTTATTCTGCTGTGAACAGAGTCAGTTGGATGAATGCTTGAAAAAACAGGCAGATCTGCTCCAGGTTCTTGATGATACCAAAAAGAAGAGGGAAGAAGAGAAAGAAAACAACAAAATTTCAAGGATGGAGTGGGAACTTGAAAGAGAAGCAATGAGGGGAGAGATTACAGAGCTCAGAGACAACTTGATTCACAGCAGCGACGCACTGAAGAAAGTAGAAGGAAAACACAAGGTACTGAAATCTTTCCTCACTAGATCTCACCTGCCTTCACTTTCCAACATGTTCTGTGTTACACATGAACAGATGTGGAAAGAACTGATAATCATTGTTTGTTTTTTCTTTGAACATAATAAGGATGTGAAATACAGTCAGGAAAATCTCACCTATGAACTGAGTAAACTTTTGGCTGAAAAAGCTGAAAGTCAACAGCGGGTCAGAGACCTGGAGGACGATATGAAGATTCTGATTGAGCGGGAAAAAGACGGAAACCTGGAAATGGAAAGGAAAGTGTGGTGGCTGCTGGCTCAAACCTTTTTGTTAAGTTATTTCTTTGGACCTAAATAAATCACATTTTTCTTCAACAGACTGAAGGAGAGAGTGAAGAAAATGTCCAGTCAAATGAAACATGATGAGGAAAAGAGAAAATCACTTCAGGTATGACAGCATCTGTATTAGGCAGCTGTTTTTCTCCAATAGCACATCTAATGCTAACGGGGAGGGTCACAGGTCACAGTGCAGAGTTTCTGTACGACTGTGTAAGGCAGTAAGCTGTGCACAAACATGGATTTGAATAGATTTTATTATGATTTCTTTGAGAGTAATATCTGAAGGATTTTTTTTGTGCCATATTTCAAAGGTAAATATATGAAGACTGGTTAGCTACCAAGGACAATGCTAAAACTAGCATTCTGGCCCTTACCAGTCATTGTTGCAGTTAGCCAGGAAGAGACTGAATGCTAACATTGTTTGACAGTGTGAGACCAAATCACAGAACACGTTAAATTTCATACCTATTGCTGTTTTAATCCATTGGCATGGTTTTCTCTTTTAACTAACTTCAAAAACAACAGTTAGCAAGAGTCAAAACTCAAATAGTAGCTGTTGTGTGGTGACAGCTTAGGGGTCTCTGAAGTTTTTCAGTTTTTAACCAGTATGACAGCAGTATGACACAACGTGATTTGAGCATCTCATTCAGAGCATGGTGACGGATGAAAATGGTCATTTTTTTCCCTTTTCTTTTCTTTTCTTTATGAAAGCCATGACTGAAACAATGCAGGACCCTAACTGAACAGGATTTTCTTATGTTTCTCTTTGTAGGAGGAGAATGAGGCAGCTCTAGTTGAGGTTCGGGGGCTGCAGGATCGTGTGGATGCAGCAGAGCATGTGGCTGAGGGCCTTCGCAGAGAGCTGAGAGAGCTGGGCACCCGTCAGGGCCACACCAACACAGAGCTGCATCAAGCCCGGCTGCAGGTGGCCCAGCTCACCCTCCAGCTGTCTGAGGACAATCTGCTACTCAGGGAGGAGCGTGCTGCATGTGCCCTTGAGAGAGAAGCTAACAGACATGCAGCAGAGGTGAGGATGCAGCAGAGAATGATTCTGCATGTGCATAACCTAAATGGCAGTCTGATATATATATGATATATATATTTGTTTCCCATGTAGACTGATATGAAGAAATTACAAGAACTAAGCTGTGAGGTGCAGAGAAAGGAGGAGTGGCTGCAGGAGGAGAGGGCGGAGAGGGAGAAAATAGAGGCAGAGCTTGGAAGAGAACGAGATTGCAATCGAGTGAGTGAACTAAAGAACATTGCAACACTACTGTCCACTACACAAACACATTAAGGTATCAAAAATAACCACTCGCGTGCCACAGATCTGCATCATCAGTTGCTCAGATTACACTTTGGAAACTGGAGAACGATGGCAGAGTTCAGCTTGGCTCCTTAATAAATCACACACCATCGCAAATAGAAAGGCTTCCATGAACAGTGAGTAAACATTTCTTCTCACCCTGATGAGAAGGACCACAGGAGAGAGGACAAGCCAGGTCACATGAGTTGGAGTTCAGATGGTGTGGATATACTGTGCTGCCCCCTGCAGGTTCTGCTGAGTGATGCCAAGCAGGAGCTGCAGGAGCTGAAGACCAGTCTGAGGAGAGCCCAGAGAGAGAAAGAGGACGAGCAGCTGGAAAAACAGGCAAGAAATTCACTCCAGCTTATTTGAATCCCAGTTTAGCTCTTCAATGACTCAAGAGTTTCCAGTCTGAAGATGCAAACAAACAACTTCTTCTATGTAAAAAGTGTTGCCTGTAGAAAAAGTACAGCAGCCTCAAGGACTCAGGGAGAGTGAGAGAAACAAATACTTAGCACCCAAAACATGTGGGAAAGTTTAATGAATGGAAAGGAGAATCTTCCTCATTTCAGCTCACTTTTGAGAGATAACAGTCAGCTAAGTTATAAACTTTAGCAATAATTTATGTTAACTTATTTCCTACAACTTACTTTTTTTTTAAACTCAACAACATGTGAAAATATGAATTTAATCTTACGTCAGGACTTTAAAAGTAAGATGGTTGAGTGCATGGTTAAGATAAGACTTGGGAGTTGAGACACCTAAGTTAGTAGACATAGGTACCTCAGAATATGACTAGCTGGTTGTGAAGAAGACTAAAATACTAATCTCTCTTTTGGGGTTTGCAAAAGTAAAAGTAGTATCAACAAACACAAAAAGCTATGTCTTTAAAGATTATATAGCCTGAGCAGCTGAGAGTAGGAGTCACACAGTATGACAAACAGCAGCAGCCTCATCTTTGACATTTTCTTCAGTAAATGTTCCTGATAAACAACACTTTTGACCCTTAAAGGGAAGTGGGATAATTTTTCTGTTTAAAAAACTTCATTCACAGGAAAAAAAACAACAAGGACATCTTCATCCAAAGAGACATCTCAAACTGCACAAACCTAGAAATGCCTTCATGTAAACCCCATAGACTGGGTAAACCCCAATATTTTGACTCTAATCATTTTGCACAGGATCTTTTTTAGGGTTCCTTTCAGTAACTAATAAATCAAACTCTTCAAGAAACAACTTTAGATCTTGAAAATCAGTGGCCAGTACCATAAATTTGTTCTCAAAAACAGATGCTGCATTTCCAGTTTTCCAAATAATTTCCTAATAACTCGTCTCCCTTTCTTTCTCAACTCTTTGTTGTAACTTGGATTCACACAGGACCTGTTAAACTACATTCGTGAGTTGGAGCAGAGGTCGGAGATTGTGCCAAACAATAAGTCAAACGGAGAAACATTTTCCTGTGAGTAATAGTGTCTCTTTGTACACAGCGTTACCAATTCATTAGAGTGCAATGAGTTAGCAAGTAAAAGAGTTGGTACTGATTTAAACAGCCCCTGACTTCTCCTCTGAAGACCACCAGGAAGTTTCTTCAGCTCCTGCCCGATCACTGTGTTTACCTGTTTTCCTGTCAGCTGACCTGGAACAACCTGACAGATCTGAGATCCTGACACAAAACCAGAGCAAAGAGAGCACAGCAGCCTCTGACACACAGGTATTCAGTCCTTTTCAAAACTGAATACGATGCAGCACATCCTGCAGGGAGCAAATATTTGACTGGTTACTCTATTCAGTCTTTAAATTACCTTCTCAACCTGCAGACTTTTAGTTTTTTGGCTCTGCGATCTAACACCAAGGCTGGTGGACGGCAGACATGACAGTTTATCCACTGAGGATGGGTCAAGTTTAGAGGACAGCTGAAACTAAATAAGCAGAACAGAGTTTTAAAATCTCAGAAAAGAACTGAAGCATTCAGAAGACATGTCGTAATTTTCAGGTTGAGACCTCTCAGCTTTGTGTACACATCCAGCTCATCTTGTTGTGAACTGTGTCTAATTTTCATTTTCATTTGTTGTTTTGAAACAAAAAGACATTTGTGGTCATTTTGACCCCCTGTGTGTCTTTGTTTCTGTCTTTACTCAGGACACAACAAAGCAGCAGTGTGACGCTCGAGAAAACGAACGGAAGGAACTAGTCCTACCAGAACTCATCAACCCCGTCCTAAGGTGACTTCTATTTGTTTCCACGGGTCACACAGGACAAAACTGTCTTTTTTTCCCTCCCCATGACTGGAAGCACCACTCCCAAAATATAACGACATGACTTCATTCACACTCCTCGCTGGCAGACAGGTTTATTGCAGCTGTGGTTCCACTTACTCTGCACTTTCACTTATTGTGGAAAGAGTCACACACATCACTACAGAGTGAAAATAAAAGTGTTAAAGTGGCACAAGATTAAAAATAGAATCAATTTAGCAAGCAATAAATTGACAGGAGCAAAGATGTGTGGTTTGTTCATTTCTATTTTCTTTCTCTTTGCAGTGTGCTGGCTGACGCCCCCATGTGGTAACACAGTGAAGGCTGGACAATCACATGGGCCGTAAAAAACAGGCTGCCCTGTGGTGATTATAAGATCATTGTTTTATATTTGTTCATGTAGAAAGCTGCCCTAAAGGCATCATGTTATGGTGAAAACCATGATATGTGTTTTTAAAGAAAAAACAGGCACAAGCTTTTAGTTAAGTGTCCAGAATCCTGACAGCAAGATGGGGTCGGCTGATCATTTAGTTGTTGCTTTAGGATTTGACTTTCATTGGCACAATTTTTTCCTGAACTGTTGTTATTGTGTTTACAGATGCTGTTTTTCCATGTTGTGTGTTTTTTTGTTTTTGTTTTGCTTTAGTTAATAAAAATGAGTTTAGGTTGTCATTTTAACGAGAAAAGTGTCAGGTCACCCTGCAAGTAGCTTCATCTTACTACACATCTTGTTTTTGGTGGCTTTTAGCCCCATAAAATCTGCATGTGAGTGTGAATCCTGATACCAAGCCCAAAGCGCGGGTGTGAGTGTGTAACAGAAAAGTGTGAAATGTTCTGCTGCCTGCAGCTTGTTGAGCACATTCAGGCTGGAATAACATGAGAGTTCGTTTATGATACTTTTGTGTGTTGTCTGGAGAAACAAGTCTCTTTAATAAAATATCGTGATGAATGTGCCTTGACTTAACCGGTCTGGATTTCTAAGTCATGCTTCAACTCAGGACTTGGTTCATAAAATGGATTGCAAATAAACTGACAACTGGACACTGAGGATCTGAGGACAAAGCGCCTTTATCAAAATACAAGAAAGACAACAACATACAAAACAAAACAGCAAACAATAAGCAACAAATAAGAATGTAACAGAACACATCAGCCCAGTCTTTAACTGTGAGCATCAGAGCTAAGTCGATACATGTGAAATAAATCTCATGAGGTTTCCGAATCCCTGAACATGAATTGAGTTGAAAACTACAAACACTGAAGATATAAAACGTCATAAAGCATCAACAAAATGTAACAGAGATAAAAAAAAAAATTCCAGCTTCAAAAGTCAAGAGATCATGAAATCTCCCATAATAAAAAGTTTATATATTTCACAACTTGTTTTTATTTCTTTATATTTTGTTTTGTCCTAATGTGACTTGATGTCTGTCTTTGGTCTTTTTTGTATTCATATGCTTCCACAAGGAGCTGAGGCCTGAGATCTCTTCCATGGCTTTTCTATTGCACCAGCTCAAATTCAAGAAAAATAACAGATATTACGAAAAAAAAGAAAACTTTTATGTAGTTTTGATAAGATAGTTATACATTTCTTTTAACACTTTGAAAGTATACAGAGTTAGCTGATGATGTGCAACGGATTGGTGTGTGTTTGTTGTAGATTTGTGGAGGAGAAACTAAAGAAACACACTGAAGATGACAGCTGTGGTCTCTCAACTCATGGTTATTGAGTTTCAGTCCCGTAAGATCATAACTAACAGTCAACATCTCTGTAGTTTCAATGTTGACTCGGCAAATCACCCTGTGTGTACTCGGCTGGTTGACATTTAGGACTAAGACCATGTTGATTTATGGCCATTTCTTAACCGTATGATCAGATTATACTCGCAGCACATTTGTTTTGTTGTCTTCTTACTTCAGTGACCACACATCCTTTTTCTTAGCTTCATTTCCAAAACTCATTTCAGCACCAAAGATATGCCTCAGCTCTGTTGCTGCAGGGTGATCTATCATTAGTGGATTTTATGCTGATTGGGAATATTTTCCCTTACAACTGTATATGAGTTCAGTGAGACTCACATTAATAAACAAACAACAAAAAATAGTATTTATTTTACAAATACCATGTCATGTTTGCACTGCTCTGGAGATAAAATGAAAAAATACATCAGGTGAACTCCTCATCCCCATGCTTTCAGAGACAAACCATTGTTTTGTTTTCAGCTTTTTGGACGGTTACAAACTCATTCTCGGTCAGCTAACATTGGTAACAAAATCAACCTCCATCATCAGCTGAGCCAAGACGACTTAACTTGAAGCTGTGAGGAAACCTGTTTTATGTGCGTTTTGAAGAAAGCGAGCTGGTCCTCTGCATGAAGGCTCATTTTGGATTTTGGTAGTCTACGAAATTTACAACATAACTCCATCTAATGCTAAATATTCTGATGTAAAACACTCTTACACGTTAAGACACTCGCGCACACACACAATCACACCTGAGGTTTCCTGTGAAGTAAACTGCTTTCATGTTTAGATTATGCTTGACTTTTGGAACAAAAACATTATGGCTTTCCAGTACCTGGCTGCACACATGCAACGTAACCAAAAAAATTTAACATAGAAAAAAAGAAAAAATCCATAATCCTTGATGTAAGGAGTATTTTCTGATTGAGGATTAGGGATGTAGTGTTCAATTATACACAACAGAATCCTATACTGACAGTTAACCTGAGACTGTGTAATGGTATCAAATCTACCCTGCAGATTCTTAAGTTGTATTATTTTTCATAATGTATTTGATGCCTGTTTGTTTTCTTGAGAGGTGGAAATATTTTGCTTCATTTGCTTTGCATACTTTGTTAGAGTGATTTTGGAGTCACAAGCACCACAACTGATATAAAAATTAGTCCTCTTACTGTATACCATGTGCAATGTAAATTTTGAGTCCTGCTCATGACTTGGTCTTCTATTGCTGTTGACTAGTTTTTACTATTGCTTTTCATTTGTCCCAATAAAGCAAAACATTAATGACACACTGTAAAAAACACGTACGTCCAGTAAAATGTCAGGACTGAATGAGGATATACAATAAACAATACAGACTCCCACAAACAGGCACAAAGAGAGAACGGAAATGTGTACATGCTTAAAAAACATACAATAAAAAAAATAAGTAGCATATCTCTGAATAGTAATAAAAGGAATTCTGCAAAGACATTTGCGGCAAATGGGCGCCACGTGGAGCTCTGTTGCTGCAATGTATTCTTACCATCAATTTTATACAAAGCATAGCCCTTATAGATAGCAGAGGAGTGCATTTTCTTTTATCCACCACATAATGTTCCTCTTTTGGTGGACAAAACACTTTTGGAACATTGTTTATTCAGTCAAGAATTGGCAGTGACGTTTTACACTGCCCTCCTCAACCCACTGACTTTTAGTGCTTTTTCTTCTCAAGATTTTTTTTGCCTCCTATTCTGAACTCAACACATTTTACTTTGAGCCGTGACATACAGACTTTGTAAATGTGCTGTATGCAACGCTGATGCTGTAGAGTCTGCTGGATTCTGAGACAAGATACTGCCGAGCAACAGCATCGTGAAGTCTCTCACTGTGGTTTTCTAGTCACGCTTTTCTTCTGCGCTCCTACGACTGCCTCCCCCAACACCTCCCCGTCACTGTCTCCCCCTCTCTCTTTCTCCTCATCCCAGTAGTCATCCTCTTCCTCCTCCTCTTCCTCTTCTACTGGTGACTCGTACGCAGCCTTGTCCTCTTGTTTGATGGCTTGAATGGCAGGAGGAGCCGCTGCAGTACTGTCCCCTGAGTCGCTGCTGTCCTCAAAGGCTTCAGGGTTTTCCAGCATCTCCCTGATGAGCGGGGGCATGGGGCCGGGGATCTCTGTCTTCAATGTGATTGCTCTTTCTGCCCCTAAAAACGCATTAACACATATTTAATGATGGTTGTGTTAAGTTGGACAAGGGTCACACCAAATCAGATCCTACTTGAAAAAAGTGTGCTGTGGTTATCTCTGTGTGCAGACTGCTGCTGCTGTATTCTTCTTAATGAAGCAATTTTTTTATGCATCAGATATTTCACTTCTTGTTGAATAGTTACTTCTGCGGAGGAGGTTATGTTTTTGGAAGAGTTTGTCTGTTTGTCTATGAACAACATAACTCAAAAACTAACAAATGAATCTTGATGAAATTTTCAGGAAATGTTCAAAATGGGATAAAAAAGAAGTGGTCAAATTTTGGAGGTGATCTAGATCACCGTCTGGATCCAGGATTTTTTCAAAGGATTCTTTATCACTGTAAAATAGGGCCATTTTCACCATATGTGTATATAACACCACGATAAATGGTTGGAATGCTTTGCAAAATAATACAAGACAAGGTCACAATAATTTCTGACAGATGTTAAAGTACGATCCAGATCCTGGCAATAATAAATATAAAATATCTGGATGCTGGCATTGGGAATATGAAATATGTACTGGGTCATCATAATTTTCAACACTGTCAGGTAACAAATTATCTTACAAACCTGCAATCAACACCAAATTGTAGCAGACAGTCTGCTGAAAGGATGTATAACATTAAAGTATAGGACTAAAGAGTTGCATGACAATCACAATATGCTGGGTGGAGGTCTGCGGTCTCTGAGTGTTTTTCTATTTTTTTTTTTGTTTTGGATGAAACTCATCTACTCTTACAGTTTTAATGCTGTTGTTCAAATTAAACTAAAAAAGGAATCATACAGACATTAAAGCTTCTGTGAGGATTCTCCTTTTGCTTATTTTGGTGACCTGTGTGGACATTTTTTGCCTTTTCCACATGAAAGTAAGTGTTGATCAAAATATTCTGTTTTATAGTAACAGATATAGGATTCATTAAGTAATTCTGCTGGGAAATATCTGAAAGAACTGTTTATAAAGCTTGCAGTTTTTCCCTTTTTCTGACTCTGACCCTGCTGCTGCATTTTCAGACAACAATGATAATAGAATAAAACTGATCAATGTCGCCTCTGATGATTTTGTTTGTTTAACATCCTGAAAAAAAACAACAAACCTATGACTAAAACTCTTCACATGAGCTTTGGATTTTACTTGTAGAAAAGTGTGGTCTCATTTTCAAGGCACCAAAATGGTATTATGATTTAAAATCCAAACATGTGCTAACCTTTGGTGCTGATTCCTCTGAGGTCGGTGACTTTCATCAGCATGCGGGGAAACATGTGAGGCTTGTTGGGACGTCTGCGGCGGGTGTAGATCTTTAGAGCCTCGAGAAGTGGCTCCTGCAGCTTATCTACTTTCTGTGGCTCCTCCAGATCCATACGGTCTGAAACACAGGCAGATGCAGAGGTAACTACATGCTATCAAGCAACAAATTAATAGTGAATTAAGAAAAACAGTGTGAAAAAGAGGGCGGTATTCATGGAAACTTGTGGGCACAATCTCACCTCCACAGATGAGGCAGATGGCACTGAGTAGACCTGTCTCTGTGTCGTCCATCTCCAGCGGCAGCAGCTGGCCAGCAAAGGCAAACACCAGGTCTGTGAGTGGGCCAAAGCCAGCATTATGCATCTGGGTTCTGTTCAGAGTCAGACCATCTGAGAAGGTCATAGTGTCCTGTTCTGGTGTGTAGCGAGTGCATATCCTCAGCATCTAAAAACAATGTAGAAAACAGTGTTGGAAATCAGTTTAAATGCCCTCTATCGTATCAAGAACACATCTCTACAGGTCAGCCAGCAGGACTAATGGAACAAGCATTAAAGAGGTGAGACAGGTGGCCTGTTAAAGAGGGATATTAAAGCTTTTCTTTGGTACCAGGATGTCCAGACATGCAGATTTGAGGAGGGTGATCTGGTCAGCGATGGTGAGTGTGGTGAAGCCTGGTAACCGCTTTGCAAACTCCACAATCTTTATAATGCACTTAGTGGACAGCTCACTGAACTTATCCCACAGGCCCAAGTCCAGCTGTACTCTGTGGTCTGCACTTGAGTTCTGGTGGAGAGAAAGAAGGACAGTTTTGTCCATGTGGCTTTGCAGAGTCCACACTGTGCTCCTTCTTACAGCAAAGAAGTGAGCTAATGTTGGGTGGAGTGTTCAGAGGTGGAGATGTATTCAAACACTTACTGTGGTGTATTTTCCTAGTTGGCAGAGGGATGGAAAGGTCTCTTTGTGAGCTTTGCTGACTTTATTAACCAGCTCCTCAAGTTCACCACTCAGCTCATAGTTCTCTGGCAGCAGCACCTCCTCCTTAACGTCCTTCTTCTTTTTGTTTCTGTCGTTTCGCACAGCTACATCAAACAAACAAGATGGCACCCTTAACAAGGCTTGACTCTACACATGCTGTTTCTATGTGTTAATTATTACTTTTTATTTTACAATGGATACACTGGGTCTTCTTACCTTCTTTGGACATGCCAACCTCAAAGCATTTCTGCAGCCGACAGTACTGACAGCGGTTGCGGGTGACTTTGTTGATCTGACAGTTTTTTTCTCTGTGGCAGGTGTACACCATGTTTTTCTGGATACTGCGCCGAAAGAAACCCTGAAACGAATTAACAAGTCCTAAAGGTTAAACTCCTCAGGCTATCAGATGTAGACGCAGTGATCTGTACAGACATTAATTTCCAAATTTAATTAGTCTATTATTGTTAGTTTAATACGACAATGAGGGATAGGTACCTTTCACGTTGGAAACGATACGGTACCTATACCCAGTACCTGGCAATCGGCACCAGTACTCAACGGTACCAAGTTTCGGTACTTTTTTGTTTATGTGGTAAAGAAATATCAATTTGTTTAATAATAAAATATAAAAATGTTTCAATTTAACATATTTATTCTTCAATACATAACCTTGAAATGCTGTGTTCATATCCAGCATGGAAAAATGGCCTACTCTTCCACTCCCTCATGGTCACAATGATGCATTTAGGTACCTAAACATGGTACCTTTTGGGTTTACGTGAATCTGTACCTGGTTCTTTTGACAGAATTCTGTTGGTACCTATAAAAGTACCTAAAAGGTACCCATCCCTAATGACAACAGCAATTTGCATTAAGTTTTAGAGCAGTGTCATCTCATTTTGTGCTGCTTTGTTGCATTCTTGAGATGCAGTATTAGTAAGAAAACTCTAGAGGGCAGCTTCCCAAAAGCAAACAGAGAATTTACTGCTGACATCTGTCTGGCTCAACATCAGGTTCCCTCTCCCTTCTTCTCTTAGTGGACATCAGCTGTTCATTTTACACACTTCCTGTAAACCCTCCATGTGTCCCTGGCTTCATTTACCTTGCAGCCCTCACAGGAGCTCACTCCGTAGTGATAACCAGATGACTTGTCCTGGCACACAAAGCACGGTTTGTAGACCCGAGGAGGGGGAGGAGGCGAGGGAGAGCTGGGCACCATCTCCTCTGAGCTGGTGCTCTGTGTCTCCACCGCTGTAAGAGAGAAAGAGAGGGGGAAACAAACCCAGAAACATGAAGGGTGTCTTATTACATCAGAACATCTTGTTTACATAAGTTCTTAAAGTCTTTTAAAATCATGATGAAAGCTAATACAATCACTGATTAGGAGAGAGTGGTCAACAAACAACCCCCAACCCCATCCAGGCCACCCCTCGGAGCCAGAAGGCAAGCTCAAAGGCAGACATTTTTAAGAGAAAAGGGAGGAGGAGCGGGCTCTGCTGATTGACAGGGACTTAAAAGAGACACAATTAGCTGATGGCCAGATGGCCCCTCTGATAAAACGCTGATTGGCAGCTAAGATTTGATTGGCTTCTCCTTTTACTGGCAAGTTGTGGGGGAGCAGGCATACCTCTGCTGACTTTTTGACTGACATCTTGAATTTCTGCACATGTGTGTGTTAGTGCACACACACACACACACACACACACACACACACACACACACACACACACACACACACACACACACACACACACACACACACACACTAAGCTCACATTTTTATTTGAAAGGCCTGTCCAACCAGGGCCGCCTATATACCTCGAGCCCCATGTGAACAAACAGAGGTGGGATGTTTATGGGACTTGGCTGTCTCCCTCTGTGCCTTCTCACTGTCTCGCTAAAGAAAATGGCACACTGTGTAACACCATTTGCTGGCCACAGCAAACTGCTGCTAATAAAAATCGTCCAAAACAAACAACATGAAAGCGACACAGCGATAGGAACAATCTAAAAACTGTAGTTTTAAACATTAGAGTCTAGCTCAGGAGGAGTGAAATAGAAACATGCCTAATGCACGTTTGACGGTGATGACTAAAGAACAACCAGATTCGTACGAACATGCCTTTCAACTTTCACCTTCAGTCACCCCAACTTCACCTCCCTTGGCCCTCTCCCACCCCCATCCTCTTGTTTCCTGGCCCTAAATTCCTCAGCGCAGGCTGGACAGGGTTTAATAGTGGTCCAGGCTCATAAGCGGCCCTATAAAGGTTGTGTCTGAGATGGGAAGGAGGCCCCCCGGCCGGGCTGACGGCCTCTTTATTGGGATCCAGTCACCTTGGGCAGCTATTCACATCAACAGCTTCATCCTTGGATCCCTTCCTAGTAAAAATAAAGAATTCAGGGGTCAAAAACCCAAAGTCACAGCCCCTCCTGTCACCTTCAATGGAAAGCACAGGACTGAACCAAATGTGCCCCCCCTCCCAACATACACACACCCTGCCCCTCTGCAGCAACCCCAACCTGAACCCACAGCTCGCCATTAACAAGAGTGGTAAGGTTTCAAAAAACAGAGAGGCAGAGGCACAAAGGAATAATCTAATAAAACACAGAAGGAGAAGTGAAAAGAGAAAGAAAAGGAGAGACCGAGGTGAGTAAGAGGACACAAACTTCCCAGTGTCCAAGAGGTGAAATAAAGTCCTGACCATTTAACTTTGACCTTGACTAGAGAAGGCCATTGCTAACTACAAGAGCAGTAGTTCACTCTAAAAGTCAAAATGTTCTCAAAGATGACATGAGATACTCCGTTGAGGTGTTTCTGCTCTGTACTAACAGCTCCTATTTGGGCAACATATCCAGTCACCAAAAAGCCCATCTTGAGCTATTAAAGGAACAATGACACATTTTGATTCATATGTTTATCTGACATTGACCTTAACCAGCTCAGCATGGTTTGACACAGAGATATGTGTGTTTGTGTGATTCTTAAACAGAAGTGTGAATATTAATCACTGAGTAGACTGGAGCTCAAGTGAGAACACTCTGAAATCTTAAACCCTCCGACTGAGATTATGTTTCACTGCTAGCCACTAATATAGTGATGACAGTTGTCCAAAAACGAATAAAATCCTTCTATAGTTTGTTTTTTTTTCAGGGAAAGATATAAAACAATGGTAATGACATTTTTGTCTTTTACACCTAAAATAGTCCCAAAAAATATACAGATTAAAAACTGTGATTGTTTCTCATTCTTTCAACTATGGCAAAAAAATATATGTCATAGAGACTAAGGCCTACCATAAATCTTTCTCAACCCGATCGGGAAGCTACAAAGTAGAATTTCAAAATAACCTTTATTGGCACTGGTAATCTCATTTTGAAGTGTGGATTACAATCGGGCATATAAGGAAACTTTTCAAAGATCACTTTCAACTCCTCACAGCCCCTTCAAAATAAAAGATATTGTGCTTCTCTGGGGCATGTAAAACATTCAAATATGGTAAAAGATGATTGCAACATTCAATAAAGCCAGAACAAACAGAGGATAGCTGATCAGCTAAAAGCTCATGATGGAGTGTAGAAGTTTTTCCAGCTAATTTGTAAAATAATCTCTAGTTAATGCTTCTGTCTATGAATAATTGATTATCAATGATTTCAAAGTTTCAGTTTTCATTTTATTCAAATAAAAGTCTATATTTTTCAGCCACACAAAGAGAGACCCAGCAGACCTTCCAATAAAAGTCTTTCCTGGTGTTTGTATTCATTTGATCTAACATGTGACTTAATGCTTGAAGAATGCACTGAGCCACTCTGATGTTTTTCCTTCGGGAAGATTTGCTGCTCTTGTGTGTTTATGTTAACAGTCAGTTACATACATTTGAGTTTTCAGAATGAATTTGAGAAAACACATTGATAGAAATATATGTGAACACGTTTTTTACCAAAGAAAAAAGATGCATTGATTGCCCTGGGGAACAATTTGAAAAAAAAATATTGTAGAGTTAGATTTTTCTACTGATTTAAACTAAAACTGGCATGCAGATTCCAAAATTGCAGTGAGTTTTTTTTTTCCAGCACATTAAGTTTTACACTCCAGATGAGCAAAATTTCACTGATTAGCTGTAAGACTTGCCAGCTGATTATGATTGGACTCATCTACAGCTATGTGGCAACTTGTTTGTGCAGTCACAATTGATACAGTGCGATGAGAGGTGTGTGCAGCTCCCAATAGGTCAGTACTATCAATATCTGCAAACAGAAAGCTAGCATAGGAGGAATTAAGAAGATTTGTGCTGGCTTTCTCTTAACCTTGTAACCATGGGTATATTTTTGTAAGTTTTATTTAGTTTTATGCTTTTTTCTTTAAATTTTTAAAGCTTCTAACTATTCCATCTTTGTGTTTTGATTACACGGCTCCTGTAGCTCCTCCACTAGCCATATCCTTTGTAAAAACATTACGGTGTTAATTAAACATTGCAGTCATGCCTGTTTCTTTCACATTTTATTGTATGTAAATATTTAAAGATTTATATAAAACAAGCACATATCTGTTTGGTAAAGTATTCTTCATATTTTTTAAGAAAACGGGGATCCTTTTGTCCAAAAACTTGACATGATAGAGAAAAACTGAGATCAGTTTTGGATTCTGCACCCTAAAATTAGTTAAGATCAGCTGTCTGACCCAACTCAACAAAATTGTGCCTGTATGTTAAAATGATTGGTTGTGGCAGCTCTAGTTGTAAAAATTGCTTCAGCTTTTTCTTTTTTGTACTTCAAATAGATTTATCTTGCTTTTTTTGTTCTTGTGATTAAGGGTTAGGGTTAGGTGGTGCATTTTCTGGTGATGAGCCTCGATTCTGGTGCTTTTTCAGATTGTTCTTTTCGGAGAGAATAATGGATGAAAAATGATTTCTGGTGATCTTTCTTAATTTTTAACAAAACTGTATGAATAAACAACAAGATGTGTGTCACACAACAGGTATTAGTGAAGAGCAGGTGAGTGAAAGGTGCTGTAACCTAATCACTGTTTTCTGTTTATATGGTAACACTGACAATGTAAAAGAGGAAAGATATCTCCCAGTGAAACAGAGACACTGCATCTGGCGCCAGCACACAGGTAGTGACTGACACCGTCTGAAGGTGCTGAGAGCGGATGAGAAGGGAACATGACGGAGAGAGACAGGGTGAGAGACACCGGGCTGAACACAGTGTGAGACAAGGGGGAGGAGGGGGCTTTACCTGGCGTGGGGAAAGAAGTAGAGGAGCCAAAAACTGTCAGCGGCTGTCATCACCCTGAACTGAGCTCAGCCTCAGAGACTCAGCTCGAACAAAAGAAAAAGCTCTCTCTGTTTTAACCCACCAGTCACCCCCTCAGTGTGTCACAACATCAGTAAGCACACATACGAGACGGCTTTGGTGGATCAGTTCCAACAGATATCTGGAAGCTTCACCTTCAGCTTCCACCCCTGAGCTATGAAAACAAACTGTCTCTACAGGAGGATTAAGAAGAGTTTTTAGAACACAACATTTCTACCAGTCTCGCTTCTATCCCCATTTCCCAACACAATAGTATCCCTAAATGTTACTTTACTTCTGTTTCCATTTTACTTTTTGTTGCCACCTTCCTCCTCTCCTTTTCACTCAGTGTATGTTGTCAGATCAACACATCTCTGTTTAGACAACAGAAGCTCCTCTGAAAGCAGACACCTCCTTAACAGCTCTGAAGCCTGAGAGACCTCCAGCTCAGGGGCCCCCACTTCAGACCTGAGTGGCACCGTATTTTAAAGTATGCAAACATGTTTTTTTTAATTTCAATAAGGAGACAAAACCTAAATAGAGTTTGAAATATTTGAAGTTTCATACATCCCTTTTGAAATTTGACAAAAAGACCCCCCGAGTTTTTCTTTTGATTTCTGGCTGATTTTGTAATTTATTTATCCAAGAGTTAGTTTTGTTTTTTGATATTCAGTTTATTTTAGAGAAGCTCCTCTTTTTTTCTCTGTGCACTGCACAGTGGGAGAATAGTGACTTAATCAAGCATCAAGGCTTCAAGGCACAAGCATTATTTTATAATTTTGTTTTATCTCTGTTGTAAGGATATGCTTTTCTTTGAATGCATATGTATTATATTGCTCACACAGCTTAAACTGTATATAATATGAAGTCTAGTCTAAATTCAAGGCTTAACTCAAGCTTTACCAATCCATAATTTATTATCAATTTTTCTATTTCTCAAAAGAAGCATAAAAATTTATTAACGCATCACAATGAACCTGTTTCCACCTTTTAAAGTCAGATTAACTCAGACTACCTCACATCTATCGAGGACAATCTACTTTAAAAAATATCAAAATATAAGTAAAAAACACTTTTTTTAATCCTGACATTGAACTTTATTTTCTTCTCCTCTCAGGGTGGCTTTATGTTGAACACAGAGACATGTGGCTTAAAAACCCTGAAGCACAGCTACACTGCCAACATCACACATCTCACTGAGGGTCAACCTGAAGATTCAAGTATCTACAAAAAGTTTAATTATAATACATTTAATTCTTAGAAATGCTTCATTTAAACCCTTCTTTCACTTTCAGACTTGTACTGATAAATCTTATTTCTCATATCTCCTGCATTGCCCTCACTTTTATTCCTCAGAAGATGGAGCAGGAGTGTTAACTCAGTTTTTACAAATTCTCTCATTTTGTAAAGTTCATTAACTCACTGAGGACTGTGTGCAAATATGGGGATGTGTGTGTTTGTGTGTGGGCTCCAGGTCAGCTACACTGTGTGTGAGGGACTTAAGTGCAACACCATTCACATAAACAGTGAAATAAATATCAGTCATTACGAAACGGTTTTGACACACATGCCTGGGTCAAGCTTATTTTAAATAGCAAACTCAATGGGACTTGTAAATGAAATTCTTATGAGATGCTCTTTTTTTATCTAGATTCAAATGAAGGTCACTGTATTGTAATGTAGCAAATTGTAATTCATGAGCAGATAAACAGTAGGGGTGGGGGTGGGGGGGCTACAGGCTCAAATATGCTGAGTGAGTAATTACCACAACAGCAGGGAGGAGATGAGGGAGATCTGACTCACAATCCCTTTCATCAGCTGTCCTAAGTTCAATACCAGCAGCCTCCTGCCCCCCACCCCAGCTCAGCCCTCACTAATAACCCTCTTCCCCCCTTCGTCCTCTCCTGCCTTCCTCACGAGGAGGAGTCCTTCCTGTCATTGGCAGCGCCTTGTAAAGGAAAGGCTGTGAAAACCAGGCTACTGTCCAGGAGATGGCTCAATAAAAACAGTGGCAAACACTTAAAATGGAGCCATACACACAGGGACAAACAACAGTGCACAAAGGGGTGAACACACATTTGGAGCAGCAAATAAAAATCCTGGACAGGACAGGCAAACTTTAACACAGCTGGAAAAATAGGCAAAAAATAAATACGAAGGAAGTTGCGGATTAAGCTCTGTTTAGTTAAAGTGGGTTCAATCTGTGATTGTCTAAATGCAAAACCAAGGTGAAGTTTAAGTCAGAAGTTTAAGGACTTTGTTTTTATTTTCTAAGGTCACATCCTAAATACTTGTTTTTAAGTGGTGCATTTAGATTAGTTTGCCTTTTCCTGCCAGATTTATATTAACCCAGTGACCAGTTTTATTTTCAGTTTGAACTTTTTTAAGGCAACACACTTTTAAAAATAGTATAAACTTTCTGCCAGCTTTATCTGACAGATATTTTAGTAGACTTATAAAACTCACTTTTAGTTCAGATTAATCAATAATTTAAAAGAAAGAAAGAAAGAAAGAAAGAAAGAAAGAAAGAAAGAAAGAAAGAAAGAAAGAAAGAAAGAAAGAAAGAAAGAAAGAAAGAAAAATAAAGAAAGCAAGAAAGAAGGAAAAAAGTTGGACCTGATCCACTTCACTGTTTGCTTTTTCTGTGAATCTGCATTGCTTTGTTTGTTTCACTAAATGACTTCTCTCAGAACAACACCATCATGCCTATCAGTAATCGAACCTTTTTTACTTTAATTTTCTTTAATTGAGCAGATGTGTTTACTTCTTATCTTAAGATAAAGTGAGATAAAAAAAAGACCATGTTATCAGGATAGAGGAAAGCTTTGTCTTTGTTACATCCGTTTTAACTTTGCTTTCTTTGTGCACACATTGACTGAACTTAAATCTAAAGGCTGTCAGACCTGCTGCGCTAATAAAACTTTATTTTCCCTTTCTGCAGTTAGAATATCAATAGTGATAAGGAAAGACAGCCCACAGCCATCAAGACAGAGTTTGGGCCAAGATTTCATGACCCACTGACACACATTCCCAAATTCTATGAATTCACTTAGAAACTTGGGTCAGTGGTGCAGGAGCTGCCAAAATAGTGATCTAAACCTCATCCAGTCCAAGAATTGAAAAACAAACAGTCAAACCCTTGTTTGAATCAGTAACTCATCCTCTCTTTACTTTGGAGTAACAGAATCTTGATTGTATCCCTATGTAGCTGCTCTCTCCTGTGTGTGACATGGTGGTGAAGGAGTATTGTCAAAGTAGCAATGAAGAGTCTTATAAGGAGGAAATGGTGTCAGAGTAAATGGAGATTATCGCTGAATAAAGATGAGAGCATTCCCCCTGCAGGCCTGAAACACCAGCATACAAAAAGTTAAAAGGAGGGTTTAATCTCAAATCCAATTTCACCCCTCCACTCCTCTTTCAGCTGTCTCTCTTTTAACTGCCTCAGCCCCTGTGCAGCACCTAATCTCTTAATTGAGCTTTTGTAATTGTAATTGAATCATTAAAAGCTCTCAGTTAGCCAACACGGGGCATGTAAGTGAGCCATGTGTGAGAAGAGTGCACACACCACACACACACACACACACACACAGACAGACTGTAAGAGGAGAAATCAAGTGTAAGGTCTTGGAAAGAAGAGAAAAACAAATGTCACAAAGAGGACCGACACGAGCGCTGCACGAGGAGCAGTGACAGAGCGAGTGGACAGACTTTGGCACGTCCCCCTCCTCGCTCCCTTTAATGCCTCCTGACGTTGAAACAAAGGAAGGCAGAGAGGTGCTGGACTGCCTCACATAAAAAAATGACCACTGGATAACATGATAGGGTGCATTCTCCCTCCTTCTTCGTCTTAAAACAGGGGCCAAAATACATCATGCTCTCAGATAGCTACACTGGAAAAGGTAAACTTGAACTGACTTTCTACCATTTGTGCAGTGATGTGTTGGATTACTGTCAAAGTAGTTTTTATTTGTTATTGGAAAAGTGTAAAAGGTTAGACCATCATCAACGTCAAAGGGCTGAGGAGGGAGGAGAGCAGGTTTTATTTGTGCAAATAGTTCAAATTGCCTTGAAGAGATCACAAACAGATGAATAATGAATGAAACATGATGATGTACGAGGTTTGATCACTTATAAGAACTCCTGATCTATTAAAATGCCACTACCAGATTGAGTTTTCTCAAGACAAACACCAACTAAAGCAAAGAAATAATTTACTTTCACTTCTATTGCTCACAAAAAAGGGAAATCATCTAATTCAAAAAGCTGCGGTAAGGCCATTGTTTTGACTTAAAACTGATTCAAACTTCTGATTTATCATCAAAAAGTTCCTGTGATTGATAATCAGCCTTTGAATGAATTGAACACGTTCTCTAGTTGAGTCTACAGATTGATCCAGTGGGAGATGTTACTTAAAGGGGCAAATGTGGGTTAAAAAAGTGAAGTAAATTTTGGAGTATCAGAGCTAAATGGGACGTTCTTATGCCACACTGTACCAATAACCTTGCCAGCTAAAAACATGGTTGAATCCCTAAAATTTCCAGAAGCAACTTCCTTCCATCTGAGCAGAAAACACATTTATAAAGACTTTCTTTGCTTATTCTGGACCTTCTGAGCTAAAAATAGCAAGTGCAGCTAAGTTTAATCCAAATAAGAAATGATAAATGAACCTTTGTAGACATATGTCTGTCAGGCTGGCATCTGGCGTGGCTCTTCAGCGAGTTGGAACAGGCCCTGCTGTGGTGTTTGTCATCCTGACTGCTCATCCATCATCATTAGCAGCACTGAGGGGCTGACAGCGCCTGATGCCCTGGTATCTAAATAATGACTGAAGATGAATAGACCTGAAGGTGCTCAGAGGGGGCATCCCATACACTGGGAATATGTTTTTAAATAAGGAAAGCTGTGTTCTCAGCTAGGTGACATGTATAAATAGACCTCAGCCAGTCAGTTTCCAAAGAAAGATCGAGTCAATGTTTGTTTTCTGAGCCACAAAGTCAAGTGCAATCACAGTGTGAAAGTAGTCTCCATGAGAGTAACAAAAGGTGAGCGTATTATATCATCAGGTGGAATGGAAGCCTTTTACACTTTTATCGTCTTAGTGTTTGTCCCTGTGACTGTTTCTGTGTGGCAGCTACTTTTATTGAACACTGTATCTGAATATCTGATGCAATCCTCACCTTGTCTATGCTTTTTTTGTCACTTCTCCACAGACTGCATGGCCCGTGGTGTTTCGAAACAGCGAGTGATTCATGCATTATCTTGCAGTCATCTGTTCTGCTGAGGAGTATTACTTCAAAAGATTGGAGTTTGCATAACTGCAAACAAAGCGCACAGCAACATGATTCAAACTCTGAAAAGTAAAAGATGACTCACATTTTGATACAATAATGAGTCTGTTTATAGCATCATTTGTGTCTTTAACTAACCGTGTTTCTGTGAGTACATTAGCCAAATTACAACCATGTGATTTCGAGGCCCATTTGCCTCCAATCTGTCAGAGCTGTTTCTGTTTGGACGTTTGCTGATGTTGTTTTCTGGACACATCACCAGGGTCAGGTCCCCGGGATTGTTTAACAGAGCTGTCAGTCAGGTGAAGTCATTCATAAAGAAAACAAACATGATGATGTATAAATATGCACTCCCCCACCTCACTCTCACAAAGCATGCCGAGTGCATAAACAAACACAAAGCCGGGTGAGAATGGGTACAGAGAATCGAAAGGAATCTGACTCTTCCTGTGGAGAGAGCTCTATGATAACAAAACCAGGACTCTGATAAGCACACACACATTCACACTCTGACACACACACACACACACACACACACACACACACACACACACACACACACACACTCTGACACACACACACACTCTGACACACACACACACACACACACACACACACACACACACACACACACACACACACACACACACACACAGAGTTGCTCTTTTCCAGTCTGATGGACAGGATGGAGTACTCACACTGAATGCTGCCTGTCCCTGTCCAGGCGAATGGGTCCAGGCCGGAGAAGTAAGGCGCTGCCTTGCTGAGCATGCAGGAGCCTTGAGACACATCAAAGAGAGGCCGCGGGGCCAGACCCAGGGCCTCCATGCAGTCAAACATACTCTTCTAAAAAATCACAGCCTGCACTCCTTTTGTCCTGTGACTGCTCTAAGAGAGCTGAGTGTCCTGTTACTGAAGGTAACTTAATGCTCTGCTAGATCCAGGTGTTCCTTGTCTGTCTGTCTGTCTGCCTGCCTCTTGCTGCCCTGTCCCTGCTCCCTGACTGCCTCTCTTCCCTCCACTGAATGGACCAAATCCCTGCTCTGTCCTGCCTTGCTGTAACTGATCTAAGCTCCCCTCTCAGCAGCTCTCTGGGCCTCTCACACTCTCCAACTATCTGCATGCTCTCCAGGCACAGAGAAGAGGAGGCGGGGTCCAGGAAGAAGACACAGGAGGGGCTTAGTTGCCTGAAGGGGAGTGTACCTGCTTTCTGATTTGTCATCTAACCCCCCCCCCTTTCTACATCAAGTTTCCAGCTTGCCTGTTCATAACATGATCTGAAAATGAAAACAAACACTGCTTGTATCAACTTTCCCCCTCCTTTATTTGATTTCCCTTTTGCAACTGAAAAATTTAAGCTTTATTTCTCTTTTTGTCTCACTAAATTTGAAAAAACAAACAAAAAGAAGACTCCAAAACTCTGCCACCTTCAGAAATCCAGCCTCAGAGCAACAACTCAAGCTTATTTCTATAGTCATTTCAGCTTTCATCATGGACTGAAGCTGGCTCATGGTCGGGGAAAAGAAATTAATTGCTCTGCTTGATTAAGGTATAAATCCAGCTCCCGCCATACCCTCCATAACAAAAGCCTTTGATTAGAGAATAGTGTTTTGCTCTTACTTTGATTTATGTTTTATGCTGTTTTTCAGGTGAAAGAATTCAACAATAAGCAACTAGATCTGTGCAGAAGTAAACAGAAACCAAGAATATTTAACTTCTGTCGACAATTTCAAAATAAACCGCAAGAAACTGATTAAGGCCCTGTTTACACAACAACTTTTCATCTGTAAACACTAAAACGCGGTGAAAACGCAGTGAAAAAAAATCTGTATTTACACCGAAACGCTGATGGACTGAAAACGCTGTAGTAAGCATGCCACGCCTGTAGATGGTGCTATAACTGTCTTGTCCAGAAGCCGCTTTTGGGAGATCTCCACTGAAGTAGAGTTGAGCTGGCAACAAAACTTTTGCGTTTCACCCTAAAACCGTTGTCGTGTAAACGGCCCCTAAATAAGGCACTTTTAAATCTAAGGGGCCGTTAACACGACAACGGTTTTAGGGTGAAATGCAAATGTTTTGTTGCGTTTCAGCCTCGGGTTTACACGGAAACGGCGTTTCAGCCGACCTAAAACGCAAACCTTTCAAAATGGCCTCCTCTTTTTCTGAAACGCTGCCGACACCGTTGCCGTGTAAACAGTGAGCCGGCGTTTTCAGTGGAAACGCTGACGTCACACTCCGCCTTGCGCACATAAAACGGGACAACACTACCGTTGTTACAATGGTCGCAAACTACCATGTTGTGCTTGTGCTGCTCAATCTGCTGACTGTCTTTCAACAAAATGTGCATCTGTTGCTCCAGTTTTTAACTTGGTATTCCCCAAAACACCAGATGACCGACTCAACTCTACTTCGGTGGAGATCTCCCAAAAGCGGCTTCTGGACAAGACAGTTATAGTACCACCTACAGGCATCGTATGCTTACTACAGGGTTTTCAGTCCATCAGCGTTTCCATGTAGACGCAGATTTTTTTTTTCCACTGCGTTTTAACGACGTTTTAGCATTTTCAGATGAAATGTTGTCGTGTAAACGGGGCCTCAGACATCCTCTCCAGATATCTGTGTTTGAACTAGTACTCTTATCCAAACCTTTTCAGCAGCCTTTTATATGTCATACTTGAAGTACACTTTGCAGGACTGAATATTTAGCCTACATGTAGACAAGTTTATATATTCAGCCTGTGTTTTTGCACCTGGATGGAACTTAATAGTTACAGAGAATGAGTGGTGTCTGTCTGTGTGGGGTACACAAAAACAAAATAATTTGGAAAAAAATCATCTTGAAAGTTTAAATTTATATCAGATTTTTAGGTGTTAACCCCTGGTATTTCACTAGTTTGGTCAGCTCTGATGAAGTATTTCAGTTCAATGAGTCTGAAAATCTGATCTGTAAAACTTTAAACAAATCTTTTTTCTCCTCTAAATGCTTACTCCTGTTCATGGCTCTCCATTTGAAGTAGTTTGTGTCTCAGTTTCTCCATTTGTTCATGACGTTTGCCCAAACCTAATTTGATCCCTTCAGTTCAGTTCAAGTGGATTCAGTTATGTTCCCTCCTGCAGCTTATTGGTTACTTCAGTCACAGTGAAGTGTGACTCCGCTGCAGGCCAACCACACTGGCCCTGAGTCTGGATAGTTTGTATACGAGACAGCCTCCCCCTCCTCCCTTTCCTTCCCTCGTTCAAGAGGGATGAACTCTGGAAGAAACCCCCACTGGGGCTCTAACACTCCCCTTCACACACACACACACACACACACACACACACACACACACACACACACACACACACACACACACACACACACACACACACACACACACTTCCCAAAAAGTCCTGCCTGTGGCTTTTTGTTTTTCATTCTGCTCTTGCAAGTAAAAATTATTTTTTTTTGTCTTTGTTTGGACTGGAGCCCCTTAATCCCTTTCTCTTTTTGTTTGAAAGAAAATAAGATGCTCACTCTCTGCTAGTTTGTCCCTTAACTTTTATTTTCAATCGTCCTTCAACTAGAATTCCCTGGCTTTCTTGGTCTCAGTAAGAGAAATTTTCTACCTATTTTTCTCCCATCACAGCCAAGAGCCACACACAAACACACCCTCACAAATCACAATGACGCACTGTAGGGAGTAGAGTTGCACACTATCAGCCTGCTGAGCTCTCCACACCTTGAGACTCCCCCCCGCTTTCTGCCACCCTGCCCCCTGTTGAGGAAAGACACACACAAATGCATGGCCATTGTAAAGGGAAAAAAGAATAAAGGGCTGTTTTATTCTCCTGACTTTCAACCAACTCAAACTTTCTACCTACATGAACATTTTCAGCTCTTACATTTCACACATACATTTTTAAAGAGAGACAGAGTGAAATACAAGAATTCACAATCAGGTTCTTCATGTCTCACACACACACGCTCCCGACACACACACACACACACACACACACACACACACACACACAGAACAATGGGCTCTCTCTGTCTGACTGTTTCAGCTCCTCCAGCTTGGCCACAGATATTTTCACAAAGTCTCTCTGCGGTCATCAGTGTGCGCACAAATATAGTCACAAATGTGAAGCAAAGGAGTGTGAGACTGCTGGTTTGAGATATTCATGGTTGTTGGAATGTGCAGCCTACAGAGTGGCAGTGGAAACATGTGTGTGTGTGTGTGTGTGTGTGTGTGTGTGTTTAGATGCTTGGACAATTATGTGTGTAAGTGTGTGAGCACTAAACTGATGAAAGACACAAAGAACAACACACAAGAAGTGCTCTGTGCCTTTAGGTTCGAGTTACTGACTACACACACACACACACACACACACACACACACACACACACACACACACACACACACACACACACACACACACACACACACACACACACACACTCAAAACATTACAAAGAACAAGATGTGACTAGCACAGAAAATTACGAAAGGACACTGTGTTCATTGTGGAAAAATACACTTCTTTTCCTCGCAATCACTCAAATCAGATTTATTTCCTTTCACGGCTAAATAATGACTCACATGATCCACAATTTTGATCCTCATCGGACAGAAAAAGACAAATTGCATCATTCCAAAACAGTCAGAGAGAAATATTTACTTAATCCTGAGAAAATCCAGAGATGGTATCATGTATTTCCACTGATTCCAAGAAGCACTGGGCAGGAAAGAGACTGAAACCAAAAGGAGTTTCTTGTGTGTTCTTGCTGTATAATCTCCAGCTCCCCGGTGCTTTGAGAACAAGCATTTAACTTACTGTATGACTGAACCCTCAGCTGGGAGCTTTGATGTGGATATTCTCTGATTTTTATGACCAGAGACATTTTAAGTTCAGCCCATTAGAGAACAGAGTCCAGTCTTTTCTTTGCTCTGATAAGGTCCTGGCTTGACTTCATTTGCAAATCCCACTTAAGCTTCTACTGTAATTTAGGAACCTTTTATTCACTGCTCCAATCAAAATTAAGCTTTTTTTTTATTCCAGGGCTCCTCTCTTTGCTGGGGAAAGGACTCATTATTTGCACAGTTAGAGGTCTCCGTTTGGAAATAATCAGAAGAGAAAACTCTTATTGGCTGACTGCCACAACAAACTATCACTTTACAGAATGTTAAGAGTTTTTAAGACAACTACAGTAACTGCTTCTATGCTGCTACCATATGATATTAATAATCAAATAAATAAAGAAAATAATAATAAAAATAAGAATAAATTTTATTATATCTTGCTTTTTGTTTTGAGAAATCTCAAAGTGCTACAGGCACACAATAAAAAGGAACCATATACATAGGAAATCTAGAAAGAGTACTTCAAGTTATTTAAAAGCCTCTTTAAAGAGGACTGTCTTTAGGTGTTTTTTGAAAGCACCCACGGTCTGTGGGGTCCTGAGATGGCTGGGCAGGGAGTTCCACATACGTGGTGCAGCAGCGCAGAAGGCCTGATCTCCCGTGGTCTAGAGCTTGGTTCTGGGTGGGTGGAGGAGGGTTTAATGTGCAGAGCATGTATTCTAGGTCAGGGTTGTTGGGTGAGGAGTTTTTTAAGGTATGGTGGGGCGTCTTTTCATAAACATACTGATGGGTGATGAGGGCGACTTCATTTTTTATTCTTGCAGTAATGGGAACTCCATGAAGTGTGGCGTGATATGTTTGTGTTTTTTTTACTCTCAATAGGACCTTGGCTGGTGTTCTAGCTGAAGCTTGTGAGTTTTTTTTGGTTGTCCTAGTGAGGAGGGCATTGAAGTAGTCTTGTCTGGAGGAGATGGAGGCACGAACAAGCTTCTTGGCATCAGCCAGGTGAGGAAGAGGATTCAGAGCAGTTGAGTCAACGATAGTTTTGACTCATCCACACCTCTGTCTTCTACAGGCAGGTGGTGAGTTGACAGTTCTAGGCAGCTGAGTGAGACTCCATACTGACATGACCAAAGGGGAGCATGGATATAGTGAAAGGTAAAGGACCAAGTACAGTCCCTTGAGGGACACCACAGTTGAGAGGAAGAGTTGTAGACCCTGCAGGTTCCATGCCAGCACAGTGGGTCCTCCTTAAGAGGTAGGATGCAAACCGGTCCAGGGCAGAGTTAAGCTTGGTTTATGCCTGATGCGTCAGCTGCTTTGTACAGACAAATGAAGTCATTTTTGAAGCCTTGCTCTCTCGTGTGGTCCTTTTCAAACGGATATAACCACATTGCACACCTCCAAAAATTTCTAAAGTTCTAACAGAGATGTGCTGATAAACCCCAAGCTCCAACTGCCCAAAGTATAAAAAATACTGGCATTTATAGGATTCATCCCATGGAGATCACAGAAATAATTGTGTGATGAACAATTCCTCGGGTGAACTTGCATCCACTTTAAATGTGTCAAACTGAACTAAATGGAAAACTCAGTGGCCGCTCATCCAGCTAGTCATGTTTCATTTTATCCTTGACAATAACTTGTACTGAAATCTATTTCACGATGAAATCCAAAAAGCAGATATAATACGCTTAGGGATGGTTACCTTTACAATTGAAACAATACAGTACCAATGCTTGGTACATGGAAATGGGTACCAATACTCAATGGTACCAGTTCTTGGGACTTTTGTGCGTGTCTAAGTGGTAAGAAATATTAATTTGTTTAATAATAAAATCTCAGAGTTTTTCAGTGTAACATATTTTTTCTCAATACATAAACTTGCAGTGCTGTGTTCATGTCCAGCATGGAAAATCTTCTACTCTTCCACTCCCTCACAGTCACGAAGATGTGTTTAGGGACTGAAACATGGTACCGTTTGATTACACATGAATCTGAACCACAGACTTAACTCTGTCAGTGGCCATAAAAGTACCTTATTGGTACCCATCCCTAAACACACTGATCGGTTGTAACATTTCTGGGGATCATGGATATACACACTGCAGTTATTAATCTCACTACCTTGAAGAGCTGTTTATGTGTCAAAAAGTTCTGGTAATCCAGTATACAAGACTACAAAACTTAGATGTTTCACCTTTCAACTGCACTGACACTAAAATGTCAGTGGTTGTTTTGAACATGCAGATTCATTCTACCAAGTTAATCTTACACACATTTTTTTCATGAAACTGTGATCCTTCGAATTGCATACTGTCTACTGTGAAATCAAGCAGAAATGTCAGAGATAAATGTGACTGGTTTAGACGCTCTGGAAGTACCTGACAGGTGTCTCTGATTTCTGTTTTGTCACATGTCTGTCCTGACTGACACACAGCAGCCTCTCTTATCTCTCCATCTCTGTCTGTACGAGTTTAAAAGCCCAACAGGGAACACGTCAGAGATGTAATGGCATACTGAGCGCTACTTGACTGGATCAGGGACCTGAGTCTCCATAAGGCGAGGTAAGCAGAGATTGTGGAGATAAATGGATAACTGCTGTTCACTGAACACATCACTGTGTGTGCACACAATGACACACACTGTGACTGACAGGAGTGTTCAGCAGGTATTTCTACACTATGAGTTAGACTTTTGACAGATACTGATCAGGCATGTTTCTGTGTTGAAAAGGCACAAAGCACTTGTATGATACAAGGATTTCTTTGAATAAAAACTCATTTAATCAGGGACTTAGAGAAAATGTGCAGAAGTGAAAAACAGAAATGTGATTGACCTGCGTCAAATTTGATTTATGGTTACTGACAAATGGAGCTGTACGCTTTTTATCTGCTTTTTAATCTACTTTTGTGTTCACTGTTTTTGCACCAGGATTAATTTGTTGACTTTTAAGATAAAAATTGACTCTGAAATAAACTTAACCTAGATCTGCATGCATTTGTTCTGTAACGGAAAATATCAAAGGTATGATAACAGAAGTGTCTGCTGTTATACTGAGGGTGGAATCTGAAGGCAAGAACATAAAGAACTCTTACACAGATAATTTATGTTTCAGTTGTATTTTAGAGTAGAAGTTAGGAAAGCCAAAAACTATTACTCACACATTATTTCCATTTTCATCCCTTGGATTACTATGAGTGACATTTTACACTCCCTCTGTTCACTCACTCAGTCGATTTCAGTCAGTCACTCTCATTCAAAGAACAATGAGCTTACAACTCGGCTTAAAACTGTGAGGATTAAAATTTCTGACAGGGGTTAAAGTTATTTAGTCATTATTGAACACAAAGAAGAGAGGTGAATGAAGGGAAATAGAAATCAAGTGTAGACTCTGTGTTTCAACTACTGCAGCATCTCTTTGTCTCACCTTCACTGTTACTATGAAGTGCAATACAACAGCGCCCCCTGTGGTTTAAAACAGTTTCTGTACAATACAGTTCATTTTAAAAGCTCTTTTATCTTCCTCAAATGCCATCTTTTTCTGGGACCATCTTTTTTTTAGAAGTTTTAAAGTAAAAAGAAAAGTTTGAATGAGTCATTGTGAAATATAGTGTTTATGATTTATTTCCTGTATGCCATCCGCTTGGTCAACCACATGGAGGAAAAAATACACAAGACTCTTTTTTACTCCTTCCCCTTTTTTCTTCCCTCTTTTCTTGTCTTTCCCACTCAATACATGATTAAGAGCCTGATAGAAATCTAAAATTGGCCCTGGAGGCTTTTCCAAAAATGTGGAGAGTCCCCCCACTGTTTAATACTAAACAGGACATGAAATGTGGATATTTGGCCTGCTGTCTTGTCATGTGAAAGGGTATCCGATTAAGATTTCTTGCCTCCTGATTGAACCTTGGACAAGCTGAAACTCATGATGATATTACATTTCTTGAAATTACTTTTTTAGTAAGTTCCGTCTCTGCCTTTGGTAAGTTTTGGTAAGTTCACCGAAATAAATAACTAAATAAAACAACCCAACCAAATTTATATTTCTTGATACCTTTTACCCCTGTGACACTTGTTGAATGTAAAATGTTTCAAAAATTCAGGAAGGTATTGAGTGACAGTTGTGAACTTTAAGCTGTATGTTACTCACACAATGCAGCCATCTCTTTAGGAAGGTCTGCTCCAAACCGGCTGAAAAGGTGGCTACTGGCCAATAGGTCAAAGGGCGAGTGGCTCCGCATGGAGTTAAAGGTGAATGGATACATGGCACGGGGGAAGCCGGTCATATGACGTACTTGGTGCTCCCTGTTAGTAGCCATCTTGAAAAGTGCTGCTGATTGTTCAGGCGACTGCTCTGAGGGTCTGGTTGTTTCCACTTCCTCCTTTGTCTTCTTCAGGGACCTATCGAGAGTTTGAAATGTCCTGATGCCATCCAGCCTCTCCCAGCTGCTTGGTCCTTCAAAGTCTGTGGCCAAAGGGAGGTGAGATGGTTTGTCAGAAGGGAGGAGAGGAGAAAGGAACAAGACCTGACCAGATTCCAGGCTCTAAAAAAAAGAAAGAGAAGAAAGAGCAGTTATGATCATTTTACCCAGAAATCTAAAAGGCTTTTTCATTAGGTAAAACTAAATGTTAAAGATATGAGAAGACTTAAAAAGCAAGCGAAAAGGAAGAACAAAAGAATTGAAAGAGGACAGCATCGAAAAGCATTTTGCACATGACAGTTTTTGTCCGTCTGTGAAGTAGTGCAGTGATTTCAGGCAGTGCCATATGATTTCAATCAGCAGAACTGTATTATGAAGAGAGCCCTCTGTTCCCTCTGCCAGCCTGCCTGAGAACAGCCAGCCACAACATGGGTACAATTAACCCTTTACAGCTTCACACACTCACTCACACACACACACACACACACAAAACCTACTCATTCTCTCTGTGCCCCCCACTGTACACCAAACATTCCTGTCCATCATGTTTGTGTGAACGCACACCGTGCAGAGCCTCACTTTCCCTGTCTCTGAGGACGGAGTGTAGATCTGTCACAATGTGAATATGGGTCAAACAAGGACAGTCCTTGTTTCTGTAGTTTCTGTATGACCAACTCATCCCCTTCGGTGATTTCATGAGGGGGGCGGGGCTTGACTCAGTGTGGTGGAGCTGTGGTAAATACAGCTCAGCCAAAGAATGTCTTGTTGTTTTGGGCCTGCTTCGACACAGGGATTGAGCACCCAGGGTGGATGAAACAGGCTGAGAGAATTATGGTTTTACAAATACATCAGACTACCAAGATGAATATAACGATACAGCTGGAAACAGAGGAAAAGCTACACAGTCCAACTAAAGCTGGTGTTAGGAAAACTACAGCTATTGTATGTCTGTAAACACAAAGCAAGAAACAGAGAGGCATGTAAATTACAATGCTTCCTCAGAGGTCGCCCCACATGGAGGTAAAAAAAATACGGGCAAGAACAGACACTTTGGAGGGCACAGACACAAAACAAACATGGGTCACATCCATTCAGACTAGTGAAAAAACACTACTTGATTCACACCAGTGGCACTAGTAAAAATATATATACATGTCGTAATAACAATAATCCATAGAAATCAGTATCTCTACTGTTAATATATAATATTAAAGGAGATTTAGCAGATCTGGATTAAACAGTTAAGAGTCTACATACAACCATTCAGCTTTTCTATATTTGATGGACAACAACAGACAAGTGTCTCCTCCCTGTTTGTTTTCTCAGCCTCAGTTAATTTGACGATGCACACTTTTATCTTTTGATGAAAGTGCACCTTGATACATAAGTAATCATTTGTGTAACCAAAAGTATATATTGAGTTGTGAGCTCATTAAAGTTCTTCCGTCTTCTTTCAATTTTCTTTTTGACAGCCCTGCACCAGTGTCTACCATTAGAAACATAATAAATAATAATGATAAAAAATAATAATAATAATGATAAAAAGTATTTATATATATATATATATATATATATATATATATATATACACATATGTATATATGTATATATATATATATATATATATATATATATATATATATATATATATATATATATATATATATATATATATATATATATATATATATATATATGCCATATATATATATATATATATATATATATGCCATATATATATATATATATAAGATAAGATAAGATAAGACGTACTTTATTAATCCCCGGAGGGAAATTATATATATATATATATATATATATATATATATATATATATATATATATATATATATATATATATATATATATATATATATATATATATATATATATATATATATATATATATATATATATATATATATATATATATATAAAGTCCTCACAGTCTCTTCATAGAGTAGATTCTATATTTGTGTCGAAAGCTAAATCTGACTGAATCACTGAATCACATTCAGGCCTGTGTACTGGTGTTGTTGGAGCAAAACTCTGGAACATCACTTCATTTTAAAATCTGCTGTTTGTTCCTACACACACCTGAACATACTGTACATATTACACACTCACACACACAGAGCCGCACAGCCAGCACAGCAAGTGTTGTTTTTAAAGCCATATTTCCTATATTGACATATTTTCTGGTGCTGCTTGGCTCTGCTGCGGTTTTCTCTGCTGAGAGGGCCAGTCGGGGAGAGTCCCAGTAACTATTTTCACAGGGAACTTTTGTGTTTGACGATCAAAGACTGTCAAACACATGGTGGACAAAGTGTGTGGTGTTTATAAAAAGTGATTACATACGTTGTATGGAATGGTCACATTTCGCAAAACATATGCATACACATGCCTCTCTAAAAAGAGAACACAGGCACAGACATGTAGGGTTGCAGGAGTGAACACACGCAGATGTTCTGTGACTTTAATCATGTTCATGGGCGAGCAATCAGCGGGAAACACACTGCGTTCACACATGCTGAAGCCCCATTGAAAGCTGCAATTGACCTTGAAGAATGAAGGAGTAAATATAGGGCAGAGGATCCTACTGCAGATGCACATTTTGAGTCATTTAAGTTGATTCTTTACATATCAAATTCAAAGAGTGAAATGAGGAGTATGAAAGCCAGATGTATACAAGGACTGAGACGGAGGAAAAAAATAAAGTGTTGAAAGCTGAAAAAAACATGGAAAAAGATGGAGGGTAAGGAGGAAAAAAGGAGGGGTGAGCTCGTATGAAGGGGTTTCAGGCATCTGGCATGCCATGTGTAAGAAGGGAACAGAGTCCTATTAATTAGAGCCATGTTGAAACTGGATTAATAAGAGAAAGAAACAGACCGTCGTAAAACAGCATGGGAGGAGGCAGAAAAAGAGGTAAAATGGTTGCAGAAAGCACACATAAAAATAAAGAAATGGTTTTATTTCCACTAATAAACTATGAAATAATATGTGCCCTGGCCAAGGAATGGTTTCTTTCTCTCTAATGAGTAACACCCCCACCCTCTGCCCCCTCACGCTCCCTCCAGGGGAATACACCTTAGGTAGGGCAACAAAAGCTGGGCTGTGTCTCCGGGCCTCCAGGCCTCAATGCTGCTTTTATGAGACCTGGCTGGGTCAGGTCAGACTGGGTCACCTGGTCCTGGTCCTGCTGATACACACACACACACACACACACACACACACACACACACACACACACACACACACACACACACACACACACACACACACACACACACACACACACACACAAACACACACACACACACACACACACACAACCGATGCTGCCTTTTCCCAGACTATGGGGATTAAAAACAGCTTTGGTGCAAAAACGACGGGGCTTTCCATGTGTCTGTCTCTTCCAACACGCCGTTGCATACTGTCAACTTAGCTATTTTTCAATTAACTCTCATCCAACAACACTCATGGGAACCACGTCATTGTGTTTAGTGCATTGTTGCAACCCTTGTAAACATGCTTTAGTGGTAAACAGACTGAATGACAAAAATATTTTTTGAGTAGCATGTTTCAAGTGCTTATTAGGAGTGTCATCTGGTTCTAGTTATTGCGAGTGTTGAATTGACTGAACTTTATGGTTTTTCCAACCCATTTTAGTTGTTGTATGTTAGCAAAGACACATACAAAAGGTCAGTAATTGATGATTAATTTTGAAAATTTGATTTTTATACCATCCAAATACTGGAAGAAACCCCCAGATTGTTTCAATAAAGATTATATGAAAATACTCAAGAAAAGGGAAAAACAGCAAAAACCCAAATGAAGCCTGCAGACAAACACAGCACGTTACTTTGATTGGTCTCAGCTTCTTAAAAAGGATCTGTTTTAAGTGGATTGCAGCGACACCTTTTGGCCCCAGAGTCTCACGCGCAGAGCCGTGAAGACGTCACTTTTAACAAGGCGGGCATTTGTTTTGGAAATGGATGGAGGTCTTATCTTCTTTTCCCTACTTTTCTTTTTTCAAGACAACTTTTAACCAGGTACAACGCAACAGAGTTATGTCTTTATCAACTATTACAAAGCACTGTTGTATTAAACGTGACAACAAGCAAACTTTGTCAGTTTGTACCGTAGTTTAGTAGCTGTCTTTATTTAGTGCTATTATTAGCCTGATATCCCTAAACATGTCTGTAACATGTAACATTAGTAAATACTCGTTATGTCCTGCCAGTCATCCACTAAGCAGAGCTAACGTAACCTCACTCTTCATTTTATTGATAGACTCTCAAGTTTGAACAGACCACTGCAGAATAATTGCTGCATGTGGGTTGGAATGAACATTATCACTGTTTAGCTCGTGTTTTAGCCTTTAGTCCATGCTCTATTACTCTCTATCTCTCCCGTTCAGCTTTAGCCGTTTAGCACTCTTCTGTCCTCTGTCCTTTGTCTTTCTAACACTTCAGCTCCAGTGCTAAATTGCTACAAAAATTAACCAAAAGTAATCATTTTCAGCAGCGAAAAACATAATTTCTCACCACACTTCTATGCTTTGTCTGCCTGCATGGTGTTGTCACAGAGACTTTGATGTGCTGGTCCTAACCCTGTCCTGCCTGACCCAATTGAGAAGACAAAAAACAGCAGTTAGAAATAACCTATATTGGCACTGATAACTTCATTTTAAATTATGGATAAAAATGAGGCATATTTCTAGAAGGGAGAGGTTTTTTTCAAGATAACGTAGAAACTCCTCACAGTCCCTTTAAACTGACCTCTCTGATTCTGGCTGTTTTGATCTAGCCACACTGATGATAATTGTCATCAACACAGGAATGTCTGATAGATACAAGCCTTAAGTAAACCCAGAAAATCTGTGTAACACTTACACTTCAAACTTCCTTCCTATTCTTCCTTTTTCAAATGATGCTAACAGCGTGCAAAACTAGCAAACATTGACAAATGCCAAACATTCATCGCAACAAAGAGTCAGAATCATGCCATAGGATTTTCCTTTGGGACACCTACACAAAAATGCGACTGACGTGAAAAATTCATAGGGTTAACTTTAGCATTCGGCATGTCTCCTGTACAGTGTGTGCCACTGGGGAAAGAAGAGATTTAAACTAGAGATTTAAAGTCATTTTTGTGTACCAGGCTGTAAATATGTTTAGTGCTGTAAAAGTAGTCTTTATTTTGCTTGGTGTGTAGGTTTTTTGGTGCTTCAGCAGCCAACCTCAGACACTCGAAGGACTGCAGATTTTAGCATTGACGCTTGATTTTACCATTTTGTGGATTTTTAAAGCAAGGTGCAGAAAAGTCTGATTTGGGGGCCAGAATTTGGTGGGAAAATGTGTAAGAGAACTTTCAAAGACATAGATGACATGAGAATTTTAGTTGACCTTTAGTTTTCCTCTATAATTAGTTGACACAAATGTCTGAGAAATGTTTAGCAATAAAAGGTTTAAGCACCGTTGAGTGTCATTAGGGAACACACGTTTTCAGAAAAAGAGATCAGACAGATTTGTTAAACCACTTTGTTGATTTTCACCAGGCACAAAATTGTTTCATTTAGGACTGAACCCACTTTCACTGAAGGTTTTATCTGTTTGGACAGACTGAAGTACAGCAGAAATAAAACCTCCTGCATGGGGCCATCTTGTCTGAATGTCAGCTCTGACTTTTTCTTTGCTTTGGAATAACTGAAAGATTTGAATATTGACTTATAACCATAACCCTTAAACACTCCAAATCTGTGCAGGATCCAGAGTTTATCTCCCTTTATTTTTACTGGCATTCCAGGGTTCAGACTTATTTCAAAACATTTCTGCGTCCCTCCTCAATGTTCCCCATCTCTACTATTAATATGCCTATCAGTGACACCAAGACAGATTTATGCTCAAATTACTACATCAAGTGTTTTTTTTTTAAAGAACACTTCACTCGTGAACATGCTGTTCTTTTCTAAGCTGAAATTATAATCATTTTGACTCCAAATCACGGCTTCACTTTGCGTTTGTGATGAGCTAGTAGGTTAACTCGATTAATGTGAAAACAAAACATATACATGCATGCATCTAACCTTCAACTGATTTGAACCCATTTGTCCTTTGTAAACCCCCCCTTGCCCAAAAGGAGGAGAAATTAAAATTTTCCACTCATTTGAAACGGTGACAAATCCTAAAATCAAAGAGGAAACTCGCAGGTAGCTCCTCTTCACATCACACAATGATTTCTTTGGTTCTTTTTGATCATGTGGTTAATTACTCTGAAGCTTTTACTCCTCATCATAGCGTACCCAGGATCTATATGATTTTTTTTCTGATTGCTACAGTAAAGAGGAAAAACAGTTGTTTGTCCAATAAGAAACACAAATAAAACATCTAAACTGAAAGTTAGATGCCCACTCCTTTTGACCTTGAGCGCCCTTTTTCTCAGTAAAGTAAAAAGATTGTGTCTCTGTGTTTTATTTTTATGACTACTAAGTCATCTCTTTGCTTCCAGTATGTGGGTTTATTTTAGTGCCATGTGAGTCAGCTTGAAAATGATTATCAAAGCAAAAGTGTCTCAAGTTTGTTGATTCATGTTTGTTAGTTCATTTATTGGTGCATGAGTTTGAGAGGATGAATAAGCTTCTTTGTATCTACTGTTATTTATCCCACCTAGAGATCCATGTTTGGCTGACAGCGTAATGTTGAACTAATCAATCAATGGTTTACAGCGATGTAGTACTTACATAACACAAAGGTTATGACTTTGTTCAGCTTGTGAATGTATCTAAAGAGACATGACTGTGAGATAGTCGGAGGAAAACGAGGATGACAAACTTGAACAGAATCTGTTTTCAACCACAGTGCTTCTTTGTAAAGCATACACTCATAAGCAGAGCTTGAGTGAAGATGAGAAAATGCTAAAAACTCCCCAAAACTGTCCAATACAAGGGGAAAATATGGTTTTAGTTGGGACAATTAGCAGTAAACCATAAAACCCACAATGAAAACTAAAAGGATGATAATGAGTTGTTTTGAACACACCAAGAGGAAAATGCACATATTGACTCACTAAACACCCTTAGAGAGGAGAAAAAACCCATGCACCATCACACACAAACAACATAATTAGATTTTCCAACAAATTGACGTACTGTACTATAATTTATGTCAACCTGACATGAAAAAATGTGTTTTGAGGAATAAAATTATTGCTGGGCTGAAAACCCTCAGTGTCTGACAGCCATCAAATAACCACAAAATGTTTCTGGCTGTAACAAATACATAGTTTCAGTGTATGGGAGCTATTATGTTTTTAGGCTGTCAATAATGTACACACAGATGTATATGCTCGACCTGAAAAAAAGCATTTGATATCTATTTTTCCAAGTATTATTATGCCTGGAAAATATTTTAACACGTTTGCCAGGCTGTCCTTCAGTATACCCGATCTGATCCTGGCTAATCTTTAGACGAAGTTTGAAGTATAAAAAAATGGTTGTTTGGTCAGAGACAGCCTTAAACATCAATACCCTTTTTTCATCTGTAAAGAAAACAATATGTCTGTTTAAAGCTTGTGTAAAGAGCTTTTGGGGATGTTCAGTTGGACGCCGTCTGTGGACAAAATGAGAACTTTTATCTCTGTGCTGATCTCATTCTGAACATGAGAAAATACTTTTAATTCTGCTCCTTTTTAACGGGCAAATGTAGCACCCACTATGATCCTTGCTGTGGAACATGTGTAAAATGTCTGTCTCCCCAGCCTTTTTTAAATCGTATTTTTCCACATCCAGAGAGAGACGGTGAGTCTTGTTGCTGACGATTTTCTTTGAGGAGGTTATCATGAGACGAGAGTATGTATTTTATTTTCTTCATGACCATTTAAAACTCCTCACCTGAGCTTTAACGTCCTAGCCCTTGACTGGTTCTCCGCATAAGCAATGTCCATCAGACCCCCAGAGTCAAAACCAGGAAAAAAGTTAGTGAGCTTTACAGGGATGTGTAATCTTGATGCTAAGCTGATTTCTTGGGAGCAGCATTAATTTCTCATCCATCAGTTTAATTGTAATTTTTAACCTCACTTCCAAACACGGGCTCTGACTTCTGTCTTGGACTGCAAGCTTTTACACCAATGATGAAAAACTGCTTACAGAAAAAATGAATAGAATTATGAACAAAAACACTTTTTAGTGTCGCTTTGAGTCACGACCAAGACAAATAGTCACGGCAAAGAGAAACACTAAAGACTTGAAAACTATGTGTAAAAACTCTTTAAATTAGTGGGAGTTGCAATGATAAACAGCCAAGCCTGTTAATTAAAGCTTATAGGTCTCCTGTGTTGGTTTGTTATATCTTTTTTTTACTTTTCATTCAAAATCTAGCATTATATAAGTAAAATGCATGAAAAAGAAAATTTAAAAATTATGATCAGTCATTTGATAAAAAATGTAAGTCCAAAAAGTTTTGATAATTTACAAGTTTCACTTTTTTCCTACATTAAAATGGCAAACATCCAGTGGATTACATTTTTTTTACTTGGGTATTTCTTATCCATTTAAAAAAAATAAATGGTTGTAAAGGATTTGCTCTGTTATGTACAATCAACATCTATTTAATCAATAAAGAGTGAGAGTAATAACAAGCTTTATCTACAGTTATTATCATTATTATTATTATTACAGGAGTCACCTGACATTTAATCAACAACGTCACTCAGATTCACTGATTTCTGTTTTGTCATAGTCTTCATGATGAACTTTGATTTCTGTGTTTGCAGAGCTAATGCTAATGAAATCGATGATAGTGATCTTTCACAAAACCCACAGTGTTCTCATTATGTGGAGCCATCCCTTCAGGCTGCTGGGGGTCTCCAGGTCAGGGTCTGGGGTCATCCCCTGTCACTCTGGGCTCGGCACCCCAGCAATGGGTCAGGTCTAATTATGGTGTTACTTAGGCAGCTTTTCATTTGCTGTTAGAGTGAAAACTGACTGCCAAAAACCCTGCATACACACACACACACACACACACACACACACACACACACACACACACACACACACGCGCACGCACGCACGCACGCACGCACGCACACACACACACACACACACACACACACACACACACACACACACACACACACACACACGCCGCATCTGTGCCTTGTTGTTCCTCCACAAAAAAAGCTTAGAAGTGACTTTAAAGGGAAGTACAAGGGAGCAGCCAGTGGCCACAATCCATCTTGAAAGAGAGCGGCTTTGTTTTTGTCGCTTACAACAATGAATGTTGTAAGTGACATGCAAATCTCTGAAGCCAATTTGGCATGCCAAACTGAGCCACAATAAGTCAGTCACTCTCACCAACACTCCTCAAAATAACCCTATGGACAATATTATTCTCCCAAGAACAGAAAAACATTTATCTCTGCCGCCAGTAACAAGTGGCAAACGCTTGTTTCTTTGTTTTGGAAGTTCCAAGTTTCCATTTATACGACAAGACCATGACAACAAACCCTGTACAAAATCAAACTCAGCTGACACGTTCCAGGGAAGAAGATGGATATTTTCTTCGTATTGAGGAAATAAAGAAGAGAGAAGTCAGTGAGACAGAGAGAAAAGGGAGAGGAGCCAGACAGCCTCCTCAGCCTGAGGGGCTGCCATTCTTGAAAAGTTTAGGGAACAAAGATGAGTGCAGTTAAAGAAGTCCAGCGCAACACACCCCAAACTTGTTCAGAAGTTTCTTCTCCAGATGATGAAAGAAGAAAACCACTTATCCTAACCAAAAACAGATGCATTCCTCCACCAAAAAAAGTTACATTAGCCAAAGGAGAACTGATCTGGGGTCAAAATGACAGGACTCTCTCAGTAGTTACTTTATAGACATCCACTGACTTAGAAAAAAACGAGTAAGGGATGAGAAGGATGTCATCGTCAAAACAAATCAAGAGGAGGAGGAGAGGGAGAGGACAAAAGAGGAAAAAGAAGACTTATATTTAGTGTGAGCTTCGCATTGATCCTTTACTGTTAATTGTTTACACCCTGATGTTTATGCCCGACTCATCCAAGATTCCTGAAGACATGAAAGAAAATTAATCTGAAACTGATTTGTTGAGCCTTTGCTACAATAACAGGCCTTTACATTAGCATGTAGGGCATGGAGGACGGAGTGGTCCGCAGTTTGGTGTGAGCGGACAGATACAGACACCTTGGATCAGCTGGTAATCAGCACTTAGCAGATAGATGTCAGGAACATCAATCTAACAATGCATCTGTATTTATATAGCTAATGTCGCACAAAGAAAGCTATTTGTGCTGATTCACAGTGTATAAAAGGCTGGGCTTGTGTTTAAATGTGAGGGGGTCAGTAAGTTTATTCACACACACACAAACACAATGCAAACTACGAGCAGTGCTAGTCGGACACACTGCAGACTGTCTCGTGATATCCAGAGTAGCCTATTTTAGTGTTTCCATCTAGCTTATGTAATTGTGCGGATGGAAACCTGTTTACATAACCCTCAGGGGGTGAATGAGTGTGTGCATACTCAGGTAGACCAGACCCACTCAGCCATTTGTGATGTTGATGGAGTGATCCATCAAGTCTGACAGCCCGTCTGTTGGCTGAGAGCCTGCAGGCTAAAGCTGCCTCTCTGTCTGCTGCTCCAGCCTGAGATATGGTAACCAAGCTCACCTGTAGCACTCAGACTAACTATTAGTGCTAGAAGAAGCAGAAAGAAGAGTTGGTCGTGCCTGATTGTGCCATGACACACTTCCATCTGTTTTTTTCTTTAACATGACCCTGGCAGTCATCATAATCTTTCAGCAACTTTGAATCACAGTTTACAAAGTCAGGAACATCCAGATGTGCATCAATCAGCAGGGAAACAAATGAGCACACAGCACATACACACTCACAAGTGCTCATGTCTTTTCATGGATCAACCTTCAGCACATGCAAGTGCCGCTCAGCTTTCATTTCCCTCCTTCGCTGTTTCTGTTGTTCTTTTTCCCTCTCTTGAAAATCTCTGTTCTCAATTAAAGCTGTCCTCAGGAAACTCAACTCCACTCATGCTGTCCCACAAACACACACACACACACACACACACACACACACACACACACACACACACACACACACACACACACACACACACACACACACACACACACACACACACACACGCACAAAGAAACAGAAAAGGGGAGAGACAGAGACAGAGAGAAAGACAAGAGAAACATACTTCTCACTCATGCTCTGACATGTCCTCTGTCTTCTTCTTTCTCAAAAACCCCAGAGAAGCCATGAGGAATTAAAAGATCTGGAAAAATCAGTCGCAAAGGAAAACTTACCAGATCTGGTGAGTTTCAAAAGCGGCACACTCTGGATGTTAGTGGAGGAGTGAGAAAAGAGGGCAGTAGTTGTGTTTGTCAGTCAGGAGTCCCTCTCGCAACGGCGAAACAGCTCAGCCTGTTGCATACCGCCTCCTTCTTTTTCCTCGTCTCTCTTTCTCTCTTTTCTCTCGCACTTACACACACCCTCTCTCCCTCGCTTCCTTACTCCCTCTCTCCCTCTCTCCTCCTGAAATCATTGTGTACTTTGATTCAGAAACCCTGCCTTTGTCACGTGATCCAACACTTCAAATATACAGCACATTTTTTTACCAGCCACAGAATGCCTGAAGGAAGGGAAAACAGGGTCCAGAAAGCTTAGGTTTCAACTCGCTGCCCCCCCCCCTCTCACACACACACACACACACACACACACACACACACACACACACACACACACACACACACACACACACACACACCAACCTCCCTCCCCTCTTTCTTCACTCTTCTTTCTCTTTCTTTGTCTTTCTTTACCTCCACTCCTTCTCAACTGTGCTGTCAGTCAACACTCTTTTGTTGGATCGTCAGATTTCTAAATTTGTTCTTCTGTTAACCGACCACAGAACAGACAGGCTTTTACACACAACACACACACACACACACACACACACACACACACACACACACACACACACACACACACACACACACACACACACACACACACACACACTCAGAGAGAAAGAGAGAAAGAGAGAGGAGAGCGGTGCAGCATGTAAACACACTCACACTAATGAAACAGTCATTAACTCGCAGACATACACAAACACACATGCTGCAGGGGGGCTGCACACCTTTGGGGATATCAATATCAGCCCTTGGCCTGCACTCCATGTTTACAATGCCTGACTTTGGGACCACAGCCAGCCAATGTGGGAGTCCAGGAGCCTGGGGCCAATCAAGGGCCACTCAGTGCTTTATTGTGACTGCATATCCCTAATGGGAAAGACATACGCCCTCTCAATATCACTTTCCTTATGAGCTGAGATTATAGAAGCAATACTTGAAAACTTGAAACATAATAAACAGGACTAACTCTCAGATTTGTTGTCAAATTTTAAACCAAAAGTTGTTTCATGTTAACAAAATAAAGCACAGAAATTTAGTGACAAAAGACTGATTTAAATCACCTCCTGTTAACAGATGTAAACATGAAACTTGTTTGTGGTGATGTAAAAGGAAACTATTGTTCCACATACAGTGCACGTTCAGTGCAATAAATACTGTGTAATACAAACCCTCAGAGTAGAGATCCTCTTTGAAAACCACACAGAGCCTGGTATATATGTTAGATGACCTCATTACATCTCTAAAATGCAAACTACCATGAGCTGTTTCCCAGTCTGAGAAGTACAAAGAGCCATTCTCCCGGCAGTTTCCGCACCTTTAAATCAGTTCAAGTGAACTCCTCTCCTCCTACAGGATTTTCCTAAGCAAATCAGGCCTGTTGTTTTTCTGGTAAGGAAGCGTTTAATGGAGATACATTTGATCCGTGATGAGATCAAACCTGGCCAGTCAGCCCCTGAGGGGCAGAGCGACCTGCCTCTTCATGTCAGAGATAAAACTGTCTGCTACTGTCTGACTGAGCGGACACAGTGGAGAGACAGCCCACTATAATGCTTTGAACATTTTCTTTTGGTTTGTTTTTGACTATAAACTTATCACAGTTAAAGAGAATTAAACTTATATTTTTCTATTATTTTCTGATAAGTGTAAAATGTGCTTTATCATTTTTTTGATTATTTTACTTTGACATATCAAAGTCCTACCTAAAAAAACATGTTGACCTTATTGAATAATGTTATATGTCTATCATACAAAAATCCCTGATAGGTTTTTACACTGTGAGAAAATCTCAAACAGTGTGTCTACTCGTAGCCTGCCATTGTTACACTAGTTTGCGACTTGAAGGTCCCATATTCTGCTCCTTTTCTGCAGTTTAATATGGATCATTGATGCCTTCATGAAATGGTAGTAACATGTTTTGGTCCAAAAAGCCAATAAATCAAGGACAGCAGCATTGTTTCCAGGCTCTCATAGCCCCTCTGTTCAGAACGCTCTGATTTAGTGGGCGTGACCTTCATATGTAAATGAGCCACCACTGATACCGCCCCGCTCTTCTGCGTCACTGAGAGCGGCGCCACAAGCTCCGAGTGCACAATGTTTAGAAAACAGCAAAGCTCGTTAACCGTAACATTACAGACTAAAACAACAGGCTAACCGCAGCTGCAGTTAGCATCCTGAAGCTAACAAAGAGTCAGGGGGGGGCACTGAGGAACAGCTCTAACATCTGCTCCACAGCACACAACATTTAAAATACTCACATCTCCAGGGTCCACTGTTGGCGGATGGTTGGTAATGCGCCTGGATTCAGGACCAGTCTATTCACTAGCCCTCTGTTGTACTGTCTAAAGTTGGAAAAGCAGTCGGCCGGGAAGTGACTAGCACACATATGCACAGTTTTACTGAGTGTAGCTGGCACATTTCCTTGATAAATTAACTCTAGCCACTTAGTCTTGTCTTCTTCCGAGATGGGAAGCTTGTGCATGGAACTATGTGATTGTTTACAGCCAAAAACAGCCACACTCCTCTCTCCAGCAGCGGGGTATCTGCTCCGGTGGACCAATCAGGTCAGACTTGCTCCTGATTGGTCAAAAAAAGGGAATAGCTGACGTCAGCAAATCCCCAAAATCCAAACAGCTCGTTTTAGGTCAGGATTTTACATTTACAAGCACTACTAAGTACAGGTTTTGTCATTGAATATCACATTTTGTGGGCTGGGAGGAAAGCCAAAGACCCACAAATTTCACTAAAAGACTTAATAAAGTAGTTTTTGCACAATATGGGACCTTTAAAGTCACTTCACCATGTTGCTTTGATTGTCTCTGTGAGAATGACGTCCTTCGAGCGTTTGTTTTTGTACTTTCAACACATGTTGAGTCAAAGTTCAGAGGAAAGAGGAAGTTTCTCAACAGTCAGATAATTTATTTGGAGATAGTGAAGCTATCTGGACTGCTACTCAATGCCACCTGCTCCATCTATACCATAGTAGTGGATGAATTTAGCATGAAAACCCGAAAGATCGGCTTTATATCTTCTGGCCTATCTGCATTCTGTATTAAAACAGACATAAATAAATAGCTTACGTAGAGATATAAACTATGCCTCCACCAAGTGGAAACCTCTAGTCTTAGAGGCTTTTTTTCCCACTCCACTTTATATCACACTAGATAAACAAAAGTTAGATTGAGTCAACCTTTCCTATATGACAACCGCCAACAATGGGCTTCAAAACTCTGCTGCAGAAACAGACGGCTGATTTCACAGAGGCTACTTCCCTGTTTTATACAGTCAATTGTCTCGACATGCTGTGAATGGCACAAGCAGGAGCTGCAAGAAGCAAGTGGTTTATCAGTTGTGGGGAATGAAACAGAAGTTTTAGAGCTCATAGATCTGTGTGTAAGCACTGCTGACGCATTCGGAGCCATTTGATCTGTAAGTGTGATCAAATCAACCAGCACACATCAATAAATAAAGCCATCAAACCTCCAATCCCACAGATAGTTTTGTTTGAGCTTCACTCACACCTCATTTCCTCTCTGACTGTTTTCATTTTCATCAACATTAAGAGTAACATGTTCGCTATTGTCATCAAAAAGGGTAAACAATATCACCCAAATGAATCCCACCAGCAAAAGGAAATGTCCACCCTCATCCTCATATATGAATACATTTATAATGCACCTCCAAGAGGTTTCTATTGCAAAAAAAAAATTCTTAATAGCCACCAGGATTTCCAAGAGAACATCTTTCTTTGCCCCTCTCAAACATGACATGGAAACAAAGACCTCAGCCGCATGCTGAAGCTGGAAGCCATAAAAGTAATGATAATATGTGTGTTTCCAATCCTAAAACAAAAGAAAAATCTGGGTTGTATTTGGTAAGCATGGGAGTTAATATCCAAATACAAGACAGATTTTATTTGTTTGCCCATCACAGCTCTTTGGTATTTTATGAAACTACAATGAAGTGGTGTAACTACAATTAAATCTTTGATTATTATAATTCTGCAGTTTTAAATGCTTCATGAACCCTTGAAAACATTCAGAAAACATTGAACCTGGACTGTCCAGTCACGGGTCCAGTTCTTCAACCATCCGTATTTCTGCCACACTTCTCATTGACAGTGTGAGCCCAGGAGGTGAAAGGTTAGTGCTGTTTGTGTTTCTGTTTCACTGAAATGCTCTCAGAGGAGGGGAGTGTATGAAGCCTGGCTGAGTGTGAAAGGGGCGTTTGTGTATTTCTGACTGTAAATCTATGAGGCTCTAATGAGCACGTACGTCCACATGCTGATACATGCTCTCAGTTACAGACAGCTTCATTCTCCTACCACCCTCTTCTTCTTTGGTGTCACTGGGTGTCAAAGCAGGTTGACTCATCCAGAGCAACATGAGAAAGGTTTGAATGAGGCCTGTAGGAAAGGATGTCGAGGTGGAGGCCTCTGATAAAAACAGACCAAAGATTCAGAGAAAGGAGAAAGAACAAAGAAGCAAAAGAAGAAAAACTGAAGAGGAAAAAAGGGGGAGCTTATTACTTTCTGCAGAGTTAGAAATGGGGCCCTTTTTGGCAGTGAGCTGCAGAGAAAACCGCAGAATGGTGCGACTGTGGAGTTTTTAGGGGTGGAGGAGGCATGAAGGGGGTGGGGGGCAAGCAAAGGACAAGGAAGCAAGAGAGGAGGGAGAAGAAAAGAAAGGAGGGTGCAGACGGCAGGTTTTAATCAGCAACAGGCTGTTGGTAATGAGATCACTATCCCACTGCTCTCAGATTGATGTCATGTGAAGCTCTGCGGTGCGCAGAGAGGCATGCAGAAGATGACAGGCATGCATGACAACCTTGCGTGGGCACACACAAACATACAAACGTACACGCAGAGTTACACTCATATTACGTCTGGCAAATGCCCCCAAACTAACAAATACAAACCAGCACCACCCCCCAAAAACACATGCACCAGACACAAAGGGCCTTTAATACACCACAACTCCCTGCTGTTAATTTTCTTCCAACAAGAGAAAAAGCTGACGCAAATATATTCACACCCACACATACACCATAAACACGTTTCAGGTCCCTGATGCTCCTTTATGTCTTTTCTGTCCCTCAAAAACAGCAAAACATGCACACAAAGAACATACTGTACCAATGCTGAGGGCTGGCTAGACTTGAGGGCAAATAAAAGAGGGAGGAAAAATGAGGAGAAGAGAAAGAAAAGGATCATAAGAAAGCTGAAAAAAGAGTGATGCTCTGAGTTGAAGTTGACAGTTTTTAGGGTGACAAAGTTTAACACACAACCTGAGGGTTGGGGGAGGTTTTTGTGCTTGAAAACAGGCAAAATCTGGTGACACCATATGTAGAGAAGAAGACACAAAAGTTCATTACACTGAGGGCTGAAATTAATTTTTAAGAGCCAGAGCTCATTTGCATATTTGGTGTAGTTGGCGATGATTAGGTTTTGTGACCCAGGGAGTATGAGAGAAAGAAAGAAAGAAAGAAAGAAAGAAAGAAAGAAAGAAAGAAAGAAAGAAAGAAAGAAAGAAAGAAAGAAAGAAAGAAGAAAGAAAGAAAGAAAGAAAGAGTTTGGGGCTGTACATGTGCATCTAATGAGCGAGGATAGTTTTTCCTATATAAATGTTCCCTAAAATTCAACCATGATGTCACCATGAACCTGTTGTGAACCCGACTCTGTCAACTACCATTACCATCTAATTCCCCCTCTGTTCCCTTACCCCTGCCCCTCCATCCCGGCCCGCTAAGTCTCCATTTTGTTTTTTTGGAACTTCCACTCTTTCTCTTTTGCTATATGATGTTGTCTGGCAGCATTTTTCTTTTCATCACAAACTGCTTTTTGTCTTCCTCCTCCTTCTCCTGCTCCTTCTCCTATAACCCAACCCCCAAACACAAACTGCTCCCAGCCATTTGGAAAGTCTCTGGTATAACAAGGACAGTTTTAATCAGAACAAGCTGGCATTTTTTGGCCAAGACCTGCACTTATGGTAATTCAATCAGAAAGAGAGAGGGGAAAAGAAGGGGGAAAGAAAAAGTGAAAAAAGGGGCACAGGGAGGGTAGTAGAGTGTGAGACGGGGGAATAAGAAAAACAGAGGGAGGAAAAAGGAGACAGTGGGCGGATGGGAGGGTGAGGTAGGGGTTGAGTGGTTGAAGGAGTTTGATCTACATATGGGAATGATTGTCTAATTACGACAGATATGTATAAGTGTTACTGCCTGTAGGACACATGGTGATTGGAGGGTGCAGCAGGAAGAAAATGCCATGATTGGATGTGAAATCAAGATGAGTAATTAGAGGAGAAAGACAACAAGATGAAGAAAACTGATAGGATAGCTCCAGCATCATCTCCTGCAACTTCTCGCTAGAGTAAGACATAATTGTTTTGCTCTAGTTTACTAATAGCCCATTAGAAATAGAGGATTTGATGATTACTGCCAATGTTTCTGGGGCCTTCACCTCAAAGATGACATGATGAATGATGTAATAAGCTCTGTGCGCTGTCATAACAGACCTTTTTCTGATCAAGATCACCTGCATGCTTTAACTTGGCAAAGGACACTTACACCAAGCCTGAATAGTAAAAACAATGCAAAAAAACCCCAACAAAAAAACAATGTCTTTACTCATGGATAATCATATTCCAACATAAAATATAATTTGTGTATTTAAGTATTCATCAATGACTCAAAAAATAACTGATTGATTGATTAGTAGCCACCTTAGCACAGATTAGTTTAACACCTTAGATTATGTAAGAACTGTATGTTTCATGTTTTATTTTCTATCACTAAGTCTCTACCACTGTCTCCACTCTCCTCACTGAATCAGTAAACTAAACACAGGCACAGAATGATGCTGCAGTGCTGGAGGTGTCCCCCCTCAGGACAACCTCTACACATGAGACCACCTGCCACCAGACATCAGCTACGTGTTGCAATACCTGTTTGCCTGAAAATGGAAATGCCCTCTGGAGAAGAAATGGGCAGAAATGTTTGAACGTGTGTGTGTGTGTGTGTATGTGTGTGTGTGTGTGTGTGTGTGTGTGTGTGTGTGTGTGTGTGTGTGTGTGTGTGTGTGTGTGTGTGTGTGTGTGTGTGTGTAAAGATGAAAACATATTGAACATCGCTGCCAAAAGTAAAAAAAAAAAAACACATTAGATTTTTATGGATGACAGATGCAGGGTCTGTGTGTACAAATATTAGGCTATTAATACCAGTAACTCCCCTACGATCCATCATATTCATATCAAAATTTTGTACTGGTTCCCATTAACACAGCCCTGCAGTAATTCCACAGGGACAAAAACAGTTTCTAAAAATGTTTCATGTAGATAAATGGAAGATATTTGGGGTTGAAAAAAAAATGCTCACGTGACCTCTCCTCCAGACAAACTTTAAAAATCTGTCAATGTGCCAATAATACAGCAAGATGCAGCAGTTATCAATGAGTGAGTCAAATTAGAGCAGAGAGTTGGTTGAAGCAAACAGCATAGCAATGGCATAGCTAAGAAAGGCTGTACATTTTTAAAGTCAGACTTTGCCTTTACAACTCTGAGAACACTGTGTGCCTTAGTTGAAATTGAGTGCTCACAGTTTTCTGGCCTGTTCTCCAATTGTTCTCAAAGCACTAGAGCTACCATATTTGATGTAGTCTTCTGTGCATCTACACACACACACACACACACACACACACACACACACACACACACACACACACACACACACACACACACACACACACACACACACACACACAAACTCACACAAACTCACACTTATGGTTTAACTCAGTTTAGGACAGTAAGGGATAGGTACCTTTCACATCTTAAAAGTTATGGTACTGATGCCCAGTACCTGGTAATTGGTATCGGTACTCAACAGTACCAGTTTTCAGTACTTTTGTGTGTATTTATGCATTAATAAATTTTAATTTATTTAATAATGAAATCTCAATGTTTTTTTTAACATATATATTTCTCCATAGATAAACTTGCAATTTTGTGTTCATTTCCAGTACAGAAAATACTCTTCCACTCCCTCATAGTTCCAAACAATTTGATTTTACGTGAATCGGTACTTGGTACTACAGACAGAATTTGGTCGATACCTATAAAAGTACCAATAAAAGTACCTAATTCTGTACCCATTCCTAAGGACAGTATTAGTTTAAAAGGCCTTAAGCTGTCATCAAACCCAAAACCAATCCAAACAACCTTCCCCTAAAACCCCAGCACCCCATAAGCCTTTGTATAAACAGGTACTGCCCTCTTGTGGGGAAAAAAAGTAGTCCTGGAGTTTACAACAATGACTACATTTACAATACCTCGTCTGGGCAAGTTTAGAAGCAGGGTCGTTGAATGCATGTGATAGGGAAGACATCAAAGTGCAGATAACTGTATCATGAGCATAAAAACTGAAATGCATTAGGGGCATCTAACATAAATTACTGACGTACAGTTCACCTGAGTATTTACAGTATGGGACAGATAGAGTATACAATGCTGAAAAATTGAAAAACGACCATTCAATGCAAGCAACAGACATCCAATCATACTGCAACTACTTGTGTTCAGAAATCAATTATGATAAAAAAAAAAAATCTTTGACAGCCCTGTAAATAAAACCATTGTTTAAGATATGTATTTATGGGAAGGATTATTAAATTAATTTGCAAAAGTAATGAATCTTCTTAAAGGGACAGTGAGGACTTAAGGTCTGAAATGGTTTGCAGTGACACCTCTTGGCGGGAGTCGTGCGCACTGTCGTGCTGAGCAGTGTTGTGCGTACTGAAAAATATAACTGCAAGACAACTTTTTACCTGATACAACACAATGATGTAATGTACTTATCAACAGTTAAAAATCGCTACTGTTTGAAATGTGACAACAAGCAAACTGTGCCAGTTTGAACTTTAGTTTGGTGGCCAGCGATATATTTACTCTACTCACAGCCCCGTGCTTTGAGTGCTCATCAATCAGAGATAAATTAACCTCACTCCTCATTTTAATGATAGACTCTCAAGTCTGAACTGCATCTGAGCTGGAATGCACATTATTACACACACCTTAACCATGACCTTAACCTGTGTTTTAGTTTTAACCCGTATTTTAGCATTTAGCCTTTAGTCTATGTTTCAGCCTTCAGCTCATGCTCAAGCACTCTCTTGTTCAGCTTTGTCTTCCTCTTGTGTCTTTTTTTTCTATCAGACAGTCCAGCCCTAGTGCCCACCATTACCACTAAATCAATCAAAGAAATCATTTACAGCTGAGAAAAACACAGATTTCTTTTCTCACCAATACACTTTGTCGGCCTGCGTTGATGTGCCTTAACTGGTCCTGTCCGACCCCCGAGGGAGGCTGAGAAATAGACTTTAAAATGAACTTAGTTTGGTTATTTTGAGATTCGTTGGTGTTGGTGACCTCATTTTATTTTGTGGGTTTACGATCACGCATATCTAGAGTTCAGACTCTCTCAAGATCAGTTACGAGAAAGTCTACGCAGGCCCGTAAGTATGATGTATTACCGCGTTGGCGGCTGGCAGTAGCGCGGCGCAGAATCGTCAACGCTACCGGAAAAGGCGTGTAGAAGAAGAAGAGGACCCATGCACCAAAGTAAGGGTACTTAGGAAACAAGCTGATGATGCTGTTACAAAACTGATATGTACATGCGTTTTGTTGTCTGGTGACAAGAGTCCACGAAGTTGTTGCCGTATATTGTGAGGAAGAATCTCACCTGATCAAGCCGAAGAAATGAGCTCAGTCAGACAGGAAGGTAAGCATGCTCTGCTAAGCGGCTAAAGCTAACTCTGAGGTTGCTCATAGTCTGAATTAAAAATGATGTCATGGTGGTTTCCTGCTCATAAAAATGTGTATATATTCATCTTACTGAGATGAGAAATCAAGACTGTTAACATGTGTACCCCTTACCTTACGTGTCATCGTCAATAAGGCTGTAGGCTAACAGTAACATCATAGTGATAACCTTGAAAAGCATCCACAGTGACATGTGTAGGAAGTGTCATACAATGGCTGACCTTAAGGTGCATTTCAGTGAACTCGTACAGGGAGCACAGTCTTTGAATGGGTCATGGTATTCTTTTATTCTCTCCTGGACGTTTTCACTATGCTTGTCTTGAGGGAAAATACATTATGAGACCATTGCTATTGTTACCTACCAAAATTATTCGACAACTCAAGAGTATCAAATATTTTTTAAATGAAATATGTGATTTTAAACACATCAAACAAGGCACAGCATTTGTGTCTTGAAATCAAGCATGTAGTCTCAAAATATGAGATCACTGTTTTTAATAATCCCAGCTCTCTCTTTTTTGTTACTTTGTCAGCTGATCTTAGTGTCAAAAACCAAAATGGACCAGTGTTAACTGCAAGTCTCAATGTTTACTTGGGTGCATTTCATCTTGTCACTGATGGTTTGTTTGCTTTCTCTCTGAACATTTTATGCACCAGGTAAAGATCAAATCATCTTTGTAACGAAAGAGGATCATGCAACACCCAGCAGTGCTGAGCTTGTAGAAGAAGATCCAGATGACCCATATGAGGAACGAGGTGAGGAGCCTTAAGCACTGAATGGGAACCTGATGCCTCAAGCTCAGGTGTGCTCCCAGTTGCCTTTTACTACATATTAACAAATGTGTCATTTCTTACACCAGGTCTGATACTTCCAAGTGGGGAGATCAACTGGAACTGCCCCTGTCTGGGGGGAATGGCCAGTGGTCCCTGTGGGACTGATTTTAAGGAGGCCTTCTCCTGTTTCCACTATAGTAAGGAGGAGGTGAAGGGATCTGATTGTTTGGAGCAGTTCAGGTCTATGCAGGAGTGTATGCAGCGTTACCCTGAACTCTATCCACAAGAAGACGAAAAGGAGCCAAAAGAGCAAACATCAGAAATAGTCCAGACCTCGGAGGACTCTGCATCTATGGAGACGTCAGGTGTAAACTCAACACCCACCTCTGAGATAGACTCTAACACCACACAACCCAACACTGAGAGTTCAGTGGAAAATTAATGTCCTCTGAGGGGAACGCTGACATCGCTTTTCAAGTCCAACTGAAGTTTCATTTTTCCATTTCTTTTTACAGTAAAAATAACAAATGTTTTAAATTAAATTAACAGGTAGTTTTAAAAAAGAAGAAGCCCATGTTGGTGTCTGTATTTGATATACTTCTGAGTTCAGGCTGAGTGATGATCATGGAAATAAGTGACAAAGTTAAAAACAATAGAAAAACACTGACATAATGGCACTTTGACATGCTGTTTACATGCTGTAGCTGAGCACTAGCTAACCTGCTAACTGACTCTAGTAGTTTATTTTTGCTCAAGAGGTGTTTTTTTTATGGTTGGCCAATCAAGCTATGGCTCAAGATTTAAGTTGATGTTTGTAAGTCAGGTCAGGAGGAGAATGAAGCAGGATGATGTGGGTTTGGTTAACTGCATTATGCAAATAGTCATAACACCAGAATTATTGGTTTGACTTTTGATATTCTCTCAGAGAGGTATGTTGAACATGTGGTTTAATGAAATAATATTTATGGCGTAGATGAGAAAAGTTGATGTCCAACTTCAGATTGCCTTTAAATCTAGCAAAATGAATAAAGTGGAAAGCAGTAAAGAAATGTTTCTGAAAGGTTTAGGCTCAACACTGCCTTTGGGCTTGTAAGAAATATTAAGGGAAGTTTAAATTCATTCAAGAAACTTTAAGGACCAAGCTGAGTTTACACACTATGATGTGTGTATTTTTAGAATTCCTCATGAGTCAACTTTATTGGGCTGCAATGTCCTGTAACACATGTTGGTTTGTCACTGCAGATCCTAATATTTACCCTAATGTTGTTATATGATACAGTGCTACCGTCAAATTCTTCGACTCACAAAGTTGAGAAGAATGTACTAAAAAAAAATCTGAATCTTTCCAGTGTGGGATCTTGTGTAATGTGTGTCTTCTGGTGCTGTCTGTCTTTTGCCACTACATCTCATCTGATGACTTGTTACCAAACTTGACACATTTACCTCAGCCGTGCTTAAAGGGTTACTGAACACAGGACTAATTAGAGTAACCTGAAGTGAAAACAGTTTTTATAATAAAGTATGTTTTTGATCCTTATCAGGTGCTATTTTTGCTTTCACCTGATGCCTCTCATGTATGTAAGCTCTGTCAAGTACACAATTTAATGAAGAGTTAATGTCCTGGGACTATTAAATCACATTTATTAGTTTGTCACTTGGTTGTTCTGTTAATTCCTTAGGGACAAACCATTTACCCTGTAAGCGTTCTGAAAAGCAGAATCCCCAAATGTAAATGCTAAATGAATCATTTCTCAAAGTGAGCTTTTCTTGGCTTTTTTGCAACTTTAAGGACTTTGTGCACTGCTCATCACATCCAGTCATTCACACCACAGTCCTTCACTCAGTATTTGGTCATTTCATTCATAAATTCACTCTGTTGACAACATCAGAGGAATTTGGGGCTCAAAGTCCTGCTGAAGAATGTTTTGGCACTGCACTACGGTAACTGCTGTTGAACTGCCGGCCCTCCAATCAGGAGACAAATGATCCAAGGCCAGAAAAAAAAATATATATATATATATCTCTGGTGTATGATCTCATGAGAATGATAGATGTTGTGGATTTTTAAGTGTAAGATAATCACAATTATGATAATGGATTGAAATAATTAGTATCAGACTAAATTAGTAAGAGGTGGATACACCTGCATGTCCTGGAGGTAATAAAATCTATGTTGTGTAGCAAGGACTAAAAAAGGGAAACAGAATGCTTCTATGTAATAATTATTGACCCGCACAAAGGTTCTGGCACACACTTTTGTTTAACTTTTAAGTTACATGTCCCAGCATCAGGGGTCAGAGGTCTGCTGCTGTGTTTGTCCACTGAAGCATGTGCCACTTCAAACTCTCTCAACGATCAATAATTACCAAACACCCATCTCTCTTCACGTCGTACTATTGGTTGAATGTGAAGGGCAAAAAAATGACCAAAAAGCCAATGAGACAAAGAGCTGAGAGGTGATCATCTTCAGATTTTCCCCAGTACTCTGTCTTTCACCGATCCTCTTCACGATTAGCAGCACGAGTGGGAGCTGCCTTTAGTCACTGTTGTAATTCTTATCTCCAAGTACAAGCTCAAGCGTGTGACAGAGAGTGTTCAACGGGATGTCTTCTTTGAAGGAGATATGCAGCGGTCTCCCCCTGGACCCTCTGCCTCCTCGCAGGGGAAGAGACCCCAATGTGCCACATGCACCCATCAGGACCCCCAACCTTTCAGCAGAGGAGGAACGGGTAAGGAAATACACACTGTTTCTGTGCATATGAAAGGTATTTATTGAATGAGTATTCTAGGTACATTATATCATAGGATCCTTCCCCAGAGGGCCGTACAAATAAGAAAACAATGAATGAAGGTGTAAATAATTAGTCAAAATAGTGCTGAATTCTGTTTTGCAGATACTTAGGTATTTTCTGAGAGTTTTATTATTGCGACAAACTTTTGCTTTTTCAGTAATCAGAAAATGTCCCAGATTAACGTAATCTCAAATTGTTGCTGGTCTGGAAAGTAACACTGATAATTGATTTGTACATAGCCAGAAAGTTGCTTTGGTGTGTCAAATCCTTCATTATGCCATGCTGTGTACTCTGACTTATTGCATCACTTTGTTGGCTCATAGCCTGTCTGAAATATTTGATCATTCTCTCAGGTCCTCCACTGATTGCCCAAACACAGAGCAAAGGCTAGAGTAAATAATTTGAAGACATAATGAGTTTCTGTTATTTTAGATGGAAGAGTAAAAGATCTTCTGATGCTCATCTACCACATAATATGATATGAATCAAAGTTTATGCTGTAGACTGTCACTAAAGTGCAATAAATGTCTCTTCCTGTAGTTGGCGCTGAGAAATGCTCTGCGTTATTTCCCCCCCTCCCACCACTCCACACTCGCACCGGAGTTTGCTCAAGAGCTACGGCAGTATGGCCACATCTACATGTACCGCTTCTGTCCCACAATGCGCATGAGGTGAGACAAAATGAAAACCTTATCAGTCTAGTTTTAGATTTTTTCATTGTATGCAGCGAATTTAAATATTTTAACAGCAAATCTTTTGACTCTCTTTTAACTTTTTTTTCCTAACTTCTTTTAAGGTGATGTATTATGTGTAGGGAATAAAAGCTTCATTGTTTTTTTTATCTGAATAAAAGATAACTAAATGCTTCAATGACAAACCAAATCCTTATATCATCACCTAAGTGCAGATCTTTTTTTTATACAAGTTGCTGCTTCCCAAAGGCAAAATAATAATAATCTTCAGGTTTATTTATAAAGCACCATTTATACAGTAGTTCAGTGTGCTTCACAGTTTAAAATTCAACAATAATAAAATTAACAGCATCAAAAGAAATGTGACATTAAGCAAATACAAGGATTACAATATAAAAATATAAGATTAAGAAATCAGTTAGAAATGCAAAATTTAAAAATTACATTATCTGAGAATTCTGGTTTATAATTTACCCTGTGTATCTCTCCTTAAGCGTATGACCAGGGGCTGCAAAAGTAAACCCAAATAGTGAAATTCTTTTACATGAGCTTTAAATAGTTTTTGGTAATTTACAAAAACTTTTTAAAAAATCAGATGGATATTTAGAGGAAGTAAATAGAAAGTAATTGAAAACAACATGGTTTGTAGCTCCATTTTACAGTGGTGTTGTCTAGTTTGTCTTCATTTCAGGACTGTGATTTAAATTTCTTTGTCTTTTTCAGAGCTTACCCCATCGATCAGTACCCATGCCGCACACGTCAAGCAGCCTCCATCATGCTGATGATCATGAACAACCTGGACCCTGCTGTTGCTCAGGTGGTAGCCTGTAGGAAAGCAGAGCAAACATCTTTTTAAAGTGATCTGTTTGCTGTGTAAGTTCTTTGACAGCGTTATGTTCCTTTTTCCCTCAGTTCCCCCAGGAGCTTGTCACCTATGGAGGAAATGGACAGGTGTTCAGTAACTGGGCCCAGGTGAGCCATGAGTGTGCTCCAGTTTATGTGAAAGGTTTTATTGTATTATTCGTGCCTGAGATGGTGAAAATGTACTATATGTGTGTCTCTGGATTCAGTTTTGTTTGGTCATGCATTATTTGAGTGAGATGACGGAGGAACAAACACTGGTGATGTACAGTGGTCATCCAATGGGCCTGTTCCCCAGCCTGCCCTCTTCACCTCGTGCCATCATCACCAACGGCATGGTAACTACTCTAAACTACCAAACAGATGTTTTCAGCCCACATGTGTACTCACTCCTTTGCATCACACAGGTCATTCCTAATTACTCCTCCAAAGAGCAGTATGAGAAGATGTTTGCTCTCGGTGTGTCCATGTAAGTTTTCAAAATACTTTTGAATCCATCAAGCTGCTTCTCCACTTTTTTTAAATCAGGAAGAAACTGTGTGTCTTTTAACCTCCAGACAGCAGAATTAACTTCTTCATGTTTTACTCACTTTTGTTCAGGTACGGTCAAATGACAGCAGGCAGCTACTGCTACATTGGACCGCAAGGGATTGTTCATGGCACTATGGTTTGTGTTTTCAGCAAAAGAAAAATCAAATCAAAAATCAAACTTTAGGATTTTTGTAATAATGTTCATTAAAAACATGATAATTTCACTCCTTGTACGTACATTTTTTTAGATCCAACTATCTGAGAAGAGCCAATGTTTTATGTAGATAATTAAAGTCTTTACTCAAATCTTTGTCGTGTTTTTAATCTTCCCTGTGTTTTCCTGCATAGCTGACAGTGCTGAATGCAGGCCGGAGATATCTGGGTTCAGGTGACCTGAGCGGGCGAGTTTTTGTGACCTCTGGCCTGGGAGGCATGAGTGGAGCCCAGGCTAAAGCTGCTGTCATTGCAGGTTGTATTGGCGTTATTGCAGAGGTGAGGTGGTTAATACTGATTTTCTGATTACTGATCACTGCTAATGGTGTGAGATGAAAGGATTATTGCTGAGGGTAATTGTGTAATGTGGTGTGTGTAGGTGGACGAGGCCCCTCTTAGAAAGAGACATGAGCAGGGTTGGCTGATGGAGGTCACCAGCAACATTGAGCAGTGCATTAGACACATCAGGTAACAAAAGGGGAATTATCAATGTCTGAATCATTATAGAAAACATCATTGCAGCATACATGCTATTACAACTTCATTTACTCCTTCATTGTGTGTATTTCTCTAAAAATGTTGGAGATATCTTTGTTCTTAATTAAATGAGCATCCTTTTGATACACAAAGAAAAATTAGGTCCCTTACTAATCACTCCTCACTGCATAAATAAAGGCAAAAAGCCTGATTTATAGGTGTAACTTGATCATGTGAGAAATACACTGAAGAACATTTTGGAAATCATATCAGAAGAGCAAATTATTTTGTAAAATTTACTGTTTGAAAGATAGTTACATAAGACAAAAACTACCACTCAAGCAGCAGCCTCCAGCCTTAATTAATAAAGTCAAAAGTGAAGCTTTTACCTTAGTAGCATATTAGCTTGGCTTAGCACAGCCCAGATACTGGAGACTTTATCATGTAGTCAATAATTCGCAAAAATGCACATTTAGGCCACATAATAACAAGCATGTAAAAATTACATACCAGACTTTTACAGGTGTCATTCAGCTTATTTGTTTTACTATTTACCTTTTTGAACTTCATTATCAATTGTTTAGCTTTAGAGAAAGGCGAATCTTGTTTTTTTCTGTAAACAGTCAGGCCCGTCATTATTCTCTATTTCCAGTCTTAATGCTGCTCAAGCCTCACATTTTGTGTTGGGTTATGACATTAGTGTTGCCTTGATCTTCTCACAGAAGAAGAGTTATAGCACATGTACTAAATATGTGGTAAACGATACTTGAATAATTATGTTTAGTAGATGTTTTCCCTGCTGGTCTATTTGTACCACTGACAGCCCAGTACCTGGTCTGTAGTACTATCCTGCTTCAACGCTTTATATCTAACCCTAGTACTTTATGTATAAAGTGTTAGCAACACTCAGCATTTCTAAAAAGGGTTTCCTAATTTATTGTAACTCAAACACACAATAGCACCTGTCTAATATGAAATGTGACACTTTAAATTTTGTCTGTCAGAGATGCCAAAAGGTCGAAGACTGCCCTTAGTCTGGGTTTCCATGGCAACATTGTGGACCTCTGGTAAGGAATAAGTTGATATTTTCAGAGTGAGCAGCTGCAGAAAAAAACATCTTTTCATCTGAAATCATTTTTTTTTTTATTAGGGAGAGACTTCTTTTGGAGTATGAGAAGACAGGGGAGCTGCTGGTGGATCTGGGTTCAGATCAGACTTCTCTACACAATCCGTTTAACGGAGGATATTACCCAGTTCAGCTCAGCTTCCGCCAGGCCAATCAGCTCATGGTGACTGATCCCTGCCGTTTTCGAGCCATGGTCGAAGAAAGGTAGTTACACCCATAGATTGTATTACATTTTATACAAAGTAAACATCTTTAAAGGTGAAATTAAAATGTGTTTTTTATCTAATAACAGCCTCCAAAGACACATTAAGGCCATCAACAAACTTGCAGATGCCGGGATGTTCTTCTGGGACTATGGCAATGCCTTTCTCCTGGAGGCCCAAAGAGCTGGTCAGCATTTTAACGTTTTAACAAGCACAGATTATATCATCATTCTAATTCTGTGTATGTCCAAAACCTAAAAGAGGCGTATTCATCTTGTCTTTTCAGGAGCGGATGTACAAAAAATTGGTGGAGGAGCCACAGAATTTCGCTACCCATCTTATGTCCAGCATATAATGGGGTGAAACATTTTCTATTGTATTGAATATAGCATTAAAACTAAAATGCTCAAGTCCATGACAGAAAGCCAATAGACTAGGATTCAACCTTTTCTTGTAGCAGTACATTTAAAAAAAGTCTCTCTGCTTCTGTCTTTGCTGCAGTGATATTTTCTCTTTGGGCTTTGGCCCATTTCGCTGGGTTTGCACATCCGGTGACCCTCAAGATCTTGCTGCAACAGACAACATTGCAACCAATGTCCTGGAGGAAATAAGTGCCAGTGTGACTGATCGTATCAAACAGCAGTACGCTGACAACATTCGCTGGATCAGAGAGGCTGGAAAACACAAAATGGTCTGCAACTTATACCTGCTTTTTATCGATATTGGTATATCGATATATCTGATGTGATGCATTGCAACAAAATTTTTACTTCCTTTGTGTTTTCTCTTTGTTTAGGTTGTGGGATCTCAGGCCAGAATCCTTTACTCAGACCAGAAAGGGAGAGTCTCTATTGCTCTGGCTATAAACCAGGCGATCGCTGATGGACGAGTCTCAGTAAGAGGATTGTCGCTTCAGAAGATGTTTTACTGTTTACAGCAGTCTACATAATACCACATTTTCACTGTAATCTAAGCTGTATCTCATATCATTTGTGTTGCTCAGGCTCCTGTGGTTATTAGCAGGGACCATCATGATGTTAGTGGCACAGACAGCCCCTTCAGAGAAACCTCCAATGTTTATGATGGATCTGCCTTCTGTGCAGGTATGACATCCTGCAGACAGACACAACCAGGAAACTAAAGTCTACAGCTGGTTATGACAGTCTAACACTGCAGTCAAATCAAATAGAAAAAGGAACAACTGTTATTTGCTGCGGTATATTACAACAAGTATGATGTGCCAGCAAATGTACAATACTAATGTACAGAGACATTCATTTTCATTTTTTCATGCTCATTTCATGCTTTGGTCTGTCGAGGGTAATGCAGTGGAACCTGGCTTGAAAGAGAGAAATGGAGAAACTATGAGAGATGGTCAAACATAAGGAAGCGTCTGTGCAGAATCCGTTCTATGATACTAATTAAAAAGAAAACTCCTTTTTCTTTTCTTCAGATTTCCCAGTCTCCTTTCTTTCATCAAAAGCAGTATAATCTGTATCACTGCTAGGAAACTCTGCATAAGTCAAACTGACAGTTCACAATCCCCCTTCCTTGCAGACATGGCTGTCCAGAACTTTGTTGGTGATGCATTCAGAGGTGCTACATGGGTCGCTCTGCACAATGGAGGTGGTGTTGGCTGGTATGCCTGACTGCTCTTTTATAAAATGCTTATAATAGGCGGAGGTTATTGCGCTTTTATATCGAAAAAAATTAACTCTTCGCCATGTCAATATATGTCTGTCTTAATTCTCTATTTTACATACTCACAGGGGTGAGGTGATGAACGGAGGCTTTGGATTGCTGTTGGATGGCTCAGAGGAAGCAGCAAAGCGAGCCAGACTGATGCTCAACTGGGACGTCTCCAATGGGGTAAGAGCGTAATGAGACAGGCAGCATCATAGACCTGGGCCACCAATGTTGAAATGGAGCAGATTATCAATGATAGCTCGTTGGATCTGTTCGTGTGTTCTGCAGGTGGCTCGTCGCTGCTGGTCTGGAAACTCTAATGCTTATGACACCATCCAGCGCACCATGGAAGAAAACAGGCAGCTGCTGGTCACAATGCCATTTCCTGTTCAGGATGAGCATGTGCTGGACCGTGCCCTGCAGGGCTGAATCAGAATTGAGCATTGGTTAAAAATCTTCATACAGCCACACCATGCAATGAATCAAACATATAATACCCTGCTTTATGTCTGTCAGAAGCATTGCAGTGGTGTCATATCAGATGTTTGTCATGAGTGCACATAATCCAAAGTCACATGTATTTTTTTTTCTATTTTCTAATCTGATGGAATGTTTTGTCATTTTTGTGCCATCAATTAAAACTAAATAATGGATACTTAATAAAGCTTATATAAGCCATGTGTAATTTTGTACAAAATAACTGAGATAATGTCTACAGCTCAGACAAGTAGATGTACTGAATAGGCTACTTTGAAAACTTGAAAAATATTTTCTGATAAAATTCCAAAATACATAAGACCAATTATAGTAGTAGCCTGTGTGTCCCCTGGCCTCGCGCAGTTTCAGCTTCTCAACGGTGGTCAACTGCTGCACTGACATTTTCAAGTTTGTGTGGCCCAGAAATCCACGAAAATGTACAATGGTTACACAAGAATCTGGGCAGAATTAATTTACAACCATACAGCCTTGGACTATAAACGTGCAACGATCCCTCTCATTTCTGCTTCCGGGCGTCCATCTGTTCCTCTGGTGGTACCCAGCCGCGCGCCAATGCGCGTGATGTTCCTTTAAGAAAATATTTGAGCCCCTCTGCGCTGACGTAAGGGAATTGGAGAGCTCAGTGTTTCCTGCAGCAGGAGGAAAATAAACGTGATGAGGAACAGACAGGGGTACCAAATTACTTTTTAACAATTTCTTACATCTCAATGTTGTCGTTTATTGTCCTATCCCAATATACGGACTTCCCTGGGACAGGTGGAGTCTTTGCAAGTTCTCCGAGCAAACATAACGGTGCGGTTTCAGACCTCCGCCCTTTTTGGATAGATTGCAGATCTCCTTTTTCTCTCCCATACCCGCAAACTCTTCAAGAAGTGTGAAAGTCTTGTGCACTGGAATGACTCAGGATATTTACCGTGGTGTTGACTGATGGCCCTACTGTCAATCTACCGTCCTCAAAATGCATCATAACCAGGAGGAGCAGACAGTAAGTCCAATTACTGCGCAGCATGGGGCTGCGCGCCTCAGTGGCTCCACAAGCCCGGGTAGCAGCCTGGACAGCGGCCTCACTGACCTCCAGCCTCCTCCTTATTGCAACCTGGAGTTTCGGAGAAATGCGGTGACAGATGACTATAAAGTCACAGCACAGGTCCTCGGGCTGGGAATCAATGGCAAAGTGCTGGAATGCTTCTGCAAGAAAACTGGACAAAAATGTGCCCTAAAGGTGTGTGTATGTGTGTGTGTGTGTGTGTGTGTGTGTGTGTGTGTGTGTGTGTGTGTGTGTGTGTGTGTGTTTGTGTGTGTGTGTGTGTGTGTGTGTGTGTGTGTGTGTGTGTGTGTGTGTATTTCTATTTCTATGTATGTCCATATGTGTCTACAAGTTGTCCCACAGATGCTGGTGCCACTTAGGAGACAGCTTCCAACAATGAATTTTCTTTTTAAGATCCAACCGTCTGTGTCTCATACTAAAAGTCTGCTCAGTATCTAAGTTTTGTGACACTTTAAAATTGTTTGGTGCATCCCGTGTGTCACAGATGAGATGTGAATCACTTTTTGGATGCTTGATGCAGATAGCTGAGAGCAAATTCAATTCCCGAGCTGCCCAGACAGCTTTTTGAGAGTGTAACAGTGATGTGCTGTCTGGCATGCTTCTGACACAATTCCCACGATTGTTGTGTGGACAATGATGCACTCTGTGCTTCACATATTCAACTACACCAACTAACTAACAATTTTACAGTCTATGTTTACAGTCCAAATTATTAAGTATTTACTTTTGAAAGCCAGAGATGGAAAATATGAGTAATTTTGAGCATGCAGTCGATTGAACGGCTTATTTGGACTAACGCAAAATACAAACAGAAAATGCAGCCTCTGGAGTGTCTCCACATTTCTTAGCGATGTCTGTGGTGCCAAGCAAAACTGAACAGATATGAAAGCCAGTTGTATCATGTGTTCTTATAAGTGGAAATGCTTGATTTTTGCATTCAGAGGCTTTAGAAGAGCCTCAAACCTCATAAAGACCGAAATAGTTAGCCTTTCCCTTTCATAGGAAATACAGTGTCTGGGAATTTTTCCAGGGTCTACATGCTGGGGAAAATCGGAAGTCCTCCTTCCTCAATAATTTAACCATAGCCGCAGCAAGCATGTTGCTAATTGAACTCAGAAAGTATTTCTCATGAATGACTGCAGTAGATTGATGTTTTTTACTCAGGGCTGTAGAATAGGGGTTAATTTACTGTGGGGCTCAATGAATTGTTATAACTATCACTTGTGATCTGCAGACATCCATGCAGATTTAAAAGAATGTGACTGATGTGTGTTTGTCTCATTTGGTGCAGATCCTGTACGATACCCCTAAAGCCAGACGGGAGGTAGAGCTGCACTACAGAGTGTCAGGAGGGCCCCACATTGTCCAAATCCTCAGCCTGTATGAGAACATGCACCAGGGGAAAAAGTGTCTGCTCATCATCATGGAGTGGTGAGCATAGCTGTTATTTCCTGTCAGTTTATGACCTGTCAGTAAATCTGCCAAGAGCAAAATAAGTGACATTCAATGATATAACTGTCTTTGACTGAAATTATTTATCCAAAAGGATGTGTCGTATGGGTATTTGGAAGAAAACCAATCGGGGTTATTTTTAGGACTTGTGATCAAAAAATGACTGCATGGTATCCACATTCAGCTCATGTCTGACAAAAGACTGGAAATCAAATACATCTTGACTTACTCTGATTTCAAAATAAGACTTTCACCCATTTTTAGCTGCTGAAGTACGTGCAATCATGCACTTGTGTTTTTTTCTGTCTCTGTTTCTGTTTGCCAAAAAAACTCTTGTAATGATGACTACATATTTTCCATGGTAGGAAGACTTCCACCAAGGGACAGCTTTGCTTTCAGTAATTACATTTGTGCCCTGTGTTTTTGTACGCAAATCAGTCCCTCTGTGATATTTAAAATCTCTGGGTCCAACAAACATGCCCTTTTAAAGGCTTTTTCTGTCCTTTTAAGCTGCATCACATCAAAATATTTTCTTGGACTGAAAGGGAAGCAAAAAATTAGACAGGGCAGAGGAACACATAGACAGGTTGGTAAAACTCTGATCACAAACCTGAGCACAAAATATGTAAATGTGGCTCACTCAGGTGACTACTTGCAGCAATATCTTAATTTAAAATGTCCTTTAAGACTCAATATAAGCCACATTTACTTAAAAAGTCCAGAAATGCCTTATTTCAAGATATAGAAAGACAAAAATGATGCCTGAATTGCTCGTCAATCATAAAAAAAATCTTCTGGTGTGGTAAGAAAAGCTTGCTTGTCAAGTATCTTAAAATGTGGGGAAAAAAACAAAACAAGAAACTAAGGAAGTACATTCTTCTTATCCAACTGGCAAAATGTTTCAATAGGACATTTTTCTGTACTTGTCGAGTGAATGTGGCTTATATTGAACTTACAGTTGATCATTTGTCAAACTTGATTTAACAATGCATTTTTTTTTCCACTGAAGATATCAGACCAACACTATATTTCAGTTTTTGCAATGCACCAGTCTTTTGCACTGTGCTTCACACATCCTACATAGTGATGAAAAAACTCTTATATTGAAAAATTTCAGGAGCACATGTACAGCAACCTGCACAACCTTGTTGTTTGTATTAACTTGATGGTGTAAAATGAATGCACTGGCTCTGTATAGATGCTGTCTTTGCCCTCCAGTGCCCCCTTACTGTGTGAACTGTGTACTGTGTGAGTGTCCTCGGTCTGTAGACTGGACTCGTCTCAGCAGTTAATCATTATAGCACAATGAGAGGCTTTGTTGTTCCACCATGATTCCAGTAGAGAGAAGTATGTGCTTGCCAATAGAGCCCACTCTGCCCCCTGCTCTGATCTCTTGTTGGTCTTGTCTCAGTATGGAGGGAGGGGAGCTGTTCAGCCGCATCCAGGCCAGGGGAGACCAGGCCTTCACTGAGAGAGGTAGGTTAGAGGTTTCATGAGGCAGTTTGGATTTATCTGCTTTTAAACTCTGCACTGACATATTACATCTGTGTCATGTGTATCCATCAGAGGCATCAGAGATCATGCACGACATTGGCACAGCCATACAGTTCCTCCACCACATGGACATCGCTCACAGAGATGTAAAGGTACTGCAACTGCTCTTCACAAAGAATGGCAAAAAAATCTCTGAAGCTTGTGAATATATATGTTTTTCTCATTTATGCATTTTATGTAGCCTGAAAACCTGCTCTACACGACCAAGGAGAGTAATGCAACGCTAAAACTGACTGACTTTGGTTTTGCAAAGGAGACAACACTGTACAACTCTCTACAAACTCCCTGTTACACTCCTTATTATGTTGGTGAGTGGTTTTCTGTCGTTTAATTCTCAGACTTTCTGTGAAATCAGTACCATAAACGTGCTATCATAACTGTAAGTTTTGGGTTGATGTTAAATCTTGTGTTGTCTTTGTGCTTTGGCTAAGCCTGTCTGTCCTTCTTCACGTTGTTGAGTTTGTTTTTCATGTGCCTGTTTGACCATACAGCCCCAGAAGTGCTTGGGCCAGAGAAATATGACAAGTCATGTGACATGTGGTCTCTTGGCGTAATCATGTATATTCTGTGAGTATCGTGTGTGTGTGTTTGTGTGTGTGTGTGCACAGCATAATAAGACAAGTATGCATATCCTGGTATTCTTAATAAATAGTTTAACCCTGCAGTTTGGTGAAATAAGTTTGCAAAGTCAAACAGGCTCTGCTTTTGTTTTCATCTCTTCTTTTTCTAGTCTGTGTGGGTTTCCTCCATTCTACTCTAACACAGGTCAGGCCATCTCTCCGGGCATGAAGCAGAGGATCAGGCTTGGACAGTACGAGTTCCCAAACCCTGAGTGGGCTGATGTTTCTGAAGAAGGTTCGACTGAAACAGAAAATTCATAGATCACAAGGAAAATACCTCCGAGAAGGAAAGTGATAACTTGAGGGGAGATACAGATGACTTAACAGTAATTAGACATGTTAACAAGCAAGCATGATGAAGCAAGACTGAGGCTTAGTGGTTAAGGCTGAGCTCAATTAAAGGATGAGAGACCTTCTCAGTGACTTAACAAAATGAGACTTCTGCCGATAACATTAAGAACATAGACATACTGTAACAGTGACAGATTCCAACCAAACAAGTAAAATCACAGGTCTCTCCTACATTTACAGCTGTTTTTAGATTTCATTTAAAAAAAGTAAAATTGTGAATGATCTCCTCACTTGACAATGCAACAGTATGTGTGTAAGACTTTGTAATCAAGTGTATGTTTGTTAGCTGTGTTTACTTTCTTTCTTCTGTAGCTAAACAGCTCATCATCCAGCTTCTAAAGACAGACCCTAATGAGAGGATGACCATTGGTCAATTTGTGAACCACCCCTGGATCAGTGTAAGTTCTCACATTGTTGTCGTCTCTTTATCCTTTGGTTTTTCCCTGATATACTCTTAGTACTGTTGTATGTTTGTATTGCAGAAGTCCATGGTGGTTCCTCCAACTCCTCTCCACACCTCTCGAGTTTTAACAGAAGACAAGGAGCTCTGGGATGATGTGAAGGTGGGACCCACTCTGAGATGTTTGTTTATTATGTTTAGCCAGCAGGTGGCAGTCAAGATTCAGGTTAAAGCCACCTCCGTATTTTTTTTATTTCATCAGGAGGAAATGACCTGCGCTCTGGCCACCATGCGTGTTGACTATGACCAGGTGAAGATCAAAGACCTGGACCTGTCCAACAACCCTCTGCTTAATAAGAGGAGGAAGAAACCCACATCCCAAGAGGAAGAAACAGGTGCAGGCAGTGATGAGAGAGGTGAAGCAGTGGCATGTAGTACCTACAGAGAAGTTGCATTTTCTGAGGAGCATGGGGAAATGATTATTTGTAACAAGTAGTATGTAACTTTGAATACAAGTGTGAGCAATAGTTTTCATCTTATGTCACTTACTGTACTTGACTCATTTAATGATTTTTATTTTGTATTACTGCACTTAACCCTGTTGAAAAGTTATTTGGGTTATTCCTTCTCTCCCATTCTAATAAAACGTGTTTTTCATGTTGTATGTTAATGTGTTGTTTCTATATTCTTAAACTTTTATCTGATTTTATGAGACTCAAAACACACATTAAACTGTGTAGCTGACTACACCAGGATCAAAATAATTCAAACCTCGTTCTCTGAGAAGAGTTATGCCTGCACAAAGGTCCTCTCCCTTACTGTCTCGAATTCACTGCCCCTTTCCCTTTTGGACAACTCAGCATCTTCAACACTGATAAAATCTAGAGCCTGCTGTATTCCAAGAGTCCTGGACAGCCCTCAACCCCTTTTTACTGGTTTTTGGCTGCAATACATGCCTGTTCATTAATTCGGCAAAGTTTGGAGCTAAATGTGCAAAATAAAAAAATGTGTGTGTGTTATATGTTTTATTTATATGTTTTTCTTTGTGCTATGCAGCGCCTTCTTCTCCTTTCTGTATCACAATGGGGTCCGTCAACAAATTACAGCACACACAGTTAAAGTGAAAATGTGAATTTTGTCCAGTCTCTTGTAATCAATCTCCTACATAAACTAAGATGTCATTTACTATTTATTGTAACTGTCATCAAAACTTTAGCCATAGTTTACATCAGAACATTCTTCCAGAGTAAACTGTTGTACTGACAACACGACTGAGCACTTTGATGGTCCTATGCATACATAATGACAAGTACTCATCATTCTGATGCACTGACATGTTCACTGACACAGAAATTTACTTTTGAGAGATGAACTAAGGATGTTGAGAAAGAGACTGGCTGTAGCAGATAGTCCATGGTGTTTTGCTATTTCTACGAACTGTTCTGAGAAATACACTGACTGTTTTGCAAATGGCAAGGATGATTTGAGAAATGTACCAAAACAACAGAGAAAAACTGTAAATCAAACCAACAAAATCCTGAGGCCCTGTGAATGAATTGGCCCACTGTGAAATATGTGGTAAAGATAATCTGCCCTGTTTGTATTTCCTGGCACTATTACGCAATGTTGCCAGAACCTGTTGAACAAGATCTGATGGGTACACATCAGTCTGTGGTACACATATTTTCCAGAAATAACACGGTGGTTCATATATTCTGCAGAAAAGAACAAGAGTAACAAAAGTAGAAGCAGAAATTAATATAAATCAAAAATAAACAATAAAAATATACATTGTATAAAAAAGTGAGTGTGAAGGATGATTGAGTTATTGTCAACAAACAACAGCAAAATCCTTTCAAAAAGGAAAAAAAAAAAAAGTAAAACAAAATATGTCTAAGAGTTTTAAGTTTATTAATCTTTTGGGGCTTTAAAAACTTCATGTGGGGAGGGCGTGAGAGTGGATAGATCAAGAAGCTAAGAAAGAGTGGGCGAAGGATTTGTGGGAATGGAGCCCCAGGCTACAAGCTACCCAGGCTGCCTTGTATATGAACAAGCCACTTGATCAGTACCCCAAGTTCAAGTTCAAGTTTTTGATAATGTACAGTACTTTTCATTTAATTTTGAACAAAAAAAAACTTATCTTAACCTATGGTAATATATATATATATATATATATATATATATATATATATATATATATATATATATATATATATATATATATATATATATATATATATATATATATATATATATATACTCCTATGTTGACAAAAAGCACATTGCAAAACTTAAATCTTGAGATCCATAATGTCAGCTGGGATGTTTGTCTGTATCTAGGTTATAATAAAACTGTTAAAAACCCAAAGCTGCCCCAAGATTTAAAAAAAAAAAAAGGATCATTTATCAGTATCATGAGCCTGAGAAAGTTCATCATCTCCCTTAGGAGCGGTGTTTCTGCCATAAAATGCCCAAAACCCAAACCAGAAAGTTTCAGAGGTTGCTCTAACAAACAAAAGATATTAGTTAGGTTTTGTGTTTTGATCTTGAAATGTTTCCTTTTTTTCCTTTTTAAACTTTTCTACACAACAGAAATGCTACAGGTATTTGTAGACCTACTGTCATGAACTGAAGTATTCAAAATCAGTATTGAAAAAAAGTTGAAGAGAATTGACATTTTCATCCATTTTTACATGTAGGGCTGCTGATCAGAGAAGTAGTAGTTTCTTTTTAAAATACACTTTCTTGCCATGGGTTGTTTTGCTACTATATTCAAGATAACTGAGGTTACTACACTTCAGGCTGTAGTATAGCCTGTAGTGAAGATGTATGGATTTGAGGTCTTGTCTCATGTAAAATGAGTCAATTTGGTTTCAACTTCCTTCAGCCGTATTGTGTTAAGGTAAGAGGAACTGAAAAACTGATGTGTATTAAAGATCTTTCTTCCTAAATCTGCCAACACACCACTTCCCCGGGGAGGTGATACAGTACTTTCATTTTGTTTGTTGAGCACAGTGACTGAGGTAGTGTTTCCTTTAATACATAGTTTCCTTTGATAACAATGGGGAGACCTAACTTAATGGGTGTGCTTTTCCTCATATATCACCTCTATATATTTCAAAGCTGCATTTGTCTACTATAAACACTCCTTTCTTCAATTCCTCCTGAAACACAGTGAGTGATGAAGCTAATGAACATTCCATTTCAGTATGCAACAACTTCCATATTCTCCAACATGCTCCTTTACCTCTGTTAAACGACAGTTTAATGTATATGCTGAAATCACATCACAGTGGGTTGGTTTCTGCTGTCTCAAAGTCTCACGTTGGCCCTTAGCTTTGCACATGGAGCAGTGAGGCAGAGGGCTTTCATCTTGCAGTGCAGACTGTAAAAAGAAACTGGTAACACAAACAACTAATGGGTGTTGGTAATTAACATTCACAGGCAGGTTTGTTCTAGTCAAAGAAATGTATTTCTGTTTAGTCTAACCTCTTAGCTGACAGCTGTCACAATAAAAGTAAACAACAACAACAACAACAACAACAACAACAACAACAACAACAACAACAACAACAACACAGTACTTGTACACAAATGACCCTTTGGTTAAGTGTGGTAAAATGATGTAATTCTCAGATTCAAAGAGAAGAAATTAACCAGGGATTGGTGATTTATTACTTTTTTCTTAACAGACAAAATGCCATCAGAACTGCCCGATGACATTGTCCTATTGTAATTGTCAGTAAAATTGCTGTAAATGAAACCAGACAATAACAACTATACATTCATTAAAATGTGGGATATAGCTGTGGTCTAGCTGATTGCTCTTGGTTATAATATGAGGACATATATCCTCATATTATAAGCAAAAGCAATCAGCCATATGGCACAAGGTGCATGATGAGTATTGTAGTGATGACTAGCAGACTGGTAAACAGCATCTTGGGTTTAAGAGCAGATGCAAATGCGGGCATGTTAATCCCATTTTCATAATCCAGACAGTGGGAAATGTGCGTCAACTATCGATTTTCATACTTAATAGAAAGTTAGTTTTGTGTCAATATAAAAATATGTAGTTTGTCAGATTGTGTGTTATTTTTCTTTCATGTACACATTTCTGTGGATTTTTTTTTCCTCACGTTGAGTTTATAACGCTCTATTTATCGTGCAGTCTACAGGCAGTGAATTTAATTCTGAAATTTTAGCTTCTCTTTAGTTTCTTTTTTTTCAGTGTTTTTTAGTTCTTTGTTTTCTTGGTACTAATGTGACATACATTTTATGCACGACGGGTTAGATCAGTTTAGGAAGGAGGACGTTTATACCCTGATCATAAACAAGTGGGTTTGCCTGTTTGCACGTGCGTTAGAGCGCGCGACTGTCTCAGCACGCACTCACTCGCTCCATTCATTGCTGCCTGTGTGGCTGTAAGGACTGGCGCTGCTCCTCAAAGCTGGGAAGAAGAGGTGCTAAACCGGGACCATGAGGGGCTCATGCCGCCCAAGACACACGCGGGACAAAGCAGGTAGGTTACAAACATTCGTTGATTTTTGAAAGTCTTGTTTCATTGTCTTCTTGGCACTCTCAAATGTTGCATTGTGTGCAGCAGCGTGTGCTTTGAGCAGCTGGGCTCGCGAGCGGATGAAGTAAACAACTCTGTGTCACGTAGGCACGTTTCCGAGCTGACAGGGGCTTTACATACCGAGGAGAGGGGGTATTCTGCGCCACACTGCCCTGAAATGTGGGAAGAGGCGATGTTTGATGTTAGACAAGACGATGAGATAGTTCGTCACTTCGCAAATTCTAAGTGAGACTGCCTTGGTTGAAAACATTAGCCCCCTCCAGGCTGCAGCTGCTGGTAAGCTAGCAGCAAGCTAGCTGGTGGGCTGACAGTTTGTGGGTTGTAAACGTTGACTGACTGTGGCTGAGAGGAGTGAAACATGACGACATTTATTTTGAAAATGCACCAGATCGATTAGTTTTGGGTTATAGACAGCATCTGATTAATATGAGCAATGGGGGATTAAGAAATGTACGGATAGTGTATGATATGGATCGCGATTTTATCAACAAGCGGTTACAACACTATCAAAGATTCTGTCTGTCCATACTGCATTACAAGAAGGAACACTAATCAATCATCAAGTCGACTTTCTCTGTAGACCCTGCAACAATAAGCTTTGACATAACTACTGTAGCACATAAGTCATAAATAACAGTGTTGTATTCAAAGTAGGCTGTAGCTACTGTTATTTTATTCTGACACTAGATATAAAACTATCTGCAGCATCTCAGGTGTAATTGTCTGCCACTTTAAGGACACCTTTCTCATTTGCTAATATGCAGCTTTTGATGCAGAAAATGAATAACAGAGCTCAGTATTCATTTGATTCCTGTTACCCTGGTCTGGCAGGTGCTTAAACTGTCTTCACATTTCAGTCACTTAATGTATAGATTTACACATACACATTTACACATGCTGTAAATCTATAATGTTCTATTCAACCTGTATTCGTTGTTCCCCTCTGATTAGCTCTCGTACGATGATAAGAGGATATTCAAATGAATGGAGCCTGGAAGATTTGTCAAACATGCTGTCTTTATGACATATTCCATGCAGAGAAAACAAACTTGCTGAGGCTTTTAGTCCTGACAGAGTGATTTACTCTTGCTTTAAAAAAAAACTAATTGGGCTGTTTGAAGGTCTGTGGCCAAGCTGGTGTGGCAGGTGTGTTTGCTTGTAATATTTTAAAAAAAGGATGAATCCAGCTTTTGTGTGCTTTAGCCATTTGGTGAGGTAAACACAGTTAATACACATGTGAAGATGCAGACCTGCTGTGAAGACGAGGCAAAGAAGACACTGGTTGTAAAAGCACATGGTTAGCACAGCCTTTACAGTGTACATACATGTGTTAAAAAACGCAGTTGGATAGGGATCAGCTTCAGTTGGTGCAGCAGACTCAGCATGGATTATATCCTTACATGCACTCTCTAACACTGGCTGTGCACTCTGCAGGATATTTATCTACATGCTTGAGAGGCTGCCTCTTAGGTGCTGCCAGCTGCAGTAAACCTGCGGCTTCTAGCTCCTTATTTCCAGAGTTATATTGTACACCAAGATCCTTTTTCTCTTTTTGTACATGATTTTAATTTATAATCTTAGTCCGTTCCCACCCCTAGACGATTCAATCCATCCTATCCTTGTTCAGCGAGTCGCTCTTCCTCGCCTGCTCACTGCAGCTCCCTCCCTCCCTGTGTCTGCTCTCTATCTGGGGGAAAGTTCACCCGCTTACTCAGAATCTCATTATAGGCTTCAGGCAGAGCTGTACCCTGTGTGTGTGTGTGTGTGTTTGTGTATGAGTGGAGTGTCTATGCGGTACTTGTACGCCTGCGCAGCTCACTCACTCAGCAGATGTTTTTGCTTCTGTGGGCATTTAATTTCAGGATTGTTGGTTTGGTATCACCATTGCTTGCAAATGTTGTAGAATGGAGACGCTAATCGATCAGTTTTGCTTCACCGGGTTCAGGAAAAAACGGCCTCATCTGTCCCACTGCAGCATGTAACACAATAACAAGCTTTAGACAAATTCTGGATTACACTGGATACAAATTAGTGCTGATTAGCAATTTACTTATAGTTGATAATCTCTAATTTACAGATTAAGTAATCAGGTAATCCTTACTTAATTTGTGCAGCCAAATACGAAAATAGTTCCAGAGTCTTAAATGCACGTTCCTGCTTGTGCTCTGTTGCTATTCTCCTCACGGAATAAATATTTTGGGGTTTCAGTCTTTCAGTGTGCCGACTGGAATACACTCACAGTATTGTGGATTTGCCTTCTGCTTCTTGTAGATAGTCGTCTGGGTTTTTTTCATGCAAATGTCCACATGTGTGTGTGATTTGGGAATCTTGGCCAAAGTAGTCATCAGTTTGTGTTCAGTACTGTATAATAAACTGAAATCATGAATCATAGTCATCTCATGAAGTTTTTCTTTCTACAGAGAGACTGGGGCTCTTGTGCAGAGTCCAGTGTTGCAGACACAGCTGTGTGGGTGTGTGTGTGTGTGTGTGTGTAACACCCAGGAAAAGACAAACCAAACATTGGCTCTTTTTTTGTGACATTTTCACAAGAGGTTTGTTGATTGTGAACTTGACTGACCCAATACAGTCTAGACCTTTGTGGGAACAATGTACAATCTGCAAACAAACCTTCAGGGTGTAAATTAGGCCAACAATGGTGTGGGAATCCAAAACTATTCCTCTGGTCTGGTTCATATCTTAGAGTTAACTTTTAAACAAACTTCTGCCATGTGGGCTCTGTGGCTGAGTAGGGTCAGTCAGTCAGTCTAGTTAGCTGGCCAGTCGGTATCAAAGTTAATACCAATAGATGAGAAAATGTGACCTATTTGTGCTGAAGGGGCTTTAATCAGGAGACTCACTTTTTAAAACAGTGAAACTTTGTTGAGATATCAGTGGTTTTTCATTTTTAAAAAATCTGTTGTCATAATTTTGTTGTTAAAGATGTGGTTTACTCCCTCAACTACAAAAAACAATGGTGCATTACTCAGAGTTCATGTAGTTTTTTCTGCTGTCATGTCCATTTTAGCCATCATTAAACCCTCTGAAGGAGGTCCAGGTTATAAAGATGTCCTGACTAATTCTGTGCCACATATTATTCTGTTTACATGCATGTTGTTTAGAAAAGTGTAGAGCCTGTTAGCATGTTGTCAGGTGAGATTAGAGGGGATTATTGTTAGGATCTGTGAAGTGTGGTGTCTCGCTGATGGGATTAGCTGACATGCTGACAGAGCCTGGCTGCTCACCTCAGGATGTGTTTACTGTCACAGCAGGTGATGAATGTTAACAAACCTGTCAGTCAGATTCAGGTCAGATTCATTTCATGTCTGCACACTGCAGTGAAATTCCAACTCGGTCAACTAGTGCACAGTGCCACCTGGTGTCATAACTGTCAAACTACATCAAGTCTCAGCCTGAGAATGACCAGACTTAATGCAGGCTGATCGGAACAGCTCAGGAGGTTGAAAACGTGACAGGACTCAAGATGCAGGCTTTGTTTGATGTGAAACTTAGATCGAATGTGTACCCAGGATTATTTTTTTGAAAAAGAATGCTGCTTTAATGACTTCTACAGTAAGCAATGACGTTCTTAGTGTCAGTCTGCTGTTCAGGCTGGACAGATATAGATGGGTCCATGTTCTGCTGAAAACAAAAACACAACTCTGGACAGAGACACTTGTGCTGTAACCTTTACTTAAAACCTCAATAAAAAATGAAATAAACAACAAAACCTGTTGGTAGATTTGTTAAATTTAGATTGAGTTGTTTTATTTAGTATTTATCTCTTGAAAACATTTATTGAGCCATATTTACAGCATCTCTGTTTTTGTTTGATTCTCGTCTTTAAACTGTAGTCCAAGTAAATTAAAGAAAAATTACATGCAGACCACAATTATTTATTCTAAAGCAATTTGACATCACACTTTGGCTTTTTTTCCCCACATACAGTCCCAAATCCCAAGTCAATAAAGATTTGAGATTTAAAACAGAGACAAGTAGTGAACACGTTCCTTCTTTAAAAGGAAATAATAAAAAAAATTAAAATAAAGGTTTATAGTTTTATTAAGTAGCTTGTTCTTCACCTAATTATCTCAAGATTTAATTCATGAGCACACATCAGCATTAGAGAGATAGATAAGAGAGATAGAGAAATATGTATGTATTTTGTATGTATGGAGAGAGAAAGAGAGAGAATAACCGAAATTTCTCGAAATTTCTCTTAAATATCCCTGAGAATAAGCGATGACAAAATCAAGTCATCAAAGCAACTACTTTAAAACCTTTTTTTATATATATATAAATAATATGGACAACATCACGTGCTGGATATCCTGTCGTGTCTGTGTTATGTTATTGACTTCTTGTGATGAGCTCGTGGGGCTCGTGGCAGGGTCGTGTATACGTGGGGATCTAATATTGTTCGGTATGATGTTTTCTGAGCTCTCAGCGGACAGCACGCCCTCAGTTTCCCAGGTCCGTCTCTCCTATTGGCTGCTGTTCCATTTATCTCTGCCCTGATTGGCTCAGCTCTCCGTTGCATTCACTGTCCATGTGGGCTGCATGTGAACGCTTGTTCTTCAAACGTCTGTTTTTCCTCGAATATCTTGCGCTCTTGTGGCAGCAGTACGGTAATACGCAGAAAGCTGCTTTCTTGAAAATATTTTTTTCCCTCTGGTTTATTGTCCGTAGTCGTTTGTAATGCATCTGTCGCAAAAGAAGTTATCATTAATAAAATTACACGCCCAATGTAATGTTCTCAATGAAAGGGGAAACAAAGATATATTTCCTGTATTTTGTGAATTTTGTTACGTTATTTTTTATCTTGTGGTTTTCATACCCCAGATCGATTACATGCTTCATATTTATGTTTTATAGGTTTCTGAAAGAGTGTCTGTTTTGGGAAGATGTCTTGTCTACTATGGTTTTCTATCGATTTTGTGGGTCGATTCTTCATCTTCAGTGATAGCTGCTTTTACATACAGTACGCTTTTAGTAAGAGTATATTACAAAATAAAAAGAAGTCCGACCAACACTGTGACATGAATCTACTAAATGATTGTAAAATGCTACGTAGGGTGAAATAAGCTGAACTGCTTGGTAAGCAAAGTCACATCCTGTACCCGGCACCTTGTTTTGCTCCTACACTTACTGGTGCGCGCTGTCTCGTGTCGTTACGGTAATAAGAAACTGCTGTTTCTCAGCTGATAGAAGTATCCATCCCCCTGTGTTCCTGCAGCATTAGATAGCCAGTGCTGGAGCCCACCGCCTCACTTTCAGTCTAGCTGGAAATCATCAATGACCCCACATCTAAGATGTTAGACAACGACGAGTTTAGGTTGGATACATCCCCGAGGGAGCTCACGCAGAACCCGCTCAGGAAGATCTGGATGCCCTGCAGGAATGGGCACATAGCTCAGAGACGGGGTAAGCGGCAACTGAGCATCAAGTTCCACTAATGATGGGAGATGATGCAGGGGATCTGATGGTATTCTGCTGTTGTTGGTTTTGTTTTCGTGTTTTTTTTCAATCATTATTTTAACCAGTCACGATATGTTGACAACCCGTTAACTACCAATTAGAGGCGTTTGTTTTGTTGCGCACTAATAAAGTGCATCCTTGGTCTTTGTCGTTGAGTAGTGTTGCGTCATGCTCAACCAATCCGCTTCATCTTTCCTAATTTCACGTGCTGTGAGGTAAATATGAAGCGCACATGGGGAGTTAACTGCGAGCTCGCGGAGATAAACTTATGAGACACACATGACTGAAATGCAAGGAGCAGCACTCCCAGCCCATACGTCCTGTTAACCCCTCAGTGTGGACGTGATCATCAGGTTTTCTCTCTTCTGATTATTGCTGAGTCAAGCTCTGTCTTCTTCAGAGCTGTTTCCCTTTTTTATCAGACTGCAGCCAGATAACCCTCACGTCTGGGATCAAACACTTCATGCATGGTCATCGTGTTGTGGGGTGATTTATTAATAACTCTCCTTTGGTCTTTATGGTTCAAAGAGCAGTTAGAAGTTACAATGTGTGTTTTTAAGTGTGTGTGTGAATGCTTGTCTGTCTCTGTGTCAGCCCTGTGATTGACTGGCAACCAGTCCAGGGTGTGCCCTGCCTCTCGCCCAATGACAGCTGGTATAGGCTCCAGCCATCTGCGACCCTGAACAGGATAAGCAGTTCAGAAAATGAATGAATGAATGTGTGTTTCTCTCCTCCTCTCTCACAGTGTGCATGACAAACTGCCCGACTGTCATCGTGACGGTAGGACTCCCAGCCCGAGGGAAGACTTACATCTCAAAGAAGCTGACGCGTTACTTAAACTGGATCGGTGTGCCGACCAAAGGTAACAGCTTCAACTCTGCATCAGCCATAAAAAACAACAATCAAGAACAAACAAGCTACAATGGGCACATCATACCCAAGATGAGAATTTTAACTGTTTCACTTAAACTTGCTTTCTGAGCAGAGTAAAAACAGTCTTTACAGTAGATCCGTCACATGAGTCCTTCACCTAATAACAACCAATACAGGCTTTCAGACCTTATAGAAAACACTTCTCTTATAAATACTTTAAGTCTTTGAGGTTTCTTTAAATTAATAAAACCATATATGGTCACAGGGTGCATTTAATCACCTGTTTTTGCAATCACTGTTTAAAATTATCACTTTTGTTTGAACTGATACAAGATAAGGAGATTGTGTCTCAAATGATTATTTTGAACATATCAGGCTCTCTGAAGTCTAACTGCATATTCTGTCATGTGTAACAGAGTTTAATGTTGGCCAGTATCGCAGGGAGTGTCTGAAGATCTACAAGTCCTTTGAATTCTTCCGTCCAGATAATGAAGAGGGCTTAAAAATCAGGCGGTAAGTCTCAAGTGGCTTGAAGCATCTGATGGTGTGCCGCAAACAATAAAGTGACAGTCTGGACCACACAGATGATATCCTGGTGTATTTTCACATTTCTGTCATAAGAGTTTAATTTATCCAAGGTACAGGAGCATCAGCTAAGTGTTTTATTTTAGAAGTTCGAATTTTAAAGTTAAAATCGGCTTTCTTATGTCGTGAATTTTCAGATAAACAAACAAAGAATTTATCAGTAAATATGAAATGGTATTGACTTTATTATTATTTCATATTTAGAGTATGTAAAAATAAGATTGACTGTGACTAATAGAGTTTTCAGATATACAAACTAGAGCCCGACCGATATGGGATTTTTGGTGTCGATGCCGATACCGATACTGGGGGCAAAAAAAAGCTGATATCTGATATATCGGCCGATATCCGATATATCGGCTGATATATATAATAAGTTAATTGATATACACAAGATATACTGTATATTAGTGCTGCACGATTTGGGGAAAAGGTGCGATTTGCGATTAGGTGGACAATATTGCGATTGCGATTGTGCTTGCGATTTAATAAAAAAAGTTGTGTCATGATGAGTCTACAGACTTGCTTGGTTCTCATGGAGAAAAATCTGAATTGCATGTGCTGACATTGGGATTGCGATAGCCTCTTTTGCGATTACGTAATTGCATGTGCTGACATTGCGATTGCGATTGCGATTGCGATAATCGTGCAGCCCTACTGTATATGAACACAAATTATTATAATACCTATATGATTCAAGACAGAGACAGAACACTACTCAATTAAAACAAGGAACTTTAATTATCAAAGTGTTAACATAAGAACTGTGGTGTTAACCACTAATAAATAAGAACAAGCTGTAAACACAATAATAAATAAAGGAGTCAAACTTTAAACACAGTAAGTAGAAAAAAGTCAAACTGTTAACACACAATGAGCAACTTACATGATGTTAAAACGCCGTATTATAGTCTTACATTAGATAATGGTGGACGTGTGAAATAACAGTACCATTTATTTCTGTTTATCTCTTAAAAAAGCAACTAACATGTCGTTAAAACGCCGTTCTATAGTCTTACATTAGGTAATGGTGGACAGAGGGGGCGGGCACTCGGGCAGTGTGTAGCCCAACACACAGGCACAGACACACAGGAACAGGAGTGACATAATCAGCAAAATTTTTTGTAATCAGCTACATTTTGGCCGGTGTTGATTAATCAGTGACAGGCATAATCGGCCTTAACGATTAATCGGCCTTACCGATTAATCGGTCGGGCTCTAATACAAACACAGCTTTTATGCAAATTTTTATTTTGAAAACCAGATTTGGAAATTGAAAACTTTTTTTAGAATTTTTTTTGTACACTGGTAAATGTAATAACCATATGGTGGGAACCTCATTTTATGCTGACTCTTTTTGCCCTTTTTCCAGTCAGTGTGCCACGGCAGCTCTTAACGATGTCCGACAGTACCTGAGTGTAGAAGGAGGACAGGTGGCGGTGAGTCTGTGGCACTGTGTGTTGTTCATAGCAAATGGTGTATCTCTACTGATTCAGAAATGGTGTTAAAATCAGTAGATACTGCACAATAGGGCTGTATAAGGAGTGCCTTCATCCTGCTGTTTCAGGTGTTTGATGCCACGAACACCACAAGAGAAAGAAGAGCGACAATCGTGAAGTTTGCTGAGCAGAATGGGTTCAGGGTACATCAGTCAAAAGATTTTTTTAACAGAATTTAACAAGTCACCTCCTCAGCTGCATGCTGTCATTGTTTTACAATTTTATTTTCCTGTCAATCCAGGTTTTTTTCGTAGAATCTGTGTGTGAGGACCCTGACGTCATTGCGCAAAATATAGTAGTAAGTTTGGTCTTCGTTATTAGCAGATAGTGAAATATCAAATTAATTAAAAAGAATTGAATTGACTTTAAATATTTCTGCCAAAAGATGTGATTAGAAATGTCTTTTGTGCACCAGTGTTGTAATAAAAAGCCAGTAGTGATGTACTGAATGCTTGACAATTAATACAGAGTTTGGACTCAGAAATTTTTGGTCTATATTTTTAACTATAAAGAAAAAAAAAAAACTCGGTGTCATTTCAGGCAGCATACTTCCTCTTTCCTCTACTCACATCCTCTCTCTATGTTTCCTCTCTTTATAGCAAGTGAAGCTGGGCAGCCCAGACTACATTCACTGCAACACAGAAGAGGCCATTGAGGACTTCATGAAGAGGATCAAGTGTTACGAGTCCTCCTACCAGCCTCTGGATGAAGTTCTCGACAGGTAAAGATAATAAAGAAAGACTCAGGTCGGAATAACAGTTTTTTCCGACCACATTGTAAACACCGCTGTCTGCCTGCAGGGATTTGTCCTACATAAAGATCATGGATGTGGGCAAACGTTACCTGGTAAACCATGTCATGGATCACATCCAGAGCCGGATTGTCTACTACCTGATGAACATCCATATCACACCACGTTCCATCTACCTGTGTCGTCACGGGGAGAGTGACCTCAACATCAAGGGTCGGATTGGAGGGGACTCTGGACTCTCAGTTAGGGGAAAGGAGGTGTGTTTGTGTGCAAGGAGTAGGATATTTATATGGATATGGATTTAAATTGTACTAATCTAACCTTTTCTTTTGTTATAGTTTGCCAAAAGTCTGCGAAAATTCATCCAGGAACAGAAAATCAAAGATCTCAAAGTGTGGACGAGCCAGATGAAGAGAACGATCCAGACGGCAGAGAGTCTCGGAGTCCCGTATGAACAGTGGAAGTCTCTCAACGAAATTGATGCTGTACGTAGATTTTCATATTCATAGGAATGATTTACCTTAGAAAGGATTTGTTTTTCAGTTTCAGTTTTTCTTTGTTTTTCCAAAGGGTGTGTGTGAAGAAATGATGTATGAAGAGATCCAGGAGCATTACCCTCTGGAGTTCGCACTGAGAGACCAGGACAAGTACCGCTATCGTTACCCTAAAGGAGAAGTGAGAGCTGATCCTTCCAAATATCTCATTATGAATGATTTTGAAAAAGTTAACTTATGCTTTCAACAATGCCATGATTCTCTCATCAGTCTTATGAAGACCTTGTTCAGCGTTTGGAGCCTGTGATCATGGAGCTGGAGAGGCAGGAGAATGTTCTGGTTGTTTGTCACCAAGCTGTCATGCGTTGTCTGCTCGCATATTTCTTGGACAAAACTGCAGGTATGTAAGAGCATGAAGCCAGTTGTAGTTTTTCTTTTTATGAACATCTTCTAATTGATTTGGGAGCTTTCCTGCCATTATGCAGAAAACAGGCCAGTGGGTAGAACAGTAGTGGGTGATCACATGCAGCGTAGCACCACAGGTTGGATTTGAACTTTGCTGTCTGCCTTTGGGAATAATTTAAGTGCTGTGTTTAATCAGCAGCAGCAGCCTCCTTTAATATTTGCTTTTGTCAGATTATATGTGGATAAAAAAATGTGAAATGATGTTGCTTTCTGCCTCCACAGATGAGTTGCCTTATCTTAAGTGTCCTTTGCACACTGTGTTAAAGTTGACCCCCATGGCTTATGGTAAGTGATTTTAGAGAATGTTTAATGTTTGTATGTACAGTTTTAATTCTTTAATTCTACATTTTTTTTAATGAAACTATAATACTTTCTTAAATTATTAACTGCCCTTTAATTAAAAAAAAAAAAAACAGGTCTTGGTGATAGCATCCTAAAAGTGTGATTTAATGCGTGATACCTGTTGTGCTGTTTTCCAGGATGTAAGGTGGAGTCTGTGTATTTAGGCGTGGACTCTGTGAACACACAGAGAGACAAACCAGAGGTAGGTTTTCCCTGGGGGCACACTCAGATATGTGTCAGCAGATGACACTGACAGCTCAAGTTCTGTTCCCTGTCTGACTTGTCTGTGACTGGAAGGAAAATCCTCACTGATGGCTTCACTGTATAAGATGTGTGTGTTTCTGTAATGAATTTTGGAAACAGGCATTTTGTTTGTCATTCAGTTTGTTTGTGACTAGCAGTGCGTATTGATCCATCCCTCTCTTCTCACTGCACAGAGAAAGTAGATCTTTCACAGATGTCAAAGGGAGCTGTGTTCACTCTGCTTCCTCCTGAGATCCATGACAGCAGCCAGGAAAACTTTGACCACTTAACACTGACACTCCTACCTCCATCCTGACTCAATCATTTTTACCCTCAGTGGGAGCAGAAACTTATAGTATCGTGATGTTATTGTTTTACCTCCAGGTCTTTTCCTGCAGTGACTCTGACAAATGCAGAACACACAGAGAAAAATATATAAAGTGTTTCTTAAGAGTTTACGAACATTTTGCAAATTGGATAAAATTGATATTGAAACCAAGACAGAAATGCTGTGAATTACACAATATTCATTATTTTGGTCATGTTTTTAAAATATTAATTGTGTGTTATACGATGATGCTGGTAATTAGATGTGAATTGGTAATGCTGGATAAATCTGAAATATCTTCTTATTTTTTCTTTTTATATAATTTCCTAATCATTCAGTCAGAATACGAACAAAAATTAAGCTTTGCTTATTCTTAAGTACCACAACCCAGTAAAAATGTCTTGGCTATCAAATAAAATGTCTGCGCTGTGTGCTGGCCGTCACATCACTTTAAATTTAGTTCTGTTTGACTCTGCATGCCATGCAGCATTTCTGTAAGTGATGTGTTTTCACTTTGCAATATTTATTTTTTGGTCAATAAGTTTCTGTGTTTGCTGGGTTAATTCTTTTTAAACTGCTCTATGAGCAGGACAACTTACTTTCCTCAGTTTGTAGGAACCACATAACTGGAATTTACTTTCAGGACATTTCATTCGTTTCAGTTAATATGTGCGTGTGTGTGTGTGTGTGTGGTCCAGAATACATTTGACTTAACATGAGATCAAGCACATAAAATGTTGATTTAAAAAAAAAACTATCTATAAAACCATGAAGGATCAAAAGTTGCTCTTTTTTAATCTTTTTTTTATTATACAAAGGACTAATGTAATGTTTTTTTTATAAACATGAACCCATGAACATATGTGTTACATAATCAAGTTTTTAAAATCTATGTTTACAAGTACTGGTTCACAATACATCAGAAGTCATTCTGTTTTTGGTGCATGTAAATTGACAATGTGATTTTTATTTCAGCAACATTTGTCTCTTTGCCAACATTTCATTTACTGTTCAAATGTGAAGGATTCTCCTACAGTGACATCGATTCCGATAAAATACACTAAAATTTCACTACAGATTCACTCAATCATGATCAGGCACTTTTTTTTATTACAGAAGGATTAGTGTGAACTTTTTGTTAGCTAACATTCTCTGAAATTAACTGACCATATGTAACTGGTGTGTTGTGCTTTTTGTGTATTTCTAATTACTTGTCGATATGAAACTCCATATTAAAAAATTCTTCCCCCACTCCTTTTAACTGGTATTAACATCAATGATTGTGTCTGTGATACAAAGCTCATTGAGTCTTTCTTTTTATTGATTTGGGTAGTACACAAATAACAAATAGTTATTTTAATTATGGCATACATTTAAGTAGTGATATGTATGTTCCAATCAGTCAGTCTATGAATATACTGAATATACCCTTTGGTTCATAGGAACACATGAACAAAACCATAATAATAAAGGTTCACCTAAAAGATTGTTTTGCACTCTGAAATATCAGAAAGGTCTGCTTTCATCGAACAAAATGTCTCAAATTCATGTTATTGATAATGATTTTGTAATTACTAGAGGCTTGTCCATTGATCAAAATATAGAAAGGATGGATAATTTTTGTTGACCAATAACTTTGTCATCTCATCCCCATTTCAGAATGTGAACGTGCAGCGCACCTCAGATGATGCTCTGGAAACAGTCCCTGCTCACTTCTGAGTTCCTGCTCTTCCTGCTCCAGCCGAGTCAAAGTTTGGACCAAACAGCATTATGGGAAAAGGTGCTGTTCAATTCACTGGTCCAGAGAATTGAGTGTTTTCCCAGACTCTTACTGTAAGCACTTTCACTTTATGTTTTTCATTTTTATAACTGTGTTCTTGTGTGATTGTTACTGTACTGCCTCTCTAGCTTGTCTCTCAGTAAGGAAACTAAAGGAACATGCCAAGATTATTGTGTCCACTGTTGATAATTCTGTAAACATTTAACATCAATGTCCAGGATTGTATTTAATACTCACTGTAAAATTCACCATGCACTGATTGAATTTTCAAATGCTTCCTGTGTTTCAGAAAAGGCTCTTATTTTTTCAAAGATAAGTGAAACCCCATATAGAGAACTGTGGGTACTTTGGTTAAAGTTGTCTTAAAGTCCTTAACCCCTGTCATTTTTAAGACACAAATGAACTTTGTTTTTTAACTGATTTGTTTTTGTTTTTTTGTTTTAAAAAAAGCTTAGTGTACCTTCTCAGTGAACATCTCTAACATTCCAGATATGAAGCTCAGTTTCGTACACATCAAAAGATAAACAGGCAGCGTAGCAGATATAATGCAACAGACATTCATTCCCACAGATGTAGCATCTGTCCTGCAATCAGAAATGTCAAGATGTGGCCCTTGCTGTACAGTCATTGTGGTTGAACTGAAATAACCTTTCGGGATGGATTCATAGGGAGTTCCAGTTTATTTAATTAACTGTGAACTACTGAGACAAATCTTCAGTTATTTATAAGTCCCTTCAAAGACAGTCTGATTCATGGTTAACATGAACGCCTCAGTGAAAGTTTTAATATTACTGTGAAAACTGTCCCAGATGTGTTTGATGTGAGCAATCAACAAACATTATACACTGGGGCATTTCATTTTTAAGAACTTCACAATATATGTGACATTTTACTTTGTATATAAATGTACTAAATGATTCCAAATGCCTTGTTTGTGTCAAAACCTGAATAAATATGTGCTTTGTGGGGAAGAGGCAGAGCTGTGGTTTGTGCTTGATAACCCATGAGTTAAAAAAAACAGTTCATGAAATACAAAGCATATTTTTTATTTATCTTCACAAGTTAAACAAGCCAGCATGTATATTTATTCTCAATATATCCATTTACAATAAGGTTCACTTTCTATTCTAAGACTGGAAACATGCACCAATTGATTGCCCTCATAGTTTCGAATCAGTCATAACAAAAAATATCTCACTTGAATGTGCATATAATATATATAAAAAACAGCATTTAAATAAACTTTTAAAATTTCATATTACCCTGTGCTCATTATTATTGATAAAAATCATTTTACAAAGGACCTGTCCTGACTTCTTCTGATGTTTCAAAGGCAGGAACAAATGAGTGGTATATTGATTTATTGTGTACAAATATCAATACTTTAGAGCAAAGGGGAATCTGAGTTTAAAGGGCAATTCCCATCAGCCTGTGCACGTTTACCGCATGTTGTTTCTCAGCCTTTCTTTGTTTATTGTTGTCGTCTTTTCTCTGCTCTGCGAGGTGAGTGCTCCACAGCGATGACTGGAATCGCAAAAGGAATGTATTCCCACGTTTTTTCTCTCTTAGAACTGCAAGAGTCAAAAGAAAAAAATGAGTATTAAATCAAAATTTATAAGAGAAGAATAACTGCATTGATATCTCCCTTTAATGGTATTTAAAAACTTTAACATTAATAACTTACAACTTTTTAAATATTCATTCTGCATAGGTGTGAATATTGACACAAATATCACACAGAACTACTCACATTTTTGAGGAACTCCTCTGCAACAATACGAGCCCTGGCATTGACAGACAGCTTCATTTCACTAATCTCTTTGTCAATTTCCTCCATGAAATGAATGACAAAATCCACCAGTTTATGTTTGTACATCTGCTCTGTGTGGAAGTTGGTGATGAGAAAGCTGATGTCATAACCCTGTAAAAGAAGCATGTTAACCGCTCTGTTTGAGCTGTGATGTGAAGCGTTGTACTGAGTCATATCTATCAGCAGAAGCTTCAGCTCCTTGCTTCATGGGTATTTTTACACTGTTCTTTCAACACCACATCACTTATTTTAAGAGCCAACTTACCTCAACAGGTTTCCTCCTCAAGATGAAGAAGTTCTCTGCCCTCATCATCATGAAACGCATGAATTTATGGCACAGAATCTTTTCAATCTCATCTGCCTGCAACAGCAGATCATTAAAAGGGAACAGTCAGAATAAAAAACAGTTATGACCTCTACAATAACATGATTAATCTGCAACTGTTAATCATGTAGCCTAAACAACCTGTTTGACAGCAATGCTGACTCTGACAGAGTTAATGGAGCCTTCAATCAGAACTTTCTCCTTATCGTTGCGGCTGATGATTACAGGCTGGAGGAGCAACTCTTTACTACTCCTAAAAAGGAGGGAAAATATAAACGAAACGTTCATACAGTATCATGGACAGATGTAAAGACACAGATTAAGTCTCAAAGACAGTCTTACCGTACTTCCACCTCTGGCTTGTTGTGTCTCTCCACCACTTGTGAGGAGAAATTCTCCAGGCAGAGGGCGGCCTGCAGAGTGGCACGCACCGCATTGAGATATGGACGCAAGGTTGCTGTCTGGGGTAGGAAAGCAAAAACAGGCTATCAAATAAATAACTTGGAATATCTGTTTTTAAGACAAAGCCCATGCAATGACATTTGGTAACAACAAAAGAAACAAATATCCAACCCTTCTTCATTATTTTTTACCTGTAATGTTGATGAGTGTACTTGTTATCACTGATACTGACTCCAGTTCAATTTCTTTGATTTGTACTCCTACATGGTTGTACTCTGTGATCTACTCACAGTTGACCATCCATGTCAGTCTCATTGTGTGTGTGTGTGTGTGTGTGTGTGTAATTCTAACAATCTCCCTTGTAATTTTCTTGCAAATGTTACTTAACAATGATACTCCAGTAGCTTGAGAACACAACCATCTGCCCTATCAGCTGACGACCAGCTGCTACTAGTGGGGAAACCAGCTAGTTTGCCTCGTACTGAACAATCCAGTGCATCGAAACACAATTGGACAAGTGCTCAAGTACTCATATAAGAACTGAAGCATTTCTTGTGGGTGGAATCGCGACACGACACCAGCGGGTCTGTCAACTTCAGTTTGCATCAGTGGAAGCTAGCTCGTTAACCAGATGTTTCCTTCCCTGTTCACATTTACTGTTTTCATTCAAGGTTACCGAATGACCAAATGTTTGACACGACTACGACACACTTCACAGGTAAAAAGAACACTATTATTTGGGGGTTCGCAACGTGATTCCAAGTGAACAAAATTATTCTATTTCCGATACAGAGACCGACGAGCTAACGTTAGCTTGTTAGCTAACTAGCTACTTGCTTAGCTGGTCTGAATAATCTTCAATGAAGATTAAAAAAAAAACGCGTTTGTGTTGCAAATATGACACTGCATTATTTTAGGAAAGGTAGACTTCAACAAAATATAAGAAAGTGGTAAATAAACTAGAGAGCTACCTTGAAATATTAATACTTCTCTTACCATTGCTGTGTGTGATGCGCTGCGGCTACAAGGCGGAAGTAGCGACCCTTATCAGGACACTTTTCCGTCAACAAACCGGAACTAAACTTCAAGCCTCTTCTTGTTTACAGCACAAAAAAAAACAGAATTTGACTACAAGGTCTGCCTCTGTCTCCAACTAAACTATTTCAGTAAGTGAGTATATGTTAATTTACCGAGTGAAAATGGAATATCTCTGAATAAACTTAGAGCTTTGGACCCAATGTTATAACTCAATTGGTAGAAGTTTTGAATTAAGCCCCATCAAATCGAAACACTGTAGAGTTGCTGTATATTTTATGTGAAAAAGACAAATTTTCTAAAAGACAGTTGTTTCCACCAAACAGACACACATACAAGTTTCAAGTCCTTTGATATATTCAAGAGTTTTATTATTTGACGTCCCAGTTTACTTTGACAACATCATTGGCATCGCAGTGATTTTTTCTGTAAGGAGAAAGAGTAATACCAGGGCAAAAAGTTGGATCTTTTCATTAAATGGAAAGAGAACTATCCATTTCAGTTCAATCCACCTGCCGTTAACCTTTACCATCTATACAATGTAATGCACAATCTGTTAAAAATATTAAGTACTTAGCCAACCTGAGCTACAAGCAGATCGAGAACAGCAATAACAAAGACATGACAGAAGACAGGTGTTTGCTGTGTTGGTGACACATATTGTAATTCCACAGCATTGAAAGATGTCTGATGAAGGACAGAACACATACAGCAGTAATAGTAGCAGTACAATTAATGTTACATAAAAGGCAAATATTAATACATTGTGGAATTAATCCATGTTTTACACCGTGGCTGCGTTATCGGCTTGTCTACTTAGGAACATTTCTTCTGCAGTGTGAGGCAAAACCCCTTAACGCAACCTTGGAGGGAAAAAGGCAGTACAATCACCAAAGTGTTCGACAGATTCTCAAGGGAATACTGACAAGGAAAATAAGTGAGGGGCTTGAATTTGAAGCAAAGGCATGTGGTAGCAGACGTTGTCCGAAATCAGTTATCCCTCTACAACACTTAAAGGCAAAAACATAAAAAGAAAGTGCAAAAAAACAAAAGTGTGTTTCAGATTGGCCTGAAAATAACATCAGCCAATAACAATATATTTATATATATATATATAGTTCAAACTTGATTATTCTTGACACGTAAGCAAAAGAAAGCAAAGAGAAAGAAGAATGAGCGAATTAGATACTTGGGATGCTGACGTCAGCCAACATCATCTCACATTACAGAGCATCAGCCAGTCCATGTTGAGTTTCCTCTTGCACTCTTTGAACATGGCTCCATCTTGCCTACTTAGTGTGAGACGCAGGGGCCACAGTCAGAACAGTGGTTGGGCGGGGCCAGAAGATCACTCACTGTCGAGCTGTGGACTGTCAGATCAGAAGGGGTAACATGATCCTCTCATGTGATCTTTGGGCACAGGATTTGCAGGGGAATTTAATCCGAGTACACTAGCGCATTTAATTGTGTACAGGTGTGTTTTAGTGTGTGTGTCTATGTATTTGTGTGTCGGGGGCGTCTACATCCATGTGCAGCATACTGTGAGAGGGGTGGTGATGATGGAATGAAAAGTGAAGGAGGAAGACCAGTAGGGAAGTCCTTTCCCTGGGAGCGAGGTACAGGTGATGCAACCGGTGTCTCGGAAAGCCAAAGAGAGAAGATGGTCCAAGTTGTCCCTCAGCAGCTGCAGCTTTCTGCTGAAGGTTTAGCTCTGTCGTTCCTATCCAGTTTTATGGGCTCTGGGAATTCATTATACAACTCCACCTCTGTCTCCTAATGAGGGCACAGAAAGAAGAAGAGAACAGTCAGCATAAAAACTGAAAGTTATCATCCTGGAAGATCCTGAGAGATCCTGGATCTCTTGCTTTTGTGACTCACCTGTTTGAGGGCATTACGTGCAATTGTCTGGAATGCCTGTTCTACATTGATGGCTTCTTTAGCACTCGTCTCAAAGTAGGGGATGTTGTTCTTACTCTGACACCAGGCCTGAGCCCTTTTGGTGGTTACCTGTGTGCATAAAAAAAGCAAAATGAAGTGATCATAAACGAACACAGGGTTTCTGCTACGTGTAAATGACAGTGGCACATGGCCACACCAAAATAAAGCCGCCATGCCTTCAGAAGTATGATCCTTTTTTTTTTTTTAGATGTTTCAAATGTGATTTATACTGTACAGGGCTCTTGTACATGTGACCAAAATTGCCAAAAGTCACACTCAAGGTAGGATCATAGCATAGAATGCGCTGATCGTAAATCCTCCTTACGCTCCTACAGGAGTCACCTTCCTGTTGTCTCCTTGGGACGACCCTTCATTCCTTAAAAATTAACAGAGATATTTTCCTCCAGCTTTTGTTGAACTAACCTAAAAGCGTGTTAGCTTTTATTCCACTCTTACCAATGTTACTAAATGTGCCTCTGTGCAGGGGCGTGTCCAGACTTTCAGACTAAAGTGGCACAATGAGGGCAGTGACATAAGGAGGGGTGGCCAGAGTGCACATACATACAAATTATCACCATTTATACTCTTTAACTTCACTCTCTACTTAACAACTATAAGTAACTATAGTTCAGGATTTTTTAAAAAATTCTTGAGGAAATTCTGAAATAATATTTAATTTTAAATAAAGAATTTGAGGGTAAAGAGCAAAGACACTGATGCTCATCATGATGGCCCCAAATTAGTCTAGTGGTTTGTCCTATCTGCTGATTCTAATTTGACCATGTAAAATGTTAGGCCATGACTTTATATGTTGAACTAGGGTTCAAATGTGGCAAATTTTCACCTGCAGTTCATGTTGGTATTGGTCAGGTTAATGAAGTACTTCAAAATCAATATAAATGATCAAATTGTTCAGGTTTCTTGCTAAAACAGAGCAGGATACAGTTCATCCAGAAATTTTTCACAGCTCTTCACTTTTCTCTCATTTTTTTATGTTACAACCTCATTCCAAAACTTAATGGTTCATTTTTTCACTCAAAATTGAACACACAACACTCTATAATGACAATGTGGAAAAAAGTTTTCTGAAGTTTTGCAAGTTTGTTTAAGATAAAGAGTGTTATTATTAGCCCTTTGCTAAGATCTTTATGCTACAGAAGTATTATCAGCTTGTTTGCAGGTGGTCTGATCAGCACAGACGTGTCGTTAATATGTTTTAATATTTAGAGATACAAATATCAATGACCCCTGTAACCAGACCACAGAAATAAAGTGAAGCCACTTAAGCTATTTGTTTCTAATGTTTTCATCAATTCCACTGTCATTTCTCATACTCCATGTACACATCAAGCGTATGCTTAGCAGGTAATCATCCAGCCCAGTGTTATGAACTTCATACCTGGCTTCAGCTAACCTCTGTTTGAAATGCCAGAAACGGGGAAGCTAGGAGCTGTGCTAGCAGCAAAGTCCAGAAAAAACTCAGCAGTGACACTTCCTCTCAAGCCTAACCCAAAACTTAGTTATGATGGTAATTTTGATTCTTTGAGGCCTCACACTGTTTAGCAGCCAGTGAACACATAAGCAAATCTTGTGAATAATGAAGCATTACTTAATGTTTCCAAACTAAGACAGCATAAAAAATGATATTTAACAAACAGCTGTAAATAACATTAAAAAGAGCAAAATGAGAAGGTTCATGTTTAACAAAAGATGTCACTTGTCCATCAATCCATTCATTAGTAAGTGGAATGAAAGACCCCTCTTCTCTATCTCTTGCAAAGCATGTATCGAGCACTGCAGTTTATGAAATGTAGTGTCAGGGGTAAGCCTGAGATGATAGTCGATTAATCAATTAATAATAATGTTAATTAAATAAATGAAATGAACTCTATCATTTTGCTGGCCTCGATATATTGCCATGTGCATGTGTGTTTGTTTACCCTCAATCCTCTTCAAACAGGCTGGATGTCAAGAGGGTTCACTCTGTGCATCGCTCTCAGCATCTGCGTGCGTTTGTTTCATAGCAGAATCAACAGAGTGAACCCTCTTGTCAGTCATCCAGAATCTCTGCCCCTGGGGTGGAGGCTTGGCCGCTAGCATCAGTGTAGCGTAAAAACACAAAGTGCAACAAGTGACCCTTGCGAGCTTGTGAGGGGCAACGCAGGTTAACGTTGTAGAAATTAAGCCCAGATCCAGTTTCCCAAACTGGGGAAGAAGCTGCACCAGCAGATTCAGAGCCTTCGTCCTGACAGTCAACAATCACTGGGTCGATTGATTTACACACGCTCACAAAAAGTGTATTCTGAATGCTTAAAACCGAGACAACTGGACTGTTTGTAGTTCGGGATGAAACCGATGAAGCCTCATGGATGAGCAGACAAACATCTTCACAAACTCTGAACAGTCCAGTTGCCTGGTTTTTCCTCTGGCCCGGATGAGTGAGAATTTACATGGACACAGAAAGTGAAGTTTGCTACATCGCCAAAGAAATGTTAACCTTGAGTAAACTTTTTTATTCAAGCGGAATTTTTTAACTGAGAGCACATTTTATCTTCATTGTTCATTGTTTGTTTTATTGGGATATTTGAAAGTTATCGATATTCAAATTACAACAGTAAAAGATACTTATGAGACATACAATTTTATTGCATTTGAAAGATTGTATTGTATTATTATAATATATTATAAAGTAAGTGGTTAATTTGGTCTCAAATTATATAGACAATAATATTGTTTATCGTCAATAATTCGTGGTGCAACAAATCGTCCAGGCCAGGCCTAGCCAGAGGATGAGAAGAGATCATCTAAACAGATCATCCAAATTACTGGTATTGAAGGGTGATATGAATGGATCAGAATAATGAAAAAAGTAAGATTAGTAAGCACTTATACTGGGTGAGACCCACCCAAGTGGGAATGGTCTAATTTGGGGAAACATTGAACATTATTTCTTGAGTGACTTGATTCAAACACAGCATAAATAATGACTTTAACCCAATTATTCTTAACCCACCTGTCTGTTCTCCAAGTCAATCTTGTTTCCTAGCACCACGAAAGGGAAGTTCTCAGGGTCTCGAGGGCTGGCCTGGATCAGAAACTCATCCCTCCAGCTGTCGAGTGTCTTGAAGGTGTTGGGTGCGGTGACGTCAAACACCAACACGCAGCAGTCCGCTCCACGATAAAATGCAACACCCAGAGACTGGAACCTCTCCTGGCCAGCTGTGTCCCAGATCTACAAAACCACAGGGAAACACGTTGAAATGCCAAAACTACAGATATTATCAGCTGTGACGCAGCTTAAAAAAACAGCAACCTTTATTTACTGCGATAGCCGCACCTTGGCAGAGTGTTATTACTGTGACTCTATGTAACAAATGGCATTACGGTTCATTATGGTAATCACAAGCATTTAAAGTAGCCCCGCAAAAGACAACACTGGAAATATTGCAAAAGCACTGGACGGCTTCTGAATACCAGAACTCCTCAGGTTTTGGCCCAATCCAAATATCCAACACTGACAGAGAGCTGAGAAGCTGTGCTTTCCATCAACTAGTGTTCTGTCTCAGTAACCTCATAGAAAAACCTTTTCATGTTTGTGTTTTTCTTCTTTTAAACTGCTAATACTTCCAAACTATATGCAATAACCAGATGTTAAAATTCAAGTTCATGACATGCTGAAAAAAAGGGCCCAAGCAATCAGACAAAGGATATTTTCAGACCATTTTACAGCCATGATAACAAAATATGCCCAGCCGTCCAATTTTCAACCTCAGTAGGTAAAGTAGCAATAAATCTGCAGTTAAATTCTCCAGGACGTGACGTGTGGAGCTGTGTCTGTCCTCTACCTGCATCGTGACGAGCCGGTCATCCACCATCACCTCCTTGGTCAGGAAGTCTGCTCCTATTGTAGCTTTGTACTGGTTACTAAACTTCTTGTTCACGTACTGGTTCATGAGGGAGGTCTTTCCAACACTGAGAGCAGAGGACAACAGACAGAAAGAATGATGAGGTACTTTAATACAGTTTGAGAGAGAATGGCAGACTGAAGGGTGTTGAGAAGAATACAGGCAGACTGAGATACTGAAGGGATCTACACTGTCTAACTGCATTAAGAAGGGAAGATTAAACAGCTATCTAATCTAAAAAATAAAATAAACTGTCTACCTAAACACACTTTATTAATTTTTTCAAGTCTGTGAAAGTTTCCTTAAAATATTTAAAAAATGATCCACTGTTTATGGGCAGTGCTTTGTACTGAGTGCAGTCACTCATCATGAGCTTATCCCAGTGATAAGTTTGGAGCCTGCAGTTCACAGGCGGGAGTTCTGCCTGGAGACAGATGATGGGAAGTTCTCTTAACTGATTTTGCTGATCTTTCTTCTGACAGACTAATTTCTGAGAACACCTGACGAACGATCGCCTATCCTTCATCTCAGATTTTAACATTTAGGAGAAAAATGTTGAAACTCACCCAGAATCTCCGAGGATGATGACTTTCAAGAGCACTTTCTTCCTGGATGCCATTTTCCCACAGCTGCAGAACAACAAAGAGCAACAACTTGAGCGCACAGAGATCGGTCATGGCACACACCTTCCCAACCTTTTCATCTCCATAACCTAGTCACCACCTTCCTACTGTGCGGGGATAATTCAATCAATTCATCGGATAATTTTTTTCTGTCTGGGAAGGCCTCTTGGAAAAACATTAACCAAAAAGTTTGTGAGTGTAAAGTTTCTCGGCCCTTTAACCAATCAGGTTTGAATACCACTCATTCCTGTCATGTGCTCTCTAAGCTGTTGGGCAAATCACGAGGAACACATCATTCTTTCTCTCTCACGCACCGCAGGAAGTTACCTCCAAGAGGTCTGACTCACTCTCTGTGCTGCACAAACAGTGACACATCTGGCACCTTTTGCTGACATAAGCTATAAGAAAACTAATGCAGACTCTACAGGAGATATTTCAACGCAATTTGATACTTGAACTTATGAGATTTAGAGATGTAGGAGACACAACACATGACTTAGTTTAGTGGAAGAAGTCGTTTGTTGGGTAACTTGACAATATCTACACACCGATCTGCACTGGTGACGATGAGATGCAAAACTGAACAAAGATAAGTTAACACGATCCCAGACATGAAAAAACATGTATTTTTTGGGTAGTTAGAAAACTTGTAGGGCCTTTTTTAAACAGCTTTGTACAAAAATCAGGAAGTTTACAGTATTTGAAAACAATTGCAGGTTTTATTTCACTTCCTGGTGTTGAGCTTAATCACATCTGACCAGAAGAGATATTTGATTTTTGACATTTTATATTGGATGAAACTCAGCACAGTAAAAAAAAACAAAAACCATGAATTCTGGACTCCTCATTTTATCTGCAAACCTTTTTCATGTGCAAATAGGCTCAAGAGACTAAAATAAACCCAGAATTCTTGAGAGGTTGCTTTATCTGCTCACACTTTTATCTTATCAGTGCCAAAGAAACAGACCAGCACAGAGCCAAGAAGCAGGAACCAATGTCTGATGGGAAAATATTGTCTATGACTGTTTCAACATAGCACAGAGGAAAGGATTTCTATGATCAATAATGAGAATGCAAAAAACATAGCGTTCAAACACACAGACAATGGCCTTGAGTTTTATGTTTGCCAATTGGATATAAAAGGAAGTTGTGTTAAAACAACATCAACTCCCTCAGTAATTAATAACTAGCACGGACCAAGCTGAAAAAGCATTTTACACAAATAAATTCACTGCTCAATACCAGAACAAAATCTCTGCTTACATTTTTAAAGAAGTCAAAAAACCTGAAGTGAAATCATGAAGCCTTGAAAACAAACATAAGGCCTAAAAGTCTATTAAACACGACGCAGCAGACCCTGTCAGAGAAGTACACTTATGTTATTCCCCAATGGAACAAGCAGAGTACTTAAGTGAGCAGCTCACTGTGAAGCTGACAACAGCTTGAACTACAGCACATCAGTGAGGTCTGAGCATGCTCAGAGCACAGTCACATGATTACAGAAGACACTCAGCACAGATCTGTAACCTTTGACAAACAGCTGAGCGTTAGACAATAAGACATCAGAGTCCAAACTCTGATGAGTTTAATTTGATTTAATCCAGTGCAAAAAAAATCTGAAAAAAGAAAGAATTTTACAACAGAATAAGAAAAAAACTGAAATGATTCATAAATTATCCACAGGCATGGGTCATTCAGACCTCTTGGAGAAACATAAATCTAGTGCTTTAAGATCTGCTCTGATGCTATTTTTCATGATTCAAATAAAGAAAATGCTGCTTAATTGTGAGTGTGGTGTCATGAAAACACTAACAGAAGTTTCTACGGAAGCAGATACCACAGTAACTACATATCACAGCTGAAACTTGGCGTTAAGTATGATCAACACTCCAGTGCAGACTAAATACAATGAACGGAAATTACTGGCACAGGAAACTTGATTACTTCACAGATCTCTCACATGAAGCGATATAGAAATCCACAGTCAGTCTTTAACAGACTCTGGACTAAATATAGAATACAAAATCTGTTTGATGTTTCTCAATACTGAAACCCATCTCTCCAGACATCCACATGCCACAGAGTTTGGACATTTTGTTTTTCTGGCCAGCTGCATTTCATGCATGTTGAGTAGTATACATGTGATAAACAGACAGGCCAGCGGCACAGGGTTCACACAGAGTAAGACCAGTGTGGTCAATTCAAGTACCTTAAAATTAGGTACAGCATTGAACAAACAATACTGAACTGATGTAATGTTTAATTTAGTTTTTGAATCTAATGATCCCATAAAACAACTCTTTGTCCAAAATAATTATGAACATGGCCTCAGAAATACATGCCATCTCACTTTGATGTTAACTCTGGATTGTGATAAACAGATAAGAGACATTTTAACAGAATAAAGTATTGTCCATAAGAGCCCCTGACAACCACAATAAAAATCTCTCTAGCTCCACAGCACTGAAACTACCTGCAAGGTACACTATGCAGCGTAAAATCGGCTCAAGCTGTGTGTGCTACTATGTAAACTGTGAAGAAGACTTCAGGCCTCTGAACCAGAAAAACACACATGTATGGAGTTAGTGCTGAAAAAAACACCAGAAAGGGTGTACAAACATGTAGCACAGGAGGAAATCTCTTTTTAAAGCCTGTCTAAAGTAGGATTCATAAAGGTACTCGGTTAGACTGGAGAATCAAAAATCTCACTAACAGTTGTCCTGGTGATATTCATAATAAGCACAGGGCTGTAACTTGTCTCATTTTTCTCATGCAGGATCTTCAGTGAAAGGTGTTTACCTGAAATGACACAGGCAGCAAAGTAATGACACAGGTTTATAACTTTCATTCTTCATAGAAGCAGAGTTCAGGTTGGACTTCACCCCAGCAGTTATGCATTATGTAATGGGCGTTGAAGGCACAGTGGATTGTTGTTTACGTGTCTATGATCCAACTGATACACTGAACGACATGTACCTGCATGGCCTGTGAGTCATAACCGAAACAAAAACTTGATAACAACAAAAAAAAATCACATGATCGGCTCCGTCTGCCCTGCAACTCTATAGGAGCAGATGTCTTGAGACAAAATTGATGTCTCTTTCAAACCGTCAGGTAGTCATATTTTTCCCCAAACAGTCAGAAACGAGGAATTTAAGGATCACATAATGTGTTTTCCCTGCACCTCATCCTCTCATATACACATTACAGACAATTGCAATTGTCAAATGAAGCATAACTTCCTCTATAAACATGTAACAAAGGAAATGTCCTCAACTGGTGATTTGCTCAACCGACCAAGTCGCCCCGGATGTCCTCTCTTTTTGGAGCCGAACCAGAGGAGCCAGAGGCCGGCCTTGTTTTTGCCAAGTAGCTTCCCGAAAAATATTGCACCACAATTAGCCGCTAAAGCGTTTACGGCAATAGAACTCAGCACAAACTGACGAACGCAGAGGAACATACAAATATTATCACATACTATCGTCCCAAAACCTACCTTCAACTTACAATACACCGAGGCACCAACTTCTTGTAGGGGGACCAACCTGGCAACCAGCAGCCAAGCTCTTTTTGTTCAGGACAGTTTTCGGTAGAGGCTAACCAAGCTAACGAGGCGTTACGTTAGCTAGCTAGCTCGGTGGCACAGAGTTTGTTAGCTAGCGTTACTTTGGGCAATCCCTCGTTTCGAATTTTTAGAAAACGTGTCACCCTTTCACACGAAAAACTAAAAAAAAACTGTCGGAAATTGGCAAAGTGGATTCCCTTCAACGGGTGTGTAAATTTGGCACTTTGCTAGAAGGATTGCCTGACAGCGAGCTATCTGCTACCTCCAGCTTCTCTGTTCCCCTTTCACTTCCTCCTCAAAAACAACGTCTACGTCCTACGTCAGACGCAGCCCACTGAGAGCCCCAGCCCACAGCCCATGATTGTTAGTTATTCAGTTCCTTTATCACTAAATAACTTAAATATTTATCCAGAACCAATATATACTTCGCTCGTAGACAGAACAAGTCTAGCCAAGAAATTAAATGGAAGCCCAGTTCCACCAGGAAAATACAGGAAAACTGCCGAAAAATAAAATAGAATAATTAGTAAGCCATAGTATCTTATGACTTATTGATTTTCATTTTTTTACCATTTCTCTTTTTTACTGACGGAAATAAGCTTCCATAAAATTACACTCCTGTTTACAGCTGAAAACTGACTAATATGGAGTTTGGATGTGCAACAAAGGGCAAGCTCAGTGGTGAGAATTGGAGCATATTGAGAAGTACTACATACAGCAGTTCTTTGAGATCCTCTTTGAGGATGCCTGCAGAAAGATATTAAGATCACGACTGAGTTGGTACCCTGTAGCTGTTAGCTTAAAACCTGCCTCCTGAGTCAGCATTTGCAATATGATCCCCGCTTTGCTTCTCCATATCAGAAACAGATGGGATGGGATACTATGTCCATATACTATACAGCTTATGCTGTGCACATATGGGTGTAAAATGATCCTTAAAAATCAAATTAATCACTCCTGCAAAGTCTGGAAGTCAAAGAGATGGATACGAAAAACTTAATGAATTTTAAAAATTAGAAGCAGTTGGGGCTGATTTTTTCAGGCCTTTATTGATGCTAAAAATAAATAATGCACATTGCTTTTAAAATCTGTGACGCAAGTTAAAATAACTAATACACCATAGATTCATGTTAATGTTATTAATTGATGTTGCCCCTTTGTGCCTTTTACAAGTCTGGTGAAAATGTCATTTCGTCCCACCCCAAAATGAGTCGATTTTGGAAGAATTACCATGGTTGTCATAATTTATTTTGGCAAAGTAGTCCCCCAGAATACATCTCTTTTAACAAATATCCATCATTACAGATAAAAAAAAAAATGGGTGTCAAACTTCAGTTAGCTGCCCTCCTCAAACTTTTAGTCCTATCTATAATATGCATCAAAAGGGGAAGGGGTGCAATTTCTGGAAAGCTAATTAAAAAAGAAAAAAAAGCAGAGCATTTTTTGTTACTGTTCTTTGGCACTTGGCTATATCTCTGCCTCCATGTCCTCTACTTATTACCCTTGTTGGGTCATGTATAAATGGATGCTCTTTCACTTCTCTGTGGGAGACTTCTGTGGGAGTTACTCATGTAACAGATAGTGAAAACCACCACTAGAGGACAGTGTCAACTCATTAAAAAAACTGTCATCAGCCCAAAGATGTGCTCGGGCCTTCATCCAGTCGCTTCATCCAGTTGCTTTGTGGTGTTGTCCCTCTGCCAAGAAAGTATAAAGGTCAGAGATCAGTAAGAAATTGGATTCTCTGAGTATGTGTGCGCGTGGGTGCATTTGGGGTTGGTAGGAGAAGTTTGTGGTGGAAGCTTTCTCTTACTGGAAAATAGTCCACGTCCCTGTCAGATATGAAAGAAAGGGTCTTTAATTTGCATTCAGAATACAACAAAACAAACAAGTATTTTATAACACAAAAATGAGAACAGTTAAATCACCCATATGTAAGAATTTCATATTAATAGGTTGAAAAGTCCAAATATAAGACAGTATTTATATTTTAAAAACTTCTTAAAATATTCCCAAACCTGAATGTCACAGAATTTTAATGAGACCTTATCTTTGTTATAGTAAAACAAACACACAGTGTTTTAGGCTAATGTTGAAATAGTGTCTTTGTCTCAGTCCTAGGTGTTGCAAGAAATTGCAACAAGCTGTAATATAGAAATAATAACGTAATATTTTTTTAGGTGCAGCTCCATCCATGAACATATTGCTCTGTTTTCTATTCTATTCTATTCTATTCTATTCTATTCTATTCTATTCTATTCTAGCTACCCCCTATTAAACCCAGCAAAAAATGAGATGAAAGAACAAGTATTCTTTTTTAAGTAAAATGTCTCGAAGGCAGACAAATATTTAAAACATTTACCAAAACAAGACCTTACCAAAAGAAAATAATCTATAAATTCTACAAATTATCTTCTTACATCGTCATCGGATCTTTCAAACTCTTAAGTTCAGCAACAACCAGGGCTGCCACACCCTCATCCATCTTTCCTGACTGATTTCTTCCTGTTGCATGTCCATGTGTAAGTGTGTCTTCGTATGTGTGTGTGTTTGCCCCCCTTGTTAGTTGAAGTGTGCCTCTGCAGAATCCTCATGTGTGGATGTTTAAAGAGGAATTCCTGTCTTCTCACTCCCATTGAATTTAACGTCTTTATGGCCTCTTTGGAACTCAGTTTGTCAACACAAATACCGCAGCACAAAGGGAAAGGAGTGAAAACATGGCACACAGGAGGAAAGGAACCACATACTTGAAGCATCTGCTGCATTTTCATGTGCACTACTACTGCCACGAATGCATGGTAAGTGTAAAAAGAGTTAAAAGTCTGCTCACAATGGGTTTTTGAGGATTAAAATAATAACCAAGGCAGGGCCTTATTTACTGCATTCAGAACAGAAATGGACCCTAAAGGGGTAGTTGTTTTTCTTTTTCCATCTCCTAAGTGGGGCTACATGAAGTGAGTGACAATAATAAGCATATTATCCTCAGGGGATGCTGGTCAGCTCAGCTTTTATATTGGCGAGGGGAGACTCCCCAAGTCTTCCAACAAGCCACATACAATGCTCAGCAGCTAGGCTTTTCTTGCCATAAATGGGCCAAGCAGACAGTGGGTGATTTTACATTGACAGGTACCTTAACCCCCACCAGAAAACAAGAACTATCCCTTTACAAAAGAGAGCAATAAGCAAAGTGTATAACTACACGTGCATCTGTCTTTTAAAATCTGCATGCGTATGCAAACATGCAGCTCTGTGTGTGGCTGTGCTGGAGTCTATGAGAGAGAATGAGATGAGTTAAGGAGATGGACAGATTGTGTGTGTGTGTGTGTGTGTGTGTGTGTGTGTGTGTGTGTGTGTGTGTGTGTGTGTGTGTGTGTGTGTGTGTGTGCATCAGGGGGTGGGTGCATTAGTCCATGTCAGACAGCAAAGAGTGCCGCAGTTATCTAGGAATCTGAGCCCAAAGCAACCTCACTGGAGAGACAGAGCAACAGGAAAAAGAGGACTGAGTCTGATGAACTGAAGAAAAAAGTAAATGCATGTAGACAAATTGAAGAAGATAGACATCAGAGACCTAAAAAAGGACAGATCTACAAACACTTGCCATCAGAAGAAAATTTTGAAGAAATCTCAAGTGAAGTGAAAGCTCACTGAGAATCATCAACAACTAAACAGAGGAGGAAGGACTTGCAGTTGAGTGGAAGGAGGCTCCTTTCTTGGTGGGAAAACTTGGACAAGACTTTGTTTCTCAATTTCCACATGATTCCATTTGGTTCTCTGGGTTTGCTCCCTCTGCTGTCTCTGTATGTGGGAGCTTTGCTGTCCTTTGAGTCATCTCTTGCCTGCACACGCCCTCCCTGCAAGGACACCCTGGTGGCTGCACCCATCCAACCAAGCACCAGGGCCTGTGAGGGTCAAACTGGGACAGCAGCCTGCAGGATGGGGGTCTCTCTTCCAGCCCTCTCAGATGCACCGCGGAGGGTGGAGCATAGGCATAATTTTGCTCAGGTTCAGCACAAGGTAAGACAGACAGATATTATTTGTACTAATACATATATAATGTACCCTTTGAAAAGAATATCTCAGACATTTAACGTCAGCTGGTGACTGATAGATGAGGAGCAGAGCTGACCCCTGCTTATTTAACACACATGTACCAATGAGACTGAAAAGTGCCATAAGTCTGAGGCTAGCAGGTCCATCCTTGTGGGACAGTCGACTTGCTAAACTTGGCACAACCTGACAGCCGTGTGGCAATGACAGTTAGCAATCAAAGAAGGGATAAAATTAGGTCTACCTTCAAAATGCCCTCATCATATGGTTGTGCTGAGCTCATGCAGCAACAGGTGTGTGAGGGAGGTGATTACACAGGCTGATGTAAGTGTAAGAGACAGGTTGAGTGTGACACAAAGCACGACACTGAACTGTATGGTTTGAGTGTGGTTTGGCCTTTTCTAAAAATCAGAGGGAAAGGGATAATTCCTAGCAAGGGTAATGTTGCAAGTTTTAAGTTTTTAAATTTAGTCCTGAGAGTGGGCGAGAGTAACTCGCTTGCGTAAAGCTAGTTAGGCTAAATACCAATACAAACTCTAGTCGAAGTCAGGTTAACAAGTTATCAAATGTGTTGCTTTTTTTTTTTCAAATATTACTTGATATCCCCCAGATTTTCGTCAATTGCCAGTTCTTGATATGAATAATAAAGACAAGATGTTAACCATTTTTAGATAACGTGGTAGTACCACTCACAACCAAGAACACAGCAGTAGATACATCTCTATAAAAACTTTGATTTGAATTGAGTGGATTTCAGCAAAATGTGGATCAGTATCCTAACAAGAAGAACATTTGAGCTCTGTCTTTGCAGGCAGGAGGTGTGAAAGAGCGTCTGGTTCAGCTGCAGCACTGCATGCGCGCTCTCCAGGAAACAGGGGCCCCCTGGAGTCAGGGAGGCCAGGACAGCAGCTCTCTGGGGGCCATCTTAGCTCTGATGGCAGCTGTACTGACAGAGTGTGACCTCCACTGTCACAGCCAGGCCCTTGGGGTGATGGCCAAACGACTGGGTGAGTATGCATTCATAACACCCACCTCTGCGATTCACAGATGAATACACACACACACACACACACACACACACACACACACACACACACACACACACACACACACACACACACACACACACACACACACACACACACACACAGAAAAACGCTGACACATAAACACAGCAAAACACACACACAGATAGACACACACACACACACACACACAAAATGCCAGAACCGTCACTCCCCCACACACAGTAAACAGAACCTTGGTGGGGCCTGCTAAGTGCCGGTCATAGGTGAGTGCATTGGAATTTAACTGCACTGAGAACAGTGAGACAAACCCCTGTGCACATTCACACACAATTACACACAGTTACACACACTTTGTGGATCATGATGTGTAGAAGCTTTAAAGAGTCATGATCCAAACTGGAACCCCTCGGTGTAAATTATATAGACAAAGCTTCTATTTTGAACCCCTGACAACAGTGTGATAACCCAATCTGTCTCTGGGGTGACAGAGAGTGCAGCTGTCGGGAGGGAGGGGGAGAAAGATCTGCTGCTTTTACTGAAGAGCATCACACAATATCCACCCACAGGTAGGTACAGGTTCACACACATGAACATAGTTCACCAACAGCCTGAATACATATGTACTATATGTGGTTATTAGTTGCCCCTTTGGAGAGGTTACATCCCCAGGACTGTGCAGAGATTTACAAGCTTGGGATCAAAGAGAATGGCATCTACACCATTCAGCCTGACCTGCACCGACCAGCTTTAGAGGTATTTCATCTTCACCACACTCATAAAATACATAGACAGACTACCACCTTACTTCTCCACTTTTAGAGGTGTGCATGCTTTCTGCTGATCACTAAAATCTAGCCTTTGTAATATCTCTGTTTCGGCTTAGGCTAAATGTGACATGGAGACAGCGGGTGGTGGCTGGACGGTGATCCAGAATCGGCAGGACGGCTCAGTGGACTTCAACAGGACGTGGCAGGAATACCGGGAGGGCTTTGGCAGTCCACAGGGAGAGCTGTGGCTGGGGAACGCAGCACTTCATGGCCTCACCTCTACTGGACAACACCAAGTCCGTATAGAGCTGGAGGACTGGCACCAACAGAAGCGCCATGCTACCTATAACAACTTTAAAGTGGGCTCAGAGGCTCAGAGGTGAAGGAAGTACACACTCCCTGCAAACAATATCAATTAAAGCCTCTTCATAATTCTCTTTCAGTGCTATGTATTTCACTCAAGAGTTTGCACATTTAACAGTATTTAGAAGAGAAGCTCACACAGAAGCTCCTGTATCTTTTTCCTCTATAAGGTTGACAGTGAACAAACCTGGATGTTAAATACAACCCTGGACATAAAAATGTGTCACAAGTTGCTTTTCTTTTTCCCCAGGTATCGGCTTACTGCACGGGAGTACTCAGGTGATGCAGGCAATGCTTTAAGCTACAGCAAACGATATAACCATGATGGTAGATCCTTTAGCACCGCCGACCAGGACAATGACCGTTATGCAACCGGGAACTGCGGACACTACTACGGTGCAGGCTGGTGGTTTGATGCTTGTCTGGCAGCAAATCTGAATGGACGTTATTATCGAGGTCGTTACAGTGGAGTGACTAATGGTATCTACTGGGGGACATGGTACATCCTGACAGATGGACGAACAGGGGAGCGCTATTCCTTCAAGATGGTGGAGATGAAGACAAGACCCAGGAACTTTGCAGGAACTTCCTAAAGATTAAGATCTTATCCTTTACAGTAATACCAGCCACAGATCTGGATCGGCTTTTTCTTTGATAGATGTTTTGTGTCAGTAATCAGTTTCATGCAAATGGCAGCTATAGATTATGAAATAAAGTATTCAAAAATGTCTACATACTCACATTAAAAAGAATATGGTGTGATTAATTTGCATCAATCACTTTGGGGCTGGGTAAGGCATGAAGACTGAGCTCACACCTCCTAGTTAGGCTAAGGGCAAGGTGCCTAAAGACTGTAATTCCTCAGCTGGCCACTTGAAGCTTGTCTCAGGAATTCCCATGTTATAAAGTCGATGGCTCCAACGGTTTTAGTTGGTGAACTCTATTGCTGTGTTAGCACTAATCAGAAGTTATCTGAATCCTTCTGTATGTGTTCGTTTGCTTGTTTAGAGTGTCTTGTACTCTGTGGCTGAATGTTGTTGTTTTTCCCCACAGAGAAGATGACACACTGTACTTTTAGGGTGATCAGTTCTTTTAAGTTCACGGGATTTTCATTATACAGCAACTTCTCCAAACTGAAAGGTCTCTAAGCAAAGAATACGTTCTGGAAGCTGAAAATATACAAATTAGGCCAACAACTACCATTTATAAAGTCTCCCATAGTGTAAATCATCCTTCATCGTTTTATGGAGAATCTGCCAGAACTTTGATAAAACTACAAATTTGTCTTTCAGGGATTGAAAAAGTACATTCTATTCTATTCTATTCTATTCTATTCTATTCTATTCTATTCCAGACTTATTACCCAGCTTGTAATCTATCCTGCTTTGATTAAAAAAGCCTTTCTTTCTTTTTTGTTAGTTTTTGTTTTTTAAATATATGGTCTAAAAACACTGAGCACATTTTCAGTTTGACCTCAAAGTGTTATGAGAAGATGAAATTTGATTTGGGGTAACAGCTGACCAAATACTGAAGAAGAGTGGAGGAAACCTAGCAACAGATGTTGACCAAATAAAAGAAAATGAACCCTGGATCAACCAGAAACTGCAAGATGGTAAGTCCTTTTACTTTGGTACGAGACTGGTCTAGTGACAAACAAAATACAGATTTATGGCACTTAGACAAAGTTTGGGTGAAAGGGACCCAACAAGTGTCTTATTTTAAAGGTCGGTAAATTGCTGATGTTTTGACTTTGCTGAGGATGACAATGGTAGGCAAAGTGTAATTTATAAAAGTAAAGCAGGCTAATGTTTGGATTTTACAATTTACCTGAACATTTTCACATTAATTAGTCCTCAAGTTGGTTGACAGACTAGCATTGTTCTTAAGGGCCTCTTGACTCAACCAAATGAGATTCAATTTTCATTTATTTATTCACTGTATAGTGATTGAAACAAGTCAAACATATTTTAGCTTCATACAATTCATTTTTGTTATCCTGGTCACAGTCGCCACCAGGAAGATGATCGTTGCTTGCTCTAACCTTTTTGTCTGAATCATTAAGTCAGCCATGCAGCCCAAATACTAAAACATCTCATTTCAAATGATTAACACTGTTTTACAATAAAATGTGAGATCTTTAACATGTTTCTTACCAGTTAAACAACCAGCTAATAAATCTTTTTGAACATACATTCTAAAGCGCATTTGTCAACTAGTCAGCGCTCTCCCTCTTCATTATCTCATCAATATATCTTCAGTTAAAGCCCCAAAAAACACCAGAGGAATCATGTAATGCCAGACTTGTGGCTACAAAGGAGCAGTCCTTGAACTCTTGGGTCACATCCAGATGGCTAAATCCTTTTCTTTTATCAAGTTCATAAAAAAGACAAATTATTTTGTAACTTTTTTTGTTTAAGTCTGACATAAACTAATTTATTACTACTTTGAATGAGTTTAAATGTGTCTATATACCTCTGAGCTCTGTGACCATTTACTGCATATACACTTCCCAACACCTTAGCTTTGCTTTAGGTCAGATGATATGACATGAGAAAATGTCTAAACTTTTATTACCATGCAGTAAGTAGTTACACAGGTTCACATATTGAACTTCTGCACCATGTCATTCATGGGACAGAGAGCTGTCAGGGATTTGGATAGACCCATTTCTGTCCGCCCACAGGCCCCTGTGTTCCTCCTCCAGCTGTTCGAAAGCTTAGCCAAACCCAAAGCTGGTGGTTTCACACTTAACAAACAGGAGCCTAGTTTTAGGGGAGGCCATTTTTCATACCTAGCTCATACTTTTCCCAGGTCTTAGTCTGACACACTGACCTTTGGGTGAGATGAGGTGCTTGGTTGGTTCTGGTTATGCTTATGTGTGTGAGCTGCCAACCAAACCAACTACTGAGTGTCTAATATTAACCAGTCAGGGAGCTCAGCATGCTCCAATCTAAACACAGACTCACCACTCATAGACTCCCAACCAGTCACGGTATTTCACACACGCTGCTGATACACACACACACACACACACACACACTGGGGCGTACCTCTATTCAGGTACAGACTTTCTACTCACATTCTTACAGAAGGCTCTGTGTTTCTATCGACTTGACTTCATTAAAAAGGAGCAATAAAGCACCCTTTATTTAAGATGGTTTGATCATGCCGCCTTAATTATTATTATCATAATTGTTGAGCCACAAGCTTCTCCCTTTTCTGTCTTATATGAACACTAAAAGAAGCCACTTGATACACACCAACTCACACAAACACAACGACAGCAGATAGTCCACCAAAAGTAATCAAAATTAATCACCCATAGAAGCGATTATCATATCAGCTTGCTTAGTTGATTTCATCTTTGAATGTGTGTCTGCACTACAGAAGGAAACAAAAAAGGTTGAAAGGTCAAAGGCTCCATGTTCTGCCCCCTGGTGGCTTCATTTCATAATGAAGAAGACAAGAAAAACTCTTCCAAAGACATATTTAAAATCTGCATGAGTCAATTTGTAATAACTACACTTTCCCGTAGATTTGTAAAAAGTTAAATATGATACATTTATCACAAAAAGTGCTGAATTTAGTCAAGAAATGGCCTAAAAGCAAACCTTACTGCGGTGCACTCACTCGTAATGTCAATGAGCCCCTCTATCATCTTAATTTCTTCTCTGTGAATCCATCAGTCTTGTTGACAGGGAGGAACAGAGGCCCAGGGTTGTGTCACCACAGTATCCTGGCACAGTGTCTGGTGCTGGGTGATAGTGTGGCTGCTGCATGGTGTGAGGGGTACCGCAGGCTCTGCTGCCCCTGGGGCCGGAAGCTTCAGCCCGGGCAGCGGTTAGCCAGCACATCCCTCTCTGAGAGACACACCACTCCTCTGAGGGGAGTTCCCCCTGTCACCAAGGATCACTTGTAACTGTGAGCTATAAGAGGACTTCAGATGAAGACTGAAGCCCCTTTACCTTGATAAAAGATATGCTAATACTAAAACTTAACCTTATTTATAACACCTTAGAATGCATGATCTCGCTCCATGCAGGAAAACTTTGAAAGTGATCAGACAGTAATGAGCATTGGTGGAATCAATCCTTACTTCTCAGTAAACAACTTCACTTGGTTTATTTCAAAAATCACATTTGTTTCTCAGCTTTACTTTAGTCTTTGAGCATGAGGACAAAAACCTCACTGCAGAAATAATTAGATACTGCAGCGGAAGCCAGAATGCATCCAATATACCATACATAGGATCAGCAACAATATACACTGACTATTTAAAATCAACCACCTCCTGTCTTGACTGCTTCAAGACCAACTGTACCATACATGCAAATCTGTCTCTGAGAACACCAGGTGGCAATGTTGCACAGCAGAGAGAAAGAAAAAAAACTTTCCTTGTTTGACTGGCTCTATCCCCACATGTGAAAGAAAAAGAAGCAGAAATACTGAGCATAGAAATGACTGCACAATAGATATTGTGCTCCTTATGAAAATAAACAGTCAGAACAATAAGTGGGTTAAACACAAATTTCTTATGAGAATAATGCTGCGAGAAAAAGTGAATGATGTCATATGTATTAAAACTTTTAGGGAAAATTAGATTTCTAGAAGTGGTTTTGATGCCAGTGACCGATAAGTTTTAAGGTCATGTCCCAGAACAAATGAAAAAACACAAGAGCAGCAGCTTTCAAATGTCAAACCGGGCTTGCTCTCTGCTCCACATGCTCCACAAACACTTTGCGCTTGCATTTTTCATTCATATGACAAAAATGTCTCTTTGACTCCCAGTTGCTGGTGACATGACAGCGATTTTACATTGTTACATTGTTTTAACACGATGATTTTTTCACATTTGAAGCCAAATATTAAACATGTCTATGCAGGCCTGTTTCTTTAGATGACTACTTTTGTGGATCAATTAAAACAAAAAAGGCAAAGTTACACTGTAAATAAATTAATGTTTTTTTTAGGTCACATATGGTTAAATACCAGCAACTGTGGTTACTTTGAATATACTGTAAAAACATGGGGAATCTGAAGGGGAATGAAAACTGTAGATTTTTGGAGGCAAAAACCAAAGTTAGGCAGTGGATGGTGAAAACCTGGACAGTGAGGACAAGGCTGTTCAGAATTGGGATTCCCTTTTTACACATACTTTAGATTTTAGCATAATGGGCAAAAATCACTGTAGCCTGTATCACAAGGAAATCCATTGAAAAAATCAACAGATTAATGCACAGAAACACAGTGCTTAGTATGCAGAGTGCATATCACAATCAAATGACTACATTCATACTCAATGACAATAACCAAATTGAGGCCCTTTAGGTGGAAAAAGTAAAACACATCCCAAATATTTCTGTCTTCAGCACGTTAACACAACCTAATATGCTGTAGTTTGGCCCAAATAGTACTGTAAATTTTATGCCTTGATATTATAGTAGTTTTTTTTCATGTTATGTGCCTTAATCAACTGTAACTCAATGTATTTAATAAGACAAAAGAAGATTGTTGGTTTCATGGTCATTTATTGTTGCTAATTTATTGCTGTATTTTTCCTGATTTTATTTAGGTGTTTAGTAGTGTCTATTTTACTATGCAGCCATATAACAAATAACTACATTTTTTTACACTCATAAATGTCTAGCACTGTAGGAAAATTGCTGTAAGCACAGATAAAAGGGGATCTAGAGCTACAGGTGTTGTTCTTTGTACAAAGGGGACTCCATCTTTGACATGAAGGCAGAAGATAAAAGTGGGAGTTCTTTGAACGGCTGTGGATTTCTAAAATGTTTCCATGCTTTTTATCCTCACACTTACTCATCTCACCCAATGATATAAACATACATCTCTACATCCCACAAAAACAAGCTGGGAACCCATGAGAAGTTATTCACATACAGATGACTTCTTCATCATGTCTCACACCAACCATTCAATAATGTTACTGTAATTATGCGTCCGCCCAGTATCTCACTGACTATTTTTCTTTTATGATACTTTTATTGTAACATGATTTTACAAATTAAAAAGTATGATCAAAAAGTTAAGAAAGCTTTCTTCGACATCAAGACCCATTGTAGTGTTTCTTTTTGACACTAGGGGCAGCATAGCTGAGGTCAAAGGGCAAAAACAGATGCTGTGATGAGATTCAAGCATTTGCAGGCTGTTTATAAATTCACAAAACAGCCACAAAGTGGATTATGTATGTTGTTGATGGTACTGATACAGATCAGAGATTCTTTTGAAAATGAAGCAGTCACTGATCAGTGACGGTGTAATTGGGGCAGGAGGATGAGGAGACTGATAAACTCAGTGGCCTTCAGTGGAAGCAAAATTTCATTCATTATTCAGCCCTCATGTTGATAAGCGTGTACATGTCGGATATTATGGGTGAGGAATGGGAGGAAGCGGGAGTGAGGTTTTAAAGGTGTGCGTGTATGACGGGCCGTTAGAGACACCCCCCCTCCACATCACCCCCCAACCACAGAGCCACTGAGAGACATCATGTGCCTTCTTTAAATGTTGCCCCTGCACTAAACCAGAGCAAGGCAGCGTTCCGTTTGAAACCGGAATTCACCAGAACAAGTGTATCCTGATGTGGTGAGGAGCTGGGAGGGAGGAGGGGGGAACAGAGAGGAGGGAAGGGAGGACACAGAAAGGCCATGTGTTAGACCTCGCTCCATCTCCTGTCATTTTTAGAGCTGTACAAGAAAGTGTTGCTGATGAGGTTTGTCAAGGAGGAAGGAGACAGTGGAGTTATTTCTGTGAATGTTTGCAACAACTGAGCAACATTTAAATTTAGTTCTTCATATATTTAAATTCTGCAAGTGAGACGCATTCCTGTTTGCTTACTGTACTATTAAAAACTGCAACTGTCTTACAGCTTGCTGCTGAGATACAACTTTATATTACTTTGATAAGCAATCACTGAGCTTCAAAAACAAATCATACAATATAAAAGTATTTTAAAGCCAAACTTTTTCTTTATTCTGCTGATCCACCAGCAGAGCGAAACCTGGTATCTCTGTGTGTATAGTGTTGTTAAGGTTAGAACAATTGGTGAAGCGTTCAAGCTTTCTGTCCCGGTGAAGCACCTTTTCACATTTCTTTATGAAGTTCGCATCTTTCTTTTTCAGAGTGACTGGTCCTTTGTTACATCAATGTACATATATTTAACTTTGTTGTAATTTTTAAAGATAATATTATACTTAAATTTTCAAGATTATGACATGTTTCCTCACTATATCTTGTTATAATATTGGCTACAAAATGTTAGCTTAATCTTACATTGTTTCTTTTCTTTCTTAGTTCTGGGTTTAGCTGTTCCAACTGTAACTTTGCTAATTGGGTTTGACTGCCACCACCGTCTGCTGTGTCCAGCACCAAACAGCTGGCAGAAAAGGAAACAAACTCAGCTCGGATCAGCAGTTATCACAGCGGATGATGTAGCAGCTAAAGTAAGGTATTATCTTCAGCAGTTAATGGAGACCAAACATAGGGCAAAAAGGAAAGGAAACTCATCCTGTGTTCACATTCATCTCTCCAGATAAATAGTAGTATTCTTCAGACTGCATGTAAACAGACTACACTTCTTTGAACAAGGCTGGTCTTAAATACACAGCATCTTTCTCAAAACCACAAATAAAGAAAAGTTAGTTTCTTTTTCACAAGGCCTAACTGTTGTTTCTTCAAGGCTAAGGTAGTTCACTTATATTTAACTTGCTAGATTTTATCTGTAAAAAAAAAAAAAAGCTTATAGAGTAAAAACATGCAAATGTAAAATATTTCCATACAATATTGTGTAAGTGTGAGTGAAAAATGTTTATGCTTTAAATCCAAGGCTATGGATCAGAACCTCGTCCCCTACCCATTCTGTGGCAAAAATGCTTCACACCAGTTTCCTTTTCTATCAAAATCTCTGCTGTTGACGGTTTCCATTTTAATCCACCAAGCTGTCTCCCTGATGTGAAGGAGGTGGCTGTGGTGAGAGGAGATGAGAGGTGATGGAAAATGCTGATCAGGCAGAGTCTGTTTCTGAAATCAAAGGATTATCTAATCTGATAATACAGATTGATGCAAATACACATGAAAGGAAGCCACTAGGAAGTCAGAAGCAGCTCAGAATAATCCAAAATAAACACCAGACAAACCTTTGACAATTAATAAATGAAGAAATACAAATGCAATGTAGAAATATCGTGTGTGTGCGTGCGTGTGTGTGTGTGTGTGTGTGTGTGTGTGTGCACGCCTACACACATGTGGTGAATGTTAAATACAGTACAAAGGATGTGGTAATGCTCTACAATGGTCAGCTATGTTTCTCACTTTTTTTCTTGGTTTCTTTCTCAGTTGCACCTGCAGCAAGTTGTGAGAGTTGTCAGTGAAAATGCACACACACACACGCACAGAGCCCCATTGTTATCTTGAGCAACAAACTACTAAAAGCTGGTTTTAAAACAATGGTAATGAGCTTAAAGATGATTTTTATTTGCTACCGTTGCGTGTGTCAGGCAGGACAGGTTAGAGCTTGAGATGCTGCTTAAGCAAAGCAGTCAACGTTTCTTCTCAGAATAAAGATGAAAGTCAGGGATTTTTAGATGCACAATCAGCAAGGATCAGAGACAGACTGAGCACTGAGATGAACACAAAAACACAGAAAGGGTGCACAAACACAAACACCTAAAAATGCTGAAAGACATACCTCAGCCTTTGTATGGTATCAAATACATAGATGCAGCAGAAAAGTTACTGAAGGGGCTGTGACTTTGTGTTTCTTAATCAAACACACAGAGCAATGATCTGAACATGCAGAGAAGAGCATATTGTTGGACTCAATTGACTTTTTTTTCAATCCAGCACTGCATGGATGTCAGTCTTGTTGGTGACCTTTATCCACAGTGAAGTATCCAAACACATACACATTTTGATGGGCTGTGGCTCAGAGATATGATAGGCTGTCTTCTAATAGACAGACTGGGTGTTGTTGGGCATGACTCTGGTCCATACCTAATGTCCAGCCCACAGCTTGAGCATTAAACTGTAACCTTGATGGAATTTGAAATAAAGTTACCTTACAATAAATTCTGGATAAGTCCAACTAAAACCCTCATTAGCTTTGTAAAGTCTACATTAAGACCCTCAAAGGCTGGATGTTGACAATGAGAGCCACGCACCTCAAAGTTCATGAGCCTGAGAATGGGGTTTGGGATTGAGCAACGAAACCCCAAACTGCATCTGAGGGTCTAAGGGTACAAACATGTCTTTGTTAATGTGTGTGAATCTGGTGAGCTGATTTAATCTTTTGGTTGACTCCTGAAAGAGCCCAAACTGTCACTTTGTACTTTTCTTAAGTTTACGACCAAATACCTGTGCTGAGGGAGAGTCAGCATCGTGGATGTGTTAGAGTCTTAACTTTAGCTGGTTTCAACAATTTGAGAAAACTGAGGGTGGGGGGTCATTACGGCCCAAAGGTCTGGTTGTGTGCCCTGTGAGGCTAGCCTTTGAGCGGTTAGCCAGGGTTTCAACATTTTCATGTGCCACTCCTCACTCTGGCTGTGTTTCCTGCTCTATCCACTTTCATACCCTCTGTAAATATATGCATACCGGTAATATAACTACATTTTTTTTCCTGTTTAAATTTCTAATAAACTTTCAGCTCAACTTGTTGTCAGATGTAGTCCAAAGACTTTTTGACCAATTCACACTGAACTTGTGTTGGAGCTCATCAGTGACTCGACTCTTGAAAAAGAAGACTAAAGGGAGTCATTTGTTGACACCAAAGTATGAAAAATATTGTTCAGAAATTTAAAAAGATGCACCTTGATTTTTGTATCAGAACTGGTCAGGGTGCACAGATTTTCCTGACAGTGTACACAGACATACACACACATTCATGCACTCACCCACTCCCACGAACAGGATTCACATAAAGACAAAATAAAAGCAAAATGTCTGAAGCTGATGAACACTGAGGTTGAGAAAAAAGATGTGTTTTGACCTCTTCAACTCCCCGAGCAGCCTCGGTGAGTCAGAGGTTTGATTGACAGGTTGTTAGGAAAAGGCGTTGTAAACTTTCTCGCCCTGCTGCCCACTGGATGGGAAGTGAAGGAGTGAACCTTTGACCTCTGAAAGCAAACCAAAGATCTTTAAGACTTCAGATGGTGATGTGACAGATCAAGAAAGGACATATGGAAGATACTGGAGAGACTGGAAAAGAGAATATAAACAATCTACTAACAGAGTAAACTGACCTGAGACAGATACAATTTCAGAAAAATAAAAAAAAAACTTTTAGATTCAAACTCTCTTCTTTTGGAGCTCAGTGGTGAATTATGGACAGTGCTACAGTTTAGAGAAAGCTGCTTCTTCCTAGGCTTAGGACGCAAAGTAGGAACATCAATGCCCTCCCCTAGGTGTCGCTATCGGCTTGATTATTCAGTACTTGCTATTCTTGCAGAACACCTTTACAAAGGCTTCGTCCAAAGGGATGTGTTTTCAGCAGAATTAAAAAAAAAGTTTAATAAATGCAATTATAAAGTTACTTCTCGATGTTAAAAGAAAAGAAGGTCACCTCTTGTGATATACAATAACTTCTTTCTGCTAATCAGATCTGAGGCCTTTGTTTAAGTAACTCTGTATATAATACCGTAAGTTTACCACCAATGGCCAGAAAATCAGATCAGTAAGAACCACTGTGCAACTGAACAGGACAACAAGTGTCAGACACATATGAATGGATAAGAAAGTTTTTAGTGTGAGGAACAAATCGGACAGACGGCTGTGACACTTTAAGCTCTGCAAGCAGAATAGATGATTTTTGTGGTTCCCAGATTGTTTGGATTTAACAGTAAACTGTTTAATATTATTGTTGTTGTTGATGTTGTTGTTTTAATTTTTTTGGGATGCTTTAAATGAGCAGAAGTTTGTTTCTGTAGTTTATATTTTACTACTGTACAACTTAAGAAGCAGCTAAATGTGGAGCACTGATGTCCAGGACAAATTCTAATGATATTTTAATGTGTATTGTACTGTATCATATTATTACATACTTTTTTTTGATTGTAGTGCACAAAAACAACAACTTTCAAATGCTGTTTGATACTGCACTACAGTGTATCATGAACTAACATATTGCTTTGTATCAAATTGTATCATATGGTAGCATCCTGGTTTGTATCATATTGTGCAGTAGCTTAACATGTATTGATATGATTGTTTATCGTATCATCTCAATATGTATTTAACATTTCCTTGCAAATTGTAATAAATCCTGTTACATCACATAATATTGTATAATATCCTGTTCTATGGTGTCATATTGTCAGTATGTCACATACTGTATTGGGTTGATCACATCTTGTTGTAATATAAGCTTTTTTCATCTATTGCTGTATCATTTTTGATATGGAACACTTTCTTCAAGACAGATGTGACAAATTATATGACAAATCTATTCTCTAATTTTGTCCCAAGTCAGGAGAAAGGGATGTATAGTCAGTCAAAGATATTTGGACATGCTAAAGAAAGTTGTGATTTACAACCAAGCAAAATAAAACCCTTTCCGATGAAGGAGGTTTATTGTCCTCAAAGGGTAGGGTACATCAAAGATCATTACATTGGTTCAAATGGGAGCTGCTCTGTCACTGCAGGAGAGAAGGAAAAAGACGAGGAGGACGTGGAGGAGGAGGGGGAGGAGGAAGAGGAGGTACACTCCTGCATGGCTTGACTTTACGTTTGACCTTTAGGAAAAGGAGAACTAATCCTTGAATATAATGGACTGTAAGATATGGAAAATGACTGAGCTGTTATCTGTGTTACCCTGGAGACCATCAGTAGCACCCAGGGCTGCTGCAGCTGCCAACTTATTAAACATTGCATTTATACAGAGAGAAAAATACCTTTCCCTGCCACAACTGGTCACTCCTGCATACTACTGCACAATGAGTGAGCCCAGCAACATGTTGGCTACTCATACTTCACCCTGTAAATCACTATGTGGTGTATTGAGTTACCACCTTCTCTTTTGACAGTGATGTGAAATTTTTACAGAGTATCTATTATTTTTTTTGTGCTTTAACTGAGGGCACTAATATGAAACTGATTGTCATGCTTTTTTTTAATTTTATTTTTTTTACCTGTCATTTAAAACGACTCCAGGAGAAATGATGAGACAGCTTTTTGGATCCATGTGTTGCTGATGTTGTACATGGGCTAATTAAATCTTCTGCATTGTTTTCATTATTTACAGAACACAGTTTTAAACAAACACAAGGTGCTGTAAAGCTAAGACCATGAAATAAAATCAAACTTAAATCAGCCCCACTCCATTTCTGCCTTTGTCATTCAAATGTCGAATAAATCTGGTTATACATCTGTTTGTAAACAGAGCCAGTGGATTCAAACCGCCTGCTCTCGGCTGCTATTTGCAAAATTTGCACCACATGAAAACATTATTCAAATATGTTGTGCCCCCTGGAATGATTCTGCTGTGTCTGTTTAACTATTTTTCTGGAAAAAAAAAAAGACAAGAGAAATAAAACACCACCACAAAGGACCGGAACCTCAGATGGCTGGTGCAGATTGTCTCAAAGATATTGGGGAAAACGAGCTGTATTTATGCAGTTAAAAAAAATGACTTGGCATATGCACAACATTAAAGTCGTAAACAATATATCCAAAAGCATACGGCCTCCTGTTCCTCTATCTGTCCATCTATCATTTGCACAGATCTGCTCCAGTAAATGATGCATTCCTTGCATTAGATCTATTTGTTGTGCGCGCGTTGAAAAGGCGGCGATAATCTGGGTGAGAGAGATAAGAAATGCCATTTATTCTGCGGCACTTTGGAGCCTATTTCCCGGGCCGATCAGCCCCCATTCTCCGCGACACCTCCAGCAGCTTGCTGATAACGATTAGGCTATTTATTATCTGCACAAAGAACAAAGATTAGCCAACACCGATGAAAAATTACCCCGGGATGGGTTATAATCGGAGGGACCCAAGGATTTCTCTGTCTGAACACAATTGGGACTAGTTAATTTTGAGAGAGGGAAAAAATATAAAGAAAATGCACCAAAATATAGAGCAGTAAAAATAAAAAAAAAATAAGTGAAAGGCGAGGAAGAAAACTTGGTTAAAGATTATTGGTGGGCCATTTGGTAAAAACTTTATTTTTAAAATAAATAAATAAGAAACTTTTTGTGAGTCTTTACACATATTAAAATGTTTTATTATTTGGCAAGGTAAACCCAGTCTTCTTTCAATGGCAGCTCTATAATGAGATTCCCGGAGCTGCGACCTTGTTCTCCCAAGCTCGGGCGACAAAAAAGAGCAGTAAGAAAAGGGCGGATTGAATTAATGTCAAATCCTAAAATGGAAGTGGATGTTCTCCGCCGATAAGGTTTTTATCGGCACGCCAGATCAAAAGGGCTCACACTCAAAGCATGTGTATTTGCACATTATCATGCTGATGAGCTCTAATACTGACGCACTTGTCCCTGTGCTGTGCTCTGCTCTCCTCACTCAGTAGACGGGAGATTTTTCCTTTAATACCGCCTGAAAGAAACGTTTTCTCTATACACACATCCACTTCTGTACATAAGATTGAGTTTTTTTTAAATTAGAGCAGGTTTTTATCATGGGCTGAATAGGACTTTTAAGGGCCCAGTTATAAATTTTTGATGTAAAAAAGAAACTGAGAGGATAGATAGATAGATAGATAGATAGATAGATAGATAGATAGATAGATAGATAGATAGATAGAGAGATAGATAGATAGATAGATAGATAGATAGATAGATAGATAGATAGATAGATAGATAGATAGATAGATAGATAGATAGATAGATAGATGGTAACACAAATTTGCACAAATAGCTATTGTCAGCCTCACACCAGTGCTTTTTCCAAGACAACATTGCTGTAAACCTCGCTTCAACTCGGTGCAAATACCGCAAAGTTTGGAGCTTTGTGGATGTTTTATACTGAAAACTGCAAGACAGTTTTGGCCACCATGATTATAAAAGCCATTCTGATGCATAAAGCGCCAAAAAGCAAACCAAAGTTATCAAGAACTCAAAATACAGGCACTTTTTTCACCATGTTCTTTTAAGCTTCTTATTCTCTATTAATACCTAACATTATTCTTCAATTAGCATGTGACACCATTGGTAGAGGATAAAGACATCATGTTTACGCGCAGGAACCAGCCAGAGATCTGCGTGTAAAATCTATTGCGTCTATGTGTCTTGTCATTCGTGATTCAGCGCAAAGCGCGTGAAGGAGGCAGAATTCTCTGCTCAAACCTGGTGCCTAATGTACTCCCAAACTACACTTGCACTGGAAAGAGCTCAGAATTTAAAGTTAATGCAGGATCCTCTTTTATTCTTCCTCTCTAAGTGGACCACATCAATGCATACTTCGAAATAGATATGTGTTTACATAAATCTTTTTTGGATTTAAATGACGTCCCATTATGGTATGCAAAAGCCTATGTATAGGGAGAACAGTCCCAGTCAGAACATTTAAGAACTATAATCTAATCAATGTAATCTAATCAGATCAAATTTAATCTGATCAAATCTAAAGTCTGCAGAATTTGCTGTTGGTTTGCAACACAGCGCTGGTTGGCCTGTTCTTTGAAATCACTGCAGGTCTGAACGTTGATGTTTTATTAATGCTGCCACAGTGTAAATATCAGTTGCAGTGTCCTTCCTCGAGTTCATCCGCTGGGACAGCAGCAGCAGACTCAGGGCAACCCCTCTTTTCCTTTTTTCCTTCTACCCCGTTAGTCCCCCTTAAAGTTCATGTCCTGAGTCTGTTTTTTTTTGTGCTCTAAGATGCACTGACGTCAGGAAACGGCGTCAAGCAGGCGGCAGAGTCGGCCGGCCTGGGCTGCACGCGCTCCCTTCCAATTATTGTCTGTCAATCATAACAGAGAAAGAGGGGGAGAAAGACAGAGAGAGGGGGGTGGGTGGGGGTAGCCTATATCTAAATTGTAGCCTGAACTTTAACAACACAAAACGACAGAGGGGTCAAATTTACCTTCACTTTATGCCTGCAGATATAAAGTCCAGGATGATATCAAATCAAAATTAATTTAAAAGTTATTTCCTGATGGGTCACCTTTTCACCTAAATGATTATTTCACATTCATTCCAGTGTTAGAGCTTACGAGGTTTGGTCGTTTTCCCTGGACTGTCAGATGAACTGTCCTCTGGAGGAAATATCGATAAAGAAGCAACAACCTATGAGGTTGTTGCTTCGTTTCTACCTGTTTTCATGTTCTTTTTATTACAATTACAGTAATACTGCATTGTGTTTTTTTTTTTTTTTAATTTAGCTATAGATGAGGTGGACAGGTGGTAGGCTTAATTAGCGATCCCATCCGTTTTAAATGAACAATAGGCTATTTGATTATTCACAAGATATAGTATACCGTGTTATAAGGTAAGATATGACACTCGATGAAACATTAAATTCTGTATAGCATCAAATTCTTGGCCTAGAGCAGACACAGTCACGTCCTTCTTCACTACAAAAAACATCTCGGAGATTTTCTGAACCTCTGCACCCTCCTCTTTGGGCCACAGAGCTACCGTGTGATTGGCCCAGGCACAGCTTCACTCATTGCTCCGCCCACCAGCTTGACAAGCCAGGCCCCGCGCTGTCACACACATTTATACGTGTTGCTTTTAGTCCCTGTGGACAGAGTTTACTCTAACAGCAGCCGCAAACTGGAGAAGACCTGAACCAACACAGGCAAGAGACTGGTGTTCAAGGAAGCGGGAGCTGACTGTGAAGTGTCACCGAAAGGTATGATATTTTGTTTTCTCCTCAAACATTTTGACATGTCCTACCAGCAAAACAGGATGTGGAGGAGTAAAGAATGAAAAATACGTATTGTTAGCCTGACAGTGTAGAGCTAGTCCTTCGTTTGATCAACTGATGCCAATTAAACACTTTCTATCTTAAAATGTTCAATATGTGATGTCTGCAGATTCCCAGTGCCAAACTTTACTACACAAGGGGAAGAGAAGATATCAAGTCAAAGGGAGAAAAACATTTCTCCTTCCACTGTAAATGGACCCAGTGAAGCTTTCATAAAGTGCAAACATTAGACTCACCGTAAGTCTACTGCTGGACATTCCCAGACAAATCACCACATAGAGATGGATGTGGCGGCTGACCAGCCGCGATGGGTGCACCACCACGCTGTGCTGAACGGACAGCACCCGGACTCTCATCACCCTGGCCTCGGGCACAACTACATGGAGCCTACGGCGCAGCTGCTGCCTCCAGATGAGGTGGATGTTTTCTTTAATCACCTGGACTCGGGAAACCCGTACTCCTACAACTCCCCCCGATCCAGAGTGTCCTACAGCCAAGCGCACGGTGAGTGATGGTCTACTGATCAAGGAAAAAAAAAAAAAAAAAAAAATCAAAATTAGGGCATATCAGCCGAGTCGCTCTGGACAATGTGAAGTTTTTTTCTCCTACAGTGACTTTTGAAAATTATCTCGGCACAATCAGATACATATGAGTTTCTCCTGTTATTTCAAACCATGATTTTCTTTTCTGGACATGCATAAATTAATTATTTTATTTACTTTTTATAAGCAAAACATCTGTTTCGTTAAAACTTGTGCGAAGAAAAAAATAGAACAAATTCAATCAGAATCTAATGTAAGATATAGGACGTGCCTACCTTTAACGCCAGAAGAGTTGATGTGATGATGAATTGTTTTTTTTTGTTTTTTTTTAAATGATTTACACATTCAAAATCTTAAAAGTGTGGTCCTAAGTCAACAAGTAGCCTAGTTTATCTACTATTTATTTTAATGCTATACAACAGCTCCAATAAACGTGTTCATTTTGTTATTTCATATAGCCTAATCATTGTTATGCCTGTGTTTTCATCAGCTCGTCTTACGGGAACTCAGGTGTGCCGGCCTCCCATCCTCCACAGCCCGGGGATTTCGTGGCTGGACGGAGGGAAAGCAGCCCTGTCAGGCCTCCACCACCACAACGCCTGGGCCGTCAGCCCCTTCAGCAAGCCAAGCCTGCACCACCCGGGCTCCGCGTCCCCAGGCGGCCTATCCGCAGTTTACCCGTGCAGCAGCTCCTCAAACACGGCTTCAGCCTCCACGCTGACGCCGTCCCACTCAAGCCCTTCTCTGTACACTTTCCCTCCCACACCGCCCAAGGATGTATCCCCGGACCCCGGGACAGTGTCTCCCTCCGGTAGCAGGATGGACGAGAAGGAATCTATCAAATATCACGTGTCGTTACCGGAGGGGATGAAAATGGAGGGCTCCTCTCCTCTAAGGAGCAGCCTGGCCTCCATGAGTGCTCAGACCCCCTCAACCCACCACCCGATACCGACCTATCCCACTTACTCTCTCTCCGCGGCACACGAGTACAGCGGCATGTTCCACCACGGCAGCCTGCTGGGAGCGTCACCCAGCTTCACACCCAAGAGCAAGGGCAAGACACGCTCGTGTACCGGTGAGTCACTTTGAACATAGCACGACCTCAGAGAACAATAGAAAAATATTGTTAAAAAAAAAAAAAAAAAAAGTGTTACAGTTTATGACTTTTCGGCGCCAATCAAACGAGAAAAATCTGGAAACAAGAGGTAGCCTATTTACACCCAGGCAGTGTCAAAGTAACTTATACTGTAGCTAGCACCTTAACGCAGACTAGGCTACGTGTAGTTTTGAGTAAGGACTGGGGTTTGTTTGTTTTGTTTGATTTGTTGTCTCTTTTAAACCTTGAAGTACAACGTTGCATCGTCTTGCATTTTTTTTTGTAAATGAAATGTTTGAAAAAAAAAGTGCACTTCATGCCAATATTCACATGAACACTTGCCCAGCACTTTTTTTTAGCACCATACAATTAGTAATAGTAATAAAAGTAATAAATAAAATAAATCGTCATCTAAATAGCCATAGCTGATATTAGATTAATCTCAGTGAGACAAAACTGGTTGAATGAAAAGGCTGGGCATTAATGAATACTTGATTAAAGAAAAATCAAAAGCCAAAAAGACAAATATTATTATTATTTAACATTAACTTTCAGTACAATACAATAATGCCTCATCAAAACGTCAAATTACCACTCTAAAATAGAGACTGCAGTGTGTGTGCGAGAGAATAAAGACTAATAAAGTAATAAAAACAGAAAAATGTCTGAGGACTACTGTTCTTTCTGAAATGATAATTTTAGAGTCTTAAACCATTATTACTTCTTAAAACAAAAGGGTATTTTAGATGATCTCTCCTTTATTCAGCACTAGAGATGCTTCAGAGCAGTGACTGGATCAGGTCCAAAGGTGTGAAAGGATGATCCACAGGTGCACAGAGCCAAAACCTCAGTATTTAGGCTGTGAGTCTTCTCTCTGTTACATAAGCCATTAATACCCCGTCCTGATTGGTATTTGATCAGAGTAATAGACTGCCAATTGAAGTCTGGCTGTGTTTAACCCATTTGTAATGAAAGTCCACTCAAATTTGCTTTGAAAACTTTTTCTTTGTTGAATTAGCGCTAATGTTTTAATATCAATGCATAGACTGGACTGTCCTATAGTGGAAGAAAAAGGAAAAAAATAAAATAAAATAAAACACAAACTGTTTATTTTTATTTAGAAGAAATAGAAACCATCATCTTTAATGTTTTTACATGTCATGGTTTCTACAAGATTTAAATGTTTGATTCAATAAAAATAGTTATTCAGGCCGCTTCTTTACAGAGTTAACAGTTTCAACACAGGGGAAAATTGGTTAAATGATACTTACTTTGGTGTCTATACAAAACACAAGCTTACGAGTCTGTTAAAATGCCCTGCTTCTTTTTCTTGGTTGTCCATGGATTCAAAAGTTTACACATCCACCCTATTCTTAACTTGAGGTGCCCCTTATGAAAATGCAGTAGCTGATAAAAGATGATGAAGAAGAGTTTTTGAGAGTGCATAGGTATGCACTTGAAAGATACAAACTTGAAATAACTTGAGACAACCATTTGTATTCAAGTGAAATGAATCAAAGTTATCTTTTTGCAAACAAGAAACTCAATGTGTGTGTTTTTTGTCATAGAGGGCCGTGAGTGTGTGAACTGTGGAGCGACCTCTACCCCCCTGTGGAGACGTGACAGCACCGGACACTACCTGTGCAATGCCTGTGGACTGTACCATAAGATGAACGGCCAGAACAGACCCCTCATCAAACCCAAACGCAGGCTGGTCAGTTTCATTAATTTACATATATAGGTGTGTGTGTGTGTGTGTGTGTATGTGTGAGTGAGTGTGTGTGCGTGTGCATATGTGGAGGTTGCAATAAATAAAAAAGAGTGTAATGTAGGGGGAAGGAGGAGGAGGTGTACAATTGCAGGAAAGTTATATTTTCCCCAATCAGTTTCCAGGAATTGTGTTAGTGGCTCACCTCTGGCTCCTTTAGCCAAGGCTGTTAGCACAAAGGGACTATCTGTGTTGTTACTGTTATCATTATTAGTGCTGCTTCTGATACCGTCATTGATAGCAAAACCAGCACCCCATCTCTACAAATAACACAGGGCCACACTTTCACTCATACGGCACTGTGTTTTCTGTTTTTTAATTGTACAGTATTGTACGGTCTTTATATTTTTTACCATGTGGGCAGGAAGGTGTCTCAAAATGTAATAGCACATATGTTTGATATAACATGATTTTGAGTTTTTTTCTCTTAATTAAAGGTATTCATTTAGGATTTCGTTTTTTTATGGAGGAGTGAATGTTTTGTATTTTAAAGTATTCTGTTGAAAATCCATCAGGTTGCATGAGATGTGTTATCATGTTAGGGTTCTGTAGCTGCTCATAAAAGAATTTTTGAATAAACAAACAAAAATACTTTAAAAGACAAATATGTTTCTGTGTGGGGAAAGTGTAAAACGTACAACTGTTAAGTCTCACACTTTAGTCTTATGGTGACAAATGTGGCAGTCTGACAGTCTGCCCAAACTATATTCCACACTCACCCTGCTCAGAGCTTTGAAGCAGTGAAAAAAGTATAGATATAATTTTCATGAAGTACTTGACAGCTGAGCATAAAGTAAGTTATTGAATATTTCAAACAACTTGAATTGCATAACTTGGATATTTTGAGGGCATATATATGTTACAATAACAAAAATAAAATGGAAATTTCCACCAAATACTAGGCTAATTTTCATTTAGTTAAAGGAAAGCAATCCACACTGCAGCCTAGATGAACACATGTAAATGTAAGCACCAGTTGTACATGTGTGGATGTAATGTAGCAAACAGAATCTATAAAGAACGTAATAGATGTAGAAAAAGATTCATTTATAATGGAGACTAAACTACACACCTACACATACTAACGTGACAGGATGGCATGAAAAGCAGAAAGCAAACCCTGAGTAAAGTGAATTAAAATCGAAATTTACTTCATTTATTTTTGAGAAGTACCTGAAAAAACCGCGCCACCACAAACTTTTTGAAGGACATAAGGCACTCCCAGGAGTCCGGTGATATTACGTGTAAAAATATCACAAAATAAAACAAAAACGTGATTAATAAGAGCAGAAGCAACATGGAGCCACTTTTTGACGCACGCGGGCTGTTGTAGCTTTCCACCGCGTGAACAAACAGCCCTCAATCTACAGGCCCGCGAGCACATGCCTACCTCAGAAAATATACGAGCATTTACTCCAGCGTCTTTACGTTTTGCTGGTTCACGCTGTCATGTATCGGGCTGGTTCCCGTACGTCTCGGTGGGCCCGGCGCTCGCTGAGCTCAGAGGCAGCAGCTTCCACTTGTTTCCTCCCCGGATGTGTGACCGGTCCAGATAAAGCAGCGGGGCCAGCGCCTGTTTCCTGCTACGGCCTTCTCAATACAGACTCTTTTACACAGTGGTCAAGCTCCCAGTTTGTCACAGAGAAAGTACAGAGTGAACAGATGTAAATAAAAGAGGAGAGGGAAAGTTATGGAAGCTGATGTATGACCTAGCTCGACAACTATGGGCACAGTGGTGTAATGGAGAATAGCAGGTCATTCATCAAAGGTGTAGGGAACATTTGAGGTAATGCTGATATTCAAAAGTCTCTCATTTAAATTTACAAGGATTTTAATGACACATTTCGCTCCAGGGGTAGGCCTACTCATTTTGTTATAATTATACTTTTAGATTGAATTCAAATTCTGGTACCATAAGAGTAAGGAGGTTGTTGGGGTTTTTTTTAAATAATTATTTTCATTGTCTTCTTGAGCTGCAAAAAGCTCTTCTATTTGTTTAATTGTGTAAACTTACCAATAATTGCTTAAATGACCAACAAGTTGATCATTTATTTCTTATCTGTCCACTACTTTGTTGTGTTGCCAATATCCCTACTTTAAGAAAGTCAGTCATCCATGCTGCAAAAATATTAGTGAATTGATTCATAAGCTGCACTGTTTGGTCACCCAGTGACTGAGCTCTAATCAAAACTTTATCCATGTTTCTTCACAGTCTGCTGCCAGACGAGCAGGCACCTGTTGTGCTAACTGTCAGACCACTACCACCACGCTCTGGAGGCGCAATGCAAATGGAGACCCGGTGTGCAACGCCTGCGGCCTTTACTACAAGCTGCATAATGTAAGTGTTTGACTGCTGATTGCTGGGCTGGCCTGTTACAAAGCCAGCAGGGTCAGGTAGACAGGAAGTGTAACCATGCAGGTTACACTGATTGTTTAGGGATAACTGAGGCATAGAGGAGAGAAAAAGTGTGTGTGTGTGTGTGTGTGTGTGTGTGTGTGTGTGTGTGTGTGTGTGTGTGTGTGTGTGTGTGTGTGTGTGTGTGTGTGTGAGAGAGAGGGGGGGGGGGGGGGGGGGGGGGGGGCACTGTTGGACCGGTTGGTGGTTTCTTTCTTTGTGATGTATTGTTTCCCTGGGAGGTGTAATCCCCCTGAGAGTCATATTGGTGGGGTTGCTGTTAAGTGGGACTGAAAGAAGAGCAACCTTCATATGAATAGCATTAAAACTAGAGACACCGAAGTAGATTGTAGGTATTAGAGGTGCATGTGGTTGCAAAAGGATGACTGTAGCAAGATATTGTGTATTTCTCTCAATTGAGAGAAATACCCAATATCTGACAATATCCAAGACAAATGGATCAACAAACATGTTCTGTGAACAAAATCTGCTGTGAAGCCGACTGAGGTTTTACATTTTTTTCTGGTCAAGGGAGTTCTATAGATATTTTAAAACTGATATGGGCAAGCCTATAAACAAATAAATTGTTTTAACCATTTTTAGTAAAGTCTGCTTCAAAGTAAAGTATCAATGTTTTTAGAATTGTTAGAAATGTCTTACCATCCGTCATCAAAACCAAAGTGCCCAAGACTGAGATGATGAAACAAGGGTGATAAAAGATCGACTGATGCAGCTGTTTGTGGTTTTTCATTGGATTAGCTCAGAATAACACAATTATACAACCACATTGCCAGCTTTTTGCTGTGAATACTTAGCAAACTCAAAATAAATATTTAATTCCTGTAAACATTTTAGTTGACATTTTCGCATACTCGTTTTGAACTTGAATCTGAACCCTCACGCCCATGCTTTCCACCTTTCTCACAGGTGAACCGGCCTCTAACCATGAAAAAGGAGGGAATACAGACACGCAATCGGAAGATGTCTAACAAATCCAAAAAGAGCAAGCGGTGCAGCGACAGCTACGAGGAGTATTCAAAATGCCTGCATGACAAGAGCTCTCCCTTCAGTGCTGCCTCTCTTGCCGGACACATGCCCATGAGCCACCTGCCACCATTCAGCCACACTGGACATATGCTCCCCACCCCCACCCCATTACATCCGTCCTTTGGGCACCCACACCACTCAAACATGGTTACGGCCATGGGCTGAGAGGAAGCTGGGAGTATTCAGAAATGAGAACGCTGGAACTTTCTCATGTTTGAGAACAGATGCATTATGGGAGTTAAGGACCTGTTTACTCCTTATCTCTTGGTACCTATTCTGTTGGAAAAAGACAGAGAGAGACATTCTCCTCCCCATCTGCCAGGCACTCTCATGTACAATGTCATTGCACCTCTTAGTACTATACCACCGCTGTGTGGCTCATTATGTGCCCTACAGGTTTATTATAACTGTGAATATTGTAAATATGTGAGTCTGAAGGGGACACCCCCCTGAGCTACCCCTTTCACCACTTCAGAAATTAAAACATGCTGGATTTTTTTTATTTCCATTTTTTTGGCTTATGGACAATTTTGAAAAGTTTTCACAAAGAAAAAAAAGCTAACAAAACCAGATTTATGATTCTGAATTTGATGACACTGTTTATTATGATTATTGTTATTATTATAATTATTATTGTTAATAAGATAATTTATTTTCACTGCCTTTTGTCTTTGACTATATCACCCGAACTATGATATGGATCCTGTTAAGGAGTTATGAATATATTTTTAGCTAAAGCGCTTTCTCTGAGCTGGTCAACATTTATACTCACAAGAAATAAAGAGATCAACTTCATTATCCCATTTTCTCTTTTCTATTTAATAACCAGTGTTTAATAAATGCAAGTTTATAATAACATCTGATGTAAGCACTCATATGGCTAGTGCTGTCCTTTTTGGTATAATTCAACATATTATTGAACTTAAAACACAACAATTACATTTCACTGACAGTTTTAGACAATCAGTTCTTAAAGTTAAACAAAGGGCAAGAAATTTAGACATGCCTCTTTTTTTTGTGCGGTTACAGGAACTATCTATGGTTCAGCTTTAAATACTGGTTTGCTTTCCATGATTCATCTCTAAGCGACAAATAAAAGGAACAGTTCCACTTTTTCATAAACACTTCAGTGTTTTCTTGGCTGTTCTTTAAGGGGGGCGTTCATAAACAGCCACTTGTTAATACAATTGGAGCCTGGCTTAACATAAAGACAGAAATAGGTGGAACTGTCCAAATGCTACAAACTCAAAAGCTTTTAACTTCCCTGCCTTAAACCTCATGAGGGGGGGCAGAAGGTTCTATCAGGCAAACTTAATGTCCTGCACATACCACCCTCAACCAAAACTTGTTATTTTCACCCAAACTTTTAACAGATAAGACACTAGAGGTGCTAACAAAGTTTTAAGGGAAGAACTTGGCTAGCTACTTCTAGTCTTTGAGCTAAACTAAGCTAATTAGACTAGACAGACGTGAAAATTGAGTCAGTCTTGATTGCTTGAAACGTCGTTAACTTTCCTTGACGGTTCTGTGTTTATCAGCAACAAATCCGCAGAAAGAGCTCATGCTGACAAAATCGGGCATCTCTGCAGCTAAACAAGGGAGAATACTTTCTTAATCTTCTGTAAAATGGCTTTTGATCAACACTTCTGTTTTTATGAACAGACAATCTGTTCATTGGAAAGGGTTTATTGGCAATAAAGAAGCTGCAATGTGGCTTAGCGACTGGGAAAACCTGTTTAACTTTGGATTCTACGATGTTCCACTTTGATTATTACTGAATTCAATCAAGATCAATCCAATCGACATCTTTCTTTTATTTACAAAAGCATCAAAAATCTATGTTGACTGTCGAACTCAGGGGGTTGCTTTTGTAACCTTCTGCATAAGAGGTCCTATCATCATCTTTCAGGTCAAACTTTGTAGCAGTTCTCTTCGGCGCAGTATCAATGAACAGGTTACTTCATTGAGAGCTGGAGATTAGTGTTGGGACAGAAAACTCAGTGGGCTAAGCCATATGTCCCTGCAATTACTCAACCTCTCACATCTGCTCATTAGGTAATACTCTTATGAAATTGGCCTTCTTAATTTCAGTCTGTTACATGATGCCGCTCTGACTGTGACATAAGACATTTCCTATTACCACTGTCAAATATTGCTGCTGTTCAATTCAATTCAATAATGAGTAAGATTTTTTTGTAGTAATTAAATTATTTCAGCATTGTTCGTCAATGAAAGGGTCAGAGGAAAATTGCTACAGTGTTTAAGTGTTTAAATGTCCTTACTGACTTGCATCTTTATTATCACTGCGACTTTGCAAACAAAACCCTTCAAATCTAAAACATTTCGCTTCTAAATCTAAGGCCATAAATGTTTCAGAACAGGATTAAAGATGGCAACCAACATAACACTTGCAGGGCAACTCCCTCCCTTACCCTAAAAAATCTCCTAAACAACCATGCATAATGGGAAGGTCCCCTTGGAGAGTACAGGGCCCAGATTTTTTGTGGCTACACTCTGAATATAAACTTTACAGCCTGTTAGTTGGTAGATCTTTATGCTCAGATCTCATCGTCTGATTTGAACTCCTTAAAAAGCTGAGGGCTGCTTCTACCTTGAGTCAATGCTGACCAAAGGTTAGGGTCAGCCCGAGTGCAGCATGCAGCCTCCTCTCAAGTCTCTCCTGACCTTCAGCCCTGGAAGCACTTACTCTGTCAGTCTATGAAACCCCCACACACTCTGCTCTCAGGTTTGCTCACTGACCCTCTTGAAATGTCACATCCTGGATGAAAATAAAGATGGATACTTTCCTCATAAAGAGGAGATAAAACACAGTCGGGGAATAAGAGTAAGGCCCCTTTGAGGTAACCCCCACTAAGGACCTTCTTTAAGAGGGAGTTCAGGAACTGGGTGGGCATCGTATATCAGCTCACTGCTGAGATTTAGAGCTCCCACCTTAGCACAAGCACCCTCTTTTACATGACTGTTTTTTTTTAAAAACCAAACTCAATTAAAGGAATAAAAAACAAGCCTGAAGAGAGCTTGGAGGAACGTATTAGTAGAGAGATGGAGATAAAGGAGATGAAAGGAGGAGAGAGCAGAGTTCTTACTAGTTCAGAGCTTTAGTAATGACAAAGAGAGGAGTTTATGAGGAGGAGGAGAAACTACAAACGTGGAAACTTAAATGCCAAGTAAGGTTAAGTCTGTAAAAGGACTTCTGTGCTTCAAATAACTGATTCATTTATAGAAATATTCATTTTCCTGCACGTTACATGGAAAATTAATTATAAGTCACATGTCGAGGCACAGCAATCCCTCCTTCATGGTAAACTAAAGATTTCAATGTAGTTCAATTTAGACTGCATAAGGTAATGTTGTAAATGCTTTACAGGGTGAAAAAGGTTAAGTTAAAAAAGAATAAACAAAAACAGAAAAGATAAATAAAAGCACAAACACATACAAAAAAAGGTTTTCATATACCTCAATAGCAAAATTCATAATCTAATTTTCATAATCTTTGCCCCACAGATCACATGAGGTTGACCTTTTTAAACTAATCCAACCCTCAATATTACACCTTACAAGTCAACATTCGCAGATTAGCCTGGTTAGCATGAGTCAGCATTTCCCAGCAGTCAGCATTAATGTTTGACAAAAACTGATCCTAAAAATTACTTTCAAATTCAAATGTAGGTCTGTTAATTTCTTGTTTCATAAAACATGTATTCAAAGTGTAGGGATTCCTGACAAAAACTAGAACAAGTCCTCTTTTTTTAAGTCAAGTATAATGGTTATATAGTGTAACTGTATATACTGTATTGAGCATCTAAATTATATTTTAAAGGGGATTGTAAATAGTTTTCCCTGGACGTCATGCAGGCTTCACACAATATAGGTACTGATCAGCTAGCATCTACTAACTAAACAAAACCATCCTTTGGGTTTCCAAAAGACAGAACCAAAAATCTGTGATGCCCTCGTTTCATTTAGACGACACAGTCCCACACTGCTCATTCTTGAAGGACAGGGAATGTGAGACGTGTCCATCACTGGGACTCTGCTAAACTGGGGCGGGCTTTTGGTGAGATCTGGGTTTGATACACAGAGGTGTTGTCTCTTCTAGAATCTCAAGAGGAAAGAAAGAAGGCCACAATCATCCATCTTCATAATGTGTGATAGAATCATCTTTTTCCCAGAGGAGAAATAAACAAGGCACCAATGACAATACTATCATACCCACAGGACTGCAATGACATACTCCAACTGGGACCAAGCAGTAACATAGAGATGTCATACTCAAGTACACAGGTCAAGATATGAGGTATTGTAGTTTTTCCTCAAGGGTACTGACCACCTCGTGGTATGACTGTAAAATCAGAAACATCATAAAATGGATGAAGCATTGAGAGATAAAAGTTCCTCAAGTCACAAAAAGAATCAGAAGAGAGAAGAGGACCAAAAGGTCATAGTGATAAAGATAAGTCAAAAGAGGAATGAAAGATTCATTAATATCCATGTAGTAATGCTGGAAAAGGGATATACACACTGAACAGGCACACACACTGTGCTGTGTAGAGCAGGTAGAACATGCTGACACACAGCGCATTCTCCCTGAAAAGTGGGACACCCTCCAACCACCTGATCCACAGACACTGACAAGTCCCTTTCAAACTGCTTTCTTTTCTGAAGCGGACAAATTCATCCCCCTTGTCTCCAAACAATCGCCTCTTTTCTTCAGTCGGGTGCACCAATGAAAGGAGGAGGGAGGGTCTGGGAGAGAGCAGGAGAGGCAGAGCTCTGGTGCAACAGAACCACATCGTAGCGACAGGCTAACATTCTGTGTGTTAAGGCCCCTGGGACTGGGCGTCCAGGCCCCCCTGACTTATAAAACACTTGACAAAAAGCCCAGAGCTCAGCCCTAAAGAAATCTGAGAGGCGGAGTATCTAGGCTGGGAGCGCAGGACAGAAAGAAGGAGGAACAAGACATCTCAGTATGATGATGAACCTTTACAGGCCATAACATGTTTGCAAGTTTGATTTAAATTGCTACTTTTATTACCCATCTTTCCAAAAAATCCCATAGATGCGCTCCATCCTTTATTCTGATTTGTCAACCCCCAAAATAAGATGGTCACTGATTTGGAATAGCAGAGATGACACTAAAGTCAACCTAACACAAACATTACACACATCAAAGCAATCTGCTAACGGGAGTTACTGCATGTACTGCTGATGATTTCATCACTTCCTGGTGACAGCTGTGACAAAACCATTACTTTCTGATGGTATGAGTAGACAGTATGGAGTAAATTATGAATATTACTCTAAACTTCTTATTATGCACAACCTTTGAGATGGCCAGCTAGTCACCAGCAGAGAAAAAGATGAGGAGTGCAGGAAACAGCTGAGGAATTACTGATGAATGTTACAACATGTAAATCCAAATTACAAACAATCAAATGAAGTGAAGCACATAATGAGGAGGATTTATCAGTATCATGCTCATGATTTTTTTTTCAGTGTGAATTAGAATGTTGACTTTAAATTGATTTATAGTAGGAAGAAAGGATCATGTTTAGACTCCTGTAAGATTGAAAATACTGGAGACACTACAACCACTGTATTTGTATATTTACTGGTGGCTTGGTTGTTAACAGTGTCAGGGTTTTGTCTCGCCCTGTCAAGATTCTAGTTGGCATGACCCCTGGCTATCTACACCTTACTCCTTATAAAGATGCGTCATATGTCACAAGATTAAAAAGTGACTTTTTTTCACTGGAACAAAAAGTGATGACAACATTTTTGACTGCAAACACTTCAACTCAGCTCCTGGTAGCACCTCAGCTGCCAAGAATTCAGTGATTTGCTCTCAAGCATCCCCGGTTGTAAGGTATTTGTGCTCCCCTCCACTAAATCAGCACTTCACTAATCTCCCTCATTATAGGTTTTATATGTGTGGAGATGCAACAAATGGAAAACTAGGAGACACACATGATACCTGTTGGTCTCCAGACACCATTGTTCCATTTGGCTGTATTATCTTACATTTTATTCAAACTTCTTTCCACCTGTTTTCTATTCACAAGTATGTAAATGTTATCCACTTGCACTCCACTGCCACAAATATGACACATCTCAAGTGGGAATAAATCCTAGTGGGTACAATTTAAAAGGGTTTTGTCCTCAATTTGATAAACTTTGACACCACTCTAAATTTTTGTACCTCAAATAAATGTGATGGTCATTAACAGAGATGCTTGGGATTTCTTCTGGAGGCCGAGTGTCTGCTGGTAATGTTGTCTCTCAGCTGACCTGACAGTGACCTGCAAAGCTACAACAGCTCAGTGCAGAGGCCCTCTCTCTTCCTGGGGACACATTTCTGGAGAGAAAGAGAGGAAGACTCAAAAAAAAAGAAAAGAAACATGCACTACCACGAGGGATATTGCACCGCAAAATAACAATCAGAAAAGAGAGGACTTGATGAAAGATGGACTGGGGAAGCTGTGACAGGAATAAGACATGCTTGTGAACTAAGAAGGAGGAACACTGTGGGGCGTGTGTTTGTTGATTTAAGTGATCAGGTTATCTTGAGCAGAGCTGAACAGCATCAGAGTCTCAGTATTGAACCCAGCCATAGCACACAGCTCGTATGTTGCAACTCCAGCGATTTTTTTACTCCACCCCTCAGCAGATCCCAGCGCTGATATCTCAGTCAGCGTGCTGGAAATGACTGCAGTCAAAACTGATAATGAACTAAATATGCAAAACAGGACATGCGTGCACCTACACCCACCTATAATCACACGATTACACACATAAATCCAGTAGGCTTTGGTTCTTCTTTATAAGACTTAGATCATAAAAGTGTCACGATGTGTCATGTGTGCACCTTTCTCTTCCTCCCCACCTCTCCTCTTTGCTATTTTCTCAATTTGAACTGATTGACTTTTTGACGAGAGCACCTCTTATCAGCCTCCACCATCAAGCTGCTTTTCATTTCCTCCCCTTTTTATTGCTTTTCTCTCCTTTTCTGTAATTTGTGTGGTGTGCTTCTTTAACCCTTCCACCACCTCACTGAGCACCCATTGATCAACCCAATTATTCTGCTTTTCTACACAATTCTTTTATCGTTAAAAATCAATTCCTTTATCTTACTTTTCCACATTTACGCATCAAATATATGTAAGTGACCTGGGTTTGCTTGTCAAGAACTTAACACAGCTTTCACACACTTAGGTGGGACAGAAATTGGGCCATGAGAAACTGGAGACATGGATGTGAGCACTAAGAGAAAAAAAGGAAGGACAGCGGCAGACACAGATCTGCTTCCCATGTAGCGTCTGCCACTGTCCCAGCATCAGCCCCCCTCACTATCCCACCACCACCCTGTGTAACCATTTCCACAGAGCCTCCTTCACATCTTTCCTTTCACTACTTTTGTTGCAGTAGATGCAACACCCCACTGTATTGTTGTGTTCCTGTATACTGCTCTAGTATGATGAGGCTGTTTTGTTACCTGCAGGAGAGCCATTCAATGCACACAGGAAGAACTGCAGGCGCATTTTCTTGACAAAATAGTAAACAGCAAGTCTACAAGAAAATCAAAAGTCTGAAGTTTACATCTTAATTTGACATGAATGATTCTGGTGCATTTACGGTGGTAAGTTAAAATAGGTAAAAGCAGACTTTTATGACCCATTTAACATTTGTTGCCAGGTGGCAGCTTTAACAGTAGGGCTGTGGGCAAAGAGCAGTTAATTGCAACGATCACTTTTTGGCATGGCAATTAAGCCGTTGCTTTTGAAACATTTTTGATGCTACTGCCTGCCCTGGTTCAGTCACTGCGTATACTTTCTTCCCTGTCTGGTCTTTGTTATCATGCAATTGTACAAACCACTGGAATAGGTAGGAATAGCCTTTTTTTGTCTTCTACTCGCCTCTTGTATTCTCTTTTCTCACCTGAGTTCGGTGCCACTCACGCTGCTGTCCCCCAGTTCTCCCACTCTTGTCCATCCCCCTTGTCTGTGACTGCGTGTCTTAGACGGGATGAAACTGATAATAATTTTGTCGTTCTGAACATATGCATTGACAAATAAAACCGATTATTATTATCATTTTATTATCATTTTATTATTATTATTATTATTATTATTATTATTATTATTATTATTATTATTATTATTATTATTATTCTCCACATTTATCAGCCCCAGCTCCAACATAATATACTCACTAGCGCACATTTCTCTGATGGCTCATGAGTACTTTCATATAATTTCCTACAATCTTATTCCAGAGGTGGCTTGCTCTAAATGTCAGTCTCAAAAAAACAAAACAAAAAAAAACGCTGCACTTGAATGTCTGTAAAGAAGATGTAAATCTTGTGGAATTTTCCCCTAAGTGTGCACCCACAGACAGTAGAATTAATGGATGTAGTCTTCCCTGACGTCATCCCTCTGTTCCTGAAACAGACTTTTAAAGCAAATTGGCCACTCCCAATATCCCAATATGGGATATTGGGATATTGGGAGTGGCCGGGGCTTCGAGGACGGCCATAGGATGCCCATAACATGAGCTAAGCTGTGCCTGTGATTGGGCGAGCTTAGGATCTTAATATTTTTAAACTGCTGAGTTAGAAAAAAATTCACCCCCCCCCCCCACAATCAGTGTGTGCAGATAGTGAAATTAGTGGTTCAGATGGGAGAACCAGGCTGTAAATAGATTTATTTCTGCTGTGAATACGTCTTTTTTTTTTTCTTGGTGTGTATGTGACTTCTGGTACTTCCAGTGGCAGCCTCTGGCAAACACTCGAGAAACAGTGGGTTTTAGCACTTCCGCAATGTCTCATATTCTTAGACTGGAGGTTGCTCATGTGTGATGTCAATTGAGTCATCTATAAAAGTCAAATCTATGATACGGGTTAGTGTGGGTGGACATTTGATAGAGATCAGACACTGAAGCAGAAATATGAGGAAGTTTTTTTCAATCTATTGAGCTCTCATCTAAAACCTCTTCACATTCAAGTCCTTGTCGGGGATTGTTTCTGACCTGCTGATAAGTTCGATAGCATCCAAGCAGCCTCTATGCATGCAGCACCACCAAGCCTGACTACAGATGGGTGGGGGTCAGCAGACTGGCCTTTGTACAATGTTTTTACTGTGTAGCGGCAGGCAGATCTCAGCCTTTGTCAGCGTGGGCCCAAGCTTAACTTACATCAGTCTAGGCTCACGGACTCGTACTTTTCGTAGGATGATCATCCACCAACAAGAAGCAGTTATTCAAGAAAATATATGCACAATGTGAGGGCAGATATTTTCACACAGTAACCTCAACTATGCAGAGTTCAAGAAAACCTGACTGTCTCCCCTCAGCTGGATCCATTGTAAGATAACCACGATCAATGCTCTCCCTTACACCCTCTCATTGTGTGTTTTATTGTCATTTAAAAAGATACTTCCTTCATGAACCACTGCCCCAGGACACACATGAAGACAATGGTGCTCAGATTGTCAGCACAGCACAGCCAAGGAGCTACGGCACAATTGCTACGGATTGAGTGACGCTGAGAGGTTATTAGTCCATGTTCTGAAACCTCACCCTGCTCACCTTCTCTACTCATCTCCACCTATAAATTACAGCTTATGCTGTGCTGGTCTCTCATTACAACTATGAGACTTTGAATGCTTTAGACTACAACTACAACTAGGGTTACTGTACTTTCACAGCTTGTGTCCTGATTTTAGAGGGACTCCCATTGAACTTGATCTGCATGTACAATGACTGCTTAATCTGTGAAAGTTGATTTTACAAAGCTATTTTTCCTGTAAGTTAAAGCTTGTACTGTAGGTATTAAAAACTTTATTTCATCCATGCATCAACCTCAAGTGTTAAAAAAAAGATGCATATGTAAATGTGCCAAAAGCTACAGATCCTTGAGTGTCTTTGCAAATGATGACTCCAAAGTGTCAAAGTGGAATATTAACCCATTAATGCCCATTTTTTTTTCAGAGCTGTAAGGCATATAGTTTAATTAGTTAAGTCCCTCTGAATCATGTTTTGTATTTATCTTTTCTATTTTGTACTTTGTCTTGAGGAAAATGGGATTTTCATGACTGGCAACAATTGTTGCCAGTGGTCACACAGTGGTCACACAGCTTGTCACTAGGTAACCTCACAAATATATAGAAATAATAATAACCATAATACTAATTAAGTTATAAAAAATAATAATATAGTTATAATAAGTGAAAAAAATGGAGGTGTGTGTGGGTGTGTGGCTATGGTTAGTACTTCCGTGTAAAGAAAATTTCACCTAATAAGTACATTATGAGCCATACTGCAGGCAATGTTTTCTATTAGTATTTGACTAGCTATGTGCCCACTGGCAACAATTGTTGACACTTACAAAAATAAGCCCATGAACAAAAAAAAAATATTTATCCCGGGTTCAATTTTTTAGGGGAGAGTTACTCTGGAGACTTATATGATTAAACGATCTTAAGTATGTATGAGAGTAAAATCATAAGACATTTATGAAAATTGACTCTTTCCAGAGCAATTTGCATCCACCATGTCTTCTACCAGAAGGAGCAGGAAGCAGATGATATCATGTGACAGGAACCACTTGGAAACATTTTTTTATGAACCAAAATCTTTGTTTAAGTTGTCTGCTAGCATATAAGTGGAAAAAGTTGCATAAGTGACGGTTAGATTTTTTATTGTGAGTAGAAAATGACAGTGTTACACTTCAGCAAAAACTGTTGCTGGTGTGGCAAAACAGGTTAACACAAAGATATTTTCATTTCTATGTTTTTACTATCAAAAATGCCTCTGATGAAATAAAATTAATGACTAGAAATCAGGTGGAATCATTTTGCTGCCATTCCAGAAAAAAAAAAAAAAAAAAAAACTCATCAGAATCATGTTATAACATGATAGGTTTCACTTTTCTAACAGTAGCTAAGACGAAGTTAACCTGCATAAAGCATCTTCTGCCAGTTCCTTAGATCCCAAAATGTAACAACAACCCAAAATGTTGTTAAAAAAATGTATTAACTACCATAATTTACAGAGTAGATGTAAGGAAGAAAGCACAACAAAGCGCTAAAAGACATAAAAATACTTCATAAAGCAGAGAGAATCTGTTGAATTGATGGATCACGAGTATAGCCTTGAGTTAAATAGTGGTGGAGTACTCTAAATCTTCTCCCTTCTTCTCTTTAAGTTAACATTTCCTTCAGTGAAGTGTTTAGTTGTTTTCCATATATTATTGACATTCATGTAGCATGCCCTGATATAATATACTTTCTGTTACCCTCAGAAACTATGGGTGCCTCGTACATTTGCGTGTCACAAGTTTACTCCACCAATCCACTTTTACTTCTTCCAGCCTGTCTCACTGAGTTCTTGCGAGCGGACTCTATTGTGTGAGAAGCAGAACGCATGCAGTATATTACATTCACAGACACACTCACCTACAGATGGCTGCAGGGCTTCTGAGGGTGTGTGTGTGCATTAGGGGGATCGTGGTTCCGCAAATTTCTATAACAGGAAGCTGTGCTGGAGTCAGCCCACACACCAAGGATGCTGGGAGGCTGGAGGCCCCTGCCGTGGGAGAGACTGGAGAGGTAAGAGGAAGTGGCTCGACTAACAGTGTATTCACTAATACAAGCGAAGAGTTATAACTTTAAAAAATAAAACAGTGAGGGTGGCTTTGATTCACAAGGGGTTAAAAGATGGAGTGACATGACTGACAGAAGGCACACTTCGTCTATTAGCAGAAAACCAGCTGCACCTCAGGCCACCTCATCCATCTCTCAGCCTGCTAATCCCTTAATGACAAACCAGAGAGAGGGAGAGTCATGGGCAGCAAGAGGATGAAAAAGGGAGGGAAATGAGAGTTTGAAAAAGTCCTTGAAATGCCTCAGCTGAACACAAGGCTAGAGTAAAATCAGCCATATCTGTGCATCAGGACACCTGCCTCTGCTCTATGAGATCAGACACAGCACAGTCTGTGGAGACGCCAACAAACGAGGAGATGATCCTGAAAAATGCCTGCTGATCATTGATTTTTCTCTGTAATGTTACAGTTGAAAGACTTCTATAAAACGCTGTACTTGGAGACAAAGAACTGTCTATTTCTGTGTGTTTTTTTCAACTAAGTATGTGTGACTGTGTCTGAGCCTAATGTGTGTGTGTGTAAGTGTGTGTGTTGTTCAGATTAATACGCCATTGTGAATAGAGAAGGAGGGTAGCAGGGGATCATGTGACAAGAGTCAGACTGAACCCTGGCGCCTACACGCTTCTCAGGGGTCAAACATGGGTTGTCATGTGGCTACTGTGCCTACTGCCAAATGTACACACACACACACACACACACACACACACACACACACACACACACACACACACACACACACACACACACACACACACACACACACACACACACACACACACACACACACCAAAAACACACAGTATGTGTGAAGAAATACAAAAGCGTATGGGCATGAATGCAGAAACCAAGAAAATGAATCAAACATTCATTTTCATTCATTCAACTTTTTAGATAACATTCTTCTTAATGTATTTTTGGCCATTTTTCCATATACAGAAAACATTTACAAGCTTCTTTTCTTTTTTTTCTGCTTTTTCCACATTTTCTTTTTTCCTTTCAGGTCATGTAACCTGAACTTCCTCTATTCTGTCATTTCTGCATATTATACCCATCCATTAGTGACGTAAGCTCAGTCCAGACGAAGCAGAAGTAGATCAGGAGAAAGACACACTGGGGGGAAAAATGGAGTGCAAACGAGACGGAGGAAACATATTTTCAGCTGAATAAAGGAAGACGTTATTGAGATAGAGAGCAGAGAGCTGCAGGGAGGAGCTGGATCAGGTGTCAGTATGTTTTCATGTTCTCTCCCCATTACCGTAATGTGCCGGGGCCACTTAACTAATGCTTACAGACACTGTGATACCCGTAATAAACAGCATTACACAATGAATTAGAGTACGAGAGTCACTGTAAGTGTACACTATGCATACTTAACCCCTCCTCCTCCTCTCCTCTTCCTCTCTCTAAACACACACACAGTGAGATGACTAACTTCATTACCCTCCCCATTCCTCTTAGTGAGCACAGCGAATTGAAGCCTAATTACCACACCAGAGCCAAATTAAAAGCTTTTCCCCTCAATGGCTGCAATCCATCTCCTGACAAATGAACAGCGCCACTTCCACCGTGTTAATGCTTGCTTTCTGTCCTACCAGCACAAACACACACACACACACATACACACACAGTAACACTGCCTTTAACCATCTTCATTCATGTCGGTACTCTTCCTTTTAAACAACACTGAGTATATTATCTCATTTACAACATCATTAATCACATTTCTTACACTGAACATCAGAAATAATAAGAATAAAAAAACAAATTTGCTGTATCACTGTTGTTATTGTGCAGACAAGCGGTAATGTGAAACAAGAAGACTCCTCAAAAAGGAAATCACAGACGTCTTTCCTCATGGCAGCTGTCATGCTGACGTTTTCCTTTCCTGTCTCTGCATTATTTTGATCAATCGTCTTCTGCCATCTGGTTTTTCTCTGTCTCTGTGCAGAATCCTAGGTCCAGCATTCATCCAGCGCTCATTCATTTCACTTGCACAAACTATCAATGGAAGAACTACTGAAAACCCTGCAGACAAAAAACATGTTGAACTAATATAGGAACAAGGAGGCTTCTCATAGAAACAAAGAATTAATGTGAAAATACTTTAAAAAACAGTTGATATTTATTGATTGTGGTCATTTTTATTCTTAAATTATGTCACTTGTTTGGTAATAGTGTCTCTTTAATGTAAAATTTGGGCACACATTCATGCTCACCCAAGGATGAATGCATACATACATCAGCATGCAAAACTTTATACAAATGGAATCATATAAAACATTTCATGTTCATGTTTTTAACTTTTGCCAAATGTTTTCAATGCCATTACCTATTTTGATGCCATTATCATTTTTTGTACAGTACATATTTTCAACGTCCTTTATAAGTCAGGATGAGTTTGAATGTAAGATTTGATGACACATACCACAGCACTTCATGTATTGAGTGGAGCCCATGTGTCAGCAGGTTAGGGTTGTTCTCCCCCTGACCTGAACAGAGTAGAGCTTACTCAATTTTGGGCAAACGGTCATAATGACGACAACACTCAAATAAAACAAGAGAAAAAAAGAGTTTCCTCCTCTTCTGTCATGTTAGATTATCTGTTTGGTTATTGGATCTGCACAAATTACTGTTACATACATTAGATTATCAACTGTTTGACCAGTACCTACACAAAAGAAAATCTCGCTTTACATTTTCTTTACCATGTAAGTATGACAAACAGGAAAGTTCAGCTTACAGCGGGGCTTAGTAGATCTCAGAAAGAAGTGTAATCACTGCTTACCATCTGTCCATCTCTTGATTGGGTTCAGTAATTAATAAAGGCAAGTATCAGTTCATGATCAGATGTTGCAGGCTTTAGGAGGATATGCTTAATCAGATGATGTCTTCTTTTAACAGACAGTGCTGGCTCCGAGACAGAGAGGTTATGTGGCTGGCTCTAGGCTCACTGCCACTTAATGGAGATCTCAGGAGATTATATCACACACATCTCACTATTACTCTTACCCTTTGCTATCTTTCTTGTCTCCAGTATTTCTACTTTTTACAGGAGATCCCCGATTGACTTATAGGAAACAGCCCCATCAATGACTTTGTTCCAGGAACATAGATATAAAGCTCACTCATCTCTGGACACAGCCCTGTCAGTCAGTAACTTCTTACTGTGCTGTTCTGAACAAAGATGGTCAATAGAAAACAGGTTTACAACCAGATTCAATCTGATTGATTTACAATAGCTTAAACCTTTAAAAAAAAGAGGCCAATGCTAATACATGTAAAGTGTACTCTTTCTGTTAGATTGTAATTACTCCTCTGCTAATGTATGGTTATCACATGGAGGGCAAAGTGCTCTTCATTTGAAAGTCTTTATCACCAGTCAATCACAGCTGAACAGGTTTGAATTGATGATGGCTCACTAGTGCTCAGTGTGCAGGTACTAATGCCATTATTCCCCTGCTGGTTCCCTCTCAATCTGTCAATCCTAATCCAGTTGTACAGAATGAAACAGATCCTGGGGGGCATCCAAAAAAAATAGCAGAGCTGTCCTTACACTGTCAAAACACCACTCTTTTCCTCTATGATATGTTGAGAGTACACACTTTCAAGGGAAAAAGAAGTTACTGTGAGTCTGAAGGTCATTGTTTCTGCACAAATTGTGACTCACTGACAAAGAAATCTTATCATCCTCTGACAATCCCTTGCATCCCATTGCTCCTTCTGCCTGCTGAATACTGCTTTCCTATTTGTTGCTCCCCCGGGAGCAGCTCTTAATGGTACTTGATGGCTTCTATGTGGCATCTATGTGGCATCTGCCCCATTGCCAATTACTGATGGGTGCTGCTTCAAAGTTACATGACGAAGTTAAAAATAGACCCAAGAGTGTTTAGTTGACATGCTGAACCATTTACTTTTTACTGTTTGACCTTTCCCATGTAATACCCTTGGTAGTAACCTGGTAAAGACAAGAATAAATAAAAACACCGCCACACAACAACAATATCAAAGCTGTTTTCTCAAGTAACCAGTGAAGCTCAATTAGGGTTAGAAAAACCACAACTGAGAAATCTATACTACAATAACAACAGCGACCCCATTAAAGTGGTAAGCCTCTCTTTGTTCAGGTTAACTTTATTAGGAAACTATGGAAATCAACTATGCATCCATGTGCCCAAGTTGCTCTGTCATACTCCAATAACACTTGTCAGGGCAGTGTGATTCCTATGCATTTAAGATGATCTGTTTCCAGCCCCACACTTTCTCTGCTTGCTTTTTTAAAAGGAACTGTTGCATCTCTGGTTCTGTTGTGTTAAACTGGAGCAGATCAGTGTTGCCACTGATCATACACAAAACGTGACAAAGAAGAATCAAGAGGAAGTGTCCAAGAAAATAGAAAGTACAGCTGATTTTGGCAACCTACAAGCATTGTAAATGCAGGAAAAGTGATGCTGTTCAGCAGACCAGGTTGTTTTAACGCTAGCTACATTTTGGGGCCAGTCAGGCTACATGTGTAGGCTTCGGTGGTGGAACAGTGCAACACCTCATAAGAATACTATGAGTCAACTCCAGAGCGTATTTAGTTTTTCTACTACAACAAACCAACATAATAAGTGGAGCCAGGCCAAGAGTCAACAGGGTTTGGTTTTACAGCCCAACATGAGTGAGAAGAGGCTCGTGGCTGTGGTGGGAAGTGCAGGAACCCTTTTGTTTTCAACTTTACATATCTACTTTTGTTTCAGTGTTTTCTTCACTCCATTAATCAATCAATCAATCCATCCATCCGTCCATCTTGTTCAACAAGAGTGACCTGCTCTGCTAAAGCTAAAAAAACAAAGGATGCCTGAGCAAGAGGCCAACCTGTGCTGTATGATTAAGTGTACAGCAGCAAACAGTTAAAAGCCAGTGAGGGAAAGGTGTATGAAGGGTGTGTGAATTGAGTCTTTGTCCTGGTCTATAGTCTGAGGTGTAAAAGGAGGAGGGATCTACATCTTTGTCCCAGCAACATGATACAGCCAGCAGAGTGAAAGAGAACGAGGCCTTGATTCAGAAATTTATACCATCCAATGTGAATGTGCCAAGGCCGTGACGGGGAGAAATCATTCCATTTGAAACCATCAGTGATTTTTTTTTTCTGGGGCTGTTTAAGTGGCAGGAGAAACACAAAGCAAGGAGGGAAACTCAACCCTTTGGTTTTTCATTCATCAGGAGAGCACCTCTGATCAGCTGATGGTAAAATTGAATATGGAAGCTCCCAACAGGGAGAGCCATTCAATACACTTGACGTGGGAACAGATACACCGTAAAAAAATCTATCAGTGAAATGTATTTATTTGATTTTGATAAAGATGCAGAAGCATAGAAGCATTTTTCTAACCAAGAATGAAGCCCCAAATAAACACCAAAGCTTTGGGTCATTTAAAAAGCTCCTGAGTCAAGATTTTGGTTTGTGTAAATTTTGGCGCCCCCTGTGGAGCAGGCTCTTTACTAGCCTGTTGTTGACGCTGTCTTATACTTGTGTGACTCACTTTTGAAAAATGAACTCATCCTACTGTCTCTGAGCTGTCAAATGTTTCACTCACTCAGTGATAATCTTTAATGTGCTCAATGAAATATAATCCAACAAAGGCATCGCAGGCATCAGTCCATTCAACTGTTAGCCTACCAAGCTGTTGGGAGATGGGTTTCAGCATCCTCTTGATTAAAATTAAACTTTATCCGTCTTTTAAGTATCATATATTCACTGGTCACATAATTACACAATAATAACTGGAAGTAACGGCTTTGAAAGGTTGACTTTGCTGACTAACATCATTCATAGCTTTGGCATCTTAAGATGACAGACGTGTAAGAAGAAATTAAAGTAGCCTATGTTATAAATGTTTTATTTCTCTGACAAATTTTCATGTGCTGCACTTCCTACAGCTGACATGAGCATGAACTCTCTTTTCAAAAACTTGGATAAAAGTACTCACTTTCAAGTGACACTGTAAAGGCAGGGTTCACACAGATTTATTGACGGATACAACCCTATGTTCCTCTATGATTCAATTGGAACAAATGCTTCTTGTGTCATGAAACTCAACCTAAAACTTCTCTTCCTGTCTATTTAAAATTTCTGAGAAGATTCAATATCCCTGTCACAAAATAATAAGTTCAGATGATGTAAACAAATTAATCAGACTCACTGGAGTCACTGGATAAAGGGACATCTTGTCTTTCTACTGAAATACAGGCAAAATGAACACTGATATTTAATCAACTTTTTTAGTTTAGAAGTACTTATTACATACAAATCAATATTTTCTTTTTTAAAAAGATTAAACACATTTGTTCTTGTAGTTCTTATTTTTAAAGAGGCTGTAAATTCAGCAAAAATGATGTGATCCTTCTGTTCAAGACTCATTGCTAACTATTCTTTGTCATTCAGTTTCATCGTCTCATTTAACCACACACAATCTGGAACAAATCATCAACACTTGACCTCTAAGTCAGCAAGTGGTGCCACACACTGTGAGTCACGGGCCATTAGAGACGGATATAAATACTGAGAGACAGATGAGAAACAAGAGAGGCATGAGGGCAGCACTTACTTTATGTCTTTCTCTTTAATTCCTCTCATATTCAATCAGGACTCTCTCTTTTTCTCTCACATTATGGTAATAATGACTGAGATTATCTGTCACAGACCGTTCTTGTCGCTGTATTCTCCATTCACTCCTGGATTACGTTAAATCAGATCATGATTGAGAGGACTCGCCAGAGGAAAGATGAAAGCTTCCTCCTTTTTTCCTCGGCCTTACATTTGTGGTCTGTCTTTGTCAAGTGGCTGCTCGACTCTTTTCAAAGATCTGTGACCTCTGCTCTCTGCGGTGCGCCAGATGAGTAACAAGTTGTCAATACAAATGAACTGAGAGGGGAGAGAAAAAAAAGCAATTACAATCTCCTTTAATCCCTCACAGTTCTAAAAAGTCAAAGATTTAGCCTGTCTTTGCTCACCTTACCTCCTCAGTCTGTGTGTGTGTGTGTGCGTGCATGTGTGTATGCATCCTAATCAGGTTATAGCAAGCAGCCATCAAGTCTCTCTTTCACTGATCAGGATAACATGTCTAATTAATCCAATCTCTGGCTCTTGAATCTCCATTCAGACTGAAGGTGAATATCCCTGATTCTTTTATAAGGGGACAAAAAAAGCAGAAAGTCATTCAGGTGGTGTGAGCAGTGAGTGGTGGGTGGAAGTGGTGGAGGGGTCTGGATTAGTTTCTACCTATTCCCCACCTTCAGTCAGAGGAATTAGACAGAGAGGGGGGCCTGAGAGAAGGAGGCTGATAGTTTTAACAGTCTGAAAGGAGTGCAGATAAGGAGCAGAGAGAGGCAGGGCGTGGAGCAGATGGAGATGGGAGGGAGAAGTTAATTACCTGAGCAGAGGGCATGGAGAGAGAGCTGATTGGAACGAAGGAGAGAGAGATATCTCTCATGGCTATACCCCTCCAGAGTCCCTGATGCATACTGAAACATATTCAGGGAGGAGGAGCGGGGATGGGATTTGTTTAAGTAACATCCTGGTCCTTTTGGGGACTAAGCACAACAGTGGAATATTGATGAGGAATCAAACAGGGGCACTCATTTTTAAGTCATCTCATATAGACCTGCGGCACTTTAACAGTAAATAGCAACATGGAGGATTTTGAATAAAGGTTGTAAAGGCTTGCTGCACTTCATGCGCCTGAAAAGATTTCTTGAAGATACAACAAAAACATGAGTGTTACACACACATATCTGCTACGCACTAAAATGTAAACATTGCGATAAAAAATGATCATCCTGCTGTTTTAAAAAACAAGAAGTAACTATGAAAAAAGCTCCACAAATGAATAAAACTGTTGCAAAAAGTTGAGGCAATTTACAGTTAATGCTGCAACAAAACACTTATAAAAGCACTCTTGTGGCGGTGTCTATTATTTATTTTGGCAAATATTTGTTTTCTTGAATATGCAGCCTTTGAATATTTGAAGAATTTTTGTGGCTAATTTATTTTTGGGGGGCTATTTTTAATGTGTTTTAATGTAGAGATATCTCTCTGAAATGATTCAGAAAAAAATGTGTGATAATTATCTTGTCCATTCACCAAAATAAACCGATTTTATTTCTCAAGTAAATACCACATGTGTTTGTTTGTGATTTTGTTGTGTGTGGAGTTGATACATCTACTTCCTGTTTCTCCAGTAGTAAATATGTTTGGTATGTGCTCTTGTTAGCCTTTGTCATACGAAGTTCATAAACATCATGGTCTTTTAAAAACTGTCCTAAGAAGAATGAGAAATGTTTAAAAAAAGAAAAAGAATCCAGGGATGGGAAGATTAAAAGGGTATGGGAGGGAAAAGGAAAAGCAGAGTCCCATTAATAGAACCAACTTCAGAGCCAAATTACTGAGGCGCCGCAGAGATAGGAATCGGAGCGCAGCCGTGCACCCAGTCTCTGTTAATGCAGCACTGAGTGCATTTACATCGCTATCATTACGGCGCTTATCATTAACATCATTCAAAGTAGCTCATATAAAGGCTGTAATGGAGTACATTAGTTCACCATGTAGGAGGTGAGCTCCTGGCTGGGTTCAAAGTTGTCTCACAGAAGAGGGGCGCAGAAAATGTAAGCATTTTGGAGTCCAACAAATCAGGAAGTGGAAGAGCCCAGCCCCTCACTGATTGGTCCCTGCAGACCAGCCCCGCGGCTCATTCGCTGGCTGGGCTGTAATTTTGTTAAGGGCACGGGTTGCTTCCTGTGCTGGCTAAACATATCTGTGTAAATGAGGTTTGGGATGCCTGAGGGGAGCGGGTACAACAGGGAGACAGAGAGGAGGAGGAGGGTGGACAGAGGATGTGGAACGAGGAAGCAAGTCCAAGGTAATGGTCTAAATCAAGAGTGAGATAGAGGGAAAAATACAGCAGCATCAAACTTGCATTAGCTGTGATTAACAGGCCTGGTTTAAGTTACCAGTCGAACATTTCCAGACGTCAAACAAAATTGACCCCTCGAACTGAGAGCTGTGTTCTTTGTGACCTTGGGGGTCACGACCGGCCTAATGTCTTTCACAAAGCAGAACAAAAACAAACACGACAAGGATAAAGTTGCTCTGACTTTAGGGAGCATTACATGCCCCTAACCTCAATAAAACTTTCAATCATCTGCAGTAAATCAGTCAAAATCTGTGCAAAAATTATAGAAGACATGAGATCTGAAAAGTGTTTTTAGGAACCAGACTTTACAGAAAGGTGGTTATATTTGGTTCCTTCAGCTCATATTATTGAGGAGATATTTTCCACCTTTCCATCAGAATATCATTAATCTTACCTGACTGTGAAGCTAAACTAGTTCCAACAGAAGGCTTTTTTTAAATTTTACAATTACTAGATGCATTTTTATAAAGATAGATGCTGTGTATTTTTCTATGTAAAAACATGTAATTTCAGTGGGAATTTTTAATTCTTGTGTATACCTTACTGTTGTCTCTAACACAATACATATTTTTGTTTGTTAAAGCACAACCATTTTAAACCAGTTTCCCTTTAAAGGATTTTTTTTAAATTTGAATTTAATTTAAAAGAAGCACAATCTTTTCTCATCATTGAATTGAGACATTCTATTCATTCACAAGAAACTCCAAGAAGTTCAACTACCGTACTGTTCTTAATATAAGGCTATGCTTTTTTTTCCCAAGGGAAATCCTCATTGAAGAAGTGGGGTCGTTTCATTTACTCCACGAAACCTCCATCGTGTGACAGGGCTAATATACAAAATAGGGGGGGGGGGTTTCTTAAAAATAGATGCAGCTGTAGTTCTCTTTGTTTTTATCTATGTATGTGCCATGGTATTTGTTTGTCGTGTTGGAGCCAAATATACAATACATATCAGTGCATTGACCGTATTTATCATGGTCATCTTCTTCCTTTTCTGGCCACACGCCAAGGCATATCAAGTCATATCAAGTCATGCCAAATGCAACCATCATTATCTAGGTGTGTTAATTTAGCCATGCTTAGTCTGTTTTTGGTCCGACTAAGCTGTTTACATGCATCTTAATAGTCCCATCTTGTATGGCCTAAGCTGATCCACCCCCAGCCTCCACCCCACGTAATGTTGGATGCACTAGATATTGTATTTCACTATTACACGGTTAAAAACAACAGTCTACCTTATATTATCACAACTTTTCTCTGTTGTGTTATGAGTGGCTCTGATATGGCACGATGCTGTGAAAAACAACAGCCTGCCTTCTCTATATTTTTTTAATAAATGTTTTATTAGACTTTTCTAATGAAAGGTTCTTTGTTATAAAACAAGATTTTGTCATTAAATAGCCTTTTCCCAAAAAATCTGTCTTGAAAAAAAGGGGATCATCTTATATTTGGATCAACATGGTGTTTGTCATACCTGCTATTTTGGCCCAGCCCCTCAACTTTTTCACACATTGGACCAGTCAAACTCTTTGATTTTTAAAACATTTCTGCAGTTCTGCAGCATTAATCCATAAACCCCAAATCTATTACTTTAGTTGGTCATGTAATTATAGAGCAGCTCTGAAATAATGAGCAGGGAAAGGTAAACATTGTAAAAGATATAGAACATTCTGTACAGATTTAGATATCAATAAAATGGCAAATGCAGTGAAAGATTAGTGTTGCACAGCATTAACTTTATTTACATTCATGGTTTCCGCTTTTTTGGCATCTTTTAGCCAATTGACTACAAGTGATATCAGAAGACAACTAGCATAGTTGAGATTTTCTTTGGTAGAAGTGTTTTTCCCTGATGGAAGCAGTGGGCGTCTAGTGTTACATGGAGAACAGAGCCTCAAAACCTTGCAACCATAGACTGTATAAAACATGGACTTAGTCTAGCCGACGTCACCCGTCTGTTTCTGAAACAGAAAATGAAGCACATCGGCTATAGCGGCCATATTGGTAGTGGCAAGGGCTTCGCCTACAGCCATAGGGCGCCTGTCGGTCACGTGACCCTCAGCTGTGCCTCTTATTGAGGAAGCTCACGATTTTAATATCCTCCGAGCAGCCAAGTTAGAAAAAAATTCAGTAAAATTAGCGACTCAGACAGGAGACGTTTTTTGAAACAGGCTGTAAATAGGTTAATTTCTGCTTTGAAGATGGCTTTTTTTGGTTTGGTGTGTGTGTGACTTCCGCTACTTACGAAGCCAGCCTCAAGCGAACACTAGAGACAGAGCAGATTTTAGCACTTCTGCATTGTCTCATATTCCCAGACCGTAGGTTGCCGTTTGCTTGCAACTTGTATCCAAGGTTTTGAAAACTGCCACGATATTGGCTATTTTGGGTTCCACGTATCACAGAAACATGGTATAACATCCTATAACATGCTGGATGGACTTTTCAATGCAGTGCTGAAAAAGATGAGCTATGTGTAAACTTGTAGAAAATAATTGCTCTTACAGTTAAGGAGAGACAAAAGATGCCCTGAGCAGAGCAGATGTTTTATGTTTGCTCATAAAGCTTGATCAGATCACTTCTCCTGGTCCGGTCTGGATGGCAGGGCAACTTTAACCCACGGTCCACTCCAAACGCAATTACAGCCAAACAGCAACAGTTAGCTTCCAGGAGCCAGGTACCCTCCACTCCCCTGTCCCCCGAGGCCATCCCCCCTCCATCCTGTCCATCCCTCTCTCCTGCTCCGCTGAGGCCCATAATCAGATTGGTCAGCTTTAACTCCATTACAGCTGAGCAGTCGGGCACTTGATATTTCCAAGTTGTTGGCAGTAATTTGCTTCTATTAGCAGCTTTTACTGAGAATAAGAGGCACCACATAAACAATCAACTAAGTAGAGTTTCAGTGTGATGTTTATGCGTGTTTGTGTGTGCCCTCATGTGAATAAAAGGGTGTTTGTTTCAGAGTTAGATTCAATTTGAGGAGTCAAATCTAATCAGAGGAAACAGAAGTCTTACAGAACAGGGGGTGTAGGAGTGGGTGTCAGAGGAGGTCTTGATGGCTCTGGTTACCCCAGCAATGTTGTAGTAATTGTAAAAAGGAGGCAGACTGCTGGCACACTGTGCTGTAGTCAGGCCTAGGAAAGGCAGGAGGATGTGCTAGATATTTGAACAGTGTGCTTTGACTTAGACACAAGTGAACAACACAAGTGGACGAACCAAGGATGAAACTTAGGAGCTTTGGGATTCCCTCAATCATTACACAGTGTGTATGACAAGAAAGCAATGATTGTGGGTATGAGAGGATGATACAGGTTTAAAATGTTGAACAGTAGGCCTATATTTCTTACAACAATTACTAAGACCAGTACTGTGTAAGCTGTATTTTTTGTTATATTAAAAGGGGGCTATGACTCCTGCTTTAGTGCAACAAAATATGACTACAAAACACAGAGAAAAGTATTTCATGGCATTAAGGCACTTCACCCTGAAGAATGTAGTGTGCAAAGCATGCTGGACATAATGAGGTGAACGAGCACAGCAGAGCTTCTTACCAAAGGGTACAACCATGCATTTAAAGAAATGGCAGTACGCTATCTAGAAATTAAAACCAATGGACTGCAGGTTTGACTGAAAAGACTCTACAGTGTTTTGAGTCACTGCAAACTGGTCAGAGACAGCAGGTCTAGTCGCACCACACACATACTAAATACTGAGCTAAGAAATCGTACTGGGATTGCAAAAGTAAATGACACGAGAAAGAGCTCACCAGTTGCACATTGTGGAATTTACTCAAAGACATGAAAGTCTTTCTACAGGATGACCATTTGAACCTTGTAGCTGTGGCAGTTCCCCAACAATAGACTGTGGCCCATGCACTGGTAGGGATGGGTACCGAGTCAGATACTTTTATAGGTACCGACCGAATTCTTCAGAAGTACTAGGTACCAATTCATGTAAAATCAAAAGGTACCATGTTAAGGTACCTAAATGCATACTTGTGACTGTGAGGGAGTAGACACAGCACAGCACAGCATTGCAAGGTTATTTAATGAAGAACATATATGTGTAGTCGAAAAAAAAAAGTATTTCATTACCAAACAAATCGTATTTTTTTACCACAGAAACACAAAAAAATACCAAAAATTGGTACCGTTGAGTACCGGTACCAATTGCCAGGTACCGGGCATCGGTACCGTATCATATGTGAAAGGTACCCATCCATATGAATCGGTGTAACTTATCTTTCAAGTTCTACGGTAGATACCACGTACTCTGCCAAGGACTATTTTAGCTGATTTGAATTCTGTTGTCCACTACATATGTTACAATATCACAGGACAATTCATTCATTTATTTTCTGAACCGCTTATCCTGTGCAAAGCCGCGGTTATCGGGAGAGAGGTGGGATACACCCTGGACTGGTCGCCAGTCAATCACAGAGCTTTTCACTTGACAGTTCATTAATTGCATTTTATTAATTGATTTATGTTAACTCAACTGGCAATGGACATAAAATGGCCTGGTTAAGGATAATGCATGGTGAGGGGGTGGTTATAGAGTATTGGAATCTGGACAGGATGAGCAGCACCCCTATATGATAAATGCCTTCTTATTTTATTTTACTTTTTAAAATCTATTAGCTTTTCATCCTCGTTTGTCAGGGCAACTAAAGAGAAACAAGAGTTGCTTTGAGAAGAGAGAGGAGTGAGCACACATCAAAAGGTCAAATCCAGGAGCTGAACTCACTAAGTCTGTGGCCTTTGTCCAAAGTGGTGCCCCACAGGTGCTGTCTTCAAGTTTTTAAAGTTACTTTCAGTGTTAAAGCTTTTTTCACGATGCCTCCATTTGTCCCGGAGTTAAAGAGTTTGTATTTGTGGATCTGTGTCTAATATCTTTATTAAATCTACCTTTTTATCTTCTCACAAGAGTGTGAGTGTTTAATTTCTGTGTGATTTATATATTATTAACGTGGTTTACGTGGAATTTTTATGGTTTGTATCTTATAGCACATACTTATGCTCTAAAAATAAAGAGATCAATGAAAGTAGACATCATTTTTGAGACATTTTTAACTTGAACCAGAGAACATGGCATCCACACATTTTATGATTTAACCATTGCATATTAACGGCTCTTTTTTCACCTCTAATGTGAGTATTATTATAATTTAGCCTTGTGCTTCATTCAGGAACATGACAACCATAAAAACCAAAAGCCGAGGCTGCTCCGGGTCTCTACAGGAAGCAATAATCTAACAGGTGATAACAATCTGAGTGAAGGGAAGAGAGGAGGGTGGGGCAGTGGTGGGATGAGGGGAGCTGACAGTAAAAGTTTTTTTTTTTTCAGTTTCATTTAGCTCTATACTCCTGGCGGTGATTTTTCTAGTTTAACCCAGAATAATACTCATCTGACATCTTTATGGGGTAGATTAAGTCAACCAACTGGAAACACAAAGCCACTCTTTACTTAAAACATCCTGATGGATAGTTTTACTTATATTTGTCTGTATTCCAAACCTAATCAGTCAAAAAAAAAAAAAAAAAAAAAAGTGAGCAAAATACAAATATATGTCTGGAGTCTTGCTCACATGTAAAATCATCATCGTCTAGTATCCTTTCTTTTAGTTGATGGATAGAAAAGAGGAAGGGAGAGCAGTTTCCTGACATTCATTTCAGAGATTTAGTGAAGAGAGACTTACAAGGAAAGGACCTAGTGGGGAGTAGCGTGGACACAGAGATGAGAAAAACGGGGGAAGGAAGTTTGGGATTCAGGGCTGTGTTTGGGTGTGTATCTCTACACCTGCCTGAGCCCACATTCCTCCACATTCCTGGGATCTCACAGACAAAACGTGCTGAGGAGGCCAGGAACTGATCTCGGCACTGCCTGTCAACAGCAGATCTCTCTGATAAAAAAAATTGCAAGGGACCCTTTCCCAGATGTGTACGTTACAAGACGACAACACACAAGGAATGCATACAGGGCTCAGTGCATGCACAAACACAAATGCAGAAACAAAATTTAATCCCAGATTTAATCATTGAAGCTAGACTGGGAACAAATATGTTTTAAAGAATAGTGTGACTTTTTGCTAATTAAATGTGTCTCATTTTTTACAACATATTTTAAGAAACATTAATATCCCTTTTTTGCCTGTAAAGCAGGCATTAAGCTTTACTAGTTGGTTTACATTAGCATTAAAACTGACTAATAGGGTCATATTTAGACATTTAACCTGCTAATTTCTGCAAGCCCTTTGTTTTTTTTCCTTAATGCAGAGCTATATGCTTTAGACTGTTTCCAGTGTCCATAAGAATTATATCTATTTTCAACAATCAGATGTTTTCACCCCCCCCCCCCAAAAAAAAAAAAAACAAACAAACAAACAAAAAAAAAAAACTTACAAACTTACAAAAACTTAAAAACTAAAAAATCCCTTCAAAAGTTCTTTATCATGAATTTATGACCACATCTATAAATGCACTGGTTTTAACTTTGCAAAAGTCAAAGGTTTTAATGATTGGATTTCAGACTATTGTTTGAGGAGAAAACCAATAAGAAAATGTCATATTTAGCTAAAAAAAAAATAGGGTTAAAAATCTATAACGTTTAAACAAAACAGATGTATGATCAAAGAAATTTTAATATAAAAAAGTATGAAAAACGACTACATAAATGATTAATAAAGAAACTAACCTATATTTTTCTTAGTTGTGGATTGCTGCTCTAAAAGCTTTATGATAACTTTAACTGCAGTACAAAAATCAACTGGTGAATGTAACCAGAGTTAGGGATGCTCTTATCTTCATGTAACATACTGCTTATTTAAATCAGGAGAACAGGAAACTGGAGCTCAGTCAGGCAGCAGCTCCACAGACGGAGGTCATCTTGAAGCTGTCTATTATACTGCTGTCTGTCCACCTCAGTCTCATACCTCTATGAGCTGAGCAGGGTTGCATTTCAGCTGTTAACAGAGTGGAAGGACATCAGTGAGGGTGGGGCAGGCTATGTGGAGGGTGCAGCAGCTCATGAATGGAGCTCTTTCTCCCAAAGAGGACTTCAAACAGGCCCGCATCAGTCAGCCAGGTGGAGCAGCAGTGGCTGAGCCGTGCCCGCCGGCCGTCAGCCCAGAGGTTTCAGATGCGCAGAGCGTGCCCTCTCACACGACACACACTGAGTGACACACCGGCCAGAGGCAGCCAATTGGACCGACAGAGACACAAAAACTCAGTAGAGGCTCCAACACACACTCACACACCTCCACCCAAATCCTCAACTCCTCTGGGACCCTGGCATGAGACACCTGGTCTGAAATGCCAAGGATGGCTCAATGTCAACTCCACTGCACAACACACACACACACACACACACACACACACACACACACACACACACACACACACACACACACACACACACACACACACACACACACACACACAGCCCATCATTTTCCCTTGTCTCAATTTGGTAGCTCCCCTTGTGTGTTTTTAGTCTACTGCCAGACAGCAAGGTTGATAATGGACAACTGGTCAAAGAGTAAGTTAAAGGGGCTGTTTAGAGGAGTTTAGAGTGATCTTGAAAAGTCAACTTTCTGGATACATACCTGATCTTAATCCACACTTTAAAATTAGATTATCAGCGCCCAAATTGTGGGTTACAGATTATTTTGAAATGCTACTCCTTAGCTTCCCAATCGGGTCGAGAAGGGATTCATTTACAGCACATTTAAGTTTCTTCTTCTAAGAGATATCTGTGTTTTTCTCTGGTGAAAACAATATCTGTGATTGATTTTGTAGTTATGGTGGACACAGGAGCCAATCTGTCAGACAGAAAAAGAACAGAAGAGCAGAAAAAAGCTAAACGGGAGAGTGATACAGCCTGAGCTAAAGGCTAACACAGGAGCTAAACTGCTGGTTATAATGTTCATTCCAACCCACGTGCAGCAGCTACTCTGCAGTGGTGTTTTTAAAACTTGAGAGTGGATCAATAAAATGCTAGTGAGGTTACGTTAGCTCTGCTTGGTGGACGACTGGCAGGACATAACCAGGATTCATTGGCATTACACATTACCAACATGTCTTCGAGCACTAGGCTGCTAAATATAGACAACTACTAAGCTACATACAAACTGACAGTGTTTGCTTGTTGTCACATTAGCCTACAGACATAGAGCACCGGGCTGCAGATAGTGCTACATACAGCCAGACACTACAACGTTTGCTTGTTGTCATGTTTCAAACTGTAGCACTATGAAACTGTACTGATAAATACCTTAACTCAGGGCATTGTATCCAGTTAAAAGTTGTCTCGGACAAATATTTTTTTTCCATCCCATCTCTTTTTAATTCCAAACACAAGTCTTGCTCAAGTTCATCACAACAGTGTGAGTGACACTCCAGGTCAGAAGGTGGCGAGGCAGTCCAGTTAAAAGAAATCCCCCTCATAGTATCTTTGATTCAAAAGAGGTTGTGAATCCTATAAATGGGAATGGTCAAAAAAGGGAGACAAGTAATTTCATGGCAGATAATCAATATAACCTGGTTAGGGTCTTTCAAGTGCTTGGTTAATTGAAATATTAACTTCAAGTACTTGTATCTTTTTATCTGTTAATGTACTATATTTTGATTTTCACCCTGACTAATATTCAAATGTTTGCCTGAAAAGCCTCTGGTCATCGAAGGCTACACACACAGACATCTCAAACTACAAACAACAGACTATGAGGTATGGATATTCACATTTTTTTCATATCTGAAAGTTATTTGACCTCACATCAAAATCATGTGATGCTTCTTCTTGACAGTTAGAATTTTATTTTCCTTACTTTTTAAGTTATCCCCAAAATTAGTTTGTTTTTGACTGTGTTTGATTTGGGCTAACAATACGTTTTATAATACCAATCAATGCTGACTTGCAACACCAATTAGGACTTAGTTTTACACACATTTAACGACTACCCATGATACATTTATCCAGTTTTAAAAAAAGTTTTTAGAGAAAAAAAATAAATGTTAAATCATATAAATCCTAAAGAAAATAAATAGTTGAGTTGTAGTCAGAGTCTCTTCTGGTGGAGGAAGTTTTCCTCTCACATTTAAGATAAAACTTTTTCATGAGCCCATTCATCTGTTGTGCATCCTTTTCTGATAAACAGCACATCGTTTCCGACCGAAGAGCGATATCATCAATTGAATTTGTTTATACTAACTACTGTGGCTGCAAAATATAATACAATAAATGATCTAATTTTTGTTTTGCTTCCAGCAGAACCAGTTTACAGAATAACAAAACTTTTTTTATGCATTTTGAAAGACATGCTGTGCACCAGTAGTTTATAATGTGATTTCCACTTTTTAATGTCTGCTTTTTCTCAACCCCTGGTGATTTCTGTGTGTGCACATGACGCGTTAGTCTCATACTCTACTATCGTCATTTAAAGTGATTACAGGTACTTATATTCTATTTGTGAATGATGAGCAACAAACCAAGACATATGGAGGCCCCAAAGGGTCATGATAAAAAAATTTAAAAAAACGTTTTATTTTTTCAGTTTTTTTGAAACAAGTTAATTTTGGTTGATTTCATGAGAACTCATCTTATTTTTGCATCTCAAATAAATGAAATTCATTTTCCTGAGATACCAAGATATTTTGAGGTGATCTTAATATGTAATTAGAAGGTTGATATAGGCTTCTCTTCCCTCACTTGCCTGGTCATTTTCTAGCGAATGAAAGTGACCAACCAATACTAAATTAATTTTTAGAAAACTTTCTGATTATTGAGATAACAAGAAAAATAAGTTGTGTAGATGACGCCTAAAACAAACCCATCATCTCCAGAAAATAGAGAAAGTAAAATGTGTCAACTCATGGCCTTTTCAGGCTTCCTTATGATCAGAAATCTGCCTTTGACTTCTCTTTGAGATCCTCTGAACAAAAATCCCAGATGATGATAATTAAAGGCCATAGGAAATACAAAAACAAGAAGATTGGTGCAAAGGAACATGGGATTAAGGACATGTCTACATCCGAACAAGACTTTCCAGTCATCTATTTACCTACTTTTACATCTAACTGTCATACAAACAACTACACATGACTCTCTGTTCATCTATAGCTTGAACCAGAAATGAATGCTACGACTTCCTTGCCTTCAGTTTTTCAGCATTCAACAACAAGCGAAAGCATACACACAGATGCACTACTGTGTAGCCTCTCAGAAGTGGCACGGCGTCTAGACCTCTCAGTGGGCTAGTCTTTGTATTTGTACTGCAATTATGCACTCTCTCATCCACGGTGCTCCCCCTCTGACCCCCAGGGAAGGGTCAGCATCCAAGACGTCCCTCCAACACAGACAATGGATCTCCATTCACAAGCTACATCAGGACAGAGAGAAGGAGGAGAAGGCTTGGACGGTCATATCGCTCCATCTTTCTATCATTTCCCCTCATCTGTCTGAGCAGACTCTGCCCACATCCTCCTCCAGCTACCAGACCCCTGTCTGCTGCCCAGCTCTCATTTAAACCCACTCAGACTATTCCCCCCTCCTTCTCAAAGCACGTTGGGAAGCTAGAGCCGAGAGTGTATCACACAGACTCCACCGTGAGAGTCTAAGTCGTAAAATATATACACAATCCATCTTTTTTTTCCTGGATGGCAGATGACTCCAAAGCATCCATGTGTCACCTGCTGCCCTGAGTGAATCCAGCCTGATGTCACTGCCACACTCAGGCTCAGGGGAGGTGGAGGGGTAAGGGAGGAGAGAGTGAACCCTCAGGGCTGGGGGATGAGAAGGAGGGGGGTAGAGGGTGGAGGAGGTGGTGGGTGTACAGGGCTGGTGTTGATGGGTGGGCGGGGAGGCAAAGAGGATTTAAATGGAGATTGACGCCCAAGGGGTAACCTGGCAACAGGCAGGAGCTGCTGTCAGATTAGGATCTGAGAGAGAGAGATAACCACTTTACTGCCCCCTGGACTGAGGAGAGCTGGAGGGCTGCAGTGTGTGTGTGTGTGTGTGTGTGTGTGTGTGAGTGTGTGTGTGTGTGTGTGTGTGTGTGTGTGTGTGTGTGTGTGTGTGTGTGTTTGCGTGTGCATGTGCGTGTGCGTGTGTGTGTGCGTGTGTGTGTGTGTGTGTGTGTGTGTGTCAGTCCCATGTTTCAGGAGACAGCTGCAGAGTTGTTTCCAAAGAGCTGGTTAAAATGCCACACAGTGAAGCAAGCACACCCATCCATCACTGACTGCCACACTTTAATCTCTGAGCCGTAATGTAAGGACAGGATGCAAACACAGTTTAAACACATGAAGAATACCTCATTTACAACCACACTCAGAGCCAGGAGTGTGACTTTTTTATATGTCAAATGTGTCAATTTAAGAAAAGCAGACATGTAAACACTGAGACATTGAGACGTTTCTGTGTTGTCATAAACAGCAGACCACCACCAGCAGCTTGTATTTACATAACAAAAGTTTATCAGCCTGATTTTATAGCATCCTAACAACAGCTTAGGCAAAAACATCCTCTTTGTATGGTGTGACGGTGCAAAGGTCACACATAAGAAGACTGTCAAAACTGTTTTGTCTTTTTTGTTAAAAACAAATAAATAAAACAGATCCTCTGTGCAAATGTAACACAATCTCAATATAGTGCTGATGTCGTATTTAGGCCCATAGCATCTCCATTCATAGAGAGACATGAGCTGCAAACCAGTCCAGCACCTTAATGAAGAGTGAAATATCCCAACAAGTTTTTGTTTTCCCAAAAAGTAACGGAATCACTCCTTCCTAAATGTAATTAGGAAAAGTCAGAATCAGGGATGCACCGATATGAAAATTTTAGCCCATACCTACACCGGATATTAATATTGCTGACAACTGGCATTTACTGATATCAATATTAATTAAAAAAAAAAAAACACACAAAAACAATCTGAGATAATGTGTTGAGGTAGTTCAGAGAGATAGATTGGCATGATCATGAGAAAACACAACCTCAGAGAGGATCAAAGGATGTAGCGCCCGAGATGAACGCGATCAAAAAAGAACGTTTTGTCTGTTTTTAAAAAAATCAAAAACAGGAAGAGAGACGTAAAAGAAGACAGCTCACTCTTCTTAGGTAGTGTTGCTGTTTACATAGTCATAGAAAACAATATTATTTGGGTCTTGAAAGATGGTTCAAGATGTTTTGAAAATGGCTGGCAGCTAATGAGTGAATATAGGCCCACTTTTACACATCGGTTGATGCTGATATGTTAAAAAATATGACCAACATCAGTCAGTACTGATATTGATACCCATATATTGTGCATTCCTCGAAATAATTGTGTTAATATTTGGAAAAACCTTCAAATATGTAAAAAAAAAAAATCAAATTTTGGAGGGGATTTACATAATTTACACTTCACATGTTTGCCTTGCCTTTTACATCAGTGATGATCTCATGCCTGTACTTCCATGGACTATTGTGAATTTGTACTTTTGTATTTCTTGATTGTTCTTTATCACTGCTTATCATGAAACTATTCTTTGCCTTGAGCCAATCATTATTACTGTGTCCGTCATCCCTCTCCCCTTACCTAAAGAAAGACAATCAGAAAAAAAAGTGTCCTATTTGCAGCTCCTGTCCTGTGCTTGGCTGAGTGAGCCGGGTCAGACAACAGCTGTTTGGTATCAGTGGACAGTAAAGCACCACATTTCACCATTGATGTTGAGACATTAAAAATGGTGGTTAATCGGAAGACTTGTTTCTAGAAATCAGTAACAGTGTTAGTAATGCTTACATTTTTAATGCCCTCATTTCCAACACTGGTAGTCATCACCGAGGGATGACAACAAAATATCCAGGATTGCGAAGCAGAGTCAGACATGTGGACAGTTTGTATCCACAGAATAAAAAATATAATTGGAAAAGAAAAATCTGGGGAGCAGGAGAAAGAAATCACTTTTACTCTCTGCATTCACACATCACCTCTCACAAACTCCAGGTGAGCTCACACATCCATTTAAAGAAAAGTACACTTTCTTCTGTATTCATCCATTTCATCATAAGTGTGTTTTTCTCATTTCAAGAAAAAGTTTTCCTTTTCAAACTACCAATGGAATCTGTAAATTTTGATTTTAAAAAAAATCTGTGTTAAATGGATGTTCTCTCTTTGATTAAGAAACACTTGTTCAGCAGTTGTTTGCATTTTTCAGCTGCCTACTGGACCAATGCATTTAAACCAATTCAATATGATGCCACATATAGAGCAGTATCCTTGTGAATTAGCACAAACTGTCATGGTCTCTGGAAGGTTCTCAGAGAGCCCTTATTTACCTCAAGGGTTTTCAAAGGTTTTGTTTTAAGATACAAAATAAAGATTTAGAGTTTAAATGCTCCCTACTGAATTCCTTTCCATCATGACGTCATATCAAGGCCCCGTTTACACAACAACGTTTCATCTGAAAATGCTGAAACGCAGTGAAAAAAAATTGCGTTTACACAGAAACGCTGATGGACTGAAAACACTGTAGTAAGCAAGCCAGGGCTGCAGGTGGCGCTATAACTGTCTTGTCCAGAAGCAGCTTTTGGGAGATCTCCACCGAAGCAGAGTTGAGCCAATTATCTGGTGTATTAGGGAATACTAAGTGCAAAAGTGGAGCAATAGATGCACATTTTGTATAAAGACAGTCAACAGATACAGCAGATTCAGCAGCACAAGCACAACACGGTAGTTCGTGACGATCTTAACAACCGTACTGTTGTCCTGTTGCATGCGCTGGTGCAAAGCGAAGTGTGACGTCAGCATTTCCATTGAAAACGCTGGTCTACTGTTTACACAGCAACGGTGTCGGCAGCGTTTCAGAAAAATTCCACTCTGGAGGCCATTTTCAAAAGTTTGCATTTTAGGTCGACTGAAACGCCGTTTCTGTGTAAATGCAAGGCTGAAACGCAACAAAACTTTTGCGTTTCACCCTAAAACCGTTGTCGTGTAAACGGCCTCTAAGCATCTAATCTTTGAAATCTGAGCTAGCCCAGTATGCTGCAGTTGGCTCAGTACAACGATGTTTCCGTCAGTCTGAAGTGTACGTTGCATTTGCCACACTAAATGTTGGCACCAACATGCTCAAATTTGATGATGAACAGGCTACATGAAGAGCTGCTGGGGTTGCACTCCTTTTTTCTGCTTGGGTTGCAGTTAATCTTTCCATATATTGAATTCTCCAAAAGAGGGATATTAACCCAATTACTGAAGTAGATAGTCTTAAGGGAAAGTTTTTCTTTAACTAAAAAAAAGAGATAGGATAGATTTATTGGAAGACTGGTCCATCAGATAGACATATTGCTTCATAGAGATTGACAGACTGATCAAACAGAGGATTGATGACTGCAACAAGCTGCCTTGAAACAAACTTGTATGTCTAATGTTTAGGATGCTAACTAGTGAAAGCTCGATTATCAGCCTGTATTAGGCCTCTGTTGTTCCTTTAGAGGGCATAAATCAACAAATGATGATCTCAGTCAAGAAGTAAAAAAGCACAACAACAAACATGCCTGATTTTTGATATCATTATGGGCACATAACAAACCTATAAAAATACAAAGCCACAAATTTAAAGTGCAGTGCACGGAAAACTGAGGATACTTTTAAAGACACGCACAAGCCCATTCAGGGCCTGCTGGCCGGCGGATTGAGAGGGATTTGTTGGACGGCACGCGACTGTCATGGCAGTGCCTTCTCCTCCCGTCAGCTGTGTTTGTGCAGTGACTGTGTGTGTTTCTGTGTGTTTGGGGAGGAGGGGGGGTCTACAGGAGAGCACAGTCTCTGCATAAAAGAGGCTCCTAAAATGAGCATGTAAATCTTCTTGACAAGAAAGAGGGCCAGAGAGAGAAAAGAGGGCGCACGGGTAGGAGTTGAAACAATCACTTTTTCCTTTAAGCAGGTGTTTTTGTGCATGTGTGTGTGTTCAAAAGAGAAAAGACGAGTTGTGTGAGGGGAGAATGACACGGACCGACTAATGACATCAACCAGATGAGATGAGATCTGCTTTCTCCTGCGGTTTCACTTTGTGACAATTTGCATTTGCCTTTTAGCCACTGCAAATGCTGTCTATGAGTGCATGTGTAAATACTGGTCAGAAAAGAAGAGAACAAAGTGTATCTTTCATTGGCTGATTTATTCAAGAATTTGTAGGGATTGAATTTTACGAACTTTTTTTTGTATTAATCTTGATGTATTTTTAGCCATGAAGCCACAGCTTAGCATGTTGTTTCCTGTTTGATGAAATATGGATGTTACGCAAACACAGCTCATAAAGCAGTCACACGAGCAGGCAAATGAAAGCCTTTTTTTTTTTTTTTTAAAGGAGCTAACTGAACCTGGAAAAATAATAAACACTGATAAACAAGCGAAGAGTTCATTAAACGATTTTTATTGCTCAGCTATAAAAGAATTATATTTTGACTTTTATGGCGTTCTCCTTCAGAGCCTTGAGTGTGAGCCAAGGGTCTTTAAAGAGCCTTTGGCAAGTGGCTTTTTTATGCAACATTACAACTGAGTGTTGGCTCAACTACAGCCACAATAAACTGAACAGAAACACCCAGTTTAAAAAAATGCTGATTAACCTCATAAGCATGTTAACTCCCACAGAAATTTCATATGTTTTTAAAATTTAAATTTCAAAAACATATGGTTTATAACTGATTTGTAACAAGGTCAAAGACTTCATTTTGCGCTAGTTATGAGGCATTTCTGCTTTTTGGAGACTTGAACAAGTAGAGAAAAGAAAAAAAAAAACAGAACAAAGGCATGTATCCCCTCTGCACTACTTCCAAAGCAACATTTCAAAGAAGAATTAGGATTTAGGACAATAAGCATTGACTTCTTTGATTAGCGATATTAAAGCAGAGAGTAGAGATGGAAGAGGAGAGCTGTAAAGATCAGTGGATAAAAGACAGAAAAGCCTCTCTGGTTCTCATTTCCAGTCTGTGGACATTACCGCTTCATTAGCAGGCAGCATGTGCTAAATATTATTCTGACTCTGATGTCTATCACACTCCTATGTAATGAGATACAGGCCCTCCAAATACACACACACGCATGAACACATGCACACACAACTTTCCCTCTGACACCTTCTAACCTTCTATTTCAGAACAAGAATGCATGCTTAATGTGTCTGAACGAGTACATGAAGCTACAGTCTGCAGAGAAAACAGGACGTAAAAATATTAAGAAGTAGAAATATAAGAGAGGGTCGGTACAGTACAGATCCCTAAACTCTGATCCATATCTTGGGCTACTACACCTCTTTTCCTGTGATACTCAGATCTCATTTCAGTCTCAGCTTTAGAAGCTGGCGCTTCTCTCTCATATCTCCCCCTGGCTGGTTTAGGAGAATTATTAAAATGAGGGGAGAAACTTTGTCCGATAGAAAGCCTCAGATGTTCTTTTAAGGACCTTTGAAGGTTGGAGATGGAAAAAGGATTCCCCCAGAGTCAGACCCTCATTAGGAATAATAATTAAGATGTGGATGTGTTTGATATACACCATTGAAGACTAAAGGTCTGAACCATGTGCGAAGGAGAACCAGACTATTTTTTCACAGCAGAAAAAAGAAACATTTTAGATCATCTTAAGACTTTTGTTTTATCACAAAAAGACTATGTAAGCTTGTGATATTTAATAGACAATTTAAGCAAAAAATAAATTTTCCTTAATGCCTATGATAGAACAGAAGTGGTTGAGTGTGCAACAATATATGATTAAATTACTAATTGTAACTATAGCTGTGAGCTCTGTCAAATTCACAGACATGGACTGTCTAATTAACTTCTTAAAGATCATTTAAATGTTTATTATGGTAACTCTTCATGAACGTAGGCTGCAGCTTGAAGGATTTTCCAGAAACATTAGAGTAGGTACAGCTTATTTACTTTATGATGATTAAAATTTAATTTCAACTCGGTACAAAAGACAGAAAAGTGAGAATTCAGAGAATTTACTACACAAAAAAGATTTGTGTTAGGGGAAAGCACATAATCCTTAAAAATACACAGCAGGTCTATAACCAGATGGTATTAAGGACTTATAGGTGTTAAAATGTGTTTGTAAAACAATTAAATCAATTGATAAGTACTCAATTCTGGTAAAATTAAAACATTTTAGGGAAGCATTTGGAGAAATGGAGTTCACGTGTTTCATGAAATGTGTGCTTATTCAAACCTTTTGTTTCCACTATTTTAACAAAGTGCTTGCACAACTGAAGTCATGGAAACACGTACAGACAGACAGACAGTCACACACTTACACTTACACAAACACACACACAGTTAACCTCTCTTGATTACTGCTACCCCCTAGAGGTAAATATTCAAGCACAAGAATATCCTGGAAACAAAACTGGGGACTCAATGTCAATTTTTCAGGAGACGAGCATTGGGTAGAGCGGAGGAGCAAGACACTAGTGGACCTGAAAAGATCTTTTCTGAATGAGTTCAGCTGGAAAGGATTTTAATTCCTTCATGGGTGTTTTTCTGTACTTAAAGTGTGGAAATGAAAATCAAATGAAAAAAACAACATCAGAAATGAAGCATGCTATACTGACATCGTGGGGCACTCTGGACAGGGAATTTACCCAGGAAAAAGTACTGCAGAGTAAAAAAAAATGCTAGTAAAAAATCCAGCTTTATGAAGACAAAAAAGAATCCGCTTAGTATAAAACTTTTTATGTAATAAATGTAAAGTATTTTAAGAGGAACAGCCCCTGTTAGTGGCAAACTACCATTTTTTATTATCATGGTGTACATAAATATATAAAAGCATTTTACTGTTAACTTTGAAGTAATCCAGGTTAATTCATCATCTCTGTAATGAGAGTTACTCAGAGTGCAATGGGATAATTTAATTTAAGGAGAAGTCAGTCAGAGATGCTGCCTTTGATTTGAGGTTATACAACTTTAAACTGAGGTGGTGCTGTTTGCAGATAGAGAGGCCGAGGGTCGGCTGGGAACAGGCTGAGGGATAAAAGGATATAATGTTGAGTATTATCAGAGTGTTTTGGCTGAACTCTGGTATCGGTGTGTTATCAGGCTATTCATGCCCCATTTCAGTAAGGCATTCTGACCTCCCAATCAGAGCAGCAAGCAAAGATAACGACCAATCAGAGCTCAGAGGGCTGATAAGAGCCAATCAGAGGGGAAAAAAACTGTGATAAGAAAACAGACCTGGCCCTGCAGGTGATGAGCTGTGGCCTCAGAGCCACGCAAACCACATGCAAATATTCTCTCTGTCTCTCTCTCTTTCACACCCACACACACACACACATACACACACACACACACACACACACACACACACACACACACACACACACACACACAAACACACACACACACGTGCAGGGAGAGAGGGATTTGAAACCCAGGCATGCTTCTCTTTTGATTTAAAAATTTAGATTAAGTTATTTAAACAGTTTTAATGAAAATTTCAGAACGTTTCAGAATTTTTTCTTACCCTGAAAATACAGAAAACAATCATATCTGTATATATATATATATATATATATATATATATATATGTATATATATATATATATATATATATATATATATATATATATATATATATATATATATATATATATATATATATATATATATATATATATATATATATATATATATATAAGCCCAGTTTAACATCCCAAATTATCTCCACCATTTGACCTCATGCCACTGCCTCAGTCTGTTCAAACATAGGAGGGAGGGCTGAAAGGTTCACAGCCTGACTAGGAAGGAGTTGCGCCATAGTGATGAAACTTGGCATGCATTAAATTCAACATTTTTTGACACCTATGCCATGGTTTATTTTTCAACAAGGTCTATGTTTTCTTGGGTTGTTGCCATGGTATGATGTCTTCCTACCCCCTCTTGAATTCAGCTGCCCACTTTGTCACAGTTGATAAAACTAGAGCATCATCCCCTAATGTTACAACCATGTCGGCATGAATGTCCTGGGGGGTGAACCTCTTTTCTGCAGATATTTGATAACACCAAATTTTAAACTTATTCACAAAATTTCTGGTTATACTTTTCAAAGTCCTGAAACACTACATCAGGGTCAGTTAATCTGAAAATAAATCATGTCGTAAGTGTCAGAGAATGTTGAATTTAATGCATGCCAAGAGTCATCACTGTGGCATAACTCCTTCCTAGTCAGGCTACAACTTCTTCAGCCCCCCCTTGTACAAAGAACTGTGTGATGATTTATAATTTTCACTTCTTTCAAAATGAGAAACTGATGAACAAAGATAATTGAATGTAAAGCAGCATGTAAAGTAGTAGAAATCACACATCATTCAACCTGGTTTAATGTCTTGCTGGTTTTCCCTAATTTCCAAAATAAGTTGGCAAATCGTTCCTCAAAGGGCACAATATTTTTTCAAGCATCTAAAGAGAGAGTTGGAAGGTGACAACAGGGTGGAGGAGAATATTTGAAAGAACCTCAAAGACGAAAGCTGGTCCAGACCGAGATCACAGACTGTAATTACTGCAGCGTGCTGCACTGATGGAGGTGATAACACGCACTCTGGGGTGAACAGAGAGCCAGCCCAATGAACCTCAGCTCACCCCGTCTTCCTCTACTTAAAGCCCAAAGCAGCCGAGCAGAAGTCCTTGACTTCTTTCAAAGGGGGCACCAAGAGGTCAGGCCAAGGTCACGTACAGGAAGGAGCTGAGGAGTACAGTGATGCAATCACAGCGTCTCATCTAGCTGTGAGCCTGATTAGCTTTGGAGGGTTTTTTTTCTTTTTGTCTTCTTAATTTTAGTTGATTTGTCTGTTTTTTTGTGCAGCTGTAAAATTTTTGGCAATTATTTTCCACATGAGGATGTGGTGCATTGTGGGTCAAGAATATTAAAAAGTATACTTTGCAGCAGTGGGACAATGTCAGGATCAAATCCAGAGGCCGTATAAACCATGGGCGTAAACTAGCTAAGAGCTGAGGTAATTTCCTTACCTGACAGCCGTTAGTCGCTACATTGCGCCACTTTATCAGTAAAATCCAACATGTCAACAATCTCTGCTCATAAATAACTCTTCACTTTATTATCATCAAAAAATATGAATAGCAAAGTGACTCACGTGAGATCTGGGGAACAAAATTCGGTTTTTAATTTGCTTGTTAAATAAGGAGTTTTAATTTGGTCTCTAAAAAGGTTTTTATAGCTTTTTTACAAACCCCCAAGTGGACACTTGGAGGAACTGGTATTTCTACAGATCCTTATTAGAAGTATTCTAAATTTATTTTTCTAATCTGAGGTTGCTGCTTTCTCAGAACAGTAGGTGTAGGGATTATGGGGGGATGAATTTAGGTCAGAAGTTAAATTGTGAATCACATGTACATAAACCATTGTACTTGTAGTAGGCAGCAATTCCAACCTGGTTTCCAACTCTGTCCTATCTCTCACTGGAAAAGCAAAAGCCCCAAAAGTAGCATTAAGAAAAATTAGGGATGAAAACAGGATTGATAAAAGCAGGATGCAAACTCAAATCTTAAAGGATTCAGAGAGGCAGACAGTCTGCAGTTTATCCGGACTTGAAAACACACGATGCTAAATGTGAATGAAAGGGTCCTCATGAGTTTTGAGTAAATCAAGTCATGTTGACTCCAGTGTTACCTGTTTTACTCAGGTGTAGCTTTAAAGAGTGATGAATGCATTGAGAGCATTTGCAAAGACATTTATTTTGAAACTAGTAAAATTTTGTATCGTATACATCATATTAAAAAACTGCATATGTACTGTACTATGCCTGCATGTTCACACACATGCAAACACACACACACACACACACATCCATGAGCATGCACTCACAATTCACCTCCCTCTCACCCCTCTTCCCTGGGTGGGAGTCCATTTCCTTCCCCTGATACATAAATAAATAAAGGGGTATATAGTGCCCCAGGACTGGGATGGAAGAGACAGAGTGCTAAAGCAAAGGAGAGAAAGAAAAGAATTGTGAAGGACAGGCAGAGGAGGAATGAAGAGGAGAGGGGGGAGTTGCAATTGTTTCCCAGCTCAGGGAGGTTTGGTCCCAGTGCGACCAGGCTGTCTCTCCCGGCGGAGCCCACCTCCCCTCTTTTGGAGACTCGAGAGGGAGGCCTCAATCAAACATTCGAGCCATGGAACATGACCTGGCAAGTTCAGCAGGAAAAGAGGGGAGGAGGAGAGAGTTAGTGTGAATTGATTGAATTACACTCAGCCAAAAACACCAAGTGTGGAGCTGAAAGTGGACAGACCGACAGGCTGCGGTTAGTAACGACTCTGATTAAGACTGCTTATTTTACATTAATGCTCAGACTTAGAGGAACAGTTTGGAGCCTCAGAGTGGGTGTTTGCTTGAAGGGATCTTCTAGAAATTAAGAATTAAGAGGGAGAAATAAGGTTAATTGAGTTTGTTTTGTTTGGAGCCAATCTAATGACAGGTGAAAGAAATAAAGTTGTGCCTATGGGGGACCAAAGGAGAGACACAGAAGAAGTGAAAAACAAGAGTTTTTGGGCAACTCCGTCTTCATTTGTCTTCGAGGGATCATATATCCTGTCCCCTTCTCTCATCTCATTCCTCACCCTCCTATTGAGGAGAATAATAGCTCAAAGCGCCAAAAATAATTAGGCTTCCAAATTTATTCATCTAATTTAAAATGGCCGTCCGCATCCAAGTGTTACTCAGGGGTTGTATTTGATTAATTCTTGCGTGTTGTTTGTTGTTGAATCTTTCAGTCATATCAGTGTGGGTGACAGAAGTTTACTTCATCTGCCGATCCCAAGCAACTCCTCAGCGTCCTCATAACACAGGACACAGAGCTCACAGGATTACCAACATTACTTTCATTTAGCCACAATGTGTAGTATTCTGAAGCATGTGGGTTTTCAAGTTCTTTCACACATAGACTAAATTAAGATATTAATTTAACAAACTGCCCACAAACTTGTTTACTTCTGTTTGAAGACTAGATGCTGCATTTAAACATTTTGTTTGTTTTTTTCCTGAGCTGGAGATGGGTGAAGAGTTTCCAGACTGCTGCCATCAACTACTGCTGGCAACAGCATTGGCTGGACAAATTTACACTTTGTTGCTGTAATACTCTGATTTGAATTTGTCCAATTTGCTTAACAGACTTAATGAATGCATTAATTATCAAAAGGAATGAAGAGGAGACCATGTATGTGTCTATGAGCAGCAGCAAATGTTTATATTATTAAAGTATGAAGAAGGTCACCATGGTAGACGCGCCAAAAAATGCCCTGCTCTATTGTTTTGTGACTCTTTAACGACCGCTTCAGCTTCTTGTCTAAAGTTTCATGTGGAAACAGATTTTGAAGATGGATCAAGCAGAAAGTGGGAGGTAACTTTCATCAATAAGTGGCAGTTGATGGTACGCTACAACGCATATTCCAAATTCAGTTAGTTCCACCCATCAATGTACAGCACCGTTCAATGGGAATCAGTGCTTGCGATGATGAACAAGGTTCGCTAACTTCTGTTTTTCTGGGAGAAGGGGTGGGGGGGTCATCTTTAAACAGAGATTATGTGGTGTTCTTCAGAGGCTGTCTGCATGGAAAGGTAAACAGTGAAGAAAAGCAGCATTTTCAGAACATAGTGTTATGAGCACACACTTTTTTAAAAGGGCAAAACTTTTCAACTTTTGTTTGCGTTGTGTCATCTAAACAAGCCAGTAGAACAGCTTGTAGTTCATCATGTGGTAACACTTGCTATCAGATAAAGTCAGGCTGCTGCAGAGAAAACACCCATTCAGATTTCTTTGACAACATTTGATCCAGAATATAATAGCCAAATTTTGTTTTGATTGTATACTTTGACCTCTACTCTTGGAAGTTTGAGTTCTGGTTGATGGGGCACATATCTGGGAGCTGGGTAGCACGATACCAGACTCCATGTCAGACCAGTTGTGATAACATACCAAAAAAACTGACCGATACTACAACATGCATGGTCAATTTGCTTACATTTGCATGGGCTTCATTTTAAGATAGCAGCTATAACACTTTCATTGTTCATAACTGCAATGTTAACTTCCTCAGAACTTTTGGAGGCAGGTTTAATTTTTAACCCTTTAACACCTGAGCCTAAAAATGTCTGCCTGGACTCTTTTTCCCATTTTTTTTTCTGGAATACTTTGAAATTTCAATATCTGGGAGTTATTCATATTTTATTGTTTGTTATATAGTGAAACAGATTAAAATGAAGAAAAAAAAACGGAATCTGATTTAACACTGCATTTGAACATAGATAACACATTTTACAGGATAACTTAAAATTTGAATATAAATGTACAATAACATTGAGTCCTGGCACACAAGCCACTTAAAAAATGGCTCTTTATTATGAAACAAACTGAAAGTGGCCGAGAAAGATACGTAGATGGTCACACACACAGAAAATCTTCTTTTTGACATTATCTTTAAGCACTTTTGGACTGACTCTGTTCTGTTTCTCTGCTTTTCTTTTATCTATCTGCTCAGCACTCTGCGTGTATTTGCAGGCTTCTGTCAATGCCTGAGTGAAATTACTGTAAAAACTACATATTGGCTGAAAGAGCAATATTTCTGCTTTCACAAGTCATTGAAATTATTCAAATTGTGCAAACTGTTCAGGAATGACGTTGGTTCAAAGTGCACTTGTGCAAATGTGTCAGGGCCAACACATCCCGAGTTAAAAGTATAAACAGAAACTAAACAATTTCAAAATCTATTGGCTGTATTCTGACAGGGCCTGTGCCATCTTTTAAGGGTTTTCTAGTAAAGCCAGCAATTAATCTTGCCTACACAAGACTACTTGTAAGTGAAAAGCCTTTGCTAAAAGTCGAATTTGAAGCTTAGGAATCCAGAATAGAGCTGATGTTGAGAAGCTACAGCTGAGAATGCCAACTGTTTTCTTGTACAGCCCAATAAACATTGCAGTGTGAGGCTACATAAACTGTTAATGGAGCTTTCTGATTATTTTATCCGGAGTTTGTATAGATAAATGAAAAAGAATATCACATCATGTACTGTAGCATCTCTTGCCTATGCAATGACTGGCTCAATAACAGAGAGTTAAATTTCCAGTGAAGGCAACATTTGTAACTGTGCAACAGACTTGTTGAAAAGTGGGCCATGCTTCTTTTTTCCTGTGACATCCTAAAAACTGTTGCTGGGCAGTAATCTTCACATCTGCAGCATCAGTGTGATCTTTGGGTTCGGATGTAATTACTCTTTGACCACTCAGTTCAGGCTGTCACTGCTAAGGTCACATGAATAAGCCTCCATATTTGTCTCTAATCGAGCCACTAATCTGAAAGATCTAAGAGCCTGAATCAATCCTCCATTCTGCCTCTATTGATCTCATCTCCTCCATCTACCAGCTTCACTCCCGCTTTCTCCGTCTCTGTCTCCTCCGCAGCATGCTATCTGCAGTAACGGATACTGAAGATGTCAGGCAGACTTAACATTTATTGCTTATTTAAAACGGCCTCTGACCCACACACAATACCCTCCGGCACATCCCCTGCAGACATGCCCAAAAAAGAGAGAAAGCAGATCGTCTGAGTGGGTGCAGTTAACGTTAAGGAGCTGTCACTCTCATTGTTGCAGTAGCCATGAAATGAACGGACTGCTAATGGCTGTCTTATCTTTGCAGCAGGCTTAGTAATGGCTGTTCAAAGCCTGCTTCTGCAGGTGGGAGTTATGTCATTAAGCCTCGATATTACACTCAGACTCACCGCAATAACCATACGGTTGAGCTCTAAGCGAGATACTGAACGCTTTCCAAAGCCTGCAGGCCAGGACAAATGGTTCAAAGTGAACTTGATTGTAAATGTCTACATGTGTCTGTTCCTCCTGTGTTAACAATTAAGAGCACGCCTATTTGTGATTGTACAGTGATTTAGTTTCACATCTAGCTTCGTACTCTGCCCTGGAGTGTTTTTATAGGCAGCTGAAATCAGTTAGATTGCCTCAGTTTTTTCAAACATGTTCCAATTCATCAAAAGAACACAGAGGAAATGCAGCACTTAATTCATATTTATACAAGAGAAACAGAAATTTAGAAACCTGAGGAGGAAAATCCACATTACACAGTAACAGAGTAGGACTGAAACCTGAGCCACAGCATCACAACAGAGAGAGAGAGGGAGAGGGATGAAGAAACTGGACTGATAGTGATGGAAAGTTATGTTGTTATTCATCTTTCAGGGAACACCAAAGACTTTGCCCTTCATCCTTTGATTTGAGCTTGAACAGGAAGAAAGAAGAGCAGGAAGAAGAGGAAAACACTCTGTGAAGGTGTGTGTGAGAGAACAATTTACAAGTTGTGTTAGGCTAACCAAGATCCCTTTGACACTGACTGTACATCTAATAAAAGCGTTGTAATGAGATCAAGGATATCAGCGTATCATTTTAAGATTATGTGCTGTATTTCTGTAACTTTGTAGGAACAGGTGGCTGCTAATCTTGGCCGGGACACTACTGCAAACGAGATTTTCATCTCAATGAGGTTTTCCCAGTTCACAAAATGTAAAATATACAAATAACAATAACCCGGGGCAGATAACTCAGTTATGGTTTTGGGCTGTGGCACACATGTATAAACATGTTTTCACACAGGCTTCCAACAACACTACAGTTACATGTGTGATGGTTCAAAAAGAAGCAGATTTAATCCTCATGAGAGAAAATATTTTCAAAATTCTTTTCCTTTTTGTATATCAATCATGGCTGATCTTTTGTTATTTCCAAACTACAAATGAGCAGTGAGTCACTTGAGTGCAATAAACCGGGGTGGACAGAATTATGTGAACACTTGGTTTATTTAAGAGGTTTCAGTTGTTTTTGGTGAATTGGCTGTTAAAATACGAATAAAACAAATAAATATTTACAAGTTTAAGTTATCATTATGCTCTTAATACCATAGAATAGAGCTGAAATAAGACGATTAGGTCATCACAGAAAGGAACATTGTACATGATGGGCTGGCCCACTCAAGTACCTCAAACCAATCCAGCAAATTTGGGGTGAGTTGTAAAATAAACTGGACAGATCTAGTGTACTTAACAGGGGGGGAGCCTTTGGCTGAAGTTGCAGAAGGCATGGGATAACACTAGAGTTGAAGTTCTCAGAAAATATATTGACACTGCCAGAGATGTGGTGACTGCAAAAGAGGGGCAAATCAAATTATAAAAGTTAAAAGACAATAAAAACAGCTGGACTCATTTCATCTGATATTTGTTGTGTTCAAAGCAACCATCTGCATGTTTCAGGATCATGTGTTGGAGGAAAACAAGGTCAGTACTTTCAGATCTGTCAAGTTTTCCAATAAAAAATGTCACTATTAACTAATGTGACTTTAAGAAAAGTTTTTAAAAAATTGACTTTTTTTTTTAAACCCTGGTTCAGCTGATGTTTATGAGTCTTTCTTTTATTGTTTTGGGATCATAGATGTAAAAAGGTTTCAATAAGTAGCGATCGATTTATGGCGTGTTCACTCGTTCTACTAAATTATATTTGTATTTGCCATTCATTTTCTGACATCTTTGTGGTCTTTTAAGATTAATCTTTTAATTTTATTTATTTTGTATTTATGTTCTGAGCGCTAACTCAAACCAACAAAATCATATTTGAATTATTGATTAAAATCAGACGCACCATCAAGAGGCAGTTAGTTCTAACACATTGGGTTAATCTAAGTTAGGACTTTCAGTTCACAACAAAGAGTAAATGATATAAGTTCCACACAGAAGCTATATTGATGCATGAATGCACGTATAATTACTAACATAAAACGTAAATACAGGGTATGTAACTGCAGTGTCGTCATAGCACTGTGTGATTGGGCAGTGCCAAGGTAGATATGTGAACGATGGCTTTTATATCTCCTGCATTTACAGAGATGGTTCATGTTTTTGTTTTTGCTTTTTGTTGGAGTCTCAGGATGTCTGATTATTTTTTTTAAATCTAAAAACAGTGGTGTAAGAGAAATGTAAGAAAACACCTTCTTACTGTAGTTGTCTCACAGACCTTTAAAATGTGTTTTGTGAAAGTTCAGATATTGGATCAGTCAAACAGCAACAAATTCATAATTTTTGAATCTATGTTTCTCCATTAGTGATGAAGGGGAAGGAGAAGATTAGCAAAGAGAGGAACATAAATAAGTGAAGCAAGATGTGTTCTTCATAAGTCAAAACTACGTCCAGATGAGTGAGCCAGGCAGCCAATCCTGACCGTGTGAAAGGATCCTGAAGTCTGAGTTCACGGAGGCTCTAAATCAATCACACATTTTTATTAAATAGAGATTAACACACACAGTGAGCAGATGGCGAGGGATCAGAGTAGACAGTGACCATTATTGTTGCTGGGAGTTTTGTATTTACATGACCTCTGTGCAAACAAATCACTGCTGCAAATGCACACTGCAAAGCAAAAGCTTACAGTAGTACCAGGCTTGATATAAATGTGTCATCTTTAAGACTCATAAACTATAAATATGGAACACACTTCAGTGTTTTACTGCTAGGGTTTACTGTAAAAGCAGTTTTTAACAAAGCTTGTCGGCTGCTAGTGTGGTGTCGTTCATTTGGTAGATATCTGTCAGACCATTCAACAGGCCACTTAAACTGCTTGTGGAGCTGTACTTTAGTTTCTCTGCTATGGAAAGACAAAAAAAAATCCTGTCTAGTCTGAAGACCCATATTTTACATTCTTTTTGGAAACTGTAGTCCTCTGCTAAAAAAAAAAACTAGCATGTTTTTAGCACGGTGCTCAAAGGCCAGCATCTGTGGTATTATGGGGATGCATCAGTGCCAGTGGCACTGGTAGCTTATACATTTAGGAAAGTATCTTTAAGCAGGTGAAATAAATAAGGCAACAATGGGTTTCATTTATAAAACTCCAGAAACTGGTCTCCACTGTTAATGAGCGTTTGACAGAGAGCTGATAAAGAAGAGGTAATCCACGATGGTAAATATGTCCCTGTCCCAATGTTTGTAAAACATGTCACTGGCCACAAATTTAAAATGAGCATGCGTTTTATAATATAATGAAACTGTTCACTTTCAACACATTATTTCTGCATTATTTTCAATAACTATAAAGGTTTAACTGAATTGAAAATGATCAAATTCTGTTTTTTGAACATTGTTTCAACGTACAACTTAGGTTGTAGAATTTCAGAACCTCTTTACTCGTATTGTGTCGAGTTTGTTTTCTGCTCAGCTGTGATAAAACATGGCCACCTCTCTTCACTTTCCTGTTTCAGATCTGTTCTCTTCAGTATTGTCTGGGCCACATTTCATATCAAAGGACTGCTGAGCAGACCTACCCTGGCCACATGCTGGCTGATAAAACAACAGCTCATCTGCAAAATCAACAGGATCTTTGGCTTCTATGCAACTTTCCTATCTCCTTAAACGAGTCTGCACTTGTATGTTTAGAGATGTAGAAAAGGACTAGAAATTTTGGGGAAAAGTGACTTAACTTTAACTGCAGTGCTAACCTAAAACAAGAAAAGTTTCCTCTTTAGGGGACTCTCAGACTCTTCCCTCATAGATATCAGTGAGCTAAAGAACAAAACGATGATAATTGCAGTAGCATTTCCATTATTATTATTCAAAAATAGTCTGACTTCTGCACCCTGTGCAGCACGTGGAGGAAAAAAATGAGGAAGGAAAAAATATATACATCCTCAATTTTAATGGCTCATTTCTGTGGGACACTACCCTGAAGCCTTAGTTTTTCATCATTAATGAGACAACTCCTCAACCCCAAACCTCCATAAAATCTTCCAATCAACCCACACTTTCCACGCGAATCAGAGTTAGCGGTATGTCTAATCTGATTTTTCAGTTTGACACAGACTCACAGATGGACCTGCTGTTATCAGGGCGGGTGAAACCACAGGTCATAAAAACAGCTGAATGTATGAAGTGTATTCACACGGAGGCTTGTGTCTGTTTCTTTTTGTCTGTGCAGAGAAGCTGGGAGATTTAACAAACATCATTTCTAACAAATACCAGGTAATAGGAAGTTACACCTTTATGATTAGTTTGCTTTATGAAGTTGTGTTCTGTAAAATCCTAACCCCACTCCTAACTCCACTGTTTTTTGTTTTTTTTTTAATTGAAGAGCTATGGACACTTTTTTGTATTTCTTGTGGATTAAATTCAAACCTCTTTAAGAATTTTTTAAAATCTGATGTTTATGTTTCCAGAGCATGTCAGTTGATCCAACTCCAGATTTTAACAATGAAGCTGTGTCATCTTTAATCGTTTTCCAGATTAGACAAACATGAAAAGCTTTACCTAATCACAAAACCTTTTAGACGACATGATCCACAACTAGAATGTGAGGTTTAAAAAAGTTTAGGGGAGTATTCTGACAAAAAATATGCTGGTGCATTAAAAAAAATATCTTGTGTATATTACTATTTTGTATATTTAACTGGTATTCAGGTGTCTATTTTTCTGTTTATAAATCAAAGCTTGGTCTAAACACTCTGTGACAGGAGGCTAAACCAGACAGAAAAGTCACAAGTTACTGCGTAAAGTGAAGGAAAATAGACTCATATTCAGACTTTTTATTCATCATTTAACCACTTCTATTTTAAATTGAAATGAAACATTATGGCACTGTTAATGTTGAAACCTGTGTTCTTGTCATCGCTGCTTTATTTCACTGTTATCAGCTGGTCTTGTGCTTTTACTTGGGGTCAAAACAGGAGGAAATATAACCACTGAATCTGCTATTCTCTTTTGCCCATTAATGACCTCTGCTCCTCTGTTGTTTGCATTTTGTCCTGTGCCTCCCCACATTTATGTAATGTACACACACCTGATGCTTAGTATTCAAAAGCAGTGAAAAGAGGTGAGACAAGCTGGTGGGAATCTGTGGGATCAGTCCACACAGCATGAATGAAGATATTATATAGCTGACATCATGAGGCAGGATCAGATAAAGACGAGGTAGGAAAAGAATACTAATTGTACTAATATCATTAATTATAAAAGTCAAAGACGGACTGTATTATGCTGTAGAATGCTTATATACTGTGCATGTGTGAAGCAGTCGGTGTAAAATGTATAGTCAGTGTCAATCAAGCTAGTTTCTAATTAAGAGTTGCCGTGGAAGGTTAGTGATTATTGCTAGGGGAGGAAATCACTATCAGTGACCCATCTTCATATGAATGAGCTCCTTTAATTGGAATGAATCAAATGAAAGCCTGTGTCAAAATAATGGAATGATTTACCAGCTGTGCAAGAAGAGGACAAAAACAGAAACCATGATGATGACATAAAGGAAGAAAAGGAACTGAACACAGAGCAAAAAGCGGGGTAAGACTAGTTTCTGAGCAGAAAACAGATATGTGTTGTCTTTGAAACTGTTTCATGTTATTTCAGCGCTGACAAAAGTTAAAAGAATCCAAAGGCTGAGATTGAGACACACTGTGGTGCACAAAAGAAGCGATGGGGAGACAAGGAGAGAAAAATGTCGATGTGCATGTTGTAAGTCTGGAGTAAATGCACTTGTGTAGAGGAAGAAGCAGAAAGGGAGATCAAAGATGAAAAAAAGGAGGAACTCTTTTTCGTTATTTAAGTCTGTAACCGTGGAGTGTGTGCGTGCATTCTTGTGTGTCTGCTGTAATTTCTCCATTTGAAGGTTAATTAACGCTTAAAGTAAAAGCTACAGGACTGCAAATCAGAGACAGTAAACAGTCTTCAGCCGCCTCAGGGGGTTATTAGAGAAATTAATGAAAGCTGTGTAAAACAATTTAAACGTTTGAAATGTGAACTCTAATAAGATTTTTTTTCTGTTTTTGTGTGATAGCACGAAAATGATCAAGGACAAGGAAAAACAAACAAAAGTTGGGGTGAAATTGTTGCAGCATAAAAGTGAACAGTACCAAACACAGTATGTTACTGTAATGTGTCACCAACAGCAAAGTAATTTATGCAGTATAAGAAAAAAGTTTCTTGAGCAGGTTTGCATGAAAGATTGAAATATAGAAATAAAACCTTTAGATTAGCCACTAAAAGGTTTTCAACTCTCACATCAAACAGAAACAACTGATAACTGGGAAAGCTCAAATATTTAATTCAGACCCCTTGTAAGAAACATTAGTCATCTGGAGGGCAATATATAAATGTTGGATTTGAGTCTGAGTGCATGTCAACACCCTAAATCCAGCAAACCAGAGGGATATGAGCTAATTAAGGAAGAAGACGACCAAAGGGGCAAAACTAAAGGAAGAAATCAAATTACAGGCAGTGGGGGATTAGAGAGTTAGGGAAAGTACTTTTTTTTAGAGTTTAGGAAAAACATTTGGAAAGACAGTGGAATGGTGAACAGAGAACGAAAAGCCAGAGAGACATGAAGAGGCTTTTGTGTAAACTGATTTGGAAGGTTCCTGAGACCACATTTGCATCAAATGCCGATTACCCTAAAACATCCCCTGCCTTGTTTTAACATGTTCAGTTTGTCTTGTTTTCCTGTCCTTCTCTGTCTCTTCCTGACTTTTTGTCTCCTTTAGGATCTCTCAGAGGACCTGCCCCTGTCCCAGCCTCTGCGCTCCTATCTGATGGGCAGTGGGCCACTGTTTTTATAAACACAGTTTTTGGAGGGCGAGCATACATACATAAACAGCAGCACCACAGGCTGCAGTGTCAGATCTCCTCTAAACCTCTGTCACTCACTTGGGTCTTCTAAAAGCCCCATCAGGCGATGTTTGGGTCAGCTTGACAGTGTTGGAGCTTTCAGATTGGTACCCGACTGCACCAAAACCATGTTTGGGTCCCCATGAAGACACCAGGGCCCCAATGTCTCTGCCTGACAGTCTTCTGCTAACTCTGCGTACACACAGCAAAGACTTCAGGGCATAATAAATATCTTTTAATCTGATAACATTACATTCACTTAAAAATGCATTTTTGAGGGCTTTAAGTGGTATTTCAGTATATTACTGCATGAAGTTCCTCAAACTCTGTAAAACTTTCTCTCCATTCATTAAAAAAACACTTGTGGTAAATCTGAAGTCCTGAGTTTCTTGCGTACATTACGTTTTTTTGGGGCACTTAAATCTCTTTATGGCAGTGCAATCGCCCCACTTTCCCTATTAGCCACAACATTACAAGACAAAAATCCTGTCCAGTCCCCATGACAGTCCAGCAAGCTGGTCTATTAGGAATAAGTGTTTTTAAACTCATGAAGCTGTCTTTTTATAGTCACCAAGGGTCTATTAAATGCATAATTCTGAGGCAAACAATGAAAAAATCACCAGGAATTAACACTCGTTTTTGCATTCCTGAGAAACTCTTGCTGCTTATGTTTTGGTTTTCTGGCCTAAAGCTGAAGTTTTCTGGTTTACTTTCATTGCTGTTTTAGAATCAAGTGTTAGCAAATGAGCTAAGTTTGTGATACCACCAAAACAGAGGAAGAAAAAGACAGAGTCCAATCAGGACTTCTAGAAACCTGTTGCAAAGTAACACAAAGAGTGAGGACATGGTTTCACAGGTATTACACACTTTTATAGTGTTTTGTTGTCCCTGTAGTTCTATGTTTCAAATTCACTATCAAAAATTTCATTAAAGGTAATTAACAGTGGTTTGGTTTCAACATTTTATGAGTTTTTGTCATTTTTATATTTACATATATATGTGTGTGTGTATATAAATGCCGGACCACAAACTGCTTGACCCACAAGGGAAGAGTTGGGACAAATTTCTTTGTTTATAACCGCCATGTTTGGGGACTAATCTAAACAGAACATCTACCTCTGGGTTTTATTGAGCTAAATAGACTCCCTGAGGCTCCCAGAAGACATTTGATTAAATTGTATAACAAGCATGAAAATCCAAGAATAGTTGACATCCTTTTGACATCTTTTGCAAGGTTATCCAGAGTGGAAGTGACTTTTCACATGACCCTAAACATCACATGACCCTACTAGCAGAGATTTTAGTCAGACTGGACCCCCAGTCTTAGATGTTCCTCCCTACAGCCCTGCAGTCCCTCAGCAGTAACACAATGCTGAGAAGGGAAGAGCTTCGGGCCTTTCCTTCAGATTCATTACTATGTCGGTCTAACATAATTAGTGGGAACATTTTCATGACTGCACAGGACCTCAAACTCAAAACCATAAAAGTTAAAGGCTTATCACAGAACTAAAAGCCTACATGACACAAATTACAAAACATAAATACTATTACAAAATGGTAGTTTCCGTTAGGATACGAGCACCATCCTCTAGTGGTTCAGTCACAGAGGCTACAAAACAGGTAGACAATGAGTAAATGGGTCCTCAGATTGTGTTGGATACATTTCTGGAAATTTTCAGGAGGTCTTCCTCTGCAAAAGTCAAGTTTAAAGGTTTATAATATTATGCCAGACAGAGCACCCGAGCCATGATGACAGTTTTGGATTCATATCAGTGCTACGTACATAAACATGGAGACATCTTTGCTTTTCTCATTATTGAGATGGCACTCCTTTCCAGTTGTCCAGCTACTGGTTGCTCCACCCACTGGTCACATGATTTGAATGTCAAGCTCCACCCACTTGTGATAGATGTGTTTTCATATTGACTCACCCTAACATTTTTTGCAGATAGTTTTCTAAGGGGCTGCCAAGGAACAATTTGGGATAAAGTTGGAGTTGAAAATTCAGCTTTAGCATTCACCAGTGCAGTTCACCCTTTAAAATTCCTGGGATTTTTCATTTTCATTTTTCCCTTGTGAGCTTTCCAGATGTATGCGTTGAGCATGATATTTTGAAGTCATATTAAACAATGTGATTCTACAGTTATATGTCATGATATGATTCCTCCAACAAATCACCATTGCATTGTGTCAAGTTTCTTGTCAGCCTAAAGTAATAAATGTCTAATTGCTAATGGACAGGATAAGTGCAAACAGTACACACGTGTTTCAATTCATGATCTAAAACGAAAGACTTAAAGTTGCAGAACATGAATCTCAATCTTAAAACAACAGAGAAAATAAATGTTAACAAGGTGTAAAGACAGAGATTATAAAGGTGGGTTTGACCTGCTGTGGACTCCCTTCTGTTGATATTTTTCTCTGAGTCATTTCAGCATCACAACCCTGACAGACTGCCTTTACGGTTACTGTGTGCGGTCATCTTCGTGCCCCAGTGTGTGGAGGCAAATCAGAGACAATGGGACATTAGCACAAAACATTGTGTGACATTTTTCAAGGTGATGCTGCAGGTAACCTCTGACCTGACAGACTGGATTTTGCTGAGCTCAGCTGTACTGGTTGACTGTTATTCTTCATCCATCAGCCCCTGGCGGCCTTTCACTGTCTGAATCCTCATCCTGAGGTGGAGAGGAGGGAGATGAAAGGATGTCGGGTGCAAAGCAGACTGTTTATCAATAGACTGCTTTACATAAATGAGTCAGGAACAGATGTGCAAAAATGTCAAAACAATTATAAGTCTTGTGAGTGCTTTTTTCACCAGGACATACTTTCTAATGCCATGCAAAAATTCTGTGGACACATCAGCAATGAGTGGGGAATAGAGAATTGCTGCAGAATTTTCAAGACATGTCAGCGATAATATGAGGGTTTCAACTCTGCAACTCTGCAACAAGAAATTTTGGACAGATCAGGATAATTTCGATACATTTACAAAGAAGGACTCTGCTGTTTGGATTCACAATTCAGTATGAGAGACAAATTACAAACTGTACAGTGAAACAAAGCAAATGAACTGCACATACCCTTTGATTTATGATGTCTGCATGCAAAATTAAAAGATATCAATTTGAAGCTGTCTCCCACTCAAACATTACACTGCAAGAAACAAGAAATGATGAACAGGATAGTTAACAAGTTCTTTTAAAGTTATGCTAACTGATGCTTTATGTACTTGTAAAGAAAAAGCTGCATCAAAAACCATCAAACATCAAAATTCTCCTCTAAAGGGCAGATACATCTACATTAACCTGACCTCTAAATATTACTTTTTAGGGAGTAAAATCCAAGCACCAACTAACTTGCTTTGCCAAAACAACAACAACAAAAAAACTCAAGCTACATAATTTGAGTTTTTTAAAACACCTTTGTCTACCTGACTTTGCCACATAGAGAGATGTTAATAGACCTGCTGTGTAGCCACCTCACTCGTGTTTTTTTAGTCGCAGGTAAGTCCACTGTTCCAACTTTCTAAGGGAGTTTGATTACACTCTATATGGCCTGGATAAACTACACAGAACCCTTTGTGAAACAGCATTTTATGGCTTTTCAAGCAAGGAATATTTTTCACAATGGGAGACATAAACAAGAGGCAAATAGAGCAATGTTTATCAGGAAAAAGAAAAAAGGTAAATGTCAACTATTTACAATATTTAAAATGTGTTCCTGTTGAATGAAAATAGCTCAAAAAGACAACTAAGACTATCAGCAATGTTTTTCTTTTTTGATTATAATAGCAAGACATTATTTTAAACAAATGTATACCATTGGAATGCACTCCTAAGTAAATTTTAAGATGAGTTGCTGTCCACTGAGACCTGTTACAAAAGAAAATATTAATAAGCTCAAACGATAATTAGTCAGGTACAGTTATACTTTTGTGGTTTTATGTTGTCACAGTCTAGGAACTTGAAGAGAAGCCGAAGTGTTGTTTAATCACTCATAGCTATAAAATAATCCATATTCTGTGTAGTGACGTTAATGATGAAGACAGGCCAGTATCTGAGATTCACACAACAGGAGACGAATCTCCACAGCTGATGGGGGGATGGGAGATAAGCAGCACCGGAAATGGAGAAGTTGCCTGAAAGAGGCTGCTGTGGTATTAATTAAACGATGCCCGTTTTAATCAGAGCTAATTATATTGGCAGGCGAGGGCTGAGGGAGATTTCTATCTGTGTGTCTGCTCATCATTGCAGTGAAGCTGTCTCCTACAGCTTGTGTCATCAAATCATCAGCAGCGGAAAACATATTTATCAGTGGAGGGTTATAGTGTTAAAAATGTAATTATATTTGTATAAGTTACATAGAAACCCCAACATCTGAATGGAGCCATTTAATTTTAAAAATCTTAGATCTTTTTTTTCTACCTCAGGAGCTGATTTTCAAGCAAAGGAAAGCAACGTCAGACAAAAGAGAAAGGAAAAAAACAGTCAACCAGGAATATATTTCAGAGCATCAGCAGCCTCACCACCTCCCCACTGGTTAAACTTAATTAATGTTTCAACTATTTATCGTTTAAACAGCTGCTAATTAGTCTTTTAAATCTCTTCTGCCTAGAACCACATTTCAACCCTTTTCTCCCCCTCCTCCTCCTATTCCATGTCAATAATCCACAGCTTCCACGCACCTCCCTCTCTTTCTTTCTCTTCACCTCTTATCACTGCTCATCACAGACTGTTCCCATCTATAAACATTCAGGAGCTCAGACGCTGACCCTTGACCCCTGCTTGACCGAGGAGTTGCAGAAAAGAGGCTAAGGGCACAGAGGGGAAATCATCAGGGCTGTGTTTATCTCTTTGAAAGAAAAGGAGGGATCTTAAGAAAGGAAATGCAGACAGTGCAGCAGGAAACTGTAGGAAAAAATACGAGTAATGGGGAAAAAAAATAAACAGCAAGGTGCAATCACTTTTCTGTGTCCTGGCGCTGTGATTTTGTACATGGTAAGCTGAGGTGAGAACACACTCCCAGCAGACCTCCCATAGCCTGTCTGTCTGTTTCCTCCTGCTACAATCAGCTCTAAAAGCAGATTATACAGTCCAGCCAAAACTTCCTCACCTGAGCTTGGACAGGGATGGCAGGGCCTTTCATTCACACTCACACACGTTCTCTCAGTGTCACACACACATACACACAGACGCACACTCACCCACGCATACGCATACAACAGGATTAGCATGCATGTTAAAACACAGATAGAAACACATTGCACCAACACTCCTCCATACGAATTAATGAAATGGGATCTTTCTCGAGACAAGACGGATGTTACTAATTATCTTCTAAACACAACATGCTGCCAAATGGATTCAGTGTTTATTGTTATTATAGTATAGGAGGATATCGTTTTTCACCAAGGTCTGAAGCAAAACTAAAGCAGCCTTCAGGTAATTTATTAAATATGTATTCATTTGTAAATCACTAATTAGGCATGTATAGAATTATCTAGAAGCTAAAGGTCTAGGCTGCAGTTTAAATGACAACGTTACTTACATGGAGTCTTGTGTTCATACCTACAGAAATCAACGTATCATCAACAGTTATCAGTGCTTTGTCATAGTCTACATTAACACTGCTCAGTACATTGTGGTTTCATTAATAACACTTCAATCACAAAGAAAAATTAATTAGATGGATGACTGATCACTTTTTAAGATTCAAGCCAACCAAAAATGAAGTGGTCCTTTTTTTTGTGGAGGGTGGGAGTTTGTTTTGGTTTAGAATAGGGAATGTGTAAAAGTGAAATGATGGCTCTTAAATTTAGGAAATGTGAAGTACAGATGACACAAAATGTAGTATTTTTTTCTATTGTGCAGTCCTGTTGTGTACATGTGTGAAAATCTGTCATCAAGGTCAATATTTAGAAACCTAAAATGTGCTTCAAATCCATCTAATTGGGAGATACAAAAGCGTAATAGACAGAGAAAGAGATTCCTAATGAAGAAATTTAAATAGGCTGCAAATGAAAGGCAGGGTGGAGCATGGAGGAGAAATTGGAGAGACAGGAGAACAAAGCGACAGATTTGATTCTTTTTTCTTTTCCTGTCTGGTTTTCTATAAGGAACCAGGGGAGATAAGACTAAAAGGACTGTCACTCAGAGGAACAATCCTCCCAGTGTCCCCTCCTGCTCCTCCCTTCCCCTCTCTTTCTCTCTCTCATTTCCACAGATTCCTGCTGAGATAGAGTTGCTGCTCACAGGGACAGTTTGCTGACATCATCTGCTTTATGGTGAGCCACAGCTCCAAGTGCCCCGCCCCACAACACAGCTGTGACAGGACAAACACAGAGAGATGCTTAAAGACACATTAGGACACACATGTCCAGGCTCTACAGCTGTAAATTACTGTATGATTAAAATAAGTCAGGATCAAAAGAGTACTTCACACTTTTACATCCTTTTTCAACATATTAATATTTTACTTGTATTAGTGTGAAGAACAAGCTTCATCCTGAAATGATTTTGTATTGATTCTTTAGAAAATGATATCTACCGCGGTAATAATTTTATTTTAAGGCTCTTCAAATGTAGTGACGTCTGATGGACAGGAAAATACACGTACATGCATACAAGTTACATTCATATTTGCCTCCAAAAACAACTCTGTGTTTATCCATTAATATCTTACGGTATAAAGATATACCAGATAAAGATCACACAAAGCAAAAGTCAGAAACAGAGTTTCAGGAAAGGTTTGTTTATTTGTCTCTCTGAAAACATAAGTACTCAATTGAAGTTAAGCATCCTTAGGTTCATCAAGTAGCTCCCCTAACTGCCATGATAAGAAATTATTATGCATAGATGGAAGAATGAAAGCATTAATTTGGATTCACACATTAATGGCTGATAAATCTATCACAGAAAATTACCCAGCCTTTGTACCAGCTAGAGAAAAATGCAGGGAGTAAGTACAAAAGTCTGAGCTCAGTAGTTCTATCATTGTAACTTATGTTGGATGCTGCATTAAATCACAGAGAAACAAAACTTTTCTGCATGTCCAATGAATTGATTCAAAGTAAAGAGAAATAAAAGTATTGATTTTTTTTAGGACAGCTCAAATGAGGAACAGAAGAGCCGCTTGTAATGGAGCAAACTGGATTAAGTTTATCTCCATAAAGGAGGATAAAACGTTCATTGTTTGGTTTGCATTCAGCATTCCACAATCAGTGTACTGCAGCAGACAGTCTCCATCCTCAGAAGAAGAGGCTGATGAGAAAGCAACCTCACCCCTGACAAGAAGCTTGTACCTCCACAGGATTTGTCTGCTTCACACCCCACCTTTCTGAAACTTTGTGACATGGTTCCAGACTGGAGCGTGAATGCCACAGGTCAAGATTGAACCATCTTTTTGTGAGGATCAAAGACATACCGCTTGAAATGCAAAATAATGCTAACAGGCTGGGACTCAGTTTTGGGCTCCTCTTCGTTTCCACCTTTTCCTCCACCCTTCCCTTTCTTCTTAGAGGTGGAGGACAACAGCTGCTTGGTTTCAGGGAAAAGGCCCTCTGAATAAAAAAGTGAGAGGATAAATCGTCTGTTATTCAAACACAACAATCAAGATTACATTTCAGACCTGGGTCCCCTTAGTTAAATAATCAAGATCATACTACATAACGTCCTACGCTACGCTCTGTACTCAGGTCAGCCTTATCATGTTAGTGTAGGTATATCTGATGCTTGATAAAGATCTATTCTCCCCTGTTATGTGTGCAGATGGTGCTGGAGCCTGTTCGGTGTGCTGACCTCAAGATCAACTGACGCTTTCATCCTCCTGATGTAACTGATGAAAATATCCGGAGAAACAGATCTCGCTCCTCGAACTTGAGCTGCCAGTGATCACTGAGCTGCTGTTTGATGCTCCTCTTGCACGCTCTGAAAATTCTTCTCTGCCATCATATCTACCCCCCTGCTCTTTCTGCTCGCACATGTTCTCTTGATAGAAAATGTTTGCCACTTTGCAGGGTAAGAAATGTTCTGGGTTCATTTCTTTTCACACAGGCCGTCTGACCTCGCAAACATAGCGGCGCCAGCATTCTTCTTCTTATCGTTATGGCAATGTGAGGGTTATAATGGTCGCAGCATAGCCAGAAATCTCTTGTTATCTGGGATCAGTCGAGTATGCCTGTTTACTGGCATAAAAAAAATGCGGAAACGTAAATGATTTATGTTCATATCCAAGTGACACATTGGGATGCAGTTTTACACGTTTGTCTCCTCACAAGATATAGAAAATATGTTCTGTAGCAAACACACAGACTTAAAAAGCCAATGAATCACTCCAGGTACAGGAAATGCATCAAGGATCTTCATCAGAAAATGTTCAAAACTGTCACAGAGCAAGTGTTAGATAACACAAAAATGTTTTTCATGAATACATGTGATGCTATTAGGCAAAGTTATCAAACTTGTCTTGTAGAAGCAATGCAAGTTCAAGTGTTTGCTTACAAAAGATGCAAGGAGAATTGGTTCAACATGCCTTAAAGAGACAAGGTCAAGAGTTAAGCTTGTGACTGATGTTTTCAGGACTCTGCCTGCAATCAAGCTATACAAATATCCCTTATACTGCTGAGCTTCATGAGATTTATTCAAGCTTTACGAGGAACAACGTGGACAGTTTTTGATATTCAATGAAGAGCACGCATATGTAAAATATAGCAAACAGTTGGCAGCAGATGTTGAAAAATAACTGGTTGCAACCCTTGATAAACACAGGTTAGCCAATGTATAAACAACAGAAGAGCGACGACACCAGTTAAGTCTGAAGAAAGAAGATCCTCTTATCTATTATACATAAGATACAGACAGGGAAAGTTTAGGTAAGAGATAAAAAAAGATTCAACATATTTAAGGAAAGAGAATATCCAAGAAAGCTGGTGATCAAGTTGTGAAGTCACCATCAAATCAGTATCCAAACAGTATTCTCACTGTAGTCTCTCACAGTGAGTTACTACAGAGCAGCTTTAGAGTTTTATAACATTTATCATCACTCAGAGGTAAAGTTGCAGTGAAAAAAGATAAAAGGATCTTAAAGTTTAAAGGTCAACACTCAAGAACAGACACACCTAAACTTACCCTGTCATCGATACAACTGTATCGATGGTTCTGAAAAAGCCTCCATTCATATATACTGTCTTATCCTTTATTCGACCTACGTTTTATCTGTTGAATAGCGCCATCTTTGCCCCAATGCCCACAGGGAGTCTCACATGAACACCATAGCATGTGCGCTTTATGTTCATGCATGAAGATGTGTGTGTTTAAGTGTGTCTGAGGCGTTTTGGGATATGCAAGTGTGAGGCAGTTAAGAGGATGTAGGTGAGGTTCTCTTTCTAAATGTTTTTGTTTTCTCTTCCCTCCCGGTGAGGAGCAGTGGGTTTGGAGCAACAGAAGGTAAAACAAACATGAACAGACTTCCCCCGGAACACAGTCGATCCCTGGAGGAATCATGGGAATGTGGATCAGGATGTTCGGCCTACCGCTCTTACCGCATCCTAAAAACCGTCCAAGGAGCCCCAAATTCCCCCAAAAAAGATGAAGGAGGAGGCTCATTTAGGCCCCGTTGCAGCATGAGGAAAATGATGGCCAGGTTAAACAGGGGAAATCAGCTCTAACAGTTACTACTCCTCACCTCTGGTAATCCTTACCTGGTATTCGAATCTTGAACTTCCCACTTTGTCCAAATCCACCCTCAATGATGCCAGTCTCTCCCGTGGACAGCTTGACCTTCAACCCCACAAACAGCTGGAGGTTGGTCTCCTTCTTGAACAGGTTGCGTCCAATCAGAGTGTAATCATCAGTCACCTGAAACAGGAATAGGATGGGGCAAAATGAGCATATGGTAAGTAATGTATTTTACACCAGAATCTGCATCAGATTTGACTTTCTCAATCCTTTCCTCCTCATTCTTGTTGGATGAGGAGGAAAAAGAGCCTGTTCTTCATCCTTTGCCCTCCATGAGCTTTCCCACTTGCCACCAGCAGAGTGCTTGAGGCTCCCTGCCTGGCTGTCTTGCTCTTTCCTACGTCCTCGTGCACATTCTATGTTATATTTGTTTGTATTTTTGTCTTATCACCAATCACTAAGTCGATCTTAACTGACACTAATCTGATCACAGGAGGGCACCGCTCTGTCTCCAACTAACCCCCCCACTGTCAGCTCTTCCTCCCTCTTTCTGCCTCACCCTCATTCATTCTTGAACATTTGACCCTTATGTCCCTCAAGCGTGACTGATGCGCTGATAAAAAAAACACACTTGCTGTACACGTCCAGCAGACCATATGAATTGTGACTGGATGAGGCCGTCATATCTCAAAAATGCCAGCAATGTGTTCTTTTGCAAAAAAGGAATTTTCTTAAGCCCAACTGCCACACTCTGGGACACATATGAGGGACAAATGCTAATGCCACATGACCCTGGTCTGACCTCTCGTCAGATCTTGAACCAGTAACTGGAGCTGTCAACAGCTTAAGGTGCTAACAGCAGAAAACTTAGTTCACACACTTGATCTTTGACCTGACTGTGACCCTGTTGAAGGATGAAAACAGAAAAACTCAGGTGTAAAGCAGAGAATGGCAAGAAACCAAGCATCTTTAGATGAGTGGAGCTGAAGTCAGAAAGAAAACTATTAAAACAGATAAGATGAGATACAGATCAGTGTAGTTCTGTGACAGACAGAGCATGAGCAATCACACCGTAACAAAAATTTTAAACAACATGTGAGAGAGGGAAGAAGATGCTGAGGTAGAGAGAAGCGAGGTAAAAGTCAGGTGAACTCCTGTAGTCATGTGGATATTCCTGTGCCACTCATGTGTGTCCAAACAGTGTCAGCGTCTGACAGCTAGACTACGCTCGTGGCGTCAGGCGGCCACCCACACACACCCCAGTGTCACAGCAAATGCAAAGGCATGCATACCCACCCAAGCCTCAAAGACGACACACCAGGGCTGCACATGCATGCTTGTTTGTGCGTACGTGTCTGTTTATAAATATACAATAGGGGCTCTGTCTGGAAGGCACGCTCCAGTGCCGCCAGCAATGAGAAACATCCAACGAAGCAGCAGAGCCAGCAGGAGCACAAAGTGATAGCGAGGGCAAAGGTGCAAGCAGAACACTTCAGATTAAAGACAAAAAACAGTAGTCTGAAAACAAAGCCTTAAATACACTGTGTGTCCACTCACCCTTTCCACCTGTCCTTCTTTGTGTTTGGTCTTGTAGATGCGCAGACGAGGCAGGGAAGCTTCAGCGTAGGCTTTATCTTCAAAGCCCTGTAGCAGGAAACCTTGGAAGGCTAACCGGCATGCATTAGCATGGATGTCTGTGTCCAGCTTGGAACCAATCACCAGGCAGAGAGAGGGGCATGTGACCGGTCGCTCAAAGTCCAGCAAGGCCCACTGCTCTGGGTCAGGTCCTGAACTTCCTTCTCCCTGACCACTGACGTACTCATCCTGGTAATAGTACTCTTTGTCAAAAGTGAACGGTGTGTCCAGTGAGCAGGGCTCCGATGGAGGCGTTTGAGGGTTTGAGGCATCTAAAGGTGGCAGGCCAAAAAAAGTCACTTTTGCCATGACAGTCTCATGACCTACTGTGATGTGGAACTTGGCTCTGGTGGAGAGGGAGCCTCTGAAGTAACTGATCTTCCTCACAGAGATGACAGCAGCATAGAGGGTGCGCAGGGACCCTGGGGTGCACACTACACCTCGCTCCAAGAGTTTGGGGTCAAACTGTGTCACACACACACCCACGCGGTCTCCCTGCATCGCTCCAGACACTGGCTTCCGAAACATCTGCACTGATTTGACCTTTTTGGTCACCTAATGTCAGAAAGCATAGAGATACAATAAATAAAAGGCTACAGAAATCTAATATGTATGCATTTTCATTTAAAAGGAATGAAAAGCAAGCTAGGAGAGACCAAAGCATGTGACTGTAATTGATTTGAGAGTTCACAGTGTTTCTTTGAAGCATTTAACAGACATTTATTAATTACTATAAATGGTTGAAGCTCAGTTTCAATATAATTCATAACAGAAAAATAAAGGTCATTTACACAAAATAAAAAATGAACTTTTTCATCAACAGTGGAGGGAGATTATTCTTGTTTGTCAAATACCCTTAAATATGGGTAAACGCCTTATGATAGAAGCACATTTTTTTGAGCAGTTTGCTTGGGAAGCTAAGGAATGTTACTTGAAGTTTTACTTCATGTTCATGACAACCCTGTGAGTTTTGTTTCGACTTTACATCTAAGAACAAATCCCAAATGCACAAATCTATTTATCTACCTGATTAACAGTCTTACAAGGAATATGTTATACCTCAGATTTTCTGACTTTTCTCCTTGTTTTTAAATCAAGCACTTACCAAATTAGCAGTTGAGGTTAAGATTAAGTAGCTGTAACAAATGTTTGCTAACTTAGCCATTTGCTGCCACCAAGAGGGGAATGAGACAACTGCACAACAAAACCTGCTGAGCCTGGTTGGAAATGTGCATCTGGTCCAGATTACCCAACCTCAGCTCTGCCAGCCAACCCCCAACCTCTCATCCATCCCTCACATTAACCCAACACATCCTCTGAACCCGCCCGGCTGTCCCTCCCTCTGTCTGCCCACTTTCTCTCAACTTCTGAACTCCCTAAACACTGCGGTCTCCACAGAAGAATTTCCTGCACTCTGGTATGTTGCTGGCTTGTAAATATCTGAGATTCATCATTGATGCTTGTTGTTTTGAAGCGTACTTTTAGTGCTGGGATTTCCACTGTGTCGTTGATGGCCAACGAGCCCTGCAGTATGGTTCCAGTCATGACTGTCCCTTGACCACGAATGGAGAAGCAATGGTCCACAGCCATTAGGAGATCCCCTCCAGGGTCTCTCTTAGGGAGGTACGTCTGTTTCTTCAGAAGCTGCAAACAGACGATCACAACATAAGTATTTGCTTAGGTACAAGACGGCGTATTGACAAAATTGAAAAGTAACAAATAGGAAACACTGTCTTTCCAAACACTGCAGGATAGAAAAACTATCTGGAGTCTGTAGTGAATCTGTAGTGAACCACCACCACTTGATTTAAAACCCCAATACATTTCCTCTTGGCAACAAGGCTGTCACACCAGTTTGAGCTCTGCCAAAAATGAAAATTTTATGGAGGCTTCATGATAGACAAAGTCATTTTTCCCATTGAGCAGTCATGAGCAGCAGAAGAAGAGGTGTAACAGAGGCTAAACAGGGTCTGTGTAAAACATCTCTATATGTCATGCTTCTGCAACACAATAACACTGTGCAAACTCCCACTAGACACCAATATTACACTTTTACCAGGTTCGGGCCAGGTAAAAGGTTTAGTGACAATAGAGCTGAAATACAGCACTTAAATTTAATCTCAATTTAAAAAGGGTTTGAATTTATTAGAGCCTGCTGTGAGTAGAGACAAAGGGACAAAAACATCAGCTAGTTCCTTATTTGCAGACACATCATTATTTGTCTTTATGACAAGAGATCATCAAAAATCTAAAGAACAAAATGCTAAAATAATAATTCATCAAAGATTTAATCTATATTTTGAAAAATGTCTTCTCTGTCTATATGAATTTCTTAAATTGGTGAATTTTAAGAAGTCATCATAATGAAAATGATTTATGTAGCCCTCAAAGTACAGCATAGACAGAAATAATAATATACTTTGTACATGAACAAAGAATGATCTGTAGTTTGTTTCTAATCTATGTGTTCACACATCTGAGAACTTGACTTGACTTACAAAATGTTTTTTCATAGTTGAGAGCTAATGTGCTGATGTGTTCCTGGACTTTACCTCTATTAACTCTGGCACCCCATGTGGCTCCTCTGTGTCAGGAGCCTCAGGGCCCCCAGGCTTTGCTGCCACAGAAATCACAGGACAGTCCTTGAATCTGGAAGAGAGAAAAGCTGTCATATTAGCTCATGCTAAATTGAGTGACAATAAAAATCAAGAAAGTCAGACAGAGAGACTTTTTGAGAGGAAAGAGAAAGGTGAATACTGAGTACAATTAGAAGTTTGGCAATTAGTCCGTTCTGGGCTACTGAAAAGTAGGAAAGTCTGAACAGGACTCCCCAAAACACTAAGCTGTCTAGGTCATTTGTAAGACGCCACTAACTCTCTGTAAAATTCTGACCTGGTGTTCTCCAGGGTTTTGTGCATTCTTTTGGTCATCTTCTCAATAGCTCCCTGCCTCTTGTTTGGTGGGAGCAGGTCAATTTTGTTGAGGACCACCACCATTCGAGGACAGGTCAGCTCTCCTATCAGCAAACATTCTGCAGTCTGAGTCTGCACCCCCTTCACCACATCCACGACCAGCATCATAAGGTCAATGATTTGGGCACCTGAAAAAGAAAGAAAAATACATGTCAGACATTGTTGTAATAAAAAAGGCATCAAGGTTTGACAGAACCAAAACATTGTGCTGAAAAACATGAAGCTGACAGCAGCAAACAGGAACAGACCCAGACACCCAAAAATAACAGTTGAACAAGACATGAAATGGGGGGGGGGGGGGGGGGGGGTGTAAGAGAGAAGAGAGCTGGAGGGTTGAAACTAGAGCTGCAGCTCACTTGGTTGTCTTTCCTCTCCCTCTTTTCTCTCCTGACCTTGGCAGTCTCTCTTTCCTGTATTCCCCACTTTCTCTCCTTCTATTTGGCTCCCTTTCTTTCCTGTGCGCTACACACTTGGGACAGGAGAGGAAGTTTAATACATAACTCAATCCCAATACTTTACTTCCTCCATAATCTACGGTATGTGACACCCCACTGGCACATAAGCTTTTATTTTGTATGATACGATATGACACAGCAGTACACAAAAATTAAATGCTTCCAGCCTTACTGACAGAGATTTTACAGAAATCTGCATCCATCACGCCCTTTGGTCCTGACTGTTAATGACGTGACAACAAAGAGAAAGTTTCTGTCTGCTCTGTGGAGCAGCAAATCTAAAGATGTTTCCTCTCAAACCCCAATTCGACCAAGTCTAAAAAGGCCTGTTTGACTGCTTCTGGAGGTAAGGCGCCATCTGCTGGATAGAACTAAATTTGCACAGTAACAGAACTCATAGCACAGGCAATACTCTCCCTATCCACGTCTGGGGCAGTCAGGTTTGTCCGTGACATAATGTAAACACTATAATAAGAACTTTTTATCACAAAAATCATGTATCTATGCAAAAGGGGAAAAACTGAAATGGTGGCAATCGGCAATTCTTCAAACAATAAAGTAAGTTACAGTACACTTTGTTGTGTCTTTAAGTGTAATCTGAGCAAGATCTAGCACCAAAATTCAATAAGAAGCTCACCCCCGATGATTGTCCGAATAAGAGAGGCGTGCCCAGGACAATCCACCAGAGTGAACTGCAGGCTGTCATACGGCTGCTTGGCTTCGCTGCCCCGCAGATGATCAGGAAGATCCACCGTGAAAGAGGAGAAGCCAAGATCCAGCGTGATGCCTCGCTCTCGGGACTGTGGGTTCTTGTCAAAGGCGGCTGTGGACGCGGTGCTGCTCAGCGCCCTGGCAAGTGATGTCTTCCCGCTGTCGACATGCCCAAGCACCCCGACGTTGAAATTTAAAGTTTTCGTGCGATTGTCAACAGACTCTGACATACTGACATCCGTTTGAATGTAAAGTTAACTGACTTTCGGATTGTTTCTACTCTGAAGTGAACCTTGATCTCAGCATTGACACAAACATGGCGTTTATATTAGTCCATTATTTTTTTCCGGTCGCTTCCACCCACTCATATGATTTACAAGACTTTCAGAATAAAGTTGTTTTACTTCTTATGCAACATAAAAGCAAGGGTAGTATCAAACAGGACTTTAGCGTCACTTCAGCATGTAAACAGAAGTCTTCCCTGGTGTCGGTGCAGTTGTTCCTCGTGACGTGCTACAGCGGAACCTGTTAGCTTACCCTATTAGCTTAAAAAATGCATGAAGACGAAGCTAAGTCTAGTTGTTTTTCGTTGAGGTGTAGCTATAGAACATCTCCTGGGCGCTGGAAAACCAAAACACGTTTCTGTTCAGCGCGGGACAGGTTTGCAACTCCAGTTTACAGCGTGACAGGTTTCTAAACGTTTCTACTACGACAAGCTAGCTGAAACACAAGCGGAAGTGACAGTTGATGGGCGGGGTTTATTTGCAATGATTGACAGGAAGTTTGATGAATTAAAACTAGACGAAAATCAATAAGAGCCAATGCAATTTCGAGATACTCCAAAGGGCGTTGCCTTAGGGTATCGTTTCCGTTGGTGTTCCTTAGTAACCCACATGGAAACAGAGTTCTCTGTGTTTTTAGTTTCGGCGCCCAATACAGCGGTGAAAAAAATTCTCAAGGCACAAAAAGCAATAATTTTAGTGGCGTAGATCAGCTTTAAAGTTTTAAAGCATATATATAGAATAAGAGTAGAAATGAAGATCGAGGAGGTTAAAAGCACCACGAAAACCCAACGAATCGCCTCACACAGTCATGTCAAAGGACTTGGGCTAGACGAGGCCGGGAATGCTAAACAGTCCGCATGTGGGCTAGTCGGCCAGGAGGCTGCAAGAGAGGTACTTATTGTTTTGATATTATACCCGATTTAACCTGAAATAACCGAGAAGAATAAGTAGGTAGGTAATGTATTTTTCGCAGGCAGGATTGTGCTCTAATGGAGATTTTGCTGTATTGTAAAGCTAAAGGAGCCCCGTTAGCATGATGGTGTCGCTGTTTCATTTCCAGGTCAAATATGAAGGGAGGAAAGCAAATTCACAGTCATTTGTCCAACTAGTGTGTATTTTGTGGGTTTTAAACCATTTTCCCCTAAACTTAAATGAAGTGTTAAAAAGGGGAAAATGCGTCTGATGAACTCAAATTTACCGGCAATACTTTCAATGTGCTAGCTCATTGACAACCAAAGTAGTTTTAATTTTTTAAACTTTTCACTTTGCTGGAGCATTTGTAATTATAAGGCAATACTTGCAATGTAAATCAAACGTGTCATCAATCCTGGAGCAAAAAAGAAACAATCAGTCACCAGGTTCAAGACTTTATTTTGTGCACAATTACTCTGTTTTTCAGGTTTGGGAGATGATAATTACTTTTTTGTAACATAGAGTTAGTTTTTTAAGGTGGTGATGTTTTTATAATAGTATGTCCTTGTACTTTGCTTTCTTCGCATGCAGGCTTGTGGTATCATTGTTGAGCTGATTCGTTCAAAGAAAATGGCAGGAAGGGCAGTGTTACTGGCAGGTCCACCTGGAACAGGAAAGGTAATTGCTGTGTTTTCATGCATTAGGAAATAATGAAGAACTTGTATGTACAGGGCTTCCTTTGTTCCTGCAGAGCATGACTTGAAATCCTCATATCTATGTACCACTTTCAGACTGCCCTTGCTTTGGCTGTAGCACAAGAGCTGGGAAACAAAGTGCCTTTTTGCCCCATGGTGGGCAGTGAGGTGTATTCATCTGAGATTAAAAAAACAGAAGTTCTCATGGAGAATTTCAGGAGGGCTATTGGTAAGTGAAAACCCTTTATTTTGTCCTATTAATCCAAAGAAGTCACTATAGATGTTGTTTTTTGTAAGTCCTTGGATCTTTTAACAAGTAATGTAAAAATAATTCTAATCCTGTATCTGACTGAAAACAAATCAAATGGATTGGGTTAGAATTTAGCAATCTGTATTATTAGAGTTAATACCTACATACTAAGAAGGACCTTTTCCCCCTTAGTTCGGAGTCCTTTTAATAAGCAAGACATCCTGTAGTACTGTCTTCTAAAGCTGAAAAGCAATACTCAGCAGGGGATTCATGAAAATAGTGTTGAGAGGGAAGGAAAGAAAGCTGGCTAGAGAGTTGGGAGAAGTTTTGTCTGACTGCTAATATCTGTCATAAGGACAGAAATAGAGCTCAGAAAGAATAGAGATGGTCATCAGCACCTTTACTCCAGCCTCAGAACAAAATCCACCCTCAGGAGGGGAGGGGTTTCCGTTTCAGATTTTCAACACTTTGTTGATAAGAGCTCTGTGACGGACAGTCCCTGCTTTAAGCTTTGCTTTTGAGCTTCACCGCAGCAGATCAGCCACCTGTGGGCTGCTCAACTCAAGTGCGATCAAGTTACACAAAGTAATGCCCAGACATTTCATGGGCACAAGCGTATGTGTTCTCTCTCAGTAATAAAAAGTGTTTTCATTCTAAACAAGGCAGCAGTGTTGTTGATATAGAAATAAATAGGTCAGAATGAGCTCTTACTTTGTACTGTACCTACCCTTTAGGACTGCGTATCAAAGAAACAAAGGAGGTGTATGAAGGGGAGGTGACAGAGCTGACCCCCTGTGAGACTGAAAATCCTATGGGAGGCTACGGCAAAACCATCAGCCACGTCGTCATTGGTTTAAAGACAGGCAAAGGAACAAAGCAGCTCAAGGTCAGACTGAGCTTTTTTTTACCCACCCTTTTTGAATTTTTCTACCGTAAAGTCTGAGGTATATGTAACTGGAGTGAATGGCATGTATTTATCAAGACTCAACTCATCAAGGTTTTTTGAATTTGCTGCAACAACACATCTTTCTGTCCATAGCTGGACCCCAGTATTTACGAGAGTCTACAGAAGGAGCGCGTGGAAGTGGGAGATGTCATCTACATTGAAGCCAACAGTGGAGCTGTCAAGGTATAGCAGAGGTTACTTACATTCATTTGTAAATGTCACAAATGTTGATCACACAATCAGCCAAAGATAAAAAAGTCAACAAGACAAATTTTGACCTACATGACTGAAGCTGAAAACAAAAGTGTCCTATCCCACAGGACAGAGACCCATGAGGCCAAATAAGAGTTCAGTACCCTTTTTGCGCTTGAATGACCTCTTCAGTCCTTCATGGTGGCATTCTGTCATCTCCTTCGGCTCAGCATGAAAGCACTGCTGCATTTCTACTGTACTCTGGAATGAGCCTTTCTCATTCCTGCAGCTCTTTATGCTCCCCCTATCCCACCATCTCCCACAATCCCTCTTTTTCAGCAGCAGGCTTGTGGCCTGTGTTGATGGGCTGAGATGACGGTTCCTTTAATCAGTGCAGGTGGGCTGAGGCTTCTATGTCGGCTCTGGTCAGAGGGCTGGACGACACATTTGTTACTGTTGACAGTTGTATCATGAGCTACCCTCTGAACTCTTTCATCCCTCTGCAACATGCTCACCCCTTGTGATGGGCTGGCTCTGGGTTCAGTCATACACCTGCTCACATCTCTGTGACTGCACTGTCTTTCGTTGCATTGTTGCTGAGAGAAATTTGAGGCTTTTATGTATAGTTATTAAATTTTTTTTGACACAAATTTTGTTTTTTTATCTTTACAGAGACAAGGCCGGTGTGACACATTTGCTACAGAGTTTGACTTAGAGGCAGAGGAGTATGTGCCACTGCCAAAGGGGGATGTCCATAAAAAGAAGGAGATTGTTCAAGATGTTACACTGCATGACCTGGATGTTGCAAATGCAAGACCTCAGGTGAGCACCCACAACGTCTTATAAGTTGGCTCAAGCTCAGCTGTCCGTTCATACCAAACTGTGAAAATGATCTCATAGTATTTCACGTATGATGTTTTCCACACATGCAAATTTGATCTCAGGGAGGCCAGGACATTCTCTCCATGATGGGACAACTAATGAAGCCCAAAAAGACTGAAATCACAGGTAGAGGAACCAGAACACTATCCAGTTTACATTGCAACCTGTCTTCACTTTCACTTGCCTTTTTCCCAATATGTTTGCAGGGCAGCTGTTTTTATCAATTATTAAATTCATGATGCATAAGCTCAAATGTTAAGGCAAAAGAATCACATCCTGGTGTTGTGTTCTTGGCTGCAAATGCTTCACACTTGAGATAGAAAAAGTTGTTGTTGCCCACTTTATTGACCGGTATCTTAAAAGACAAACCATATGCAAACAATAATATGGATAGGGTTCCAGGTAGATTGATGTATTTGATAACTCATTAGCCAGAACTAGACAGAAGGCTGCTGTTAGCATTTATGTATTCATAATAAGTTTAGAAGTTCTGAGTTGATCTCGATTAATCCCATCCGCAGTGTTTATATGGTTGCAACTTGGAACGCAGTGTCAGGTATATGTTGCTGCATTTGTCTATTTTGGACTTGTAGGTTCCTAAAATTGCAGCTCTGTGTAATGTGATATATGGTTTAATCCTCATCATTTTCCGTCTTGTTTCAGACAAGCTGAGAGCTGAAATCAACAAGGTGGTGAACCGCTACATCGACCAAGGTGTGGCTGAGCTGGTACCGGGGGTGTTGTTTGTAGATGAGGTTCACATGCTGGACATTGAATGCTTCACTTACCTTCATCGAGCACTTGAGAGCACCATTGCCCCTATTGTTGTGTTTGCCTCTAACAGGGGAAACTGTCTAATCAGGTAAGAGGTTTATAATTTCTTTATAATAACTAACAAGTTGTTTAAACGAGGACATAGATGGAGTGTCAAAAAAATTGTAGAGGGCCACATTTGATTTTGTGAAAATAACCAGGGGCCAACAGTTCTTACTGATATAAGAATTCACCCTGAGAGTAACATAACAATTCTCTATTTGACAACTATTTCTTTCTGTGACATCTAAAAAATATATGTCACTAAGTGATGTCAAACATTTTTGTACCATTGTCACAGACTCGTGACATCTGAAATAAAACATCACTGGTCCCTAAGTTGCCTTGAGACCAGATGCTAAGTTGCCAGTTTTTCAAACTCTGCCTCTTCTCAAGACTAATGTTTTCGATCAGGGGTGAATGATGAGTGGAAAATATGTCAGGCTTTTTTTAATGGTAAGGTCAGGCTCTGGTTTTCATCAGGAATATTTATTGTGATGTTTTTAAAACTATTTTAACTTGCAAACCACATTTTTATCCTGTATTATGAAAAATGTTTGCTCTGATTTTGTTTTTTTCTGCACCATTTCATAACTTAAATCGAGTCTTGTGTTCTCTTATGTGTTTTCTGAACTCTGGATGTTCATGAAGAACATCTAAACATTGCTATAAATACACCCTGCAGAATGTACAGAGCGTGGTTTAATACTGCAGCCTATGTTCAGTCGAAATGTAGCTATATGAGACATTGCTAAATGTACTTTTGGGGTTTTTTTGTCCTTTTTTATAAAATATGAACCCACACAAAATTTAAGCTCATGGCTGTATAAAAATGGACCTTAGGCAATGTTTGGCCCCTGGGCCTGACTTTGGGCGTGCCTGGCATGGGGTCAAGGTTTGTGGAACTAAAAGAACATTTTGCGTCCTAGGGGAACAGAGGACATCAGCTCTCCACATGGGATTCCTCTTGACCTGCTGGACCGAGTCATGATTATCCGTACCATGCTGTACACTCCACAGGAGATGAAGCAGGTGAGGCTGATTAATCAGGTATCTTCTTGTGGGGCTGTGTGTTTCTGTGTGTAAATCGTGATTATGTGGTTTTGCAGATCATCAAGATCAGAGCTCAGACTGAGGGGATCACTATTAGTGAGGAAGCTCTTGCACATCTGGCAGAGATTGGCACCAAGACCACTCTCAGGTATCTACTTTTTGTCACCGGAGGGATGTCATATGAAATGTCTGAACTATCCTCTATGGTATAACCTGACTCTGGGTCATTCTCTCTGTTTACCATGGACTTAAAATGGACTGCTCACTGAGTCTTTTTTCCCGTTTCCTCTCAGGTATGCTGTGCAGCTGCTTACACCAGCAAGCCTCCTGGGTCGTGTTCAGGGCAAAGAGTCAGTGGAGAGGGAGCAGGTAGAAGAAATCAATGAGCTGTTCTACGACGCCAAGTCCTCCGCTAAAATCCTTCAGGACCAGCATCACAAATTCATGAAGTAAACTGTGTTTCTAGTTAAGGGCTGGTGTTCTCAGCCAGTTGTTACATGCTTCTCCTTGGCTCTGTATCTTCATACTGGCTTTGTTTCTTTGAATCTCCCGTCTAATGTGGCTCACTATAGTTTTTGTGTTTTTTTACTGTTAGTTTTGTTGTAAAAAATAATTAATGCTTTTGATTTGTTCATGAAAAATTTTGGAATAAAAAAAAACAGATTGATTCAGTTTTCCCTAAAATGTTTGATTGGTACATTGAAACATTTACATTATGTTTGGATAGTTAAATTCAACAGATGACACATGATTAGCTTTTTATTTTAAAGCCAATTTATTCATCTTATAGAAATCACTTTTTCTTCTTTTTAATATTTCTTCTTACAAAACCTTTTGGTGTCTTTTAAAACATGGCCACATCCCAGAAGGTCTCTGAAAGATGAACATTACAGTTTTGTTAAAATGATACCCTCTTGTCCCTTTAATACCCTTCTTTCCTTTAAAACTGTGACAAAATAGTTGCAAGGGAAAAATATATAATTGGGCAAAAGTCAAAGGGAAGAAAAATGGGTCTTATTTACCAGTTCACACAAAACTTTTAAAATGGGAATGTTAGCTTTGTTGAAGTTCAATAACAAAATAATGTTTAAATTAAGTGACTTTTACACAACACACAAATGAAATTCTTTTTCTTTCATGAAACAGCTGGAACATAAAAAATATTGTGAATTGGGAAAAGGTGTTTTCACATCCAAGTCAAAAGGTCTGCTGCTACTTCCTGGATGTTTGAGCTGAGCGTGTGTTTAGAGCTGTCTCGCCTCCTGACTTTGCTCTGCTGAACACAGAGGGTGCAGCTTTACCCTTTTTCTCTGTGAAGACAAGAGACGGCAGAAGATAGTATTAAAGTAATGACAGAGGTTATGTAATTTTGTTGATATGCTCTTTAAACACACGTCTAAACACAAGATGCTTGTAATGATGTCACATAATTATAAGTCCCCCCTCCTCTCTGTATATGGAGTGGAAACTTGTGCATCATGGGGTCACGCCCCTCACAACATGCAGTCATGAATTACCACATTCCAAAAACACAACACTGTTCCCTTTCAGTTTTCTCTATAAACCATGTTTAGTTGTCTGCTTATGAGAATGTACTCACCACACTCCTCCATCACTTCCATAGTTTTGCTCTTTGCTGGTCCACTCAGTCCCAGTCTGTTCCAAGTTTCATTCACTTCTTCCTCTTTAATCTCAGGACGCTGCATTTGTCCATCGTCTTCCTGACCGGACTGGAAGGTAAAAACCATAAGTAGGATATGTTTTGGATTTCTTTTTTTTACGGTCATAAAAATTCCTCTCAAAATAATCAGAAAATGCGTTATCTTCTTAAAGCAGGTCTTACTTTAGACATGTTTGATCAGCAGTGGAAGATGTTCCGTTAAAATCTCTCCTCTTTGTGGGCCTAACTTTCTGTCCTGTGTCTTCACACACTCAGAAATGGACACAACCAGGCTGTGATCCTCCTGTGGACAATAAATCTGATCCTGAGAGTAACAAATGACGCAACAGCAGTAAAAGCTCCTCCTTGTTTCTCTCTTAGCATCTGGTTTTTCTCAGGGCCTGCTGTTGTCTGCTGCTTCTTGCGAACAGAAACCATTAGACTTTTGCTTTATCTAGTGGTATTACCATTTTCTAAGAAAACTAAGAGCATGACAAATGTGTGAAAGTAGCCTTTTAAAACGCCCCCGAACTGCAGTAGCAATAAGACTGCCATGCAAGTTGGTGTCAAAGTCCAAAAGATATGTAAAGATAAGCTGTCTGTCCCAAGATTTTTAACTTTCCTACTGATACTACACCATGCCCAAATCTGGTATAATGACACAGAAGGAAAAGAAAGACAAGGAAATAAACATTTAAAGAATGCCAACCCCACCCTCTCCATCTCATTTTCCATAATAACACCCCCGGGGACCCTAAATTCATTAGTATATCAGAGAAAGTAATGCAGATGCCAAACAATGCCTTAAAAGTTCCTTAGAAACAAAAACATCAAAGAATTTATCTTTTTTAGCTTGCATGTTGCAAAATACAAGACAGAGAGCATATGGTTTCGGGCAACATGTGCCAGTGTATGCTCAGGATGGTGAACAGTTTTTAACAGCTAACACCTGTTCCAGCTAAAATGTCATAGAGAAACTCAGTGAAAAAATTTTAGGAGGGGATTTCCCTGTGTAGATTTTTAAATCAACACTTTTCACCTTTTCTTCCTACTGTTGGAAAATATGCTAAGTGAAGAGACATGCATGAGATTGCTTTTTTTTCCCAGAAGGAAGTCCAGCATGCAGCATACAATGCAAACACAGCACAATAGTAATATACTCATTTGTCAATTATTATAAACAGACCATAACTGCAAGTACAAAATTAACCAAGTTTGTTCATTCATGGTTTTCTTGAAGTAGAACACTTAAAAAAATTGCAAATATTAGAAAAGCAGTTTTTTTATTGTGTAAGAAAATTATTGCATCAACAAGTTCAGCTTTTTTCTTTAAATACATTCATTTTTATGTCGTCCTAAATTGATCCCAAACAATAATGACATGTTTTCATACCCCACTGACACAAACATAAAGGCTACCAAAACAAAGAATTGTTCCCTCCATTGTTCTGTTGCAGTCAGTAACTGTCCTTTATTGTCTCTCTGATGAAACAGAAGCTTTTTTCCAGTCCAGTAAACACTCAAAGTTGAATTTATGTGTGTTTTTTTCTGTATCGAGGCAAGAGTTGAGTCCTCACAAACTGTACGAGCTGTTTCTCTGTGAGAAGAACAGTGACTAACACAACGAGGAGACACGCCGCACCTACAGTGATGTGGACTAGCCTCAGGATCCAGCCGCTGTCACAGCAGAACAAACCCTGAAACCATATGACAGAAGCTCAAGTGAGGGAGTATATACAAGACTGGATACAGATAACAGAGAATAAAAATACTGAAATCAAAAACATTGGTAACTATAGTGATTAAATATAACTGGATAACTGAGTTCTGATTCTGTTTTACCTCAGATATAGCTGTGACAACAGTGCTAACAGCGAGAGCCAGCAGGAGGAGTGGGGAGGGTAACAGGCCTCGCAGAGGTCTCCACTGGCTGTCCTGGAAGTAGTGATGTATGTAAAGCACACTGTGCATGATGCGGAGGCCCATGTTCAGGCAGTTTGCTAATATGAAGCCAACAGCACCAGCCCACCATGTCAGCATGTAGGAGAGGATGAGGAAGGAAACAGACAGAGCCAGCATCACAAGGTTATACCTGCAGAATAAACACAAACATGGGGTCAACAATGTCACAGGTTACATGATGTTTTACAACTGAGATATATGTATATGTGGGTTTTCGCTCTTACTTGTCAACCTCTTTTTGGCTCATTGCAGCAAATACAAAGCACTCAGTGACACCATTAACAGCCAGCAGAAGAACATAGCAGCTGTAGCATCGCAGCAAAGTGGGCCCTTTAACAAGAAATTTAGGATGAATGACTGTAAAAAAAGATTTTTATAACACAAACCCCAAAATAGTATGTTAAAGCTTACATACCTGCGCCACTGCTTAGTAGAGAGCCGCCATAAATATCCAGAGCCAAGTGAGAGTAGGCGTAACCAAAGACTGTTATAATCAGACCAACTACCAGCACCAGCTTCAGCAGACACTCAAGGACCTCTGCAGCTATCGCAACTTCCTCCTGTTAAAAATAATCCTTAGTGTGAAACAATTCCAGCAATAATTCTTCACTAGCTCTCTTCAAAGATGTGTCTGTGTTTACACCCATGACTTGCACCTGTTTCTGACTCCTGACACTATGTCCTCTCTCCAGCACTTTGGCAAAGAAGATGTAGAAGCTTTCCTCGATAGGCAAGAAGATGAATCGAGCCACCATGGAGCCCAGATTATTGACAATATCATACACTCCCTGATCCCCAAAGCTGAGGACATTAAGGAAGGTCATGACATATCGCTCCCCCTCTGTGAGGATCTGCTTAAGGAAGGACTGCTTGAAGAAGCTCCAAGTGAGCTGGGCCAGAGTCCAATCAACCAGTGGCTATAAACAGAACAAAAGAAGAGGATCATCATCATCATCATTTTAAGGTTTATCCTGTTAATTATCAGACTGATTTTATTACTAGAGATCACTGTTGCTGAAAAATATGTTATTTTTACCTCTCCATCAGCTCTGCCAGGCAACACATCTCCAATATGATTCAGAGGAAAACTCATTGTGGCTGCTTCTTTGGAGCCGAGAAAACGAATGAAGTAAACAGTGTAACACAACACCAGAAATCCTGTGTACACCAACTAAGAGAAAAAAAAGCTCAAAATCATGTCAAAAGTTGGATTTAATACAGAAAAAGTGTAGAAGACTCCATTTCTCATCTTACATGAGCAGCAGAGAAGATGTAGAGGCCCCATTCACGGGCAAACACCACCAGCAACACAGTTGTACTGCACTTAGCTATCATTGCTAAGCTCTCTGCGACCACTTTTAGCCTGACAAACATATGAGCTTGTGCCAGGACCCAAAGGGGCTCAGCGAAGAGCTCCTGCACTCCTGACAGGGCAAACAGCATAACTGCAGGACCATAGTAAGGAATTGTTTGGGGGTCTGGGACCTCCAGGAGCCAAAGCCACACAGAGGCAAGCAAGGTTGCCCATAACACACCCAGAGGCAACCTAGAGGGTCAGAAGACACAATTAAGACACACCTCCAAGATGGAGACACTAGCCAAGACACATCAAGTTAACTCACGTCAGCCACAGCAAGTTGATAACTTGTCTCCAGCTGTGGTTTGTCCCAGATACTCCACTCAGACAAGCTCTGCGGAATGCTTCTCTGGATAGAAACACTAACGTGGAGTATAGCAGAGTAAGCCTGCATGAAAAAGACAGTCACGTAAAAGGAGCCAGTATAATCCTGAGTAGAATTTTTCTATTCTATGAGACATACAGGCATCCTTACCTAACATTGACGACTCCAATCAGTTCTTTGGACACAAATCGCAGTGTGAATGCATTCAACAAGAAGGTGAGGACACGAAACATCACCTAGAACAACCATAACATGTAATAACCATTTTACAAGCAATAAAAGAATAAGTATTAGGTGTAACTTTAAAACACAGATGGGTATGCTGACGTGTTTTGTCAAAAACTATGTGCTCACCTGTAGTAGCACATTGTATGAAGCTAAAGTAGACGCGTTCTTCAGAACATCCTGAGAACTCATTTCTGATTTCCTGTAACACGGTTTTAACCTTTGTAAAATAAAACAGAATCAACGCCGTTTCGCTTTGTATTTACGAAACAAAATCACGATACTATCATGATGTGAAAACAGTGATTGGAGAAGCCCGAAATCCAGTGAAATGGCATCTTAATCCAAACAAGACGTAAAACACATTGGCTTGAGAGCGGATCACAGTTCTACCGGCAACACTTCCGTACACATTGTTACGTTGCGCGATGACGTCACCCAGAGTCGTCTCCAGTTCTGCCGGTTCTGCCCACGGTTCTGTCTCGCTAGAGGGCGAACGCATTTTAATTTTATTGGACAAGGTGAAAGAAAATGAGTTTCATACAGAGGGAGTAACGAACAATATGTAATGACTAAAATCATGATTTGAATAAAAACAGTAATACCGTATTCGTTGGAACTTATATTAGGTTCGCTGGTAAGCCTGCGCCATTTTTAAAAAAAATAATTACATTGCCTTCTTGGCACAATTCCCTGTCACTCTGTGTAAAATGTCAAGTTCAATCAATACGTCTTTTCAGGAGTACAAAACCAGAGGGGAAAAATGCGACTGATTTTTACTGAGTGAGCCAGGGCGTTAAGGTGTTCAAGAATTCTGATTCATAATTTTTTTAAAGTATTTTATGCTATTTTAAAAAACAAAAGTTTCCAGTGATTTTTTTCAAGAAACATCAAAGCTATAAATAGCCTCAAATATAAATGTGCAAATGAGTACAGTGATTGTATCGAAAACTTTCAAAACAATGTAAAGCAAACTTTGCGCTGAAACAAAAATGAAAGCCTTCATGGGTGCCTTGACACCTTGCATTATATAATCCTTAATATTAGTAAAAAACCCAAAGTGTCATATTTCTACCACTATTTTATGGTGAGAGTTTATGGTTAATGCAGAGATTTGAACATAAAAGCACCTCAGACTTGGGAGTCAATGATTTTTTAATTGGATGTAAAATACAGTTTGTAAAAAAGACAAAAAAAAGTACACTCTTAGCAAATGAAGTATACACGTTAAAGCCATATACATACACATTGTCTTTATACAGCAGTTCAGTAACTTTCTACTCATTGTTTAAAGTCACTGATGCTAAACATTTTGTACACCTGACTGCATTCTGACAAGCCTTTAAATCCACCTGTGACCAGCAGTTGATCTGTTAACATTTGTTCTTTACATGGCACTTCAAAGTCAGTTACGCAACCACAAGTTTCACTTTGTCAGACATAATTTATCAAGTCAAAGGCAAAAATTCAGTTTTGAAAACTGTTGACACTGATTAACCTTATTTAAACATGATAGGTATTGGTTTGAGACCTCTCTACATGCAGTTTTATCATTCTCAATTTACATTTGAATTACAAGTAATGTGTACACCCATTGGGTTTCCTTTCATCTTCATTGTTTTTACGCACATAGAATTTAACTTGAATTTTACTAAAACAAGAGTTTAAAAACATATGCTACAGATAAAAGCATTTACATAAAGTGAAATGGAACTACTTTCAATCTCCCATTGTATCATTATCATTAATACAGACCTAACAAATAACATTAAGCATTCACACAAACACTATAACATCAATATTTACAGTAAAAAGGCCTGTTTCTATACTTATACTTTTTACACGTACCCCAGGGTAAAAGAGTTTGTGCATTAGAGGAGGTCATACAAATACTGATAATGGAACAGCTCACTCATTTGCAAGTGAATAAGGTAAGAGAATAAGGGAGCTGTATGTTAGCAATGGGATTGTCACCCCACCTGACTACAATTAGTGCAGTCACTTTTCCAAAAGATGCTCCAACTCAGGGTTAATGAATGAGAAGCCAGAGAACGCTGTCTGATCCATGGAGTCTATGAAGTTCTTATCACTGTAGGACAGTCGAGGCTTCTCACTGAGGAACTCCCGGTCAAAGTTGCTGCAGTCATTCGGTGCCTTCTGCAAATGAAAACAAATAGCAATTGGCAAAAAGATATTACAGCAAAGAATAGATAATCCTTACAAAAAATAAACACAAAGAAATACATCTCATGATCTTCATGGTCATGGTCTTCATAATACAATCTGTGGTTTTTTGTTTAGACCATACCACTTTGGGCTTGAAGGGGGGTTCAACCTCTCGCCTCTCCAAGGCCTGCCAGTTGATGGACTTGAAGAAGGGATGTAAACAGATATAACCCACAACCCCGAGCCTGCGAGTAGGGTCTCTCTCGAACAACTGAAGGGGCAGAGAGGCGAGAGTAAGTCATACATCTTATGAACAGTTATTTTTAACTCAATAAATGCACTTCATTCAAAAAAGTTTGGATAATTTTGCTCAACCAAAAAGCTGAATGAATGTATCATCTGGGACATGAATATATGATCGTTGAGATTAAAACAAAAACAATGAAACAATGACATAAACAGGCATATGACAGGCGTCTAACAGCAATTCAGGACCCCTCAATCCCTAACCCCACCTCAAATTGACTTTCAAACTCTGTATATTCTTTTCATCTTGCTTAGGGATGAGTAACTTTCACATCTGAAACGATACAGTACCAATGCCCTGTACCAGACAATCAGTATCGGTATCAACAGTACCAATATTTGTTTCTACTTGTGTGTGTTTAAATACTAATTTGTTTAATAATAAAATCTCAAAGTTTTTCAATTTAACATATTCATTTCTCAATATAAAAATTGCAATACTGCCTTCATGTCCAGCATGGAAAATGTCCTACTCTTCCACTACCTCACAGTCACAAGGATGTGTAAAATTACCTAAATATGCTAGCTTTTGATTTTACGTGAATCGGTATTCAGTACTTCAGACGGCATTAGGTCGGTATCTATAAAAGTACCTAATTCAGCACCCATCCCTAATCTTTATATTGTCTTTTTAACTTGTATTAGTCCACAAATAAAACTAGTATAAAATAAACTCTACTTAAATCACTTCAGAAGTGCAAATGGCATGTGGCTTTACTGCGGCAGATCACTCAGAACAGCACACAAGAAGTGACTCAGTTCTCATTTTTCAGTTACTAAGAAGCTATTTTTCCAGATTTGGATCAGCTTCTGAGCGCTCACTGACATCAACGCTAATTAAAGCTTTCTCTATTTAAGAAAATAACAGACCATGCTGCATTATCAAAACATTATTTAACATGCTGACAGCTGCTAGTAATACATGCACAGCACTGCAAATTAAGACAAACAGCTCACACAACTCATGGCTGTTGATTTAAAAACAACTGTATGGATTCAAACAGAGATCTTTAACAAGAAGTATGCATGTTCTGACACAAATGCTTAATTTACAGGCATCATCATCCACATGAGTCACCTTAATGTGAGATTATAACAGGATAATCACACTCCTGCATAAGATAAACACACAAAAAAGAAATTTCTACTGGAACAAACCCGTTCAAGTAGGTCCTTGGCCTCTTTGTCGATCCATCGAGGATAGTGAGGGGTGTCCATACGAATAGACTCAAACAGCTCATCCTCATCATCTCCATGGAAAGGCGACTGACCAACCAGCATTTCATACACCAACACCCCAAACGACCACCAGTCAACAGAGAAGGAGTATTTCTGACCCAGCAGGATCTGGATAAAAAAAAAATATTATGGTTTATTATTTCTTGACACATACAACACTGGTTGTTTGTTTAAAGTCAGGCAAAATGATAAAAAAAAGGTCACATTTCAGAACAAAGGAGGATCAAGAGGTATAGAGCTCTCTACCTCTGGAGCAATGTAGTCAGGGGTACCGCAGAAAGTGGTGGCACGATTCTCTCCAAACACGTTTTCTTTGCACATGCCAAAGTCGGCAATCTTTATGTGCCCCTCATAATCCAGCATTACATTATCTAACTTCAGATCTCTGCAAAGAAAAGAATCACAGGAGGGTAGGAAATGATAAGGGGTTGTACGAGAGATGATGTATAGCAGTCAATGAAACCTGAAAATGAACAGTACTGTATAACTTTTAAACTTGCTGTTGCAGAACACAGCTTTTGAATCAAAAGCGTAACTACTTCAAAAAATTAAAGACCCAGGGATTTATGTCTTTTCTGGCTGAATGTACTGTAATGTACCTATACCTCAAAGTACATGTTGATTTTTAATACCAGTTATTTTCTTATAACTTGAAAACAAATTGATCTATGATCTCTGTAGGATTTTTGACACAGCACTCTCATGAATAAATTGTATAAAAGTAGTATTTTTAAAACCATGCCATATTCTATAAACATTTTTGGAAAAAGTGAGGATGTAAGGTATTACCAAGCAAAGATTTTCACATTGCACAAGCAGCTGAAATGAAATTAATACTCTTGTGTAGGGAATGGAAATAACCTATAACAATGTGCTGGGATGATTAAAATAAAGTAAATGGAAAAAGTAAAAGGAGTAAAGTAAAAATAAATTATCCTATGAGCATTTTTTTTACTTGCCCTATGCACCATAATGTGATTCAAACATTTTCGCTCTCACCTGTAGATGATCCCTTTGGAATGTAAGAACTGAAGGCCTAAAATGATCTCAGCAGAGTAGAACCTGAAAGACAGATATATCAATCAATCATCTCTGGGTAGAAGCTACTGGTCGGGCTGTAGCTGCCTTAGTGCTGAGCTGCACATGGGTGTCAAGGTAGACTCGTTTCAGTGTCTAGCTGAATTATTAAAGAGGACATTTGTATGGAGTAGTAGACAGGTGAATAACGCTCCAATAATGTGGAACCTGAGAGCTGCTCTGTGCAGAAAGATTAGACTATCTCTGACCTGCTCTGCTTGTCATCTGTGTCCGCTAAAACAATTGTGGATGAAATAGCCTTTGCTCGAAAACCCAATGATCCAACATTTATTGTAAAGGACCATATGACAAGGACTCAATAGCTTGTTATACACAGAACACATTTCACTCCAAATCCTTATGATTACAGATATTCTTGTACAAGTAATAAAATGCAGATATGTATAAGAATTTAAACTCAAATTTAAAAGGGAATACAAAGTGTAGTCTGGGAAATATGGTTGTATTTTACTTTTTAAGAAGCATGGAGACATTACCCTACACTTTCTCCTGCAGCTGGTCAGCAGGTTACAGTAGCTGCTGGGAAAAAAGGACCTCGGTGCTGATAAAGAGGTCACTGGAAACTCTGCAGTTCATTTGCTGCCCGAGGATAAATCTTGCATAACCAAATACAGAAGATAGTTTCCATTCCACTGCAACGACTTGTAGAGCAGCACAGAAGCTTTTTTGCAATCAAATGCTGTCCCTGTCAGGAATTAATGTAACATCATGAAACAGCACACTCTCTTTCCCTTAGTGACTGAGGATCAATTATCCATCCAGGCTGAATACAGTCACTGAGTGAGGATTTCAGCAGATGCCAACACAAGATCAGGTGTCTGTGCTTGTGAAGAAGAGGATTACTCCTGTAATCTCATGGGTCCAGTACATGGCTACAGTTTAACTACATGAAACACAGAGCAGACCCTGTTTCCAATATCAGAACTTTAGTCCTTAGTAAACTTCTCTTAAACATAAATCAGTGTGTTTGTAAATAGGTGAGGAAACATTCTTTTGCTGGTTGCTATTCGGAAAAAAACACACAATATGCAACTTCATATGAAAAAATTGTCCTTGTGCTGACAATGTTTACCTTACCTAAATATCCCCTTAATACGGGAAAGTCAAATGAGTTGTTTTTGAAAATATTTCTTTAATAACAAGACTTCCAGTTTTTGTAAACCAGCGTCAAAACTCAACCTTCAGAACCAAAGGATAACCTCTAAATTATTGCCTTGAAGCTTGATTTTGTGACTAACAGTTACTTCAGCGAATTGTTTCACTCTCTCATATTATATGGCGTTGGGAGTCTTTTGAAAACTTCAGTTGGCATTAGTTCATGTGCTTCCAAGCGTTAGAATCAATAACACATTTTTTTTTCCATCAGTGTGCTTTTGTTTTTTTTTCTGGAAGGGTTCCCATAGTGCAGTGAGTAGGGAGATGAGTGGGTACGACTGAAACTTCGCATATAATCATATACAGACAAAAGGCTGCTTCCTCCTTACAAGGGTAGCCTACTGATGAATAGCAGCTGATGGATAACAGAGGAGTGGCAGCCTATCGAGGTTCAGTACATCATGTGAAAAAAAAATTCAATGTACACTCTCCTTTAAGAGGAGAGCGTACATTCAATAACATCTCCATCAAGCTCAATGATACAGTTTTTATCATTCTCTGACCAGTTACAAGAGTACTGCGAGTTTTTTTCCTTTCTAAATTTAAGTACATGTTATTTCAGTGTGACAGGTGGGGCTCACGTGGTTCTGTGGAGTTCAAAGCGCCCTTTTTCCTGGATATGAAACATCAAGTCTCCCCCATTCAGATACTCCATCACAAAGAAAAGATGCTCCTGTTGGCACAGGTAATTTAGGTTTGTACATCCATTTAAACAGTGATGAGGACAAGAAAAAAATGGTAGACAGAAAAAAGCAGGGGAAGAGCGCTACCTTGGTCTGGAAGGTGGAGTAAAGGTGTGTGAGGAAGGGGTTTTCCCAGGCTAAAGCCAAGACTCTCTTTTCTATCATGGTGCATTCCACATCGTCATCCATCAGCACTACATCTTTTTTCAGAGCCTTCACTGCAAAGTACTCTCTGTGACCCTTCAGCTCTGCCAGGAGAACCTGTGAAGCAAAACAAAAGAAACAGAGTGAAGAAAAGAGAAGCAAAGAAGTTCACACTGCCAGTTTTGCATTTTCTCTTTTATCAAACCTGTGTTAATCAAAAGCATTGAAAACATCAATTTCCAGTGGTAATTAATTCAGGCACCTTTTTAAAACCAAATGTCATCCAACAAACAAATGCCAACAACTTATGTGAACGTCTCTTACAAGTCCCAAAGATTCCAGTAACGTTATGATGGATCTGTTTCAATCATTAACAGTTTAATTTACACCAACATGGCTGATGTTTACCTTGCCAAAACTGCCTTTCCCCAAGACCTTGTGGAAGATAAAGTTGTCTACATTGATGCGGGTCAGATGAGTAAGACGAGACTGAGGCCGAGGGCTGGACCCCTCCCAGAGTTTGCCATAGGTTGATCCATCTAAATTACAAATAAAAATGTTTTGCATTTGCAATTTATCCTGCAAGTATGAGCCTAATTTTGCCTATACTGCTTATACATATAAAAACAAGCGCTTACACATACAGTCAGACACTCATTTACCATTGATTTCCAGTCCAGCAAGTTTGTTGACCTCATCATAGATTCCAATATCAGACAGATCAGGCAGATTTGGATCTGAACGACGGGTGGATTTCTGGTGCAACAGCAGATGCAACAATGTCAAACATCAAAGTTAGAAACACACATTCTCAGCAGGGTTTACTCATCTAGCTGGGGTATAACCAATGTGGAAACACTTAATCTGATTCCTCTTTGAAACAACAGTGCTGTCTTTCAACACTTTAAACATTAAAAATCTTTAGTATCCAGTGAAAGAGAATGAGATAACAAAAGTTTTACAATGGGCCACTTCTTAAACACACACACACAACATAATACTCAGGTTTCCACTTGGGTCAGATGTAACGCTCAATAGTTAGTCAAAACACAAAGGGATGTTGGGCTTCACATTCAAGTGAGTTTTAAGGTTTATTTCACAAGCTATATTGTGTAAGTCACAAAAGTTCAGTGTAAAATGAGACTGCAATGTTTAAGACCGGTCCTTTCTTAGAGTAAAGTTTTATGTACAGACATTATTAAGGGATGAATGGGGTCATGGTTGCAGCAACAATAGATGTCCAGCTAAGGCCACGGATTAAATGAATGACCCTTCAAAGATTTAAGTGGATCATAAATGAATTTCGCTCAACACTATGTGATTCTTGTGTTTAATAACAGCTTTCTAGAGCTGACTGTGAGGGCAGTCACACTGTTGTACACTATTCATTGACCATAATGTCAACTCTTCAAGATAGTTTGTACTTTCAGATAATCTTTAAGCAGAACATAAAAGAGCAGAAATGTTGTTCACAAGATGTTTTACAGTGGTTGGGTGAATTTTCCATCATTTTTCTACCAACATCACATCCATGAGTGTCAATATCTTGTAATATTTTTTAGCACATTTTCACAACAGGATAGTTCGGTTTCACTCCCAGGTTTTACAATCCTCACTTTAGACACCAGCTAAACAACTCAATTTTTCTAAAGATGGATGAAAATAAAAAGAAATTGGATTGGAATCAAGCTCTTTTTCATTCAGCAAAGCTTTAAATGATTCAAGATCTTGTCTTTGAACAACAAGAGGGTGAGAGATAATGCTATCAGATATCTGTTGCAAAGTTGTAATTTAATTATGTGTGTATGATACCTGAGTCTTACTTGTCTTTTAAATTCTTAAGACTTTGACTGCAACAGGGACTGTCTCTGTGAACTCACCTGGCTGACTTGTGTCAGCGCCTCAGCCAGGAGTTTCTGGTTAATACCACAAAGGTTGGCTACTTTATCTTGACATTTGTGATGGACATTCATGGCACAATCTACACAAAGAACATTAGAAAAATCTTTTAAAGATAAAAGTTTGGTTACACTCTGATAATTTCTCCATACTGCATGCAACGTACCTTCGCATTTAAGTCCTTGTTTGACCAGACCCCACAGCAGACTTCCACAGTGGTCGCAGAAGGTGGGACTCATGTAGTTATGAGTCTTGAAACGGTGTGGCATGTCAATTTTGAAGCGCTCCTTCTGGAACTGTGGGGACAAGCAGCATTCATCATCTCCATGAAAGACGTGTGGTGAGCGAATCCTTATCGGTACCCTGCCATGCCTCACAGGCCTGCGCACCTGCCTCATCTCTATTACTCTGCTTCTTTTCCACAGACTCTACTTTCAAAGGTGACTACAGTAGTGTAGATGGATAGAGTTCCTCCTGTCTTTCTACATCTGCCTCAACAATGATTTCAAATGCCCCACTGGAACGGCCCCACATCTTTTATTGACCCCATGGGTGGGGTGTGTTTGATCCCCATGATACCATTATGCATGTCAGTTGGTCCCTGACAGGCTTTATCCACTAATATTGATTCTCACTGAAAAGAGCCTGTTTTTGAAAGTAGACCCTGACTACTGTCTCCTACCAGTTCAATGATGAACCATTGTTGTTTGTGCTAAGAAAAGAGATAGTATAGAAAAAAGGCAACACTTCAATAACATGTTGGGGCATAATTACGCTCAGAGTACACTGTGTACTGAACAAATATGTGATACTCACCACAGTGTCCCGACTGTTGGCAGCAGTGCCAGTGCATCTGCCGATGATTTTGTCTATACATTTTTTGTGGATGGCTGCATTGCATTCTGGTTAAAAAATAAAGTGAGATTAGAAAATATAGGTAATAAAAATAAAACACAGCTTTGATGTTAATAGACCCTTCTACAGGCCTGCTTATACATATACTGCACAAACAAGATCAGATTCTGTACACTTACGTCTGCATTTATAGCCTTGCTTGTTGAGTCCCCTGTGGGAGAGAAGATGACATCAAAAAGTCAGTGAAGTATTTGATTTACATGAGGATGTCAGCTGTTTACTGATAGATCACTTTGTAGTCGCAACTTTAGAACACGCCGTCTAATTTGTTTGTCAGGCTTCCTCCTTTTTTTTAAGAACAAAAGATCTCTTACTCCAGAGAGATCAAATGAGCTTGTGGGCAGATCTGTGAAGGTCTGTAGCCTTAAGAACATACATTATCACTGCCAGAAACATACAGTATAACCACAAGACTTATCACACAAACTCTTTGAATTAAATCTTAAGTTAAAAAAGATGTCTAGGTTTTTGACAGAAACTTGTGGGCTCTGCACTAAATGCACCCAAATATCAGGAAGTCCTTTGCACCATGTTTTAAGTCTTCCTGTTTGGTGTTTTAGTTAATCTGATCAGTGACTAAAGCATTTCCTTAGAGCTGATGTTAAGGTTGGTTCAAAGGGAAAAAGCGTGGCACAAACTGACCAGACAAATTCTCTGCAGACGGAGCAAAAAGTGGGTTGTCTGAAAAAGGTGGCAATGAACTCATGGTTCTTTATGAAGTGGATCTTGGCCTGCTTGATTGCCCCACGTCTACGGTTAAGGGTTGGAGCCTCTTCTTCCTTTGCAGCCTGTTTACTCTCTAACAGATGGACAGAGAAACACAGTCAAAGGTTATTGTGTATTAGTCACCAATTGAAAACCTTACAGATTATCTATGGGGACACAGGAATTTTTCAAATGAATGTCTATGAATGATTACAGTGGACCACAAACCCACTAAAAACACAGACACTAGGCTGAAGAGTGAGTGTGATTAAATGGGTAACTAATATAGAACAAAAGGAATAGTGACTGGAATTCATTCAAACGTCCTGTGGATTGAACGGCCAAGTTTAAACAGTATAGTTTTACAGTATCACATGAAGGTTTGCTGATGAAAACCAATGTTGAAGATTATTTCCCCTATTTCACAATACTCAGCCTTTCTTCTGTTTACTCTATATCTGAATCAGATTCTAATCTGACTGACTGGATCCTACTTTAGTATCAAGTTTTAGCAGAGGCAGGCATTATTTTTAAACTTGGAGAGTTAGAAAAAGACAAAGCCACATATGTCCACGCACAGATCATAATTTCCCTTTGGATACTGTCCATTTATTGCTTAAAGCAACGGTCTGGTATTTTACTTGACAAATAAGAAAAGTAAGTGGCTTTAGTACAAAAAAGGTGAAAGGGACCACATACAGTCCAGAAGCAAAGGTTGAGTTCTTCACTTCTACAATGGTCTTTATGTTTACTGACAGAAAAGTTAACACTATGAATCCTTGCCGTTGTTTCCAAGATGCTTGCCTGATGGCCAGACAATATCAAATATACTGTACTTTCCATTGAAATGAAAGCTTTTGAGATCTTTTAACAGTGACTAAAGGCGGGAAGAATATCTTTTGTAACATTTCAATCAGAATTTTGTGACACTCAATTGCTGCCTGGCGATGCAACAAAGTTGGCGTCAGTCAGGTCTCATCGAACAAAACTAAACAGTACTAATGAGATGTCATTTTTAAGTCTCCTGGCCTCTTATCACAATTCCTATTCTATTGTAGAAGAAAACTTCACACAGGCTTTCGTGGCAGTATGGTAAACCTTTGCCCAGGAAAGTCTTAATCCCAGGTGTCTCAGAAAGTTATATAGATTTTATGATAAAGATTCTGTAAAATCTCTTAAGTCTTTGTTTTTTTCCTTCACCTGTATCCCCACCCTCCAGAAAATACTGCACTGCCATCATCACTTTCCCAGAGGGCTGGAGATCCACCTGAACACACAGAGTCAGATATAGAGAGTTAGACAAACAGCCCAGATTGTCGCTCTCCAGGGAACTGAGCACACTCTGTTAAGTCCTACCCAGAACTCAGCGCGCCCGTTCGCCTTCTTGCAGCGCTCAGCAAGGACAGACACCCCAACAGTGACCTCAGCCAGCGGCTCCTCAGCTGTCTTCATCAGCAGTACCTCCAGCACACGACCCTCATAGATGTGTGCATCAAAACAGGCCTTCCATGCTGGGTACATGGTGGGCTTCCTCTGAACCAGGGTCTTACCTCGTTCTAGCAAAGGCAAAACAGACTGAGTGAAATCATGGAAAAAAAAATCTTTGTTTTTTTGTTTTGTTTTGTTTTTTTGTTTTTGAAGCAGGTGACAACTCTTGTGAACAGGATTGTTTGTATTTAAAGTGTTTCTCACCCGTCGTCAAGGCCTCCTTCATCTTAATTGCACAGAAGGGCGCGTCAGCCAGAGGAGGCAGGACCCCCAGGTCATACGAATTAAAGGCAATCCTCAAAAAAGGAGCCATATTGACGAGTGCCCAGGTCACCTGCTCACAAAGGTAAAAAAAGAAAAAAAAACAGAGTATAAAACTGGTGACAGTTATCTATGACATGCTTGTCCGAAAACATGTAAAAACTTTTACAAGCAAACAAAAAGACAGATATTCTTGCAGTGATACTGCTGGGCAAATTTAAGCATTAAGATAGAAGGTGATGGTTCCTGTTTTAACTCTAAACTCTTAGTATTCACACTAAAAATAAATTCAAAGAGAAAATAATTTAGTGCCTTTTAGCCAACAGAATGAGTAAATAAAAAAGTACAACCCTCTGCACCTGCACAAAAAAGATAAATGACTGTGTCACTGTGGACACAGAGACTTTTTACAGAAACGGGAAATAACTCGACTCTGGTTGCACCATGCATTTGCATCACCCCTTTACTTCTTTAACCCTTTGAGACATTTCAAACAGAAGAGGCACATTTTATATCCTTCAAAGCACAAGCTTGTAATTTGTTATGAAATGCTTAAATGAAGCTTATGGGTTCACATCTTTTGTTTTCTTTTGCACTGACAGATAACATACTTCTATCACCATGCACTATGAATATTTTCAGGTAGCAGTCAACTACTCTCAGATGACGTGGTGCAAATGTGATGCCTACAGTTGTATGATGTTTGATGGCAAAAAGACACAACAACTCTTAATGTTGGCATTATTTGGATCTAGGCACGATGCAAACTATCGTCAAAATGTGCATCACAGATTTTGTTTCCTATGGTGTGGTCCATTTACTCTGCATTTCATGCTTCTCTGTACTTGTACTTTGAGGTTAAAACAGCTTTAGAAACCATCATATTTTTTTTTCCACATCTGTAAAAGTGTTGGGATCATAATTTGGGCTTTTGTGGTGGGACAGATATATTGTTGAGGAAAATGTTACATGACTGAATTATCATCAATACCATTTGCATCCCTTGTGCATTACAACTAAAACAGGCTCATAGTGACACACTGGTGAGGGATCGATACCACCCTACATTTCTCACGCGGTTCTGCATTACCTCACAGATGCTACAGATTGAGCCTCAGCTTGTTTTGCAACAGTCTATGCGCCTCTGGTTTCTTTATCACCACTACACAAGTTAACGTAAGCATCTTGTATGTTGAGCAGGCAATTCAGTTACAGCGATCCTCTCAGGCGATTTGATTCTATCTGTTCAATAACCCCTTTGTATAAGTCACAACCACTTTGTTACATGTGCTGAAATCATAACTCTGCCACTTCTCTGGTTGCCTGTCATTCTGCTTTCCTGAGTATGTAGTCTGCAGCTGCAGCAGAGGGGGTGTTTGCCTGTGCTACAAAGGCAGAGCAAGCCTCAACATGTCACTAATCCAAACACAAGCATGCAGTGCACCGCAGTAGTCCTTGCTGGTATTTGCAATCCTAAACCCTAAACCGCCCACACTGAGACCAGGAAAATAAGACAGAGAGAAAAATACAGAGCAGGAAAAAAAGAGTTCACTAATAGTGTACGGTGATGATGTTAACTCGTTCTCTCACTGCTGCAGCCAGCTGTTATGTCAGGAGTTTTTGGGGATCAATAACAAGCACACTGAGTGATTCAGAGCATCAGAGATTGATTACTTTTCAGACTGTACATGTGCAGTTTCGATTTGTGCCTTCAGTTAAACTCAGTAGTGACCTGAAATATGCCACTGTTTGCAGTAACTTTCACTGAACTTCCTAATATTCATCCTCACAAAGTGTTCGTCCTAATACACCTTCACTGACAAAACAAGGGGTGTGTGTATCATCTGGAGTAGCACTCTTCTAATTAAACTTATTGTACTATTACGTCAAGAATCTGGCGCCAGGGGCAGTGTGTTCATACAAGAGAACTTGTGGACACGTCTTTTTGTTCCTGTTTTGCGTACAATTAAAGACTGTATCTTCAATACTGGCATCCATGATACATCTTAAGAATTCCAAGCGTTTATGGTGACAGTGAAAGTTTTTTTATTATTATCATTCAAACTTGAGTTAAAATATAAAACATGTTTGCATTATTACAAGAATATTTGTTAAAAAAACAGATGCTGTTTGTAATGTTAAGAATAATTTTATAACTGTAACAATCTGCTTTTTTTTAATTGTGGTGTTAACACAGTGTCCCTCCAGGTCACACATACACACATGCAAAGGTTGTGACATATGAAGCCTTATATTACAACCCTACAACACACTGCAGAGCCGGATGTCACTGTGATTTACAATGCAAACGTGAGCAAACAGTTAGCTACAGAAAACCCAGTCAGAGAATCTGACACTTCTTCTCACACAATTTCATTCTCAGAAGGATGTGGTTGAGTGTCACTGGGCTGAGCACAGGTGTCACCTTACGTCTGACTCATAACAGTTTCCATTAAGATTCTCCGTATGACAAATAAATGTAAAGATTTACATCAAATCGTCTTCTCGCTGTGCTGTCCAGACCTGCTCACATTCCAGCTCGACGCCCCGGTGTTGCAACGTTTTCTGTGACCTCGGTGATTCTGTGACCTGGACAGGAATTCCATAAGGAATTTCTGACCAGGTCACACATGATGCTACCAAAGCCGCCACCACACAGTTGTTTTTATAGCCCAGCTGAGGAGAGGTAGCTGCTAAAAGTGAGCACATTCAACCAAAAACTACAGTCTCACGTTCCCACAACGGAAAAAGGTGGGGCAATATGGGTCTTACTGCTCAGGGCTCACCTGTCCATGGTTAAAAAGCCAACCAGGCAACTTTTTCTTGTATAGTGGACCGCTAACACAAAAAAAGGTGTCTTACAGAAAAACGACTCTGTAACCATTTTCATTGAAACGTCCACGGAAAAAAAGTAGTAAAAATTATTTTGGTGGAAAAAAGAGAATGACTTCTGATTTTAATCAGACTAAGAATGTTTTGATGGCCACAGACAAGGCGTGAACACAGTGCGAATGTTTTAACTATGACTAAACTAATGTCACTATAGCAGTAGGTGTTGAGACTTAGCTAACTACCGTTAGCAACAGCGGTCGCGGTTAACTGGTTAAACCCAGAGTTTGTTTCCCCCGAGATGAAACGAGAAACACGAAGAAAAAGAAGGGGAAACGAGTTTTAGTACTCAAGCAACTTACTGCAAACTACAACCGTTAAACGAGCTTGAAACCTATCAGAAAGTATCAAAAACGGCTGCCTCACCTCGTTCTGCAAACGCGGTGCTGGGTCTATTTCCCCGCAACACGATGAAAGTTGCTCTTTCTCTTCCTCTCGTTTTTTCTTAGCTCTGTAATTCCGTCGATTGAGGAAGTGTGGCGCGCGCTCACATTGGCTTTCTCGGCGAACAGTGACGTTTACCTGCTATGTGCACACACACTCCCTCTCTCTTTCTCTGTCATAACACACACACACACACACACACACACACACACACACACACACACACACACACACACACACACACACACACACACACACACACACACACAGTGGCAAAGGCACCCAGTTGCCCTATTTCTCAAAGTCCAGGCTGTCAGTAAAAGATGTATTTTTTCCACATGAGTTTTACTTTATTGCACACAACTATGTTTTAGCAAATATAACGTTTTTTCCATTTTGACCCTCGGGTCCCACCCTGTTTTACAGTCTATGGTCCCACCCAATCAACCTCAGCCTGAGGTATTTCTTTACCTGTTCCTCATCTGAGCCAATAAAAACGCATAGGCGGGAAACAAATATATTTAAATATTTGTATTAGTGATTGGTGAGCCCAGGTTTACAGTATATAATCTGTTATGTGGGTATTTTCAGCTAATAGTGTTTGTTTTGCAAGGGATGGAGTCATGTGACTGGTGGTGTAGGCTGTGGGGGTATTTTTGAGGATAGAGTTAGGCTTTTCTGGGAAGGAGGTTGAAGATTTGGCTCCCTTGCTGCCAAATGGTCTTTTCTAGTGCTAAACGAATTCCAAATTTATTTCATGCCAAGCATTCACCTCTGCCTCATGCACACACACACACACACACACACACACACACACACACACACACACACACACACACACACACACACACACACACACACACACACACACACAAAAACACACACACACACATACACTTGACCTAAATATAGAGTTGCTTCATGAATGAGTCACATTTTAAGCTTAGTTGCTGTTAATAAGCATTAGACATTTTACTGCTGCCATGAGAAATCTACCAGGAACAGTGTGACCAAAAGGGCACAGGTGTGTCAGTGCTCCCTTCACTTCTCAGAGGTCTTACATAACCGCACATTCAAACTCTTGGTGGACACAGGAAGTCTTCAGTGAAGATAAGGTGTGTGCACCAAAGACTTAATTACCCAGCTGCTCTTTTCTGACATTGACGGGTGCATATTCAAAGCTTGAGGGAACCCCTCTTTTCAGATCTTCCTCAAGAAAACAAAACTACACGTTTTAACTACAGCATAAATAAAGCATGCAGAGCTGAAAGAGAGCCAGAAAAAGAGCCGCAAAGAAACTTTCTATGCATGAAACTGGCACATCAACCTTAAAGGCAGTGCATCAGCTATTGCTGTGAATCAATTAGTGATTATGTTATGGGACCAGGATTACCCAGTAATAAACCTTAGAGGGTTTTTTTTTTGTCTTGTTGAGTGACCCAAACAATTTTTTAAGTAAAATAATCAAAATATCAAAATCAAGCGTCCTTTTTGCACCATCAGCAGCTCACTAAACAAAGAAGTTAAACAGTTTTTATTTGTAAACTTTGAATGTCAAAGCAGACAGCAATTGAAATATTTTTTCAAAAAGTAAAAATTGAAATATTTGGGAATAATGATTTGAAAATATAAAAAATGTCACAGACCCCCTGCAGTACCTCCACAGACCCCCTGGGGGCCACAGAGCCCCTGTTGAAGACCTCTGAGTTTAGCAGTTGAAAAAGGATGGATGGATGGATGGATGGATGGATGGATGGATGGATGGATGTGTCTTAAGTCCTTTAAATTGTTTCAGTTCAGCCTGGTGTTGACACTGACTTTGATCTTAAAATCTCATTTATCATCTCACACTTTGTCTAGGAGTGAGTTCTTTTTTTCTGAAATTTGTTCTTCAGTCTAAGATCTTGTTGAGGTTGGAGTCTTACATAATTAGAAACCAGGCGGACTTGACTGACAGATAGGCACACTGTAACTGTTAGCAAGAAGACCTAACACTGGTGTAACTCCCCCTCTTTGTCTGTGGCCAGTTTGTCCCATATTAAGTTAAGTAAGAAATTTTAACATGGTGTCCACTAACAAGCAGATTCAAAACTCTGCTCTTGCATGTTTTCATCTTACACTATTCAGTAAACAATCACTTATGACTTTTTTACAGTAGGTATGATTGTGGAAGAAAAGAAAGGGCAAATAGTTCAACATGACATTAAAATTTTAAATCAGTGCCTCACTTGGGTCACCCCAGTCAAAAGTCTGCATGTGCCCCTGTTCTTGTTTGGTCAGAGACTCAAGGTAGATTAACGCCTCAGTGACAGCTGCTGACATATGTTGATACAACTTTCTCTACAGAGAGCTGCCAGTGACAGAATGGTCACAAGGAATGAGAAGAACAGTGTGGCCTCCATGTTTAGGCAACAGGGATAATAAATGTTGAGTCGCTGGTGCCAAGAGTGTTGAGGGCTGTGTTTTTCTGTTTGTCCTGCTGAGAGAAAGAGCTATTTAAAGCAAAGGGGAGGTGGAATAGGTGTAACATTGACTTGGCAGTGTAGGCCGCAAAGAGTTTGCAAAGTGGGACACATGGGTGCAGTCTTTCTTCTCTCTTCTCAACCCTCTCCCCATTGAGAAACACAGGACAAGGTGCAAACAGAAATGTGGAGCCAATGTCAAGTGAACACGACTGTTTTCCACATGTCCTAATTTTGAGAGTTTTTATTTAAACCTTTGGCAATTATGTAATAAAGTCTTTTCTTTCCTCTGAGGATCTGCCGCCCACACAACACTGTGAAAGATGGGAAGGCATGCTGTTGTAACTCACGACATGAACACAAACACTGTGTAGCCTTTTCAGACTAAGACTGAAAATGACCTGAAAGTTTCTCAGTGTGAGTCTACCATTAAAAAGTTTTCCACAACTTTTCTGTCACAGCATTGCGTGGAAAAACATGCCATGGAGCAGATGAAGAGAAGTTTTTCAGCTTTTCAGGCACCAGTTTATAATGATTCCTGAGGCTGAGCACATATGACAGACAGAGCTGAAAGTGTCTGACGTTATTGAGTAGGCTGTGTGTGTATGATTGATTGTTTGCTCCTCTCTGCAGCACTCCTGCCTGTAGCGATATGGACATGAGCTTTGATTATGACACTGTTGCTGCTACCCTGCTGTAAAGGAACATTTTTCTCACCATCTGGTGACAGCAGGATTTCATCATTTTTCATTTTGAATTAAAAGGAACACAGCGAACCATTAAAGAAGCAACTCTTCATCTGATTTTTAGAGATTTTAACAATTCTACTGGCTCCAATAAATCGTATCTTGTTGTTACCGTTGAGGTGTGACATGGTAAACATGAGCAGAAGTATGTTAAAAAACATGAACATGATATCTGTGATCTTCATCTTTTTATGCAGAAGGTCATTATTCACTCCTCTTTTCTTTCTTGGGTTTGCCTTGGGATTTTACATGCAAAATGTGCTGAATAACAGCCAATTAAGATAAGTCATCCAAGAAGGAGGATTCAGGGAGATGTGCAAGGAGTGTGGGATGATTTGTGCTTTTAAAACTGTGATTTGCAAGGATTTTGTTGGTATTGTCACAACAAAGGGCAATAAAAGAAACACAATACTGCTTAGATTTGGAAAAAAAAAAAGGTAAAGCAGCAGAGAGGGGAGAGAACAGAAATGGGGCTAAGGAGACGGAGAGCAGAGTGATGGATGATCCATCCTCTATATAGGACAAGGCAGGAGCAACTTTTTCAGGAGCCCTAGAAAGCAAACTTTCTGCCTGCAAATATTCTGGGTCAGGAATCCTCGGGGGGAAACGAGAAGCAGAACAGGCCTAGCCACTCGTTGGCCACACTACACACTGGCCTGTGTGTCAGTCAGTCTCCCAAGAAGCATCGAGTGTGATCTGAACCACACAGCAGGCTTGGCGTTTCATGGGGACGGACCACACATGGACCACATCAAAAGAGATAAGATGTGCTACTTCACGGGGTGTTCAGCTTAATTGCTAACTGTTTGTCAGCATACAGGCTAATATTTCCGTCTCTGTGTATTTACAGAGCATCATTAGGAAGGACACAGTGGCAAAAGTCAATGACAGCCATTCAAGCCTTAAACTGTAGCCCTCTAGAGGACAAAAACAGAGTACAAAGAAAACACAGGGATAACATTTATTCTTACAACATCTTTTCTTGATTTTAATTTATTTGTTAGACATTTCAATATAACTACAACAAGTACAGTACAAAGTTTAATCCAGGGCCAACTTGTGCATATCTGGATGTTGAGCCTTAGAACAAAAAAAAAAGTATGTTTCTGTTTAAGATATTTAAACTAAAATGAAACAATAGAGGGATATTTCTCCCAATAAAAAAAGCACGCAAAGTAATATGGTTAAGTACTGTTACTTAAGTTTTTGGCCTCTGAGATTAAGGTAAACATATTTTAATAGGTTCATTTCTCTATATATAAGTTTTAAGAAAGCAATCTTTTTACTGGTTGAACAGTCTTTCATAATACAGTACATAGCAATCTGCAGACACCTTTATACATTTTATATCACTTTTTCTTTGATGCAGGCTGTGATTTGAAAAAATGAGTCATAGAAATGCGTTTAATTTAATGAAAGAACATATGTAGATATAAAGACAAATCAAATATATTCATTAAGATTTAATTTGTTCTGGAAAACAACAGCTAGTGGGTTATTTTTGCAAAAAGTATTCCTTCATTTTCCCAAAAGTCTCACTGTTGTTCCTGAGGAATGTCTGATCAGCTTCTGAGAGGAAATACAGGTCACATCATGTAATGTTTCACACTTGCAGGTATCTGGGCCAATGCCTGTCGAGGCTCCCAGCTTCACGCCTGCTGCAGCAGCAGGCAGGGGACACAGGAGGGCATCAAAGTAGGTAATCATGTCCCCTCTCAAAGAACATCATGTCGCCTTTTATTCAGTCCAGCCAAACAAGTTGCAGCTTGCAGACATTATTCACTTATCTTTTCTTTTGGTTTCACAGTCGGTCTGTAGCAGAGGAAAGGCAACTTCAGCAGAACAGTCGATCCTATAAAACTGTGGCTTCCTCCATGGCATTTACCCATCTGTGTGAGGAGTTACATTTTTACAGTTAGTGATATACAGGATGACCCAAAGCTGTGCAAAAAGGGTCAATTTAGTCTACACACTGAACAATATCACTTTGCATGCCTGTAAGTAAGAGGGATAGCAACATTACAGACTGGGGTCAGTTTGAAGCCTGCTACCGAAACTGAAAATGTGTAGTCCATTAATCATTACATATTCTTTTTATAAATCCTCAAACATTTTAACAACACTTATTGATGCCAATATGTTTTACCTCCGGGCTGTGTAGTTATCAGATGCTTTAAAAGTGTAATATAAAGTCTTTTTGTGGTAAAGCTGGAAGATGTTGGCCTCCTCCTCCCCTTCTTGTCTGTCAGGAAGCTTCACAGTGAATCCCAGCAGAGGTAAACTCTCTGATGCTACTTTTTCCTGCAGGCAGAGAAGAAGATCCTAAGACACAGAGATGTAACCGTGGGCATGTCTGTGCTTTTATTTGTAGAAAAATGATAGCTTTAGAACACTTTAGTATCAGTGTGAAAGAAAATGTGTTTTCAGGTTAAAGGGGAGAGCATGTTTCCCCTCACCTCTTGGCCTCTGTAGGTGTAAAGCACCTTGTCTTTCAGGAGGAACCACAGTTTCTTCCAGCTTCTCTTGCTCTTCTTGCTGCACTGCAGACTGCCACTGATGGAGCCTTCCTCTGACACTGTCACCTGTAGAGCACGAGGGAGGAGGAAGCTAATGAAATTACACAGCAAAACACAGCAATCATACACATCAGAGACTTTCCCGCAGACCGCTCAGTGCATCCAACACAGGCCTCACTGTGGTGTGGGTATGAAGTGTAAGGCACACATGGGAGGGTGTCTTGTACCTGGGTGAAGGAGGCATTGCCTTTGCGATGTCTCCAGATGTTAGGAGGATGAATGTTTTGGAACACAGCAGAAAGAGGACGGCTGGAGCGGTTTGGACGAGGGCTGCCCTTTCCTGACAGTGTGGACAAATCATCCCCTGTGGGAATACACAATTTGGCCACTGCAGGGGACAAGACTGACAAAAAACTGTAACATTCTAACTAACAAAACAGCATGACAGTTTAACTAAAAATTCATACACAAAATGTAAAATCCAAAAGTTTAAATGAATGAATGTGTAATGATGTTTGCAGAGCTTCCCCACCTCTCTTCTTTAGCTCATTGTAGCAATAATCACAAACTTTGGCCATACGGTTGTTCATGTATTTCAGTGGGTATCTGTTTTTGGAGCAGCTCCGACAAACAATCTGTGTAAAACAACACAAACTTGTCTCAAAAAGATAGCAAAACAGAGAGAGAATTTATGCTAATAAAGACATTGGTAGACTGTTGAATTCCACTGAACTATTGATTTGTTTATGACTCACTCTTCCGCAGCTGTAGCAGTGGTGTCTGCGCAGAGTGAGGCTGAAATCTGAGGTGCAGTTCATGCACATCATCACCTGTGAGACTGGAACAAGTGTGGGGGCTTTTTCACCAAGAAACAGGCGCAGACCATCTCTCGTCTGGAAAAAACATCAATGAAAAGATTAGAAAAAGAAAACTTTCAAACTGTACAAATGCACTATAAATCTAGATTAAATGAAATTATACTGACAGGAAATAACTTTAAATTAAACACTTTGGTTCATTGACACAAGTGAACTTAATCTAATAAGAAAGAACGATATTATTGCTGGTCCACCTCTCCTAAGCCCACATTGTTGAATGCTGTAGATCCCCTGGCATGTTCAGCCACAGAGCGGCTCAGAGTGTAAAACCAGTCCTCCCTTTCAATGAAGGAGCTGCAAATTAACACAAATCACAATGCTATTAAAACTATAATCTTATTAAGCAATACAAGAATCATTAACACCATATAAGCAAAATATCCTTGCAGAAAGCATTTCAGGTTCAAAAAGTATTGAACTTTAGATATCATTATCAGATATCATCTCTTATTCCAAGCAATATCATCTACCTTGCAGACAGAGTGATGGAGATGTCTGCTCCCTCAATCCTCAGGGCGTTTTGTACATTCTCTATAACAGGTTTACTGATCTGAGAAGTTGGTAAAATGAAAACAAGTTTAAGACAGACAGAGAGAGAGAGGAGAGTGAAGAGCATTAAAGTACCAGTCAGAGAGTAAGTGTCATTTATTTTTAGTGTGTGTCTTTTAATCAATTCCCTGTTGGCTGCAAACAGGTAAAAAGTTATTCAAAAGTTCCTGAATGGGGCGCCAGCATGGCTCAGTGGTCAGGTTTCAAGTTTCACACCTCATGTACAGTGACTGTAGCACTTGGAGTGGATGACCTGAGTGTTGGTCCATGCTGTGTGTAATTCATCGCTCTCTCTTCCTAGGTTTATAACTGGTACACTATCCTTTCTCTGCATAAAGCAGTGGATGAGCACATGAAAGACTAACCTTCAGTCCAGTGAGATGCAGAGTATTCTTCAGCCTGTATTTGCCATCCTGCTGAGGGTATGTGTACAGCAGCACATCATTCATCTGACAACAGATATAGACAATGTTAACTTCATAAAAGTGGTACTCCAGTACTGTTAACAAAATAAACATTAAAACACAAATACAACATAAGGTAAAATTATTTTTTTTTAACGGACAGCTTCACAACTTCACATTCAGACATGTTTCCCAACTGTGCAGCACGTCTCCAGCAGATGTCACTCTAACACTGAACAAATCCGCGTCTTAATAGAGTTAATTTTTTTTAATATCCACTGGTTAACGTAGACTTAGAACATCAAGCACATTTAAATTTAATTTGCTTTCATTTAATTTTTTTGTTTAATTTGTTCATCATTTTTTTCATATCAAGAAAAATTTTACCAAACAACACTTCCTACAAAGAGCAAGTCTGGGCTGGAACTTATTGTCATATTATTTAAAGAGACATGACGTGAGTCTACTGTGAGCATAACTTTTGGAAACACTTAAAAAGCAACGGTGGCCATGAACATATAGACAGACCAATTTAGAAAACAGAGAGACAAGTACGGTAATATTGTTTAAGGTTAAAATGTTATTTTTTATATATCTATATAAATTAAGTTGATATAGATATATATATAATGAAGTTTCTCAAAGACTCAAAGGCAGGCACCAACAAAAGCCCATTTGTGACATCAGAAGCCTGAAAGATGCGGATGAACCTTCAGCATAGGGACACTGAGTATGAACTCTTTAATAATGTATCATATAGTAAGAGTATCATGACCAAGAGAGAAGATGGATGTTATCTTATAAGGATTTGTTTCTTTTCTCATTTATCTGATGCTAACAAACGATCATTTCCAGGAAGTATTTGTGTATTTCTGAAGCATGTTTCAGCATATCTCAAAATTTATGGTCATACATAAATGAAACACCTTAGTAAATAAACATTAAAGTTGATATAAAAACGCATTATTACCCAGTGTAATGTTCTCTACAGTATGCCATTTTACATCCTGTCCCTGTATGGTTTGATTATACAGCTTTAATAAAACGTGATCACTTGTAAACTGTCTGGATTGAATTTCTGCTGTGATGATTACCAACATTCCTCCAGAAGAGACATTTACAAGCTTTTTTTAGTGTCAGCCTAGACCATAAGTCTTAATAGATTCACTACAGGAAAAAAAACACCACTTTTTGATAATACTGGATTGGATCTAAACTTCCAACATTTGTGGACTGAAACATTTCTAAACAATATCTGTATTCAGATTAGAAAGTAAACTGTTCAGTCCTGCTTTTACCATGAATTAAGTTTCAAACTAATATTTAGCAATTAGAGTAAGAATCCTTGGAGCTCTCAGGTGAACCGGGATACTTCAGTACATAAGAAGTTGAGGTTGACCTTCCCTCTGCTGTCAGCAGAGCCGGCTCAGGAAGTCAGCATTCAGAAACATCCTGTCAGGAAACTGTGCTCTTAATAGCTCAGTCTGGACACAGAAAAAGACCAGACAAAAAAATGCCCGAATGCTAACTGTATTTATAAGATTAAGGAAGTGTGTTGTGATGTAGGTATAGGTACAGGTATGTATGGAAACCAACTGCAAATGTGTGTATATAAATAATATCGGCAGAAAATAGTTCTTACCAAAAACAAGTGACGGGGCTGTCGGCTCTTCCTGCTAACTTTCATCAGGGTGCCTTCTTTCACAAAGACCTAATGTGAAAAAATGTAAGAAAAGGTCACATTAAACGGACAGGATAATAGCAATAATAATGTAATATAAATGATACAAAACATGACAGAAATCTGCCATCTTCCATGTTAAAATTAGAAGAACATAAGTTGGCTGACTGGGGAAACTTGGCTGAGTGATCGTAAAGGGCAGCACAGGGGTGGTGCAGGGCAGACAGGGAGGGTTGTACGCATTAAAACAGAAACAATGCTGTTATCAGAGTCATACCCTGCCAGGCTGCAGCAGGTCCCGCTGGCCAAGCACACTGTACTCAATGTTGACTAGACGCAACAAGTTCTCCTGAGAGACAGACAGAAAAGAAAAACACAAGAAGAGTTAATTTGACATCCAAGTGATAGAGAATATAAAAGTGCAGCTCCTGTCATTTTCTGATGATACTTGACAATTACAGTCTCAACCATATTCAAGGACAGAAGCTGCTAAGTTAGTCTGCAATCATGTTAATAATTAAAATGCTTGTTTATTTTAGTATAAGTCTCATCTTCCCTGAGTGTCAGAAAGCAAAAAAGTCAAGGTAAAATAAGCTAAATTGTTTTAAGCAAACAGTAATTAATTTGCATCAGATGTCAAGCCAACACCAGCTTAAAGATGCTATGAGGTGGATCTGTTGTAACTGCACTCCTCGCCACCTTGTGGCACAGAGTCTTTGCACACTGTCACAAATTACTTTTAGGGAGGCATGTATTTGTTTTGGAATTAGATGGAGATCGGATCAAAACAAATTTTCTTGATCAAGACACACTTTTTACTGGATACAATGCCCCGAAGTAAGGGACTTATCAGTTTCGTAGCGATATGATTTGAAACGTGACACCAAGCAAACAGCAGCCAGCTATATGTTAGGGTCATCGCCAGCCTGGTGCTCTGACGTAACTGTAGGCTTACGTGACAACAAGTAAATACTGTCAGTTTGTAAGTACTTTAGTAGCCGTTTATATTTACCGCAGCTGGCTGCGTGGTGCATAATGTGTAACATTAGTAAACCCTGGTTAGCAATGTCCTGCCAGTCATCTACCAAGCAGAGCTAACGTAACCTCACTCTTCATTTGAGTGATGGACTCTAGTTTGAACAGACCACTGCAGAATAACTGCTGCATGTAGGTTGGAATGAACACAAACAGATTAGTCCCTGTGTTATAGAGTAATAAAGTCTGAGCTATAGGCTAATTAGCCTTTAGCTCAGGCTGTATCACTCTCCTGTTTAGTTTCCTTCTGCTCTTTTGTCCTTTTTCTGTCTAACAGTTAGGCTCCTGTCTACCTTCACTACAAGATTAATCACAGAAACAGTTTTCAGCAGAGAAAAAACACAGATCTGTGGGTTTTATCTCTTCTCACTACTAAACTTCGTCAGCTGGCATGGTGTTGTCATAAAGACATGAATAAAGTCATAGAGACATGCCGTAAATCAATCTGGTCCTGCTCGACCCAAACTGGAAACTAAGAAGTAACATAATAGAATAACCTGTAACCAGCAGTATTGGTGGTGATAATCTCATTTTAGTGTGGCTTACAACCAGGCACATATCTAGAAGGGAGACTTTTTCAAGATCACTTTCAAACTCCTCACTCACTCTTTAGAGTAGTGTGGTGCTTGGGCCTACCTGTGATTGGTGCTTCAATTTTGATAAATAGTTATTTAATCATGAATCAGTATCGGTAGTAAATGAATGATGAATGATCCCTGGAGCATTCAACTGCTGTGCCATTTAACCGCAGGCTTGATGGGGCTTAAGAGGAAAGATCTGTGTGTAGATATGTCAAAGGGTCATCCTCTTGAAACCAGTCATATTTTTTTTCTGAAAACTTTTCAAGAATTTACATCATTTCCCTGAGCTAAGGTCGCTTTATACAGAGTCTTTAGCTGCTTTTCAGTGACACAGTTTGGTCTCCTGAAACACAGTCTTCTGTGAAGAGTGGGATTGTTATTTCTGATTTAATGTCAGAAAAATAAAAAAATTTCACCGTATTTATTTGTGGTAGGTTTGCTCTCAATTTTTTTCTTCTGCTGACCCTTAGTTAAATCTGTACTGACAAAAGTGATTCTGCATTTTCTCAAGAAGTATTTGATAATTTTGTTTAAGATCCAAACCTTAGTCATTAAAACACAGTAGATGTATATGGATTTGTTTTCATGCTTATTAATTAATAGCAAACTAAGAGGAGTTTTAAGATGGTAAACATGTTTTTAAAATACTAAGTTTATTTAAATGTTGTTGTTTTTTTATGTCAATAAGAACACATGCCAACACATGACACTTACCCCGTGCTTTAGGCTGTCATTTGCTTGATCTGCTATATCAGACACAACCACCACAGCAGCTGAGGAAAAAGGGAAAACACAATATGAACACATCCAGAATGAGTATTCAGAGCTGTTGGGATGTTTCTTTGTTTTATTTTGAGTGAAGGTCATAAGAACATAAAACTCATGAGTCAGGAGGCTGGCCTGGTACACAGCCTCAGAAAGAAACGGCTCCCTCGTGGAAGATAAGAAAGAGTTTTGCGGTGACTTGCCTTCTCATGAATTACACATTACAGCCGTCACATAAGAAGTGCTGAAATGACTGCTTGGTGGGTTACCACTGCAAACAAAAAGCTCTAAATTGGCTCTCTCCAGGCCATTTCTCCATGCCAAATGAGTGAAAATAAATTCTGAGTAAACACAGATCCACAAACACAGGCCAGTACAGCTCCCCTGTGAGTGAGCAGCCTCTGCTGTTTGTTTCATTACCCTGTGTGTCTTCATATTCCTGGGAATCAGGGGAAAGGTTGTTCAGGTAATCTGTAAGAGCAGGAAGTAAAGAAATGTTGAAAAAGAATGCAACGATGATCAGTGAAACATCTTTTTGTTCAGAAAGTTACCACAACACAAGACTCACCAGTGAGGAGCATGCGGTACTGAGCGACGCGCACAATGACCTGCAGGAGCTGTTGTTTCAGTGAGACTTTCTCTCCGGCTGGACTCTGCTGCTGATGTGAATGAAACAAATAAAACACCTTGAAGTGTATCACAACCGAGCTCTATGGAAAGATCTACTGTAGACATCCACATGAACTTGGTCAGGCTGTGAGAAGAAAAGGTGATCTCCGTGAAGGTGTATAAACAGTTCAACCCAATCCAAAATATATTTACAAAAGATCTTCAGTATTCTTATTATTGATTAAGTTTATTGGAATTATTCTGATCATGAAACTCAAAACAATTACAAGTTAGTAAAATAAACGAGTGTACATCACTGATGTTAAAACACAGGGTTTTTGATTTTAACAGTGATGCTTTTAAATCAGAGGGAGAAAACTACCCAGCACTGCAAAGACTTTCTGCCAACTCCTCTCCTCTGTGATCCATAAAGTGAAGGGAAAATTTGAAAAGTCTTGTGTCCACCTCCCTGTTGAATTGTCAAGCATACAGTTTTATATGTTTCATACTTTAAATTTATCATCTTAATAGCTGCTTTGGCTGACTGGATTAGAAAAGCCGCCTAGTGTCTGTTCATTTAATTGAGGCTAATTATAACGCCTCAATAAAAGTGCATTGTTGTGGAGTTCAGGAAGCAGTGGGGCATGCAACCACCATAAATTTTAAGATTCCCCTGTTTTTAAGTAGACGTTGGCATTTAATCGTTGCTCTGAGTGGCTCATAACAAACATGTTTGTTTCTAAATCTGAACATAAGGTCTATATTTTTCCTTTGGGTGTCATGACAGAAAACACTAACACATTTTGGCTTTAAATTGAATTACGGCTTTAATTTTAAAAGTCTGCTTGCTTTACTTTAACATTGAAGGGGTATTTTGCTATCAACAACCAAGTGTAGTCCATGCACTTTATCTATGTCACTGCACCAGCACACTGGACCTTTCTCATAAGATTTAATGAACAGAGATAAGTGAAGCTTGTGGTTAGAATTAGATACCTGGATATATCAAGTTTTTCCTGATTGTTTTGATTAAAACTTCTTTACCACCTAGACATTAGAGGTATTTAAGATATTCTATAGTAAAATATCAGGCAAAGATAACTCCAGACATTTAAGGAAAGAGGGGAAAAGACAGCTTATGAAGTCAACTGTTCTATAAAATAACTAAATTAAAACCTAACTACCATTTGAAAGTACATTCAATCAGGTAATTCACATCAGTATTCACTGTACTTCTGGGCAAACCAAAGGGCAAGCCGTTTTCAGAAAGGTCTATTTATACCCCATGTGGAGGATTATGTGGATACATAGATTGAGGTCTTAGTTGAGGATTTTAATGTTTGGCATTGTTGGTTCTGCATTCAGAGTGAAAAAACATTGTTGGTCTCACCTCAAACTGGTGAACTATGGCTGCAAAGGCAGGTGAGGTCCTACAACTGTCCTCCAGCAGACTCATGCTCCTGTCGTAGTGGCCGATGTAAGTCGTAAAAACTAAGAACTCTGCTTTCCTGGACAAGATGATATCTGCTATCCTCTGGCTCTCCTCCCTGAGTGATGAAAAACAGTCCTCAGGTTACATTTAACACTCTATTAGATCTATTAATGTACGCTCAGAAGAGGAACTGGTGTGGAGGGTCGTTCATTTTTAAATGACTGCATGTCGCATTGACAGTACGAGACAGTTGTAGCGCCTCACCAGTGCCGTATTCGGTTCTCCAGCTCATTGAGGATTCTGCGGTGAAGGGTGTAAACATCAGGCAGCTCGTTGAGAATCTCTCGAAGCCTCTCCTCATCCAAAACTGGATCTCCCTCATCTCCTACTGCTGCTCCCACTGCTTCCCGAAAGTCCTGGAAGACAGGTGAGGGTGATGTGAGTTATGATCGAAATCAGCAAAATGTTCTCTTTAATCTGCATTTCTCATGCTGTATTCCTTCTTTTTAAGAATACTTTTTAGGCTTTTCCAGACTACATGAGAGGATAAAGCAGTGAATATGGTAGGGAATAAAAGAGAGCATGGTAGTGACAGGCAGTAAAGGGCCAAGGATCAGAAGAACCAGGGACCTTCAAGGACTTAGCCACTGCACACTGCATTCAAATAAAAAAAATCGTCTCCAATTCAAAAAAATTGCAGGGCTTAACCTTTGATTCTTTTATAAATCAGGTAACATGAGAATAATTTAGCAATGTTGAATTTGAAATAGGGCTAGAGCAGATTGATGCTTACCTCTTGCAGAAGCTTGAGGGCTTTCACATGTCTGTGAACAGAGAATAAATGACACATTTTAACTGGTGGAAAACCTGGTTACTTTAGATGCTTGATAGATATATTTTCATTTTCATGAAACTTACAATCTCTCCGTATCCACCAGCTCCTTCGCGATATAAAAGGCTCTGGATCGCCCATCAGGCTGTGAACAATCATATTATTTACTTGTTATAAGCCCAGAGTTATAGAGAAGAAAGGCATTGGGGCACCAGCACAACAAATTTCACTATCTGTCCTTTTCCCTCCATGCAGCACTGAGCTCTGAGTAATGAGGATAGCCTTGTAGCAGCTCATTATCCTCTATTAACCCCCCATTAACTGCCTGTGAGGATTGCAAGGTCAATATCAGTGCTTTCCAGGATTTAAAAAAAAAAAACCCCAGCTCACTTTGATTTTGTTGAGTTGGGTAACTCAAATTGTATTGCCCTAAGAGGCATAAAGAAATCCCCTTTAAAGGAGAGCTAACCTGTCTGTCATAATTGCTGTCTGCACCTCCCTCTTCCTCCTCAGAGGTGTGTCCTTGGTCTTCCTCGCCAGCTGTTTCTTCACGGACATCACCCATTGATGCAGTCTGTGGAGGAACCGCCACTAAACACACATTGTAGGCTTCTGTGTAGGCGCTGCAGAGAAAGAAGAGCAACCACACGTTGAAAAGGTTATCACCAGACACAGACACATAAACATACAATGTGATGTTGTGATTACCTTGATGCATTTATTGAAAACAAAGATGCTCATTTTAACCTTTCTGTGCATAGTGGTCACTGCAGCAGACAGCTATTCAAAACTGCTTTGTCTTCTTAGCAAAAAAAAGTTCTTTCAATATTCTCAAAAAATTACAGACATGCATCAGAGGGTTAAAAGCTTATCAGCTATAAAATATAAAAAGTTAAAGTCTGTGAAAATGTGTTTTCAAAGCACTAAAAGAGCCTAAAAGCACAATACAATTCATTTTCAGGCGCACGGAGTCTCTCGAGTGGACATGTCGGCAACCTTGTGAAAAAATCAAATATTTGACAAAAAAAAAAAAAAAGAATAAATGGTTTTACAATACGAGCCATGGCCTGTGCTCAAGCATTTATTCATGAAAGAATAAATCAAACAGTTTGATTCAACAAACCCAGCCATCTTAATAACCCTTTTTATTATCTATGTTGAAATATATCTACATTCAATATTTTTAGTGTTAGAAGCAGCTGCAAACGGATGAAGCACTGCAGATATAGAGAAACCAATAAACTTTAAATCCTCAAAGGCCTTTGGCGACAACTGTACCTAACTAGGGATGCATGTCGGTATTTTATGTGACTAGATTTTCTTCTGCAGAGAGCCCAAATGAATATGCTAATGACTGCAGCTCAGTGGGGGGTGTAATCTATGCAAATAAAAACACATCTTTGAGTTACAGTAGTGCTGCAATCGTCCTCTGTGTGACCAAACTCCTTGCCAATGTTGCTGCCATGTTTCACTCCAAGCACGAGTGGATCTAACCCCACTGAGATGTAAATTAGCTTGGTATGAACAGCATATGTGAGCAGTTCAGGTCTCTGCACCAAACACATTAAAGCTGCATGGTCCATTACTGCTGAAGGGATCAAACTTCAGATAAGATATCAGAGGGTACTTCAACCACACAGTACATGTGCAGAATTATATTAGGAGTTTATATCACACCGACACAAACTGCCACCGTCACTTCTCCTGACATGTTGTATGAAGGCTAGAGGGGAAATCTGTGGAGACAAATTACAGAAGGAAATAAGAAAGAGTCGTTTTCTTTTCGCCTTGGGAGGGAGGCAGTGATGGGGCAAGGATGCCAACAATCTCCAAACTCTGATCTGCTAATATTGTCCCTTCAGGCTGCTGTAAAACTTACAACCTCAACCGATGACTGTGCTGTCCAACTGAATATTGGTGGCTGTGATTACATACTCTGCTGTACATGCTGGAAGCTCAAAGTGTGGATAATAATCATGCTGTCTTTTTTTCCAGCAGGCAGAGAAAGTCCAGGTTCTTACTCAAAGCAAATCAATTTTTCAGTGATCTTTGAGATGGAAACCACTGAACATGTTTTAAACTTTTGTGCAGATTGGTGTTTAGAATATATAGACCAGGGCTGTGGTTTCTTGGTACGGAGTCCGAGTAATGAAAAAATATTACATCAACAACAAAAGCAGGACTTTCTTCAGGGATCCACCTGCTCACAGAAACTTTGTTTCGTCTAACTGGATTAAAAACACTGATTTCTGATAATGCTTGACCGTAAGTGGTCAAACCCTATCACAAAAGTGAATACTTCTTAGTAACAGGAAGTGTGGTGATTTGTGGAGTTTTGGGCAGTTCACTCTCACACACTGGCTTTCTCCTGCACCTTCCCATCACCCTCATCAGTGAAACGCATTTAGGCTCTGTGGAGAGAGGAATCAGGAGGTATACCTGCTTCAACTGTGGCACATCGGCTGGCTCGCCAATGCTTACGAAATATTTGCAAGTTTTTAGTTTACTTGTGATAATTTTTCATCTGACTGCCACTCTCCTTTCTTTCCTCCACGAGCCTCCAGCACCACTGCCCAAGCTCTGCCACGCAGCCACGATATCACTCTCTGGACACTCACCTGCCTCCACCTTGACACTCACGCCTCACTGCCACACCCACTATGATCTTTTCCTCTCCTTGGACTCTGGATCTCCCACCTTCACCCTCTACACACTCACTTCAACTGCTTCCTCCGACTCTAAGTTGCTTTGGGGTCTAAGTTTAAACAACTGGTTTTAAAAACCATAACAAGGAAGCATGCGATCACACACTATCACTAGGCAGGCGCATTTCACCTTAGCCTGTTGACACTGTGGCATCTTTTTACATTAGGCTTTACACTTCCTGCTAACTCTATCTGGTTTCCTAATTGCATAACTGTGGACCCACTGTTCATTATGCCTAGATAACATTATATTCACAAATAATACAGCAGAGGGGGACATGCCATAGAGCCTACAGTCAGCGCTGAGATCAGAATGGTGACAAAGACACACTTGATAGGAAAAATTGATTAAACTCAGGTCTATGCTCTTCAGAATTCCTCAATGCCGGTAAGCTAATTCATTTTTACTTGGCAGAACTAAAACAGCTTAAAGGAAGATAAACACAGCAGCTCAACAGTTGGTAGGTTTCCCCGCTTGTTTCATCAATAACTCTGACTGCATCTTGCAACAGGTGCAAGTTTGATTCCTTATTTACCCACTTCAAAAGTTAACAATTAAATAATAATTCCTATTTGTACCAAATATCTACTCACCACACATTTACACATTTATAATACCATAGAATAAGTCTGCTCAGATATTTTTTTAATTCGTTTTGGTTTACAAAGTTAGAGAAGCCAAAGGGTGCGACAACATTTTTCTAAATCTCATCCTAAAATTAAAGGAAGAACGTTAAACGATCATGATATTGGATCAGTATTGGTATTGGCTGATACCAAAGCCCAGGTATCGGTTGAAGTATTTGGGGTTTAAAAAATTATATTAGAGCATACTTTGGATGCAGCTCAACAAAACTTCATCAGACTAGCAATAAAAAACTGAAACTAGTTTTTGTCAGGAAACCCCAAGATTAACAAAAAATAGTAAATGTCATACAATTTATAATTGTTAAAAATGATTTTAGTGTTAATGGCGTAATTGTTTCATAGTGCTTTGTATTGTCATTTCAAATGTATGTATTTCAGATACATGCTTCTGTTATTTTAATGCCTATTTGAGACAAATTTGACATTTAGATAACATGCCCAAACCCCTAATGCTCCAAATAATTGTTTTGCTTTCATGCACATATGCAAGGTGTTTTACCCTGACTGATACATTCCTTTTGCAAAACAAAAATCGCTCACCATATCACCAAAAGTTGTGTTTTAGAGGCTTGGCAGAATATTTTATTGCGCACATGATGACCACAAAGGTGGGAGAGGTTGCTGCAGAGTACAACTGCTGACTACAAAACATACCAATATTGTATCTTTGCCTGTTGTTCTGGTCTGCTTAGAGAAGAGCAATGACTCCACAATGCTCTGACTATTAATCATCCAGAGAGGCCTGCATGATATGGGCACAGCCAGCAGAAATGTAGGGGGGATGGGTTAATGTTAGCACACTGTGGCTGATCATACCAACAAATAACACCACAGCTGGAACACTGGGGGTCCATCTTCAGCATCACCACAAGAGCCTGTTTTTGCTCTCTAAAAACGATTCAAAAATTAATCCAGTTGTCCCTACTTAGATTTGAAATAAATAAAAAAAAATCTTATCACCACTGTCACCACAAATGCTCCATTCTCTGCCGCCCAACATGCCCAAACAACACACAGGCAGGATGCTGCAGAGGCACAGCTGACTCCATGTCCTCCATGTCTGCTGTGATGGCAGCATTAAGGGACTCCACATAATAAATAGTTATAAATCCTTCCCCCAATGGCATTGTTAAACTCTCACAGTGTCCGAGCAGCAATAAAAAAGACTTGTGCTCAGTGTAAAAACGGGCAAAGATCACTAATACTGTGTCCAGCAGCGTCACTCCACACATGCATATTCTGAAAGCAAGCAGAGGTCAGCTACATAGCTCTACGGATGTGAATATGTGCTGGTCAGTCCATCACTTCAGTTCACACTGTATCGCAACAGTTTTCAAACAGAGTATAATTTAGTTTCATGGATTTGTGGTCTATAGTGACAGATTCCGCAGGAATAAGGGGTTTATTTCTTGATTTTTAGATTTATGTCTTCACATCCAAGAGCACAGGGCTTCTGACCTCACTACACTACTTTTGGAAGAGGCTGTCAGATGTAGGAATTAATTGCTTTTGGTTTCAGTCTCAGTATTTTGTGACTGTGCTTTCGTTTTGTGAGGTGAGATGAGCTGTGAAAAGTATAAATTATAGGGAAACTCAGTGGACAATAAGAACAGTCATCTAGATTATAGATGATTGGAGTTTGTGATCAGCCTTTTGTTTCTTTTTTAGGTCTTAAAACAAAATACTACACACCATACTACAGGAAGGGTGGCAGTAAAATGTACAGTTCATTCCAAAGTGTCAAACCCAATGAATGTCACGACTGATGATCAAACTATTTAATTCCTAACGGCACAGGTCAAGACTTTGATTATACCTCCACTTTTTCTCTAGCACCATCACCATGACCACCACAATATGTCCACTGTCTCTGTAAATGACCTAGTTCCTGCCAGACTCAAGATATTCCACCTGTCTGAAATTAACCTTGTGTTGATAATACCGGAGCTAACACTGGCAGGCAAACACACTGAGGAAACTCAGGAGAGTATGCAGAGTATATACTTTAGGATTCACATCAGCATCTTGTCACACGGCTGTGGACTCTTGGTCTTGTTTACATACCTTTCTGTCTCCTGTTCTGATGGCTGAGTTTTACTCTTAAAGCCAGGCAGGCTGCTCATGTCCACATATCCATCAGTCTCATTGGCAGCAGACAGCACTCGACTGGGACGATCAAAGAAGTCTGTAAAGGGAGCCTGTCGGACAGGCCTCCACTGTGGCACCTGCAGGTTTTCATAATCTGAGCTGATGGCAGGAACATTCTCGTAGTCTGAGGTATCCGTGTTGGGAAAGGAGATGGAGCGAGGCTTGGTCAGGGGAAGAGAAGTTGAAGGCACACGGGAGCGGTCCTCGAAGGACTCCATCCGAATAACGCTGCGATTCAGGAAGGCCACAGAGTTCCCTTTTCTTTTGTTGTCCTTGTAGAACAAAAAGGTGGAAGCCGGCTCTGATGAGAAATGGGATTTACCAGCAGAGCGTGAGATCAGCTGTGGGGAGCTACTCGTGCTGCATCTATCAAGATCTCGCAGTCTGCTGTGTGTGAGATGGCTGGACTCCACAGAGGCTTTAAAACTGGATGGACTGACATCCACCACAGGCTTGCTCTCTGTTTTTCGCCTGAATTTGAGCATCAGAAAGCGCTTAATGGAAGATTTCTTTTTCCTGTTTTTCTCTGATGAGTCTCCTTCCATGAACAGTGAGGGGGAACTCTTTGTGATGGGCCTCTTGGTGATGTAGGCCAGCTCAAATGGTGGGGGGATGTCCACTACGGATGTTGGAGTGGACAGACCACTGGAGGACAGAGGTGAGCAACGTGAGAAGCTTCCAGATGAACATATAGCACCTCCTTGTCTCGAGGATCCTTCTCTATAGCTGTGTACACCTGAAGCTGTGTCCGGACCCTCCATGGAGATGGAGCGTGGGTACAGGGACAAATAATGGGGTTTGTTGTGGGTCTTATGCAGAATAGAGCTCAACACCGGGCTGCTGCTCATTGCAGGTTGACCAAATCCAGGTATGTAGGGCTTATGAAGGAACTGCACTCCCACCTCGGACACATTATTATTAATGTGGTGTGAAAGTGAGCTGGAGCGTGACCCTGTTGTCCTCATATCAAAAGGAAAAACATTTTCACCCTCTGAACTGTGCCCTGGCTCCTCATAGACATGGTCATCGCTTATGTCCTGATCTGTGTCAGAGGTGTCATCCAGAAATGGGGCTATGTGACCATCCAGGTCTTCCTCATCACCAAAGACATCCGAATCATTTGGGGACAGGAGCTGGCTGTCTGAGAGAGATGATGTCAAGGAGCATTCAGTGTTTGTTGGAACTGAAATGGAAACCAGCCTGAACCTTGGCTGACAGTCAAAACCATTCAGCAAAATCTCAGATGCCTGAGCCACTGGCTCTCTACGTTCAAGAGTCCTTCTTCTCTGACATGGTATTACGATGTTTTCATTCATGTTCAGGCCTCTGGACCCATTTTTACTGAGCTCCACATAATCCTCAGTGGAAGTACAATCCATTTTTCTGTTTTCTGCTCTTTGCTCACATTTATCAGCTGATTCTAAGCTGCTACCTCCAGGGAGAAGTTTCCTCTCAGGTTGTTCATGAGCTTTGCTGTTCCTGGGTAAAATCTCTCTGTTTATTTTATCATTTGAACAAACATGATGCAGCTCATGAGTTAAATCATCCTGATCAGAAACATGTCTCTTACTTGAATTGCCGTCTGGTCTGATACTTTTAAGTGGAGTAATGTCGTCTGAGAGGGATTCAGTCAAATCATCTGCTGTACACTCAGCTGTTTCAGCCCCATTCTTTTGGACTTTTTCCTGCCCCTCTTTCACATGGTGCTCTTCAGCAGGACATCCTCCTGCCTCCTCATCAATGCTGTTAACAGAAATGTCTCCCATTGAAACTCCATCTGTGTTAGCCAGGGCCTCACCTGCATCTAAACCTTCAGCATCCATGTCCTCTGTCAAATCTGTGTCAGCCATCTCCACCACGTCCTCCGAGTCAGCTGTGAGTCCTGTATCACTGACCCAAAGTGTCTCCAGGGAGTCCACTTCCTCTGTCACAGCACTGTCAGTCAACCTCCAGTCCTCGTCCATTTTTTGAAACGCATCATCTTCTTCTTCCCTTTTTACCTCTGTTGTCTCGTCCTGAAACGATACGTTCTCTAAACCTATCTGTGGATGTATGATGTAGGTACTGAATTGTTTTTCTGACGGTAATCTGTTTGTACCGGCATTGTTGAAAACAATCTCTGTCTCCTGTTCCTCTTCAGCGTCATCATGTGTATGAAGCAAGCTGCCGTTGACACTTTTTTCCTGGTTACCATTGAGCTCTGGTGTGACTTTGGGTTTTGGGGCAATGGAGGGTTTGGGACCCCTGGCTGCAGACATGGGAGGGGAGGGCCAGTTCGGGCTGGTGTGACAAACAAACCTTGGCTTTGGAGCAACAGAAGGCTTGGCGTAGTCTGAGGGAACAACAGGAAAAGGAAACTGTAAGATTATGTGCTTTAAAATAGCTTACAGGTCAATTGTATTGTGTCCCTGTGACCTAAAGCTGTGAGAAGATTCTAGATACTGGCATGCGGTCACAGTTTGGCCATTTTCTTCCCTCAGAGTGAACAGTATTAAATAAAACAAAGAAATCTGTTACACCAATGACATGTCTTTTTGCACACAGAGCGCTAGCTAAACTTATAAAGTTACTTGCTATGTTCTATAACAACAATTTTTATGACTTCTGGTTTCTTGTACATCCGTTGAGAGAGAATACAAAAAATCTAAGGGATTTCCCTGACTCACTTCCTGCAGTGAGAGAAGCCCTTTTAATCTGCCTGTACTGCTTTGAGAATCACACTTATAATGCAGCAAAACCACTTGTAACTCAAGCAAAGACTACACTCCCACTGCTTCACTAAAAATAATACAATACACTCAAGATATAGTAATGAGAGATACTATTTATCTCCATCAAGTGAAAAAAAAGATTAATTCATCACAAAACACAGTTTTTATTGTTTCTCAGAAAATAGATGGGCTTCAAGGAGCAAAGATTCGTCAAAAAGAGCACCAGTGATGCAACATTGCTTTTAATCACCATATTCTATTAAAACAAGTCTTCAGTGAAGAACTTCAAAGTAAAACACTGTTTTCTGCGCTGGAGAAAAAGAACGAACTAAAGCGCAGACAACTTGTTTCTACAGCTTAATTCTCATCCATAAGAAAAGAGTCAAATATAATAACACATGACAAAAACTGCCGATTAATTTCCACTCTCTCAATTTTCTCTAACCATGAAAGAATAATTCACACCGAAAAGCAACCAGCTTTTGCCAACCCCTCATCACATTTTCAAAGGTACAATCTTACCTGTGTTCATTTTTGCGAGGAGACCTCCTCCCACATCTTGCCCGCGAAAGCAGCGTCGACACACGGATTAATTTTTTTTTTTTAAATAGAAAAAGCGATGAAAAACTCAATTAAACTGTGCAAACAGAGCGTAAGTGATCTAATCTAGCTGGACACAGCCTTGTATCGCTTCCTTTGAGAGAGGCGTTGCTCAGCTGATCGTTTGAGCGTCCAGGAGTGCGCGCAGGACGCGACTGGAAACCTAATGGAGAGAGAAAGCGCGAGCTGCATTACAGCACAGCCCAGGATCCCAGACAGCTACAGGTCCACATGCGCGTCCAAAATGATACCTGTAGCTTTTCAATGCTTTAAAGGCTTAATTAATGGCTAAAAGTAAAAAAGTCACCCCTTAATAAAGTAAAAGGTTTAAAGAAAAGGCGCACGATGGGGTTGATAACGTTTGAAGCTGCTTGTTTGAACATCTTTTGGTGGGAAAGAAAATAATCTGGGTTTTTTTTTTTCATAATGAATCTGTTTTCAGAGTTAAAGGATAAAGACGATTGGTTGGACCACTGATTCTTTAAGGACTGTTAATGAGCCTTTAATAACTCCTTTGTTTTTGTTTTGTTTTTTAACTTTTCCCAGTGACGATAAAAGTTAGTCTAATTCTTTAAGATAATTATTTATCATTACTGACTGAGGTCAACAAGACGATAAAAGACTCATTTATTTATTTATTTATTTATTTATTTATTTATTTATTTATTTATTTATTTATTTCAATAAGGCTCTTTGGAACTTATTGATTAACTAAAACTTTTAATCTAACTGCATTTTGTCTGATAGACAATTGACCTCTGTTCACAGTTGATGATTTATGACATATCAATGACATTGCAATAATTTTCACTGCTTTCAAAAGAACACGTTTACTTCACTAATTTCCTTCTTAAATTTCAAAAGACATTTATTTTTCGTTTTATTTGATTGAAATTTATTTAACAAGGAAAGCCTCATTGAGATTAACTATCTCTTTTACATGAGTGCCCTGGCCAAGACAGCAGTAAGTCTTTTTTTTTAGGTCAATATCCAAATTCCAACTGTATCTTTGAATCGTTATCACATAAAAATATACATTTTTAGTGTTTCTGGATTATTTTCTGTTATGTTCACGAAAAGCATAGAACTTATAAACCTCTGTAAAATATGATATCTTTTATTGATAAACCAGACTTGTTTCCTGTAACACTGACTGACAATCTGATTGGTACACAACATGTTTTTTTCTTTCTCTCTACATAACAGGAAACTGCTCTCCCTGTTTCCTGCTCAACCCAACTTCACATCCTTAGCAGCACATGGACACCATGCTCACATTAACCCTTCAGTGGTTTTACAATAACTCACTGCCAGTGAAGTAAGGGAAGCTATTCTTGTTCCTCAGTAAGGGTCAGCTGGTGAAGCAATATAAGTCCTTTCATCACAGGCAGGTCTACTGCTGGTGACTCAAAAGAAACAACATTCAATTTCATTTCATTTCCATTACTTTGATAGATCACAGTTACCTCATCTCACCTCATACTGATCCCCTGTCTGCCTAGGATTTATCCAAGGATCACATTCAGTGAGGGCTCTCAAAGCCCCCAAAAATAATCTGTCAACCTATGAACGATTGTGCATGACAGTTTGGTTAAATAAAAAGAAAATCAGCGCCCAGATTCACAAATGATTGTATTAGTGTCTTAAGAAAGACGAACTGCTACATTTTTTACGTGTCACCTCTAATGAACCCTTTATTGTATTATATGAACAGGTAATACTGATTGTAAATCATGACACAGTGCTAAAAAGAAGAGAAAAACAACACTTCAAACAGTGACATAAACAGCTTTGTCACTAACAGAGTGTTTGGCTCATTGAAAAACATGATGTGGCTGCACCTTTGACCGGCCTCATGTTGGTGCAATAATTGCGTTTTCTTATGGAGTCAATAAGTGTGTAGAAAGGAGGGAACCAAAGTCTGCAGCATGAGAGAATAATGACTGAACCTCTGAGAGCATCAGCAACAGAAAAACATATCTCTCTGGATGGTGGATGCATGCAAAAAAAACTAATGTTGATATTGTTGAGAAATGGGGTGTTAAGGCTAAAGTTTATTCTTGGAACCATCTCTACCTGCACATAGATCTGAGGCAGTTCAGCTTTTCTGGTCATGCTATTCTTCACTAAAAAGCGTCTGAATGGCCTGGTTTCACAGACAAGGCTCATATTAAGCCAGGAGTAGGCCTGAATCAGACTAGTAAAGCTGAGTCATTTAAGTAGCTTGCATGAGTGTAGCTTACATTTGTTTTAGTTTGTCCCAGACTATGAAATCCTGGAGTAAGCTTCAGTGACAAGATCTGCGTCAGTTCTCATTAGCCTAAGTGGGAGCACAGCCCATCAGCCTAACAGTGATTGTAAAAACCTGGAATATAATTGAGGGCAGCTTTGCAGGAGGGAACTTTGATACCAAATATGAGTGAAGCCAGAAGAAGGTATTCAAAGAACTGAGTTTGAAAAAAAATCATGCTGTCATTGAACGAAAAGGTCATACTGCTGTTAGTGAACACAAGAAGAGGAGTGCTTGGGATGCCAAGAACCTCAAAGTGATCAGAACTTGGAGAGAACTGGGTACAGGTCTTCCTCTGTGAGTTATGGAGGAAAGTCTAGGCTTAAGCAAAGTGATTATATCCAATACTTCTTTTTTGTACATATGAAAACGGTCTCAGAAAGTCATTTTTTAAACTGATTCAATGGATTATTCTGAGCCACAAGTGTTTGTCTGGCTGGTCTCTGCAGCAGATATTGGTCTTCATTTAGATATTCCAAATACTCCATGCTCCCAAACCATTGGTGTGCTCCTTTTCACAAACTAAGGGAACTAAGGATACTAAGCTGGAGTTAAACCTGCCTCTTTGCATGATTAATATAAACTTCAATTTGGTCCTGGAGTAGCTCTTACCCATCCTCTTGCAATTGGCTTTGTTTAATCCAGAACAGACAAAATCTATGACTATTTTAAGATTGATATGTGCAAGTGGCTTAAAGTTGAGCCAGCTCAAACTGCATTTTTGCCTTGGACTGGGTTTGAGTCTTGTCTGTGAAACCGGGCCAATGTGTGTTAGTATATTGTGTTTGATTGATTATTTCTTTCTTGTAACAGTGCTTCTTGGCAATAAACCTTGTACTATGAGACAGCCTGTTTATTTGTCTTGTACCTGCACTTGTTTGTCAGAACCTGGGAGGACCAGAAGCTCCAAACAAGAGTCAGAGTAATCTGTTTGGCATTGGCAGAGAAGATCTGGCACATTCTTTCATGGGCGCAATCCTCATAGTAGCTCTGCTTCTTGTCTCACAAATGCATGTGACTTTTTCAGTTATAAAATAAATAGACGTGTACAGCAACACTGAGAAACAATGATACAGTTTGAAAAAACAATCCAAGCCCTCAGCAGCCGAACTCTGAGGTCCATCCCTGGCTGTGTGTCTCCTGTTTGCGTCAGGCGAGGAAAGAGCACGTCTCCTCCTCTCTCCTGCTCTGAGGTGAAACAATGAGACTGTGGCTTAAAAAAGGAACTCCATCTTGATCTACTCCTTCCTGTGACTGTTTTCAAGTCTCTCAGCAAAACTAGAGCACAGAGGGCTCCACCAAACTTAAAGGATAACTCCGGTTATTTTCAACCTGGCCCCATTGTCCCCATTTCTTGACATCATCATTGCTTAATGGTTTATATAAAGTTGCCAATACCGTCACTGACACTTTTGAAGTTGACAAGGAGCCCCAACCTCAATTTCATTCATACTTACATGCGACTTACAGTAATTGTCATGTGAAGTAAGTCATGAGAATTTAGTGCCATTATCACAAGAAGTTCTTATGACAGTGCTTTTTTTTGTCATCATGGTCTGTAATGAGACTTAGATACAGCTAGCAAATTTGACTCAAATAAGAATAAAACTCTGCTTTTCTACACCACTCCTACCTTTATAAGTCACATAAACAGCAAAAAGATGCATTTTCCGTATCAGTTAAAAAAAGTGTTGACTGTGATGCTTGTGAACCAACAGGCAGCAGCAGCAGGAACAAAATCTTGTGTCACGTTTATCTAATTTTAGTTTCTCTTTACATCATGTCAAGGAAGAAAACACAGCTGGAGAGTTGTTTTTGTTCTTCTGTGAGATCTTTCTGTCAAGTCCACAGTGGGAAATGTTTAGACAAAGGCAGGCAACAAAAGTCTGGAGTGGGCGTAAAACAGAAACCAGGTGTTGCTAATCAAATGCCCGTGGTTTCACAAACACTTCTCATATATATATATATATATATATATATATATATATATATATATATATATATATATATATATATATATATATGTATATATATATATATATATATATATATATATATATATATATATATATATATATATATATATATATATATAACCAGACACGAAATTCTAGCAGCTACAGAGAGAGAAGCCAAATGTCTGAGAGGATCGGAAAAACATCAAAAATCTCTCTCCAAAACTACAAACAAGTGTCTACGCTTGGCCCGTAATAAAATGCTGGTGACTACTGGCTAGCAATCAGTCTATCCTACTGAATTTACTGCCAACAGTCTAAAGCCACATGTGGTCCACAGTCCCTAAAGCAGCTGAAAAAGGCCGCCAAAGATATGGCTCAAGCAGAAGGACCCCTGCTGGGTTTGTAGAAAAACATGTCAAGATATTAGTAATCTAAAACTGGTGAAGGCTGGTTATGCAATACCATAATCCAGTGATGAGCCCATCAGAGCTGCTGTGAGCTTCTCAGTAACCATTTTAAAAAATAAAAGAGGAACTGGTCATAATATACTCAAAAGCTAATGAGGATATGTATGAAAATAAACAGTAGACTCAAAATATGAGAAAGTGGGCGTTAAAGTTGCTAAATGATGGTTGTATATTTATTTCATGTTTTTTCCCTGGCATACAACCTGATGATCAATATTGTTTCCAGTCTTTACCACTGGCTAAAGTTTTTTAGCACCACAAATGAAAACAAAATGGATTACCTTGTGTATTCTTGGTGTATTCCTCACATAAACCCCATGTATATCATGTGTTTATCAACAGTTGTGTAGCACTAGTGTTTAAAACATGACAACAAGCAACCTTTGTCAACTCAGTTTGTACCATAGGTAGCTGGTTAATTTAGCACTACTCACATGTCTGTAATTTGTAATGTAAGTGAATCCTTGCTATGTCCTACCAATGCCCATCTACCACCTACAACCTCACCAAGTAGAGCAAACATATCCTCACTCTTCGTTTTACTGATAGACTTTCAAGTCTGAACAGACCACTTAAGTATAACTGCTGCATGTGGGTTGAAGTGAACATTATTAGCCTGTTTTTTTAGTGTTAGCTCGTGCTTCATCACTCTTGCGTTTAGCTTTCTTCTGCTGTTCTGTCCTTTTCCTTTTTTGACAGTTCAGCTCCAGTCTGCTCTGACTAGACAGATCTCTTCCCTCACTGAAAAAATCTGCTGGCCAGTGCAGTGTAGGCATGGGAACCATGTGCCGTAAATTAATCCACTCCTATCTGACCCCAGGAAGCTGAAAAATAGCATTTAGAAACCACCTATTTATGTGCTGATAATTCAATTTATATTGTGAATCACTATCAGGCATATATCTAGAAGTTTGGGTGTTTTTTTAGAATCATTTAGAAAGTCCTCACAGTGTCTTTAGAATGTCTCTGTTTTATGCTGCGTTATCCGTCAAAATGCTTTAGAAGGGAAAATTTGTTCCACACTAAAGGACATATTGAGATGCAAGCAGCCTTAACAGCTCCTGGATCTAACTATCAATACTTGCCATGTGATACTGTAGTGACTAAAAGGTCACTGTAACCTGGTATACTCGGAGCCTGCATATCTGTTCATTTTTACACGGGGTGGATGAACTGTTGATCCAACACAGGACTTAATCCCTGGAGGAGGACTTGCATCTGGTGCTTGAAATATTAATACTACTAATAATAATTTAATTTAATTTAATTTAATTTAATTTAATTTAATTTAATTTAATTTAATTTAATTTAATTTTATTTTATTTTATTTTATTTTATTTTATTTAATGTTTAAAACTAATCAAACTCTTTGGACCTGTCGAAATTGTCCAACTTACAATGGATTTATATTCAGGAAAAAGTTAAGCGAATACATTTCCAACTAGAAAAGCACTCAGGGACCGCAGACCTCTGCCAAGTATATTGTGATTGTCACGCAACACCTTAGCCCTACTTTAATGTTATACTCCCTTTCAGCAGACTGTCTGCTGCAATTTGGTGTTAGTTGCAGATTTGGACGATTATTTGTTACCTGACAGTGTTGAAAATCATCATGACCCAGTAAATATTTTATATTCCCAATGCTAGTATCCAGAATATTGCCAGGATGTGGATCGTACTTTTACATCTGTCAGCAATTATTGTGACCTTGTCTTGTATTGGTGTTGCAAAGCAACACAACCCCTTATTGTGGAGTTATAAACATACAGTGAAAATGACCCTATCTCACAATGCGAATGAGAATCCTTCAAAAAAATCCCGGAAATGTAATCACTTCTTCCTTATCCCATTTTAATCATTTCCTGAAATTTTCATCCAGATCTGTTTGTTAATGTTTTGAGTTATGTTGTTCACAGACAAACAGACAAACTCTCCCAACAACATAACATCCTTGGTGGAAGTAAAAATTTGATAGCAATGAAATGTGTTTTTAAAATTTCCTGTGGGCATTTAGTTTAACTTTGCTTTAGGACTCCTGAAGAGATGAATAAGTCCACTAATGGTTTTATCACATGAAGCAGTAAGTGTTTTAACTGCAGGTAGGGAGCATGGTGGGCGGTCTGAAACAAGCAGAGGGTGAGAGCAGACTGCCAATGAGTCCACAGTCCCTTTCCTTGCTTTTCACTCCTTTTTCCCTTTCACACACAGAGAATTTATGAGGCCATTACGAGTGTGCATGCAGTGTCAACAGTGGTCAGCTAATATCTTTATCCAGCACGGAGGTGGTGGATGGGGGGTCTGTCAGAAAACACACACACACACACACACACACACACACACACACACACACACACACACACACACACACACACACACACACACACACAGCCTGGGAGACAAACTGCCCTCCCAGCTCACAGTTCAGCTGAACACACACGCAAACACTTCAGATGTTAAACATGCTCCAGCATTTTAAACACATCAGTTAACCTCTTTAAGGTAACCAGCAGCTTGACTGATGATTTCAGCCCATGGCTTCTCTCCTGTGAGCAAAACCCAGCATTACAGCAGAAAATACACAGAGGATTGAAATCTTTGCTGTGTAACACACTAACAGAGAAATGTATTTCAGTGACTTGTGCAGTTTTTTACAAAAATGGGATGAAGCAAAAAATGTCAAGTAACTGCAACTGAGCACCTGTCTGGAGAGGCTTTGAATATCATCTGATCACACTTTTTCATCAGAAGTTTCCTGGTATTCATAAAATCTAGCTAATAACAGGAATATACATTAGCTGGTTTGTAGACATAACTTTGTGGAAAACACTTTTGTCTTTAACCCACTAAGCCACATCATCGCATCCCATCAAAGACAAAAAGTTCAATAACATGCTATTGGACTTGAAGTCTGGATACCAAGTGTGGTATTGTTAGGGGTTTGGGACAAATAGTGAGTCGGATGTCTGAAGTCCTTGTGGTAACAATGACTTGAGTCATGAGTCATGCCACGTCAGTCAAGAAATATTTGAATCTTTGAGAACATCTTCTGCATTTCTGCTGCTTCAAGGTTACATTCATGATCAGTATTTCTCTTTATGTTAAAAGAAAGGGTTATCTTTGAAACGCTAATGGCTACATGAGTTCACAATTTCAACATTTTTTTTTTCAAATGAATGAAAAGAAAGAGATTCAATGCTTGACTAATACTTTAGGATATCTAAAAAAAAATTAACATGGTCTTAAACTTTCAGGTTGCAGCTCAAGAAACGTATAACACCCAGAAAGTTTATTATATTCTATTAGTTGTTTAAGAGAATGAAAACATACACTAATGGCAGAAGCAGTGAGAGGGGTTTTAAGGTACAGTTTGACGTTACTGCAGTCATTCTGCGGTTTCTGCAGTCTTTGCCATCTGGGCTATTGTTCTGGGGCTTCTTGGTCCATTTTTCAAAATTCTTTTATTTATCTATCTATTTATTTAGGAGGAGGAGGTCCTTTGTCTGAAACTATTTGAGAAAAACAGCTATGAAGGATCTATATGGATCTATATCAGGATCTAGGCGCTGCCCTGTTGGCTATGGCTGCCTTTTGCAGCAGCTCTCTCTTCTTAATCTTTGTATTTGGAGTGGATCATTACTTTGTTTGGATCATTTGTTGGTCATGGACACCTAACTTTTTGTGGCTTCAGCAAATTTTTTACTATTTTTTCTCCTGTGTTTGTCTGGAGATCCTACATATAACCATGGCTGCATTGTTTACATGTGAACTCAGCTGTTAGCAGCCTCTAGCATGCCAATGCTAACTGGTGTAGGGCCTGATGTCTTCCCACAAGGTGAGGAGAAGGAGGTGAGGACAGCGTGCTGGTTCTCAGGTGTGAGCCAAGAAGTGACAACATCGACCTGTCCTTCCATCCATTGTTATTGGAAACGTAAGATCTATCTCCAATAAGGTGGACAGGCTAGCTGTGCTAACCCAGCAACAGAGGGAATACCAGAGGGCAGAGAAGCATCATGCTATTCACAGACATGGCTAACGGAGCTAGCATCAGACACCAACGCCACATTGGCAGAGCTTCACCTGCTGTGAGCAGACCGGATCCAGGAGACAGAGACTGAACAGACTGCTGAAGAAGCTCAGTCCTGGACCCTGTGGAGGTGGAGGCTGGCTGAACTGGACAATGATGGACAAGCTGTCATCATCTATTTTCTTATGGACCTTTTTGCACTTTCTATACACTTTCTTACTTTTGTTTTCTTGATTGCTGCTGTGACTTTAATTTCGTTGTACGTGTTACAATGACAATAAAGTTCTATCCTATTCTATTCTATTCTATTCTATCCTATCTGTGTTGGTAGGATGACAAGAAACACGACTCAAAATTAGAGACAGGCTGAAGGCTGCTATCCATGCAGCCTGAGCTTCAGTGACGCCTTGGCAGCACCAAAGGGTGATTGCACTACATGTCACAACTGATTTTCGGTTAAAGTGTCACAAACAAGTATTGAGTGTATAAATGAACATACTTTTCAATATTCAGATATATTCATGCTGTATCACATTTTGTATCACATCTATGTTTTAAAGAAACTTTCCAATATTTCACAAAATCGATTTCAGAATGTTTCCAATTGTATCATTGTTTAGTTGCAATTTTTTGACACTATTAAGAATTAAAGAATGACTACTGAGGTCAAAAACAGGGAGAACGTTAAGATAACTCTCATGGCCTTAAATACATTAGAATATGTGCAGGAGTGAAGTGGTGAGCTCATTGCAATAATTCTTCACTGGACCAAAAGTTTCTGGCAGTACCCCCTGCTGGTGACCCTTAGAAGAGTGCCTGTCCCTTTAAATTGGGAAATACTCAACCAAACACACTTAATAATACAAAAGTGGCTCTACCTAAGCTAAAACAGCAGTTTGAATTAAATGTTTGAACCATAATGAACCCTTCAGTCCATTACACCATGATGTTAACACTATGTGGTCAAGAGAGAGCAAAGGTGTTACTTACAACATAAATTCAGCCGCCCCATGTTGTGAGCCAAACCAAAGTCAAATGCTGTCATTAGAGGCTCAGTGGGGCCTTTGTCCCTCTTTCTAGATCCATCTGCTGCTGTGTTTGGGGAAGAGGGGCACTGCAGCAGGCCTGCCATCAGGCTCAGTGGCACCAGTCTGTTTTACATGTGACTGTTTGACACAACACAGCAGGAGCAGCATCATGGCCTGGTGGCAGGAGAGGCTCAATAGCTGTGGCAGCATTACTTCTCATTAAACACACACACACACACACACACACACACACACACACACACACACACACACACACACACACACACACACACACACACACACACACACACACACACACACACACACACACACACACACAAACTCATTACAGCTCACTATGGGGTGATGCTGACAGAGGGCCTGCGTTCAAAGACCGTCATGTTACAGTGTGGAGGTGGCGATACACACCAGTGGAAGACCCTATACACCAACGGACCATTAACGAAGCCTGCAGCAGCAAAATGGAGCTTCTGTGGAGCAGCGGGATATGTCGAGGCAAGAGTGTGTTTGAATTGTCTGCTGTGAGGAGACTCGTTTGACTGTAAAGACAAGGGTCAAATTTTTGTTTCATTTTTTCTACTTATGCAATGCATGTGTTTCTCTGACAGGTGTCTTTTTCTGCAATATTTGCTAAAAAATTATTTCTAAACACCATGAGGTGTTTTGCGTCCAATTTATCTTAGTAAACTTAGAGACAAGTTCTGCAATACTTTTTCTCTTATCTGCTGCAGAAAGATGAATAGATGTTACTGTTGTATTATTGACTGTTCTCTTTAGGTTTGACATATTTTAACTCCCCCACTGTTTCTCATTTCCTTTATTTCTATGAGGACATTGACAACTTAAACTCCTGCAGTGCTGCAAAGCTGAGTTAAGCTCACAGAAGAACCGCATGTCTCCCAGTGTGAGAATAGTGTCATTCTGGGAGAACTTGAACACAACCAGCTGGATCTCAGGTGGTTCAGAACAGAAGGTGGAATTAATTTAGATAGATAAAACCGCTTACATATCAGAAAGAAAATGTAATAAGCTCTAATGAATGTTTCGTTCTCATCACCTGTCTACCTGTAAGTCTATCAGGACCTTACAAAAGCCCCCCAACTGTCTTATGACTCCCTTTACAGGGACGCATCTCAAACTTACTTTAATGCGTGTCCAGCAGGTTTCTTTCATTTTCATCTGACACTGGCAGGTTACTGTTGTTGTTTTTATCAGAAATCGTCATGATTTTGGAATGATTTCTGATGTAACACTCCTTGTTAAAGACATTTTAATAAAACATACATTGTATTGATGGTCAAGGCTCACACACTTCCTTCAATTGCTAATAGCCACACATAGTTGAAATTTGATCATCAAATCTTTTTCCACTATAAAGCACGTCCATATGACACTTTATCACTGTGAAAGTATCATATCCTTAATCAACAGAAAAATAATCCAGTCTGTGCACAGATCCTGTGTCATTGTAATGACTGTGGTGTTTCAACCTAGTTAACTACAAAACATCAAGCTTTAGGTCATTTAGTGAGTAACATGCAGGAACCTGCTCTGCACAGTGGTTGGATGTAGGGGTGTAGCTAGACCAGGGGTCTTCAACCTGTGGCTCTGGAGCCTCATGCAGCTCTTTGGCTCCTTTTCAGTGGCTCCTTGTGGCTTAAAATTATATGATTGAAATAAAGAATTTTTATTTTACTTAACTGTCGACACCCTGGCTTAATATACATGCTTTATATGTGGAAAGACATGAGTAAACTGATTATTTAAAAAGTTGCAAAGTATTATCTATAGGTTAAAAATTCAAGTTTTCTTCTTTTTTTTTTTTTTTTAAGGATTTTTTTGCAAATAATGATTTTTTTTATTTTTGCAAGATGTTAATAAGTTTTTTTGTTTGGAAATTGTTTGAATTCCAAACTTTTTTTTTCAATTTCTGCAAATTTTTAAGATTTCATTTTTTTAATTATTTTCTATTGGCAATTTTTTTTAATATATTTTTAAAATTTTTAAGATTCTTAAATGGATGGATTGTTTGAATATAGTTTACTTTATTTTTGCACATTTTTGAAATTTCTGTTTTTTACTTTTTACAAATTTTTGAAAATTCAAATTTATGGGAAAATTTTGCACGTTTTTTATGTTTTGTTTTGTTTTGTTTTGTTTTTTCAAATTTGTTACGGTTTTAGTTTTTCAAATTTGTTACGGTTTTAGTTTTTTTAAATATTTACAAAATTTTGAAAATTTTGAAATTGCAAAATTTCTTGACAATTTTGCAAATGTTGTAAAAAAAAGACATCACATGTACAATTTCATTTATTATTAGTTTAAAAAGCCTTTTGTTTAGATAATTTTTCACTTGATTTTACCGATGTTTAGAGTTTCATCCACTTAATAGTCCTTATTTTGTGGCTCTGGAATGACTTTAATCCAGGTGAGCAGATGCAAAATGGCTCCTATGAAAGTAAAGGTTGCTGACTCCTGATCTAGACTGATTCGAGGTGGCCCAACCTGGGTGCTGAATATTGAGAGTGGTGCATATCACATCTGCTTTATCTGCTTGTGTTAAATGTTTATATTCTGGGTTTATCTCTGTCTTTGTACATATTTTTTTCTAGTTAAACTTCTGGGCATTTGCCTTTAGTGGGCAGGAGGGCATAAAGAGAAAAAGAGAATCTGGAGAGTTGAGGTGGAGTAAAAGTGCAACCAGGGTTGTAGCCTCTGTATATGTGACCCATTGCACCCCCTGTCTTTGATTTCAGTCTAAGTCCAGTTATCTGCTCAGCTCATTTCAGCCACGATTGTCTCTCTGCTGGCTGAGAAAATCCCAAAAGGATCTCTGATCAAATCAAAGTACTCTTCTTACTAGAGTTTGAAAAGCATGAAAGAGGAGATGCAGAAGTATATCAAAATCTTCTTTGGAGGTTCAAAACAGACCAGGTTTTTTAATGTAGGTATAAAAACTTGCAGAGAAAATTAGTCTCTTTTTAGAGTTTATTTTGTTCTTTCATTTTCTATAAACCTCTCATTATCTTGTAGTAGTTTTCTAAATTTGTTTGTTGGCTTAATATGGCTAATTTTACTGATGGTGTCTTAATGGTCTATTATCCCTAATGGACCTAATAATATTCGCTCTGTTCCCTTCACTTGTTTTCAGCGCTAATGTCAGTAATTTAAGGAATAATGCCACAGGCTCAACATCTAGTTTCCCTGGGCTGTTTTTGTCTCTTTGTTCCAGTGTAATTTGTGCAGCTGTTCGGGTGAAATCTTTTTCAATTTCAAGGATTCACAATGCCTTTCAAAGTTGCAGTGGTAGTGTGTGTGCTGGGATTTATAATTTATGAGTTTGATTCCCCCTCTTACTTTGTGAATGCTGTCCCCACTTGGATCCTTAAAACCCAAGACCATAAAACTTCTCCTAGAATTAAAACCAAAGAGGAGTAACACTTGCAGTAAAGTATGTGCTCGTTCTGTAAAAGACCTGTGTGTACATTACATACAAAGAAAAAGACTCGTGAACTTCTCTGCTCCCTGCTGAAGCATAAAAAAAAGAGTACATTCCAGTTAAATGTGTGGTTTTTGGCTGCTTTTATAATGCTGCTGTATGGTGTTTCTTAAATTGACATCAATTCACTGACACATGAAAGTGTCTCTACTTCCTGCCAGTTAATCTTTGACTGCTGGTAAAAAACAGTATCAAAAAGGAAAATAAAACTGCACTACATAAGCACCATATCTTTGAGTTTGCACACACATTAGGTTATTTGTTGTCTATTACAACAACAGCAGGTTGCTATTTTTCACTGCCACGGCTAAAAGCAGGGATCATTTTTCAGTGCAGCCAGTTACAGGGAGCTGGGCAATCTGTCAGTGAGACGCACTTTCCTGCTCTTTTAAAGGGATCAGGCTCATGCAAGTGCAGGTTAAGCAAGTAAGACGAGGAGGTGCACAAGTCTCCTATCTTCACTACACGGGATATAACTTATTTTTCTTCAAGCTCTTGAAACAGGGTTAATATTCTCTTTAAAAAAAACTACCACACTGAAAAAAACTACAAAATTAGACCAAATGCTTCTAAAACTATGCCAACCTGCTTAATTTCAGCATACCACACATCACATCAGTTTGTCTTTACTGTATTTGATTCTCTCAACAGGATTCAGATTCTCTGTTGAGAGTAATAAAAGCACTTGTCACTTCTGTCACACTTAAATGGTTTCTCTCCAGTGTGAACTCGCAGGGGGACTTTCAGAGGAAACGATCTGGAGTAACTTTTACCACAAACTGGGCAGAGATGTGGCCGCTCTCCAATGTGGGTCCGAATATGCACGCTGAGGTGAGAGGCTTGTAGAAAGGCCTTCTACAATTTGATTGTAGTTAATCTGACATGTTTTCCTATTCTTTTTAGAAAAAAAGATGAGGTCAGAGAATAATGAGGTTGGCCAAGTGTCTAACTGATAATACAAAATTGTTACCTCTGATTTATATTAAATATTTGCAATACAGACTGCATTGAAAACAATTTGTTTCCTTCAATATTCAATAAGGGAACCAGAACACTTACTGTATTTTTAATGTTCAATAATGCCAAAAATTTCTGCTAATCTCTATTTTGAAGGTCAATGCTCTGAGTCTCTGTCAGGTGAAATCATGTTTTGTTGCATGCTTCTATACTTCATGGAGTTAAAGAAAATAAAATAACTTTATGATCTTTGGAGTAACTTCTTTTAATAGTTCAAGACTAAATCAGACTGGTCACTTGCAGATATTCCATCATCATGCAGAGTACCACCTGGATGGTATTTTAAAATTACAACCACAGTTTTTACACTTTACTAAACCCCATATTTCAAATTGAAAGCTTCAGGAGGTGAAAACTTATATGTCTGAACATACTCTCTTTTTGCATGATGGGGGAAAAATTAAGTCGTAACTGTGTCAAACGTATTTATTAAGAACTTCAAAAAGCTGAGACTGTTGTTTCTGTGACTCCCTCAGCAAGGTTTAAACTCAGAATTTAGAAAAACAACTTGAAAGCAAGCATATGATTTCAGGGATCAAGAGGAGTTTCTATAGAAAGACAACATGTCGTCTATACTCTGTGCAGGCTTCTGGGTTTGACTGACATCTGTGGGCTGGGCAGGCTGGGCAGGCTGGGGAGGCGGCTGAGGCTCATGCTGATGCTGACGCTGAGGCTGAGGCTGGGAATAGCTCGGATACTGATACTGGGGGGGATAATGAGGCAGAAACTGGTTTGGGTACTGGGGAGGAAATGGAGGAAACATGGGAGGTGGTCCAGAGAACTGAGGGGGGAAAGGAGGATAAAACATAGGAGGGGGAAATTGTGGTGCAAAAGAGGGAGCAGACACAGAGGCTGAGTCTGTTTGCTGATCTGGATGTGGGAAGGTCTGTGGTTGTGGTGCAGTCGGAGGATTTTGTTGAGGCAGAGTAGGCGGGGGAACAGTTGGAGGATTTTGTTGAGGCAGAGGAGGCGGGGGAACAGTCGCAGGATTTTGTTGAGGCAGAGGAGGCGGGGGAACAGTCGCAGGATTTTGTTGAGGCAGAGGAGGCGGGGGAACAGTCTCATGTTGTTCATCCTTCTTCTCAGAGATTTCTTTCGAGACCTTGGTCCACTTACAGGATGTTTTTAATGTATTTTCATAATTTTTATTCCTCTCTGGTTTTTTATTTGTCTTCTCGTTGAAGTACGCAGAAGGAGGAGCAAATTCTGCATCTCGCTCATCACGAAGCCGGGTTTTCCATTCACTGAACATAAACTCTGGAAGGAAAAAAGAGAGGTGTTGAGAAAAGTGACATCATTCTCACAAAACAACATACACTGACCAGCTATGATGTCATGACCACTAACATGTGAGGTGAATAACATTTATTATCTCCTTGTACTGACATGTCACAGTCTTGGAGCCAGATACCATATTACACCTATAGAGCGCCAACAGAGTCCATCTGGGACAAATCAGCCCCATAGTAATGGTAGGCGGGTAGTGGTCATAAACTCATGGCTACAATAATTGAAGAGATTGATCTGAATTATTCAGCAACGATAAACAGGCAGTGATTCAGTCATATTATGGGGAGGGTTCATATTTTTCTCAATGGTTTTAATGCTCACCTTTTCCTTTGTCCCATTCTCTGACATGGGGGACTCCTGGTTTAGTGTCCCTCCTTTCAAGGATTTCCACTTCCACTTTCTTTAATATGCTGACCTCTGGATGATCTTCTGGTGGAGGAGAGGGTCCCATTAATTCATCCCTATCCTCCTCTTCTGCTGGAAAAAAAAACAATTCACAATGAAACTTTATGACAACACAAAAAAGTATTTCCCCTTAAGCTCCGGTTTTACTGATATTAGGTAAAGCTCAGGTGAGGTGAGATTGGGATGAGATCTGACCCTCTTTCTCCTCTTCTCTCTGCTCATCCTCAGTGCCATCCAGCTTCGCCTTCTTCATCTTCCTCTGCTTCACTTTGGCCAGTCGGGCCTGTAAGATGGCTTTCCTCTTGTCCTTCAGTTGTTCCCTCTTGTTACGCTGGTCCATTGTCTAGGGTATGGGAATCAAATGAGAAGAGTAGACTAAAAAAAAGTGGCTGAAAGCAACATATCCAGTAAAAGATGTCTGTGTCTGCCAGTTGTTTGTGGAATTACAAAACAGGTTCCATCCTTAAAAGTGAGTGTGACGGCTGATAAGTATCAAGGCTACGTGAAAAAATTCAAATACAAGCTCAAGTTGTTAATTGTGCCCAATGACCAGCAGCTCACCTGATCTCTGAGCATGTCTAGAGTCTCTCTCTGCTTTCTGCGCTGCTCTTCATCCTGAGCAAACGCAAAGTAACCCACACCAAGGTCACGAGCCTCTGAGGTGAAAAAAAAATTACTAATGAGGAAGTGTTTTTCCCACAACACCACTCTTAGATTAGAAGCTCTTGCTTTAAAGTGTGTAGATTATAAAAGCATTCAAAAAGTTACCCTGTCCCCTGATGTCCTCATAATGTATTGGACCAACAGGCCTTTTCATAGCCTCCTCTTCCTCCCTCTCCCACTCCTGCCTCTGCAGCTCTCGACGCATGTCCTCTGAGAGTAATGTCTTGTCGCCAGATAATTTTCTGCAAAAAAGGTGACATTTTCAAAGAGTTAAATACAGAAAACATGCACATTTAACCAGTTCTTTCTTGTGGAATATTTACCCTTTTCCTGCGAGGTCTTGGTCCATTTTCTTAAAACTTGGCAAGTCTTTCTTCATACATCTTCGAGATCGCCCAAGGGCATCCACATAATCAACCCTACACAAAAGCACATAAGGTCCTAAATGAGTGGCTAAAATAAAAATTGTGTTTCTTCAAGTACAAAATCTAAGAGTATTTTCTCTAATAATTTAAATGAAATACAACCATAGTCTGTGCAAAATTGTTAAAGCTAAAACTATGTGATGCTGGTCTTACAGAGATCACTTTAAAAAAATTATATAACTTGATTGAGAAGAAGTTGATAGAAAACAAACAAAAAATTAACATACTCCAAAACAGATATAAACACATATATTCACAGACAAAAATAAATAAATAAAAATAAATAAATCACACATTACCATTCCTCATCTGGGTTTTTTGGAGGAGGAACAGATGACAAGTCGAATCTGTCTTGATCATCACTCTCTGTCACTCTTTCTGCAAGTGTTTCTCTCTTTTTGTCAATTATCTTCTGGGTGAAATCGACCAGAAACAGTGACTCTGTCTCTTCATCTGTGTAGCAAGAAAAAAAATATCTCAGTGTCATACACCTTTATTCAAACCATCTAATACTCGACAAAGTGCTCCACCGACCTGGAAAGTCTCCTTTAGTCATTTGTTCGTAAAGTTTGGCCTTCTCCTCCAACTTCCGCCTGTATAAATGAGAGAAATGAGGAGTTTGAGATTTGGGCCTCATCATGAAATAGCCATAGACTGTATGGTAACAACAGTAAATCCTTTGAACAAGGTGTTACACTCACCTTGCTGTGTCAAGGCTGTGCTGCTCCTCGGCCAGCTGCTCTGCATCTTTCTCTGCTCTTGCTGAAACACCGGCGTTCTGCTTGCTCCAGATATTAGGTTTCTACACAGTAACGAGGATACAAAACAGACTGGTTTTAGAACTCAATATAAACAAAAATCCGGTTAGAATAAGTCCCAAAACAAGAGCTGCTGTACCTTGTTGTTGGATTTTGACGTAAATCCGACACTAGAAGATTCTTGTCCAAGTCTTTCCTGTTTGAATTGTTCCTGCTTTCTGTAAAGTTCAGCTTTAAGGTCCACTAGCTGTGAGGAAGAAATATACCAGCGAGATATGAATCAACAGTAAGCTTAATATTTTGAACACGATAATAAATCTGTAACAACTTCAAGTCAGTTTGTGTGATAGCAACCAAGCCTGAGCTAGCCATCCGCTAGCTTTTACAGACGTAATCTCAGCTTGACATCGATACAATGGCCGAGTTGAGCTGACTCCATGACACTTACCGATGAAGCAGTCACATCGAAGGGTTTCTTTTTTCTATCCATCTTGATGAACTTTTCTATGCTACATTATCTGTATGCTAGGCTACTGTTACTGGTTTTCTTGTCGTTGTCTTCTTCTTCGTCGGACCATTGGAGGATCAATTCACGCGTGAAGGCGCTCTACCACCACCTACTGGTAGTCTGCGCTCCTAGAGGCAGTCAAGGAACATTGCTGCCCTCCACAGGTCTTTAAGCAAAGTAGTTTTAAAAACTCAAACCTTTGTTTTTCATGCCGTGGTACTTACACTATTTTATTAGTTCGTGTAGTCTCGTATACATGATAGTTTTATATTGTGAAAATCACTCGTTTTTCCTTTATATAATGTATTTTAAATTATTTTCCCCAGGCACTTAATACCCTTAATCAGAGAGGATAGGACAGTGGATTGATCAGGAAACAGGGTGATAGTGGGGAATCACATACAGGAAACAGAGCTGGATTCAAACCTGTGCCACCCGCTCGAGGGCAAACCTCATGGAGCGCGACCTCATGGAGTGCAACCTCATGGAGTGCGACCTAGACTGCTAGGCCATCCGCACCCATTGTGAAACTCACTCTATCAACAGACCACTTTGTCATTTTTACCCATGTAGTCATTCAGCATAAAAAAATATCCAATGTACAAATGCATCAGAGTATGCTCTTTGCGTTGTTCCTTTTTAGTTCTCACATGTACATGCCTGTTAAAATAAAAATTATAGTTTCGAATCTGCTTCTACAGGACAGTTAAAGGATGGGCAGGGTCGAGTAATGATGTACCTCTGTGTTATCTTTGCATTTGACCTCCCTGAGACTCTTTGTGTTTTTTATATTTCTGCACATAAACAGACTGTATTAAAAAAAAAATAGAATTAAGAGACCAGCTCAGACCTCAGCTTCCCCACCTTTGTTGAATTACACTGGGGATCACAATTTTTGTTGAGTTGGGTTTGACATCTGTTTTTAACTAAGTTTTGGGTGCAGAATCCAAAACTAATCTCAGTTTTTCTCTATTGCCTCAAGTTTTTGAACTAAAGAATCCCTGTTTTATTAAAAATATAAAAAATACTTGACTTAACAGATATGTGCTTGTTTTATAAAAATCTTCAAACTTGACATACAACGAAATATGAAAGAAACAGGTATGACTGCAATGTTAATTTAACACTATTATGTTTTACCAAAAGATATGGCTACTGGAGGAGCTACAGGAGCAGACATGATCTCAAACAAATGAAATATATACCTTTGTAAATAAAACACCAAGATGAAATAGTTACAAGCTTTAAAAGCAAAAAACAGCAAAAAACTGAATAAATATTACAGTGGTATGCCCATGGTTACAAGATTAAGAGAAAAGCCAGCACAAATCTTCTTAATTCCTCCTATGCTAGCTGTCTGTTTGCAGATATTGATAGTACTGACCTATTGGAAGCTGCACACACCTCTCATCGCACTGTCTCGATTGTGACTGCACAAACAAGTGACCCCATAGCTGTAGATGAGTCAAATCGTAATCAGCTGGTAAGTCTTACAGCTAATCTGGACGGTAAACTGTGGAGAAAAATCTTGAAATGCTAGAAAAAAAAAACTAAATGCCATTTTGGGATTGACATGCCAATTTTAGTTTTAATCAGGATAAAAATATAACACAACCGATTTTTTTTTTTTAATTAGTTCCCAAGTGTTATTATTATCTTCATCATTGTAGTTTCATTATCAGCTTCATGCGCACATTTGCAACACTTCCAGAGCAAATCTCTTAACTAAGTCACACAGTTCCTGAGAAACTGGCACAGTCCACAGATAAGATGTACATGGCCCCAGAATGTCCTGTCCCACATTCTGGAGAGGAAGTTTTAAAAGGAAAATGGAAGGAGAGGGGAAAATGTATGTGCTTTGTATTTCCTACAAATTCACACTATGAGAGAGGATATCAACATGATGCACCCAACATTAATGTAATCTTCACATAGCATGCTCCAACATCCATTAACTCTCACCTGCAGTGGAGACTAACCATTCTCAAAATATAAAGCACTCAAGCTAAATGTGTGCAGCTGACAGAGTGGAATCAAAACAAGCTAATGGACTCCACAGAACAGTCACTTCCTGTCTACAGGGCTGAAGGTTTGCTCATGACAAACACAACATAAGTCTGTATCTGTGTGTTACGAATGATAATTGACTATTTTCTGATAACTTCAGGAGTGCTAAAATACGGCCTCACATGAAACCAGATCCAAAGAATTAAGAACAATCAAAGTCCTTTAATATACTTTCAGTCTAACAGAGGACTAGACAATGTCAACAAAACAGAAACATCCAGACAAATTAAAACAAGTTAAAGGGATGTTGAATTACAGCAACACAGCAAGAATGTCACTTTAAACCCTGAATGCTTAGGGATTACATTTTTGATGAACAATAACATAAAGTATATCAGAAAAACTATAATTTACAATGTTTCTACAAGCAAAATACAATTTGATTCAGCCCTTTTTGTTTGATTTGCTCTAAATAACAGAATACGCTTGTTTAAAATAACACTGGTCCTGCACATTTTAAATGCGTTAACTTTTTTAGTTCTTCTCATATAGGGACTGTGTATGTTGAACTAAAAGTCACACGACATGTTTGGTTCCAAAAGACCGATTGAGGCTGATCTTACCGGTTGCTTGTTTTTATACTCTTCATGCTAACTCTATATACCGTAGAGAAAAGTGGTGTTGTCTCGGATGGTGGTGAGGACCGTGGACATGTTCTCCCTCTTCAGGAGGCTCAGCTCCCGCAGCGTGTGGATGCCCATTCCAGGGTGAGAGAACTGGCAGACATCTTTATTGACCTGTCAAAAGATCACAATAGTTTCTGTTAGACGTGTCCCAGTCCGATATTGATATCGGATATTGGTCCGATATCAGCAAAAAAACAAATATCGGTATCGTATCGGAATGCATCTAAAATCTCTGATATAAGCACTCCGATATAAGCAGTTTCTGTTACCCATTGGTTAATAATAAATGGGTCAGTTTTTCCTCATACCTACTGTTGCTGATTACTGTTCTTTGTTTGAATAATATCACTTAATCAAGCATTTTCTAACATGACAGACATACTACAAAATAAGTAATAAAAGTATGCATGTTTAATGCTGATATCTTATCGGATTAATATCGGTATCGGCCATTACTCAATGCTGCAGTATCGGTATTGTATCGGAAGTGAAAATGTAATATCGGGACATCCCTAGTTTCTGTATTTGAAAACAAGGGAGTCAGTGTTTATCTTAATCATTATTGGTTGTTAAACTTAATCTTTAGTATTGACTGAGCTTAAAACTTAGGTGAAATGCAGCTGTGGCCACCTGATTTTAAGCTGGCACCAGCTTTACTGAGTTTAGTTTGACAAAGTGAACAGCTGTCAGTAATTATTTAATATTAATGAAGTACAGAACCATTCAAACATTATTACGTTTAAGTCATGTTTCAGTTTCCCCAGGTCAAAACTGACACGTACCCCTCTGGGCAGGAAATATGGTGCGTCTGTCTCTACCACAATTCGACTTAGAGGGATCTTGCAGACTGCGTCACGGGCCTCAGAGGCTTTGGAGTAGGTTATCAATGCCGTGAAGCCCACATACAGGTTTGGGAACTCTGTCAAGAAGGGTTCGATGACTTGATAACTGTTTGTAAAACAGTGCCTGGACAATAGAACGGGAGAAAACAGAAAAAACAGTGATTACATTAAAGAATTTTAAACTGATAAAATTCTGAAAATCCATAACTGTTGGATCAGGTAAAAGTGTAAACATTAAGTGAAATTACCCTGAGATAATAAATGACTAAACATCCCTTTGAATAAATGATCACAGTGCTCCCTGCTGTCACAAGTGCATGCTTTTTATAAATTCCTTACTCCAAAGTGCCCACATGGTTGTTACATAAATGTCCTTTATGCTGAGCAATTGGAACATTCAATTATATGCAACATTAGTTCACCTATCTTTTCATGGCATATAAAGAAACTAATTTCAACAATAGCAGCAATTTTATATCTGCAACCTTTAAAATCAGCTTCCAAAGGTGACAATTACTAGATCAAAAGAACATTGATGCGGCAACAGCAGATGAAGCAGTAACCGTGGCAACCATTAACAATTGCAACTCAATGAATATTACAAAAGTTAGAACGTGGTACCAATAAAAAGACAAATTACATTGTTCATGTTGTCAAAGATGCAAAGAAGCATTTTTAAGTTTTTCATTAAAAAGACAAGAACAACTGGGATGGCTTGTCTTTGTTCACGTACCTGTGGATTTTATAATCTCTTGGGACACACTTCTTCATTATTTCCAGCAGGTCATCATCTGCATCTCTACAGTGGATCACCAGAGGCTTCTGCAATGTCACAGCCAAACGCAGCTGACGCTCAAACACCTTCACAGTCAAGCAGGGACATAAAATATGTTAGCACAACATTTGTTGCTATTTAAGAGTCATCATTCAGTCACTCACAATAAATACATGACCACTTCACAGGGATGAAGGACAGTCCATCTTAAGAAAGCTCAATAATAACTATCATGTTGAGTTTTCTGAAAAATCTACATATTAAAAGAAACATCATACTTCCTTCTGTTTTGAGGTCTCCGTGGAGTTTTTGTGGGAGTAGTCCAGACCTATCTCACCAAATGCCACTGCCTTTGGATGCCTCATCGCCATCAGTATGCTCTGTTCATGGACACTGGAGTAATATTTGGCAAAGTGGGGGTGGCACCCAAACGCCCCCCATACGGTCTCTTCGGTGAGCAATCCCTCCCACAGGCACTGCTGCATCATGATCCTTGGATTGCAAAAATCAGCGATACAGCCCTGGAACTCCGAAGGAAAGCTTCTCCTGTACTTTCTCTGAAAGCTGCTGAATGTCCCAGTGAAGCCAAGTTTCCCATACAGCATGTCTATATGACAGTGTGTGTCAATAAAACCAACTTGATCCCCCAGGTATGGAAGCGGAGGGGTCCACATAGCTTGCTCTGCCCCCAAGGAATATCTCTTGTAGCCATGAGTGACAGAGGAAGAGGAGTGATGAGTGGAAGTGCCAAAATCTGACTGTCTGTGTTTGTTTGAAGCGACTGAGCACGAGGTCGCTGATCTTCTTTTTGAGTGCAGCGGCAGAGCATAGGGGTCAGTTCTGAATGCATTTGAGTACTCTGTTTCTTGCAGGTTTGGGGGCTTGCATGTGACACTGACTGCCCTCTGTGAAAGTGATGAAGGTGTTCTCGTATGCTCAGCAGGCGCATGGATAATCAGAGTGTCTTCGTCAATTGCTGAGAAGGCTGGAGGGGAAGCTGCAGCTCCATGATAACTCACTGATCGTCCTTGCTGCTGTTGGCTTTCAGTATAACTATCCTGAAGAGGCAGGGAACACGACGTGGAGTCTGGGATATACTCCAGAGCAGGGCGGTATGAGTAACAGGCCCCAGCATCCAGGTTGTTTGCTGTAGCACATGAGTCTTCTTGAGTGGCTGCCTCTTCAAACGTAAAAGCTGAAGCACAAAATGTCCCTGATGAATCTTCTCCTGTAAGCACAACATTCTGAGGAAAAGAATAATTGAAAAAAAAAAACGTTAAGCTTTTTCCCCCTAATGACATTATGATCACACCATGGTCACAATACTTAAATCAGTTCATATAAATGTCACAAATACATTCATATAGATTCACTACCCCAAAATGACTCACTTGTCCATCTGTAGTGTGCTCTGAGTTTTCATTTTTGGCCCTTAAGTCTTCATGTCCATAAAGGAGAGACCAGTCACTGTCCTGCAGATTACAGTTGTCCTCGTATCTATTCTCTAGTTTGACTGGGGAACAGGTGAGTGTTATATCTGTCCTGTCCCTTGACACTGGACTCGCCTCTTTGGTTTCCACCAGAGAAGATTCAAATGACAAAGACTGGCATTCAGTGTCAGTTCTGGGAGTATTGGAAGTGCTGGATCTTGCTTTTGAGCTGCCAATGGCTGCAATCACTGCACTTCTGTAGATAGCCTTTGACCCTTCCTCGGGAGTCCTCTCTTTCTTCTTCAGAATGAAAGAATGAGACAGTGGTGTTGATACTTCATGGCTTTTGGGGGATTCCAGCTGCTCAGGTGTGTTGTCATCCGGTTTTTCCTGACAGTTGTCCTGGTGAGTACATCAGAGACTTAGCAGGAATAAACATGATGTACAAGACAACATATATGAAAATCCTGTTTCAATGAGAACGATAAAACAGCAGATGTGGGAATAAAAAAAATGACAGACTTACTGAATGGTTCTGGAAGATTTTAAATTTTCTCTTGGAAATCTTCCTCAGCTTAACCTTGCCTTCAAAAGTCTTGCTGTCATCAACAGCTTTTCTCTTGGGGGTGTCTAGACTAAGCGTTCCCAGTCTACCAAGCCCTGGAGAATTGCTGAGGGGCAAAGGTTCTGAATCTTCATTCAGCATCTTATTCAAGCTTGATGGTGTGACGGAGCTTTTCCCTCTCCCTCTGAGTTGCGTGGGTGTGGTGGCTTTTTTTAACCATGTAATAGACACCTTCTTTTTCCAGTTATTCATGTCTGTAAGAAAAACGTATAAGAAAAAACAGATGGACATAAAGATCTAATACACAATGCCAGCAAGAAAGTTCAAAACTTTTGATTTTTCAAGCAGGTAACAGGCTAAATTTGATGTAAAGAGTGACTTTTATATGTCCCTATATATGGAGTTTACTTTAGATCTCCCTTCATTTAAATGAAAGTGAACAAACCCCAAGAATGAACTTCTATGACCACCAACCTCCTCCTGATTCTATTGCACTCTCCTTGAGGAGGTTGCAATGACTGTCTTCTGGACAAGTGTCAAGCAAGGTTATAATAGTTAACTAAAACGAAACTAAAAACGAAAACTAAAATTTAAAATACATTGCAGTTAAGCCAAACTAATAAAAACTAGAAAAGAAAACAAAAACGATTAGTAAACTAAAACTGTATCTTGTGTTCACAAAACTGACTGAAACTAACTAAAATTAAAGACAAAATTCCCTTAGTTATAGTTTTTGACAATATTAATAGCCTTTAGGATTTAAATTAATCCGACACATTTTCCCAACCAATTTTAGACACTTTTAGGCAATTGTCCGTGCCGCACAGCACCATCATAGCGGCATATAGGGACGAGCTTGTTTACTGCACTGACTGGCTGTGCGCTGTGCTGCGACAAAACGTAGTGGAGCAATGAATGAGAGCATCTGTAATAGTTTAATTGTTACAGAGTCCAAGTTTTTATTTATTGAAGCTCATATTATGTTGGGGTTTTTTTTATAATTTATGTTAATATTATTTTTATGTAATTTATATCAACATTATTTTATATAATTGATGCTTATATTTTTTATACTAAGTTTATATTATTTTCATGTGTTTAAGGCAGCAGCCAACATTTCGGTATCAGCATTGACTGAGCAGTGAGCACTATGATGGACTTGAAAATAAACAGTATGACAAAATATTTACTCTGACCTTTTTGAATCCTGCACCTGGTTAATCAGGTATGAAAAAACTAAAACTAAACTAAAACTAAGCCTTCTTGCAAAAATCAAAACTAAATAAAAACTAGAATGCCTGGTCTAAAACTAATTAAAACTAGAAAAGCAATTTCTGAAGAAATTGCGCTGTGAATGCAGAATGCTGAAGCAGCTTGCGCTGAACTGCTAATGCAGAATGCTGAACATGGATGACTGAAGATATGTCTGAAAATGGCTGAACAAAGTCTTAAATAACTCGCGCTGAAATGCTAATGCAGAACGCTGAACATGAATGACTGAAGATGTGTCTGAAAATGGTTGAATGAAGTCATGCAAGGCTTGCACTGAAATGCTAATGCAGAACGCTGAACATGAATGACTGAAGATTTGTCTTAAAATGGTTGAATGAAGTCTTTAAAAGCTTGTGCTCAACTGCTGATGCAGAATGCTGATCAAGAATGACTGAGGATATGTCTGAAAATTGTTTAAAGAAGTCCTGTAAAAGCTTGCGCTCAACTGCTAATGCAGAATGCTGAATTAGCCTGCCATGAACTCTTGGATGAAAGGAAATGAATGGACAAATAAATGGAATGGATGAATGAATTTAAAGTTGAAATGGTTGCGTCTATTCAAAAATTAAAGGAATGAATTAAATTTTAAAGAACATTTATAGAAATAATGACCTGACTGAGGGAAAATGTAAGTCTGCTATCTTAAACCCTGTTAAAATGTAATCCTGTGTGTCCTGTGTGTGAGTTTTTTAACCATGTAAGCCTGTAGGCTGAGGCCCATCTGAAGCCAGATGTTGCCATGGTGATCATTGTTTACCAACTGCCATCAGAGAGCTGGTGGAGTCTGTTGATTCCCAACACCCCTTTTGAAATCAGGGTGTAAAGGTGCTTGCAATTCTGACAAAAAGAATGATCATGAAGCATGAATCAGTGTGATCCAAAATTGGATTTAAAAGTTTGAATGGCTGAATCAATTCAGGAATTAAGGGAAGGAATTTAAATTTAAAGGAAAAAATCTAGGAAAATAAGGAGCTGACTCAGGGAAATGGAAGTCAAATGCTGTTAAAGTGTGATACTTTCTGCCCTGTGTGTGTGTGTGTGTGTGTGTGTGTGTGTGTGTGTGTGTGTGTGTGTGTGTGTGTGTGTGTGTGTGTGTGTGTGTGTTCAATCATGTAAACCTGTCTGCTGAGGCTTATCTGAAGCCAGATTTTACATTGGTGATCAATGATAAATTAACAGACACATGCTTGTCTTTGTTCCTGGATGTTTTGATGAGTTACTATAAACAGCTGCATGAGATCAAAGGTTTCCACGGTGACCAGCTCGTCAAGGGCAGCAGGTGCAGGTGCACAACTTTGCCCTTGTTACTGTAATGTTATGAAGATTTTGTGGCAAAGCAAGAGTCCGAATCTCCTGTCACCTTGCCAAAACCGTGAGGGCTAGAATAAAAATGAACACACCGTAGGAATCCTGAGACCCAGAGGAAGCTGTCCGTCTAAATTTCATGCATGAAGGTCAAGAAACAAACCCACGAGAGCGATAGATAGATGAGGGAAAATTTACTGATCTCTGAGAAAACCCCTCAGGAATTAACATGGAGGTATATGGGGATTTTTTTGAACTTCTCATGACAGTTGGCCATTTTGTGAAAAAGTGCTCCATCCTTTTGCTTTAAAAACCACTTTGTCAGAAGCAGGACAAGCCCTCCTCCATTTTGATATATAAAATGCCTATGTGGAGCGAACATTGTGACCAAAAGAGCAGTTTACCCAGAAATTTTTCAGGTCTTGTTTCCCCCTCTCCGTGCTCTGTCGTTTGAATCTCCCACTCTGAGCCAAAACATTCCGTCCAATACACACCAATGTTAAACGGCTCGAAGAGCTGAAATGCATCATGACCTTTGAAGGGTCATTGTGAAGAAACTATGAATGCTAGGAAACATTTGAAACCCACTGAATGAAGCCAAAAGGTAGCTTAATATTTTGAAGTTTGAATGGAGTTTGTAGCTGAATGTATGACTGAATGAGGAGGGTTTGAAGCAGGCTGAAAAAATGTCCTCAAGAGAGGAAATTTTGAAAATTTCGCATTCATCTTTATGGGACCGAAATTTCGTAAATCGTCGAATATCTCGGAAAGTATTTGTGAAAAGTTTCTGAAGAGTCATAGCCCCCTTGTCCCCATTGAAACACACGTTTTGAAGTTTGAACGGTGAAAATCGGTTGAAGTTTGCTGGAGTTTTAGCGGTCCAAAAAAGCGGGCGGAAGAATGAAGAAGAAGAAGAAGAAGAAGAATAAAATTTTTTGTCACAGAAGAACATATGCTGTGAATGCATTGCTGCATTCACAGCAACTAAACTGTAATGGCAAATAAAATGTCAAAACTAACTAAAACTAAACTATAATGACAAATCCAAAACCTATTATAACCTTGTTGTCAAGTCAGTTGTCTTCACCATGATTGTGAACCAGATTATTTCAAGAGCCATTTAAAACCTTGGGAGACCATTGCAGGTCTTTCCAGTTATATACCACTGCTACACCATTTGTTTACAAAGTCAAACTTTTCCACATGGTTCTACAAACTTATATGTTGCCACACAGCAAACCTGAGCCGCATTAGGGATAATGGGTTTCAGGAAGAGTTCCACCAAAAGAGTAAAAAAAGAGGATTCAATGGAAAATCTGAACTGTAACACAAAAAAATGATACAGATAGGAAAAAATGCCGTGCAACACACCGGCAAAGTTTTCTAGTTTGGTTTACAGGTGGCTGTCTCACTGGGAGAACAAGCTATATCAATATCATTTGGAGTGGAACAAAGAAGATTCGTGCTCGGTGGATGTAAAAGCTGTGGATTAGTCGAACTAGGACAGAATTGCACATTCAGAAGCGAGCATCTCAAATATGAAAACCACCCGCTAGCTCAGTGTTAGCTAGCAGAGGTGACACAAATCATTTTACTACAATTTCAAACGGCAGTAAGACGTCCGATAGCAATACCTGACATGCAAAATAGACTTACAACCTATTATAATGCTACTTATAGTTGGTCGACTCTTTACTGACGTTTTACTCAACAGAAGTCAAAGTTACCTTCAGCTATGAGGCGGTTGAACTGTGAAGAAGTTCACGTAGGTTTCATAACCGTTCGTGTAGATAGCCAGCATCTACTCGACGGCGCCAACGATTCGTTCGACCTGTTCACTAAAATAAAAAACTGTAGATATCCAGATTAGAAGCCGTGTTATAAACGTACTTTTGCGTTTGATATATGTAAAAGATAAAAAAAAAAAATCGTCAAATTTAAACGCTAGACGGTGGTAACGATCTTCTCTTTCGCCCTGGTTATTTCGCACCCAGTCAACGCAACGCGAGTTTAAACTTTTCGCGCGAGAATTTGGTAACACGTCAAAGAAACTTTCGATACCCCGTGTAAGGTCAAACACCAAGACCTATCAGTTTGTTTCATTTTGAGTTTGTCGTTTTTTTTTAATGGTTGTTTTTTAGGTTCTTTAAAAGCCAAATTGAAATGTCAAACAACAATCAACAAACACACTTGAAACTTGCACAGGAAACAGATCTACAAAACTTTCAAATAGGCTGTTTTTGTCATCCTCATTTCAGATGTTTGATTTGGAAGAAGGGAGCTGTCATAGATATTAAGCGCTGATTGTGGGCAACCACGCCTTCATTTTTTTAAATAACTTTATATGTAAAGTGGTGATGCCAATCAAAGTCACTCTACTGCGAAATATGAATATGTCAAAGTATTAACACCATACTCCTTTTTATCAGCGTCCAATCAGTTAGTCAATCTTTATATAAATCAGGCCAAATTATAACAAATGGAAACTTTCGACAAACAATTACAGGTCAACCTGTTAATATAAATAAAACTTCACCTCATTAACAGACCCATTATCAAAACAAGATAAGGAGTCTTCAACCCAGCACTAATACAGCAGCAAGTTTACAATGGCAAGGAAAAACTTCCCTTTCACAGGCAGAAACCTTGGGTAGAACCAGACTTATGTTAGAGAGACATCTGCCTCCACTGTGTTTGGGTTAAATTGAGACAGACAGACAAATAGAGACATAAACGCAGAGTCTGTAGTTTGGTGTTGTAGTGATGACTATCGTGAGACAGAAGCTTGATGTGGTTTTTTTTTTTTTCAAACGAGAAGAAATGAAAAATGTCTGACACTGTTGTCACACAAAAAGAAAACAACTTGAGAAATTTGCACCTCTCTGGGGAATTGGGGGGGGGGGGGGTATTTGGTGTGCTGTAAATCTGCATTGCTTGGCACTTCAGACTTGGTGCACATATGTCAAGGAAATGTTAATTTGGACATGCCTTGTGTCACTGATAAGTGTACATTTGCAGGAGACACGTGGGGGGTGGGGGGCACCTGAGAACACGTATTGAGAAAAAAGACGGTTTGCTTGATAAAACTTTCTGGTCCATCAAGATTATAAATCATGCATATTCTTTCCATACCTGAGGAAAGATGTCAGATTTAACTTCTTTTGTGTCCAGCTATATACGGTAGCCAGACATTCACTCTTGGTAAAGATGTTGACAAACCAAGAAATTTGCTTTTAGATCTTAGGTTCAAGCTAAACAGCGTTTAAACCTTTGTTTCTAGTTTTATGATTTTTAGTTTCTAACTACTCATCAGATTTTTGTGTCAGGATCACACAGTGAAGTGATATATCAGCTGTTATGTATCATACTGTCCATGGATGTAGCTGCTAGTTCCTGCTTCTGTCTATGAAAAACGCAAACAAATAGGATGTAGAAGTGGTAATAATATTTATAATGATAACAGTAATAATTTTGGACAGACGGATGGATGAGCACACATTTATAGTTTATTTTTCAAGGTTATTTTTCACCACTTTCTGTACAGAGCATACATAGAAGAGCCTGTAGAGAACATAAAGATAATTCTACAGATGATGATTACATTGGTGCACTCAATTTTTGTACTTTATGCCTGTGGTAAAGCATTTTCAGATTGAAATCATTTCCCTCTTGCTCAGAAAAAACATGTTGTGCTATCAAACAACAAAGAGTTTGCATTTGAGATCATCACACATCATTTTAAACACATTTTACAACTACAAAAAAAGCCCAAGCATTTAAAAAACTTGTCAATAAAGGTGAGACCACCTCAAAGAATTTTAAACTGTGTTTACGATTATGACAATAAATAGATCACACACTTTCACCCCAAAGTAAGATCATATTACTCAATTTTTTTTCAACAAAGACAGTCAGCAGTTGTGTGGTATTCAACCGTAATACTTCTTTTTAGACTTTTGGTAATCCCAGATATGTTTTGTAGGCACCAAAGCTTTGTCCTTTACCTGTTAGGGCAGAAATAGATTCATTAGTTTTTATGAACATTGTGTAAAATAATTCATGTGAAAAAAGTTACCAGTAATAATAATAATTAAAAAGACATGTTGTCCCACACTGCTTGTCGTTTCTTTTCCTTTTTTGAAATGCCTCAGTGATCACTATTATTCCAGAGTTATATATCAATATCCATCCAGATTAGAGATAAGTCATGACTTTAAAAACATTCAAATAATAGTTTAATACTTTTTTTTTTAACTGAATAGTTCATGTGACCATTATCACATCTAAAAAATACTTTTTTTCCCAGTTGTTTTTACTAGCCTTAGGTTGAAATGTGATCTAATGGTTGTGGGTCATCTGAAGCTGTTGATTTTGTTATTGAATAATAAAAAACTTGTCCATAACAACACATAAATCAAAATAACATGAGACAGTATACGTGCAGTAGACACAGAGTCATTTGAGGCTCCAAAGAGTTCTTTGAAGAACAAAAAATGAAGTTAAATGCAAATTTTGCTGGTAGAACTAATATATTCATCTACGATATATCATGATATCATAACACTGTGGCAGGCTGAAGAAGACAGCATGATACATTTTATTATAAAGGCAGTCATTAAATAGATTTCTTACTCCTCATGTCTGCATGGGAGGGGGTTATTTCAATAATTGTTGAACTGCAAGCAGTGGCTATCTAATAGTGCTTTGCTTGAAATGCCAATCCCTTATCCAGGTTTAGACATCTAAATAAATGAGAAGAAATTATAAACAGGGGTTTAAGTCGGCCAGTAGGACAGAGTTGGGGATGTGGGCGGGTGGGGGGGGGGGGGGGGGGGGGGGGGGGGGGGGCGTTGTCAGCAGTTCAACAGAGTTATGATTTGGATCTCACACCTCCTTACCATGTGAGAGTGTGAATATTACACCCAACTGGTACTTATTGCAGGGGTGACAGTTTTTAGCTGTCAGAGCTTGAATTACTACATACATGTTGAGCCCTTCTTTTCAATTAACCAGTAGCAGAAGTCCCTCCTGGCACGGTCATTGTACACATTCCTGTACTGGGGCATGTTTCGAGGTGAAACTCTTGGTACGTATGAATGTATGCCTACAAAAACATGAAACAAACAGAAACTCAAACAATGAAATAGAAAAACAGTGTATGTGAGATTCTGTTCAAAAAACTCACAGAACCCCACCAGGAGCAGTGAATGAAGCTTCAACCTGACTCAAAGGAGGTAACATGCTGCTGGTGGTCACGTGGTGTTGAGGTCTTGCACAATGACTGAACATACAAAAAGAAAACCACATCAGAGACAGAATTGTCTTTAATCAAAAAGCTCTCTGTGACAGCTTTAAAGTATATAACTGTAAAACTGATTCACTTTAACAAACCTTTGTCCAGCAGCTGGAACCAATGTAAAACAAACTGGGGCCTAGGTGGGAATAACAGCATAGTATTATAAAAATACAAAGTACTGTAGTTCATAGGTATGCAGCTTTTTTAGGTTAAAGTGTGGCAAGTTTGTGTGTTATATGTTTTATCTCACCATTGTTTTCATTTTGCTCCAGTGGTCTGTGTGCAGATGTTGGATCATAACAGGGTGGCTCCTTTGCCAGTATGTCATGCTGGTGAAAAGAAATCCAAGACTCTTGATAAAACAGAGTTACAAAACTGGATCTCAGCTGTAAAGTAAATACTGCACATGTATGTGAGACAAGGACAAAGCTCTTACTATTCTTTCCTGAAACGACTCGAGTCCCATGTTTTTTTCTTCTTCTCCCCTGCCTGCATGTTCCTGATGTTGCTGTGTCCTGCTCACCCCCTTTTACCAACAAACAAAGATGGGTTGTGTTACTTTGTTGCCTAGCAACACCTTTAGTAAAAAGTACCCCGCTGCAGTCCACTGGGGCTGGTTAGAATTTCAGACTTTGAGATATTACCTGTGATGGAAAACGTTGTGTTTGTCTGTTAACTTACACAGGCAGGCAAAATTTTGAAGAAATTATCGACAATAATTTTTACTGAAGCTTGATTTTTGCAAACCTTCCACGTATTTACTCTGTTTAGAAATAATGATATTGATTATAGAATTAAATGCTTCTTTTAAAATTGGTAAAAAAAGCAAAAATGACACAAAACATAAAAAGTTAGGAACAATATACAAATTTTATTAACAAATTGGAAAGTAAAGTAGTCAATATTTCTAAGGTAGACAAAAAGTATAACAATGTTTCAAGAGATCAATCTAAGGACAGCAAGACAATGTTATCAACTTATTCAACAAGACATTTGGAAGTATAGTCAACTCTTCAAATTTTCCCTATTTTTGTTTTATATCTTTATGGTAATCTTTAATCTGCTAATGATTTTTGAGCAGTTTCATACAATAAAATCATATGATTATTTTCCACATTTTTTCAAGGACAGCTTTCAGTTTATTTGATTAAGTATTCTATCTTTCTTTATTTAGAAAGGAGACACATTTAATACAAATTCAATTCTTCTAAATTCTGTTTTGTGCAAACCTTCAAATAGGATTCCTTTTCATGGGGCTCCTTTGGGACAGAATATTATCTGATGTTAGGCGTCAAATGCAGGTGCCTGTGGGCCAAGCAGCGTGGGAATGGTATAAGGGGATGGCTCTCTATGGTTACCAGTTTGTCTCCTGGACACAGCTCTTGACACATGTTATCTCTATGTCTCCATCCCCCCTCTTTTTTCTCATCCACATGATCTGACAATGGTGAAAATGCACAAAAAGTTTCAAAAGATAATTTCACAGTGTCAGCTGTAGCCTTTCAAGATGAAACACTGAAATCCTTAAAAAAATAGTGGTAAAATAAGAAAGATTTGTTAAATGTACTGTTATAACAGTATACAGGAAAAGGAGAAAGGTTTTACAAAAAGTAGAGAGTGCACAAGTTGCTCTAGTTAATGACAGAATGCAACAAGGCTATCAACTAAATTTTGCAGCAAATGAAAAACATCTTACAGTCTTTGCTGGCTAATAGTGCAAAATCCAATATTGCTCTCTGTAAGTGACTGTAAAATCCATCCAATTTCAAGCCTCATTCTTCCTGGCCTTGAATCCTCTCCTGCAGATGTTGTTCAACTCTCTGATTCATGCGCCTTAGATCTTTGGACGCACTGGGCTTATCTTCCAGCTCCTCATGGAGACAACTGGCTATTTCCAAACTCCTGTAGTCTTCTGGTTTCACCAGGCGTCGAATTACCTGCAGAGCACGGTCCTTGAGGCTGTAAACTGTTGAACCCAAAAATAAAAATGTTTTTGACAAATTCAGGTAAATTTCAAGCAGAGTCCACTTCTACTAAGAAAGTGATTTTTCTGCTAACCAGCTATATCAAAAACATAATTGGAACTACAAGTGGAAAACTAAAACTGAACTTTTCTGTTTGACACATGTGATATGTTGACAGAGAGACATGTTGATAGTAAACGGTTATCATTACACAATACAGCACTAATTGTAGGTCTGGTAAAATAGATGCGACGGAAGAGGGACTAACATCGAGATTGATTGGTTCAGCCTTACCTGGTAAAGTAATATTGGCAACTGCACCCTCTGCTGGTTTCGGAAGATACAGTTCTTTGCTGTTCACCCTCAGTGGCTCATCAGTCTCTGCATCCCTAAACATCCATGGATGACCTTCAAAGAACGGGCATAATTCTGTTTCAAGGAGTGTATGCATTTTATCACCCAAAAGTGATGAAATATAATGTTTGTGAGGCTTTCAGTCCTGGGGACACGGGAATTTTCCTCTTGCGTCGGTGTACTCGTATCTCAAGATCTGAGGAAAAGTAGAATAGGAAGTCCTAGACACATTATGTTCATTCTTAGACATAATTACTCACCGATGAAGGTGTTCATCTCCCGTCCCGTTCCTGGCTGTAAATCGTCGTATTTCTGAGGAGTCCCACGAAAGTCTATCCATAGTGGTCTAACCACAACGGGGCTGCGGTTACAAAACTTAGCCTTAACGGGTATACGGCTGTTTAAGGAGCGCACCAGGGGGAGAGACTGCTCTCTTTCTTGAGGCATGCTGATAAAAAAATAACCATCAACTTGTATTGCAAACTGAAATGCTAACTATAGCACTAGCAGCTAGCTGACAAGATAACCATGTGAGTTGTCGACACATGACAAACCTCGAATCAATAATGAGTTAGTCATTCTATCTATCAGCCAAAATTACATCGTTAAAAAATGACCAAAGCACTATTTGAGTGAGTCGAGCAGAGAATTTCGATCCCAAGATCTCCCTGGTTTGTTTACATTCACGTTTCCGGTTTGACGTTGTATGACGTAAAACGTTTTTGTATTGTGATTGGTCGAGAGGCACTACAGCCGAGGACTGTGACATGTACCACTTGAAAATGTCCATGGCTGGAGAAATAAGTATATTATTTTACTGAATAATTTTACAACAATTTTATTGAACTTTTTTGGTTTTGATTGACGTTACATAAGTATGACATTCACTATTTATTTGAACACACTGGACCAAATTAAATAAAAAAAAAATCATGAGCACCAGGGAACAGTGTCGTATGTTTTTGATAAAGATGTGTGTGACAGATCGAAGCCGTTGTACGCCTGGAAAAAAAAAACAGCCAAAAACATTTAGCACAGGCGTTTTGCACTTTGATGTTAAGCCTACCTTGATATACACAACTCATTTGTCAGAATCAGAATTCATCAGAATGAAGGCAAGCTCCACCCCATTTCATTCTGGCATAAAAACCTGGGTGCGCAGCGAGTCATTTTAAGCCCAGGCTCCTCTCTAGAGACGTCCAACCTCAACTTGGTAACATCGATTTCAATTTAACTTTCCTACTTCTCAAATTAAAAAAAAAAAAGTATCAAGGAAAAATGTTTTTATCACTGAAATATCAATTTTGATTTGTAGCTTTAATTTAGTGGTCTCTTTCAAGAAGGGACTTTATTTTTTGAAGTATAAAAGTAATCAATTGACATAGTAATTGCACAAAAGATAAAAGGAAACTTCAATTTACCTGATTTTTTTTCTTTATAAAAATTCCTGTTTTCCCCAGGCCAGCTGGTTGAGCCTATTTTGCACCCAAATGCGTCCTGGGAACGACAGTGACTTTGTGGATGAGGAGGACGTGCCGAGAGATGAAGTCTTGGCCCGGGTGGAGATCGCGCTGCTCAGCGTCATCTTCGTCAGTGCCTCCATCCTCAACGCTGGCCTGTTGCTCGTCCTGTGGAGACAGCGCAAACAGATGACCAGGATGCGCGTTTTTGTCTTCCACCTGTGCCTGGCAGACCTGGTTGTCGCGTTCTTTCAGGTGTGCCCGCAGCTCATGTGGGACATAACGGACCGATTCGTTGGGCCGGACCTGGTGTGCCGCCTGGTGAAGTACCTACAAGTCCTCGGAATGTTTTCCTCGACTTACATGATAGTGGTGATGACAGTTGATAGGTATCAAGCTGTCTGCAACCCGATGGTTACTTTTCAGCGAAGGCGCACCAGACTGAACATCCCAGTGACCATGGCATGGGGGATTTCTTTGCTGGGCAGCCTCCCTCAGGTTTTTGTTTTTTCACGCGTCGAGGTCGCACCTGGTGTGTTTGACTGCTGGGCTAAATTCATCCAACCATGGGGGCTGCAGACTTACATAACTTGGACGACGCTGGTCATTTTTATTTTACCCGTTATAACAGTGGTGGTTTGTCAAGTGCGCATCTGCAGAGCTATCCACATCAACCTATATCAAAAGATTCAACGGCAGAGCAGTGTAAGCCTCCCACTACCACCCAGGGCCAGCGGGGTGGCCGGAATGTCCAAGGCTCGGGTGAAGACACTGAAGATGACAGTGGTTATCGTTCTGGCTTACATCATCTGCTGGGCCCCCTTTTTCACCGTCCAGCTCTGGTCTGCCTGGGACTCAAACGCCCCCAAAGAAAGTAAGTTTAAAAACATTTCAGATCGTGGCTGAATCTTGTTGTGTATTTTAGTAGTTTACTAAGTATATTCATTCACTGGTTCTTTTCTTAATTACCAGCTGTTAAACAACGCCAGATCTTTCTGACGAGTGCGTAATTACGCACAAAGGGAATAAAGTATCAACAGGAGGCAAATGACTCATCTTTGCTAACTCATGACGTTTTGAATGTCTGATTTCATTCCAGCTGCGACTTTCACCATACTGATGCTACTGGCAAGTCTTAACAGCTGCGCAAATCCCTGCATTTACCTGCTATTCAGCGGGCAGTTGCCCCAGAGACTGCTCACACTCCTGTGCCACAGGCATGCCAAGGATTCAATTCACGAGGAAGCGACGCTGGTCAGCACGCTGTACATGAGCTTCAGAAACGTCTCAGAGCCTAAGTAACAGCAGCGTTTTAATGTGAAAGACAAAGCTCACCGCAAAGACAAAGTTCTGCGAAAGGCTGTGCACCGGGTAAACCTGCTCCCAAGCTATTTGCTGCGTCTGAATCACAGATAGTAGAGATAATAAAACTGTATTTGTGTTGAACACATTACAACACGTCTCGAGGAAGCTTTCACGCGGGGTCGTGAGTGAGAACTACTCTCGAGGTGTCTAAAGAGGACTGAGGATGATTTGAAGCTTTGTTGGACTGTGATGCCTGCGCTGTCCGCAGAGAAAATAAACCGTACAGACCTCGTCAGCAACATTCATATTGTTATACATGGTGCAAAAGACATTCCTCATGTCTAACAGAAGTTTGGTTCTGAAAACTTTTGATAAATAGACACATAATAATTCAATTGAGTTGTCATTGAAACACTGTCATGTCTTTTTATGGTTTGTTTGTTATTGATTATTTATCTTCTTTTTTTCCAATTAAGCCAGAGGCTTTTGAATTGAGATAAGTGGCTGTATTGGATAAGATGTGCTGTCTGTAGCTTTTTTTCCTAACTGAAAAGAAATCTATGACAAAGTAAAAAGTAATGATAATTATCATTACACATAATTGCAAAAACGTTTCTCAAAAGGCAGACAGCATAATAGAAGCAGCAGTGGGCAGGAAGCTGTTGTAACATGGATAGATTGTGAAATAAACTTTGACTCCTATGAATGTGTTCTGTGACGAATTCTGTGTTTAAGTCTCTTATTGAGTGTCTGACCTCTGTTGTTTAGGACATTATGTTAAAAAAAATGGAATAAAGTCATATTAGAAATAAGGCTTAGTTGTGTTTATTGTGTATTTTTTAAAAACTGTTTAACTAAAGGTAGTTTTGAATCATAAGGTTATAACTACACTGAAAGGGACTGATGTTGATTATGCTTATTCTCATTTTAAAGTTTTAGTGTGGAGTTTTTCACTGGCTATGGAAAATACAGGAATGAAAACAAATGTCATTTGAGCTACAAAAGCAAATGAAATCATCATTATGAAGGCTGTTCATATTTCTATAACAGCTGCTGCAGGGTGGATGACTAGCAGCGGGTCCAAACAATAAAGACCCTAGACTGTTAAATACATAGACATGTTCTAAGAGACATTACCCACTTGTTTTCTATACAAAGCCACCAAAAGGCACCATTTGGCACCCACCATCAGTGGGTGCCACATTCATTAAGATTAATCAACTTCACTTGTTTGAATTTGGTCAATTTGAAGATGTAGAGTAGATATGAAGCTGAAGCCTTATAACATGTAGCCTAAGTGCGAGCCTGGATGTCTGTGAAGCAAACCATGCCCTTAAATAGGCAACATTCTAAGTTTAATAACTTAAAAAAATAAAAAGTTATATTAAAAAAAGTTGAACCCCTTACAATGTGCAATGGTAGAAAGTATCCCATTCAGTAGCTATATCATGATCAATTTTTTGAGACTTCACTCATTTTTATGTGCATCTACAAGACATTTTATCTGAAGGAGCACATAAAATAAAACCAAATCAGATTCATGAATCTGCTGACAAGATTTGTTCAATGTTAAAACAGCAAGCAAAAGACTATCAGCTGAAATTTAGTACATGAGACGTGGGGTAAAATGGTTTGGTATGATGCTGTGTAGGTCCTTGGACAACAGATGAACCAAAATGCATTTACGTTCATTGTTGATGTCCCAGTATTTATAGTTCATGGGTAGAGTGTTCAAAGGGATTAATTTTCAACTTCAATGAAATGTGAGAACAATACTGTATCTGTTGTCTTGTGATGAATGAATAATTTTTTATTCAAACTTACTATTACCCATGAGTAATTCTCTTTCAATTTGTTTATGATCCCAAGAAGAACATCTTTGGATTCACATCTTAAACTTCTTGAGGAAAACAAGTCTTCTTTTGTGAATCCACAAACAGTGTTACATAAGCCCACACTAAACACACTGGCAGTAATTTTAACTAATGAAACATAATAGAGTGTGTGTACATGCATCACATAGGACACATCTGTGCTCACATGGGTGTAGAGACCTAACATGTGTTCCATCACATGTTAAAGAGGGGGTATGATGCTTTTCCATATTTCAGTCTTAGATATAAAGTTATAATGCTATATTTTTATGCTAAATGCATGTAGATGATCAAACTTCTACATTTCCACGTTATAGAAATCCCTGGCTCTGTCTACTCACTTGTTTTAAAACAAAGTGAGATCTTCAGGAAAACTCCTGAAACTAGAAAAGCACTCAGAGAGTGCAGACCTCCGCCAAGCATATTGTGATTGTCACACAACACTTCCCTTTCAGCAGACTGTCTTCTACAATTTGGTGTTAGTTGCAGGTTTATACAATAATTTGTTACCTGACAGTGTTGAAAATTATGATGACCCAGTACATATTTCAAGCTTAGTATCCAGAATATTGCCAGGATCTGGATCATACTTTTACATCTGTCGGAAATTATGGTGACCTTGTCTTGTATTGTTTTGCAAAGCAATCTGACCATTTATCGTGGAATTTCATACACATATGGTGAAAACGGCCCTAAAAAATCCTGGATCTAGACAGTGATCCTGATCACCTCCAAAATTTAGTCACTATTTCCTTATCCCATAAAAATTGTGTTTTTAAAAAAAAAAAAAAAAGAAAAAAGAAAGAAAGAAAGAAGAAGAAAATAAATTTTTGGATTTGTTTGAGCTGTAAATCATGCAAAACTGCTTAAAAAGAACCAGAAAGACAGTTTAAAGCCTGAAAAATAACACAATACCCTACATTTAATGAGCATGCTCAACTACATGGTAGACTTAAGGGGGGCAAGTTAGGTAAACCGGCAGGTAAATACAACAAGAGGGCACAGGTGAAGTGGTGATTTGGGCAACAGGAAGAGCACGCCACCGTTTTCTCATCATATATCTCACATATTAAGAAAAAATTAAGAAGTTTTTTGTGGAAGAAATAGCAGAAAAGATACAACAGTAACTCTGGACTGGACACTGGCCTCTATAAGATACTTGTCAAAAACACCCCACTCCCATATTCAGGGAGTCACTACATTTGTATTCAGATTTTTTGATTCTACTTTTACAAAGGTTTAAGTCTGGAAGTTGATCAGTTGATCCATAAATGGGTGCAAGACGTGGTCACTGGTCAGGAGGGGGTGAAACTGATAAATGTAAAGTGGTGCAACCAATGTTTCTCATAAAACTCTGAAACTGCACAAAAAAGTGAACATGAATATGATTTTAGCAGTCTACTACACTGTAACAATGAAATTTAAAATGATTTCAAACCAACTGACCCATACAAAGAGAGAAAACATTAATGTCTACGGCATACTGACTTGCTCAGTACAACAAAAGCCATATTATCAAGTTTAGAATTGTAATATTTTGAATATACTTTGAGATATGTTTTAATTTGGACATCTTACCAACTCTTGTTTGTCACTGTCGCAAATGTAAATAACAAGAAAAGAATTCTTAACTTATTTCTTAAGTCACTGCAAATTCAAAGGAATGTTCTGACATGGTTTTGGAACAGGTTCATCCTTTTAAGGCATATTCAATATGAAAATAACTGCCAAAAATTAACGTGCTTGAAAAGTCACAGCATATTTGTCTCTGGTTACATTGTATGTGCGCTAGTTTTTGTTAATTCTAATGTTAAAAATAATCTTAAAACACTGAAACAGTACCACCAAAACAATTTTAGGATTCAGATATTTTGACCCGATGAAAAATGTATTCGTCTAATCAGGCAAAATGCTCATTACCCTCGGATATCAGGGTGGTGTTTTCAAAGACATTTTGATTTAAAGACACGGCTTGAATTTTGGGAATCTTACACTTTTTAAAATAGAATACAAAAATGAACTGCTAACTAGATAATGACACCTACTTAAGCCTTTAGTCCAAATAAGAAACTAACAAACACCAGTCTGAATATAGTCCTGACTTAACAGAGTTTGAGGCACAAACAGACAAAGTTTCAAAAAGCAACAACAACAAATGAACCAAAGATTCATGGGGATAGAAAGTTTACTAGAGAGAAGCAGAGTGACACAACAACTGTGAAATCCACAAAACATGATTTTTAGATATCGAGCTAAAGTGGAGAGATATGAGAAGTCACATCTTGCATGTCTCAATCCCCATCAACATCATTACTATTAATACTCTTCTCCAAGAGAGGCTCACGTGGTCTTGCAGACTCCTAACCCACTCACAGAGACTCATTAAATCCTCACTGTGCCTTGCATACAAATGATCCTCTGTCCCGTGTACCTGCACACAAGACTGATTAACTGCAAACTCAAAATAGTTTACACCGACACGTGAAAGCACACAAACATAATGAAGGCACATGTTGATTTGTCTGCAGACGGAAACATTTCTGGTATTGTGAGGAACGCCATTAACCTGATGCATTCTACAAACTCTAAACCTATCCTTTCAACCGAATCTGGCCTTTAACAAAGGTTTTTTAAGGCCAAAACTTTAAAGTCACATTTTTCCTCACAGAAATAAACAAGTAGGCTTTCACACCTACACACACATTGTCTGCTCTGTTTAAGCTCCTCATGCCTCAAAAGTCTTTCTGATGTCTTGATTTTAGATGAGTGACAGGTAAACACATGCTTATTTACTGTGTGCTAGAGTGAATACCATAAGAAAACAAGTAAGGGCCTGCTTAAGATAGAGAGTACTGGATAAGACAATAAATGTACTCAAAAAGTGAAAACAACATTATTTTAGACTTAATATGTCTCATTGTTGATATGTCTAAAACTGATTTCACAGTAAAACAATTGAAGCATTTGATAACTGAAACCTGAACCAAACATCTCCTGATTCTTCACGAGACTACTACGTAAGACTTTTACATCAGAGTCTGTTTATAGGTGTATCTTACAGTGGAATTTCTACATGCTTAAAACATGTTGTATTAAATGTTTTGATGCTTCAGAGAACTATGTCAAGACTGAGTACCTTGAGTGAAATCACACAAAGCTGGACTATCTCATCTCTGCAGTCCAGGCTTAAAGCAGTAAGGGAAGACAGCAAGGGGGGAAACTATGGGAGGAAAATAAAAGATGAAATTCAGAACTGTGAACTAACACATGAAACCACATTAAGGCCCCAAGAGTATCACTTTAAATTTCTGCATTTTAACAGCTTTTCCATTTAGAAACAAATTCTGGCATCCCACCATATAAAACACATTGCTTTAATGTCAGATTTTCTTAGATTCCACTCTCATATCAGTACTAAAATTATAATCATACAATGCTTAAGAAATTTATCAGACCACGTTATTAAAATGAGAAAAACACCCAGCATCATGAAGTGCTTTAACTTTGACTCTGTTTTTCATTGAGTTGTGAGGAACTTCAAACTGATCTTATATTTTAATTCTTAAACTTGAGGCAAAAAAACTTGAATTATCTGAGAAGTCAGAAATTAATCAAAATAACTTACATCCACTAAAACATATTTTTATGTTCAGGAACACAAGTTAATAACATTAATTTGTCAATCAAAAAAGAAATATAATCAGCTTTCCTTTTTTGTACAAAACTACATTGTAGAATTCACGGACAACAATAATATTTTAGCATTAAATATCTCATTTTGATTAATGAGCTTGCACTTTACCCTAGGTGTTGGTCCAATTATTTTTTTAAGCACTGCATATCTGATCAGCCTAGCTTAGCACAAAGACTGGAAACAGAGAAAAACTGCTAGCCTTCTCATACCAGACCCTGTAAAGCTTACTCATCAACAAAGGATGGCTTGTCTATTTCATATGTATGAAATCAGTGAGATTAGAGCGGGGATTCATTTACAGTTTGTCACTATCAATATTGCTGAACAAATGCTATTTCTGCCTCTTTATTTAAAGTCATATTTATACAGAGGGAGCCGGCAACTTGAAACAGAACAGCAAGCCGTAAGATCCTGAACACTCTGAGACCATAAACCAAGGATGCTCTCAGTCTCTGTGTCATCACTCATGACTGGGTTCATTGATTCCTCATTCAGCAAAGTCACTGATAGTGTGTGTGTAGGCGACTTATGAATGACATCTAGCATAACCAAGCTCAAAGATGGGTTGCTCTCTGTATTAATCAGCAGCCCTGAGCTTTTTAAAACAACCATCTGCTGTATTGGAACCAAGACTTTTCACATGTGCTTTCCAGGGGTAAAGTCTGTGCTCTGAAAACAACTATCTGATTTGAAAATGGGCCTTACTCGAATACCAAACAGACTCTTATGAGTTCAAGTCTAACACACAAAGCACAGAAGCACACACAGGTGAGTATGTTCATTACTTTCCAATCTGTCTTCATACAAAAATACATCCAGTAGAATCCCAAAATATGTCTATAACTCACAAATTGCACATACATGAGTTTATTTTAGTTCAAACAGTTTTCTTGGCTATCCTACAGCAGCTGAAATTCATCGTCATCAGAAAACAGATCTGAGACACAAAGGATATGAATGTGGGTTAAATTTGTATTGACCGGTTTATTTCATAATCGATGATAATGGCTCACACAATCAGCTTGATGATCGATATCTTTGTCTCACCTGCATGCAGTCGCTTATGCTGACATACAGGGGAAAGAAGGTGAGGGACAATTATGCGCTGAGCACAGCTTTTGTGTTTGCATGTTTGCAGCCTGCAAGAAATCAGCTGGACAGAGGTGCATGCTGGGACGCTAGCACGCCATTTGTTCAAACAGCTACACTATCTCCACCACGTTTCATCAGAAAGCTGTGAGTGGTCTCAACGCTGTCCCTGCACTGCAATTACTCTCTGCATCCTATTGGAATTCACTGCGCTTCCCCCAAAGGCTAAATGAGCTATCAACTACTTGATGGATCTGCTGAAGTATGACAGGCGGTGTGGGATGCATTGATTTTTCAAAGTAATCACAGCCAGCGAGTGTTTGAATTGCCAGGCTTTTCCAGGGTTTCGCGTTTTCTGATCAAAAAGTCTAACATCACAGGCAGAAGAGGCGGGAGCCATCTCTTCCGTCCTCACCCTCGCCTTGGGGGATACGTGGTAGCATGGCTGAACGTGTCAAACCCCAGAAACGAGGCGGAGACAAGTCCTTCTTTGTGGCTGTAAACTTCCAGCCCATGTGAGACCCACAGGTTCGGCACTGAGCAATCGTCCAGGCATACCTGAGAGCAAAAGAAAAGGTCAACTAGATGAGAATATGTTTTGAGACAAAGATGATCTGGGTTTTTATTTATTTTTACTGCAAAACAGTTTAATCATATCACGATGTACACAAATATCATAAATTTTTGCTCAAATGTACATCCTGAAAATAGAAATGGGGTGAGATCGCTAACACTTTCATCTTTCAGCAGATGATGAAAATGTGAGTCCAAACTCCAATCATCCTGCTCAGTTATAGTGGAATATGAAAATGACAGAGCACAACGCACGTTAAAATGGAGGAGCTTGGAAATAACACACCCAAGCAGACTTCTTAATCATGCTGCAGGAGTGGTTCAAGCAGTTTCCTCCAGACATTTTTTCTGCACAGATCACATAGCCTGACTCACCCTTAATTACTTTGCCCTAGTGGGTGAGTTAGCTACACCTTCCAGACACAAATTTTCAAAGACCATTATGACGGAAAACACCTATTGTTTTAACATGTCTGAGGAAGGACTGAGAAAATCAACACACGAAGGCAATTTATCTCTCTGCAAGCCAAGGTCAGACCTCGATCAAGACATTAGCAATCTGCTCGCAACCACTGATTTGCTCATCTGTATCCAAGCATACAAATGCCTCTGGCTGCTGAAGCCATTTAGTTTAAACTCACAGTTCAGCTCAGAGTCAGGTCAGACTGAGGTTACAACAAAAACATTTCTACTGCTTAGATTCACACCAGAAGTTGTCTGTGGCTGGACCAAGACTTCTCTCTCTGCTGGGTTTCTGTGTGATTGTGAGGTCAACTAATGTCATGGTTCTCAAATGGGGGTACATGCACCCCGGGGGTACGCGAGGGCAAAAATGTATATTCAAAAGATAGCAACAAAGAAAAATCCCTTTAACACAAACTAAATATTATATCAAGCAAGTTATTCAATTCTGTTTTATTAAATAAAAGTCTCCCAACACATATAACAACACAAATAACAGCATCGTGCTTTAAGTGTAGCAGCAATGGTGGTGAAAACCAGGAAGGACACGGGCTAAAGAAGGCAAAAAAATAAAACCCAATCCAGCAAAATCTCTGAGTATTTGGAAAAAATGCATTAATGGGATTTATATCCACAAGTTGTAACCCACCCAAGGCATAATGATTTTTCTGTAAGGAGAAATTATTTTTTGTTAAGAAATTTCTATTTTTCTTTTGTTTCGTTAAAAACTTCTGTTCAAGAACAGCCCTTTACTTTGATAGCAAAGGAAGCATCTTTAGTTGTTTTTATTTTTATTCTATATTTGATGTAGTTATGTTATAATGCTTTGTGCCTAACCAGTCATTATTTTAAGGGTTTACAACAATGTTATTGTTAAGAAAGAGAATTTCATAAACCAAACACAGATAGTTCAGGACTGTGTTCTATGTCTTTTTTTTCCAATCAAAACTGCTTCGTGCTTGCCGAAGGGTATTTGGCAGACAAACATTTCACAGGGGTACGTGAGGTACGTCAAATTGAGTGAAAAAAGCTAAAAGCCACACAGTGTTCTTTTACAATCAGGTGTCACTGACATGGGGGTTATAACTCTACTACACTATTCTAACTATAGTCTACTACTAGTCTCAGCTAACTGCAAACTTGGGTTGCTTCTCCATGAAGAAGGAAGTTTCAAACTTTATGTGTTGCTGCCAAACCCTCAGGCAAAGAATAATTAATAATGATGCAAAAATTTTAAATGGAACACTCCTTCAAAACGACTATTTCAAATATTAATGTGACGCAAAAACCGATAACTCATTCTGGCACTTCACTTTTCCATCAGAAGCTGCTTTTCAGAGGCTGACAAAGAACCTTGATTTATAACAGAGGGTTTTCACTAATGTAGTTATTATGGCACTTAGGAGAATAATCAAACTTATTTTAACAGCCTCAAAAACTTTTGAACATACAAAACAGATTGCAGTGGAAAGTCAATAACATCTCACTAGAACAGATGCTTTGTTTTCCAGTGTCAGATGGGAAACAAACAGGGGAATGTCAAACTCCTCTGGTGCTGGCAACAGAAGTCCATACAGCCCAAAGTTAAGACAGACAACCAAAGCCCTAATAATTTGAAGAAAATATCCTTATTTTAATGGAAGGTGTTACAGCCCCTTAGTATATAACCTAATATTGAACATGTTTCATTTGAGGTGCAGTAATTGTTGCTGCCTTATGAGCTGGGCTGTACCAGAAGGCTTGAAGTTCTTTCAGCCTCATAATGAATAACGGCTTGAAAAAAGAGTGCTCCAGCAGCTTTAGCCATGTACTGAAGAGACACAGAGCAAGGCCTCACATATAATGGCGCACCTGTGAAAAGCTCAGCGAGGGGTTTGAGTTAATCTATATTCAATATAGAAGAATTGTTCTGGGGTTATATCTATAAATACATATATATATAGCCTAAAATAAAAGTGAACAGAGCCATGACATGAACAGTTACCCTGGAAACCAGCTGTGGAGTGTGGATGGTCTGCCAATCAGGTTTAGGTTGTTGGCTTTGTAGACAGTCAGAGTTTCATGGACGTAACCATGAGGGTTGACATATGCAGCCATGGGCCCGTACAGAGAAAGGCTGCAGAGAGACAAGAGGCAGGAAGAACACGTCATGAGCACTTTAAGAAGCTGTTCAGCCAAAACAAATCATCAAAATGTTCCTCTGTAAGAAAGAATCAAACACACTGATGAGAGACTCAATAAAAAAGACAGGCTAAATTGTAGGTTTAAATTCTGCAGCTTGTTTGACCCCAGCAGTGCGTTTACAGAATAGACTGCTCAAATCAAATTGTGTAGATGCTGTGACACTGCAGTTTTTCCAAATACATGGCATTTAATTTCAATTTAAGTCCGTGTACAATTTTTTTTGATGAAAACTCATATTTTTACATCATAGACATGACTGCAAAGCGTTTGAAATGATCATGAAGCTGCTAAAACTGAAACTTACCTCATAGTTAAAATGAATAAAATCATTTCTAGGGGTTAGTTGGGAAAAACCTAAAGATCAAGTCGGGTGAATATGGTAAACCAAAGCATTGCATGTGAGTGCTGACCCACAAGGTCACTTTTCTGTAAAACCTATGTCTCCATCAGCATTATTTCATGTTGCAGATGAGTGCTTTATACATGGAAAAACCTCCCATTGTTCCGGTTTATACTGTCTGTCAAACAACAAATACAAGCAGACTTTGTTTAACAACAATCCTGTTTAACACATTGCAGCATTTGATGGTTATTGAGCAAGATATTTCTACAGGGAGTCGGAAAAATTTACAATTTCAACTTTCCTCTACAGCCTTTAAGAAAAATGTCAACAAGAAGCTAATAATGGTATGGTATATAGCGATGAGGTGATATTTGATCAATACTCAATGCATAGTCCAAGATGAAGATCACATCCCTAAATAGCTACTGTACCATAACTAAGTGCTAATCAATTAAATAATGCCACATCCCAATATGCAATCAGCTAAATACTTAAAAATACCCCCAAAAAGTAAACAGCTAGATTCTTGTCATGAAAGGTGATGAAGTCATGACGCAGTGAGTCAAATGCCAGGGATTTGTTAATCATATTGCACGGGTCAAGATGACCATTTGTATATTGCTGGATTGATATTCTGTACCACCTCTTTCATTTTCTTTTCCTCAAGGTAAAGGAAATGTAGGAAGGAGGAAGTGGAGCTGTGACACACAGTACAGGGTCTTGACCTTGAGTTTAACCACAAATGTGATAAAGGCTATAGCTGTCATATATGGGATGTGCTCTTAACTGCAAGTCTGAACCAGTGCCTGTTAATAGAAACACAATGCAAAAAGTGATTTTCTCAAAGCAAAGAAAAAAATAATCCCCTCAAAAAAAAAAATAGAAAGGAACACATTTTTTAAAGACAGACCAGGTCCACATTAAACATTAAATTTTGTGAGATAAGATAAGGACCGCTGAAATTTTGTGAGACCATTTCCCTTAAAAATAAAGTCTGTTCTGATAAAATTTTGGAGGGAAAAGTTAAGTTTTGATTTTCAGAGGAAGTGTTCTTAAAAGCTGGATCCCAAAGTGTCAAACTTTAGAAATTATGTTAAACATAGAAACAATTAATCACTCAGATCACCTGGATGTCTTCAGATCAAAAGGTTACATAATTTTCCAATGAACCTGCGTAGCAAGTGTCTGGACACTTTCAGTGGTGTCAGAGATTTGTGTGTCTCTGTCAGGCAAACACATTCACCATCAGACATCATCTGCAGGGAGAAAATTATCTTACATAACAGCCGTGTGTGTTAACTGGCTGTAGGGGGGGCAGAACAGAGAGTCAGCATCGACTTGAATGCGGTAATAATATCAGTGATTACTGTGCTGCATTTCTTTTCATGATAGAGTTGCATTTTAGAAACGGTCTAATTGTGTGTTTCTCATCTTCTACTGCTCTTGAAAAGAACACTGGAGAGTAAACACAGAAACCATCAGATTAGCATATTCTGTGTGTCCTTCAGTAAAACAGAGACATGCTCTTTATTAATTCTGTTCATGTTAACAGAGGGAAAGAGACGTACTTCAGGGAGGACACATATGCAGCTCAGACTAAGTGGGGAACTAGCTCCTTGAGTTTCTCTTGATTGTAGTACCACCTGAATCAACTACTTGTGCTGTGAAACAGTTGCTGGATCTTAGGGTGAAAGTGAACAGTGGGAGGCTTTCAGACGTATTCAGCTTCCAGACAAGATATGTTAATTCAAGTGTAAATTTCACGGTGATGAATGATCTCTTCAACACATGCCAAGTCTCTTCAAGTTTGTATTAATATTGTGATGAAAAATGTTTCTTATAAACAAGGGCACTGGACCAGGAATTTCTATGAGATGAAGTATTAAGGATACTTGAGTTCTGCTGGCCCACATGCTGATGCTGTTAGGGACTGATAAGAACATCTGAATTCCTTTGATGTGAAATTTGCTTGTTGTTTCTTGACTTACTACGTTTGAAGTTATTGCTCCCAAAAAGATGAAACTGAAATTTTTGATTTTTTTAAAAAGCAGTTAAAGACCCAGTTTGTTGGAAATTGTTTCTATGTGATCTACCTGTCTCTGCTTTACAGAAGTATTTGTTTACAACTTCTGTTTCAATCTTTGTGATTCAAATCCAGTCTTTTACAGGAGAGCACTTAGTGATGCCTGTACTGTATAAAACCTGCTTACTCAGTTAAAAAGAGATACGTCAACAACAAAGAAAAGACACAAGTAAATAGAAACAGAAGAAGTCCTCACCTGAAGATTTCATTTTTTGTGGTGATTTCTGTGTCCTGGCACTGCTTACAGCACAATGATGTGCACTGCGGAGGAGGAGGAGAAGTAATAAGCGTTTAGAAGGATGTACTCATGCCATATGTTCTCAATACATTAGCTCTCATAGTTGATGGAGAATGAGGACCCCATATCATAATCCTCCCTGTCCTTTATGCCTCAAGAGGAGCCACCTGCCATCTGACAACAGGGGAGGCTTTTTATGAGATTCTTCATGACGGATCATACTAAAGCTTGAACAAACCAGGTTCACAAAAAACAATTTCTTTAGAGTATGTCCATACCAAGGCTTGGTGTTTTCTATAAACAACTACTCCTGAATAGTTTTTTTTTTCAGTCAAGGGCCTTCAGATCAGATAGATACATACAGCCAAGTGAACAATAGACAGAACTGTTTCCACATAAGGAACACACACCACACATTTCAATCTGCACATTTCACTATGACACCACTTTCACCACTGACATATTACACTTTTTGCATTATTCTATAGTGTTTTTTTTTTCATGTATTTTCAATTTTTTTTTTTTTTACTCCAATATTACTGAATATAAGTGTTTTAGTATTTTCAGTCTTCATTGCATGTCCTTGCAAAACAGTTTTTTTTACATTTCACTTCACATCTGTATTATGAAAAACTTGAATCTTGGATCAATTGTAATTTTTTAGATTGTTAAAAAAAGTGTAACAAATCAGGCTGACATGAAGCTGCACTTCTGAGCTCCTCAAGATTTTTCAAATGTTGCCTGTGAAGATGGTTTTGGAGGCTCAAAATGACCATTGGAGAGTTTTACCTCTAGACACTGGAAATATTTTGTAGGCGCACACTTTTCCTTTCATATTCTTGTTGCTGATTGTTATCATTTTAAACAAGCTTCATATTTCTATCTGTCAATATCTAACACCTTTTTTGCCGTTCATAATAGATTAAGATTACTTTCCAATTTTTTTGCTACATTTTAAGCTCAGTGTTTATTTTGACAGTATGTAGAATGCATGATGTTAGAGTGAGTAGAAGACTAGAGAAAGCACGTCACTGTATGACTAAGTGCTTTCACATTATAAGACATGTTCATTTACTGAGCCTGTTACACAAAGAGTCTATTAATATTAACTGATCTCATTCACCCACTGATTGAACCCCAATCAGCTCCAGTGCTGAGCCACAGCTGCTCTTGATGCCACCGTGGTCTTTTTTTGCAGTTGCAGTGTTGCTGCTGAAATGACGTATTTATAATTCTTTCAAATCAACTGAGAAAAATAGCAGTAAGGAATACTTGGGCGCTTCCATGTGAGCAGTAAGGTTAAGAGGGAAGACAGAGCCTAGCCTGTTTGGTTTTATTTATACTGAACTATGAGTTGTTAGCATTGAGCTGTGGCAGGCAAGATGAAGTGAGAACTTCTTCTGCATGGTCTACAACCTGTAGTCTGAGACCAGCCCACCCCTTGTTTTGAGGCCACAGGGGCCCTACTGCTTCAGAAATTCTCCACTGATAGCATATGTCACGTCTATGAATGATTTTATAATTTTCATCCAGAAAATATCAACCAGATTTGCCCTTTGTAGGGTGAATGTGAAGGATGGCTTATATATACAGCCCTTTTTTTCCATATTTGTTTCTAGAGATAAAATCCAGCTATCTATGCTGGGCTGAAACATTACAGCAGCCATTTTATCCGTCAGCCCCACTCAGGCAGGCTGAAATATAGCACAGAACATCAGCAAGGAAAACAGACACAGTTTGCACAGTTCAACAACAGAGAGAACACCAGATCTTATCACACAGTGAGGTGAATGATAGGTTTGACTGCAGGAGAAAGGCTGTGGTGTCTGTCCAGCATGAAGGGGTCAGGTGTGACCTGTCCTTACCCGGTCCATGATGTCCAGCTCACAGCGCAGTCTCTGTATGGCACTGCCAATCTTCAGCAGCTGAAGCCGCAGAGCGTCATCTATGGGCAGACAGGCGGCCACTCTGTAAGAGAAGTCTGACAGAAACCAGGCAAAAAGAAAATGAGAGGGATGAAGACAAAGGAAGGAGAGAGAGAACAAAGAACACAGCAGTACGTGCGCTTGTGTGTGCACTTCTGGGATCCATCCATGATACACTGAACAGAGGCTGACCTACGGCGTTCGTAGGGAGGGAGTCATCCTTCAGATTCTCGTCCCATTCATGGAGCTGTTTCTTTACCCTGTTCATAAGCGACTCCTGTGACGTGAAACACTGTGGTTTACATTCACTCCTATGTTGTTTATGTGTGATGGAAATTCTGAACAACGCACATAGGCCCAAGCACTTACCGAGTCATAGAGAGCGTAGACCCAGGGTGGCCATGGTGTCAGACTGGCACCATGAAACTTCCTCTGTGATGAACAACAGACACATGTTAAACAGATTTAATGTACAAATGATTACTGAGGTACAAGAACATCCAAAGAGTCTCACTCCCCTCTTCACACTGATATTTCTGAGCTATACATCATGAGCAAACGTTGAACATCCAAACAGTGTACGACTTTCCCCCTGTGCATAATGATATAGGAAGAGGCCTGTCCCATGGGGCCTCATAGTTTGTAAAGCACAGACGTCTAAAATATAGTAAACTGATGCATTAAGAATTGAGTGATGGGCAGGTGAGAACCTTAACCCAGACAAAGAAAACAAAAGCTAACTAATAAAAGTATTGTATTGTAAAGTAAAGGCATTGCCTGATTTCATCAAACATCTCTCCAAATAAGAAAGGATCTGAGAAATCTGGAAATTCTGTGATAAATAAATTATTAAGAATGTTTTTGGTGTTCATCTTGCATATCCCCCAAGTTTATAAACATCAAGACAATACTGAGCTTTGGAATATGTTTATTTTTAACAGGTTATGCTGATATATCATGGATGAATATGTGTGTTGTATGTCTGACCTGTTGGTAGTTATTCCACCAGCACTGAGCCTGTTTGCAGCTCTGAGTTGTGGGTTTGGATGAGGGGTGTACATGGAGCCTGGAGAGAGGAGTGAGTTGCACTGCAGAGAGAGGATCTGGAAGGATTCGTTCTGGAAGAATCTGTACTTTGGCTTGTCTGATCCTGAGGAGGGAAAACAAACAGGGACAATGAAACAAGTATAGAACAAAAGACAGACGGTAGCAAAAGAGTGAAACAGAGCAGATGAGTCACAGATTAAACAAACGGTGTGCTGGCTGAATGTTATCAGGCATATGACAGGATGTTTGTAAGTCTAAGATGATCATAAAAAGAAGCTGTCTGTGTGTTGTACACCGCAGCAACAAGAAATATTTCACCCGCTTCTCAACAAAGACGCACTCGGTAAACTTCCTGGTGCCCAGACACACAAACATTCAAAAAGACAGAAGCAATGAAAAGCACAAACACAGATGAATCCAGATAAAAAAAATATGCACTTTGAAATGGTAAGATATTCAGTGAACACATGATGGTGCTAGAACAGAATTCCTGTGAAACATTTGTTTTTGTGGCAGAAATCAGGGTTTAACAGTTAGCATTAATTAAACCATATTCAGCATCACATCTATCAGCAGATTGCAACATCCAATGAAAACAACAAATAATATTCTTTCTTTGCAGGCTGGGGTGGGAGTATGAACATTGTACAAAGAGAACTACAGATAAAGAGAAATATTTCTTATTTTTTCATTTACAGCAAACCACAATAGATGGAAAAGAACAGGCTTTAAAATGATTCTAAAGACTGAAAACAAATTGTCTGCAGGGGATTGCAAAGTGTTAGCAGAAACTTGAAAACATGCTTTGGTACAACACCTATAGACCAAGAAACCCTTAATCATAAACAAAATTATAAGTAGAAAGAATAGGGTTGGTCTGCTCTTTAGCTGTCAGCAAAGGGGGCAGACAAAGAAAAAAATATTTAGACTGAGGTGGTGAAAAGGCTGAAAGCATGACTCTATTAAAAAAAAACCCATAAAGTTAATGTGATGACAAAGATCATTTTAAAGACACATTACATAATTCTTTGTTTGAGATTTCAGACAGAGATCAAATATTTTCAGTTTGAATTTTTTTTAACAAAAATTTCAGTGACACCAGTTAGACATACGGTTCATCTTAACCAGTGGATGGAACATCACAACAAACCTATGTATTGCTGCAGAAATTATGTTTTAAATCCCTTTGATATATCAGTGAAAAATTATTTTCTTAACGAGTTTTTGAAGTCCTGATTCTCATGCCTGAGTGTCTGTAATGAGGCATATAGCTGAAAATAACCAGAAATGTCTGTCGTTAATAGACGAACAGTGATGCAAAAGTAAGTTAAAAATCTCAAGGCATTATGAAAATGTGACAATGTAAATGTGGCTGTGACTGAAAAATACCAACAGTGACATCAAGTGGTGGAGTCACAAACTACAATATGGATGATTAAGCAGTACTCAACTACTGTGCACATGTAGCTTTAACTGCTTGAGAAAATGAAGACGAAAGAACAGATCGAAGTCACCAAACATGTTTAACTGATGTGATTCCAGATTACAGTTGGTTAAAACCTGCTTCTCTTCATCCTCTGGATTATCCTGTCTTTAAAAACCATAGCCCATTACCATTGACTGTACATTGAACTTTTATATGCAGACTTTGGCCATAACAGCAGGTATTTTGCAGAGGATTTTCCACCCATTCGGTGCTAATTGTAAGATTTTTAATTTATGCTTGTGTTAGAATTGTCTCAGCTGGTGCAACCCTCAAAACACGAGTGGAGTGGGCTCCATTTGAAATTGCATTCAGACTTCTGTTTGGACCAACACTGAGTTCATGATACCTAGAGCTGCAGCATAGATTTACAGTGTTGTAGTTTCTCTATCTTAACAAGAAGAGAAGAATAGACTAGAACATCAATCTTGTAAAGTGCAGTTTTACTGAAGACTAGAAAATAATAAGATGAAACCATACAGGACTGCAGCTCTTTTTCCCATGCTACAACCAATACTACTATCATATTTACATCCACTCATTCAATCTTGAACTTTGATATTTCTTTTATTGAAGCTAAACAACTCACCCATCTGCTTGAGTTCTCATCTCATGGACCTTAAATCTCTGCCTCCCCACAGCCTTCACTTTCACAGTTTCAATTCCATATTCCTGCTCCTCTCGATATGCATAGATTTCTGCTGTTGTTCCAAACTCAGCCTGTGGCTCACCTGCATCACTAGAGAGGAATATATATCAAGCAAAATATAATAATACAAAAAAATGTATAACATACTATTTTTGTAAATCTAAAGGGGGAAAGACATTCTGACTTTTGATATTCTTTGGTTAACATTAAAAAAACACGGGATCCCACATTCTTCCGAAAAGATCCAAAGAAATATCATTGAAGTAAAATGAAACAAAGAGAAATATAAAAAGAAAACCTCTATTGTCATAATAAAAAGGATTAGAACCTGATAGCATCTTTGCAACCACAGATGTATTGATATCCATCCCCCGCCATGACACCAACATAATTATTTATGCAGAAATCAAATAGCTACATAATTTAAATGACTGCTGTCACTTTGAGCAACCCTATCCAACCCCCTTTTAACCTTCAAGCCATGGACTCCAAGCCATGCTGTACCTGTGTGCTAGCACTGCAAAGGTGCGGTCTTTTTGGATGACACTCCGCATCATGCTGACCTCCTGTGGCCTGAAGAGCTGCAGAGGCAATGTCTGACCTGGTACCAGCATCACAGCTGTATGTGGCAGCACAGGGATGGTCTGACAGCTGTCGTCATCGTGCACTGTGCGCCCATGAAACTCTTCCATGTCTGAACCCAGGTACTGTCAACACAATATGACCACAACATCTAACATTACCCCTCCTCTCACAGATATAAAAACAGTTTGCTGATTTTATTTTGTGGTACAGGGATTCACACGAACACTGGATATTTAAGGGGAGAAATCTTAGGTCTAACTCACAGAATGTGATGTGGGAAGACTGGGGTCAAAGGTGATTATGTTTGGCTTCTCTGCGTCTTCACTGTCTCGGTCCTCAGTCTCCATGTCATCTTCTTCCTCCTCTGCCTCATTGTCTGTCACAGCACAGTGATATGAAAACAACACTTCAGTGAGGCCATTTTTTTTTTCATTTGCCATTTCCTAAAACTGAAACGTCACCTTCTTTGTGTGTCTCCGAAAAGAAATAAAAAGAAACCGAAAGCAGAGGTTCTTAATTTGACCAGACAGGATTCAAGTGGCCTGTTGTGAAGAGCTGTCAGCTAGCTGTTAGCAGACACCAGAGATAAACGCTTTCACATTGAAACACCAAACAGACTGACCTATCATTCAGGAAGCTAAACTGTTACCTGGTAGAAGCTGTAACTGGTTTCCCATGTTGTCGTTTATGTTGTCTTCACCTCCACCCCTCTCGTCAGCCATATCCTTGTGTTTACAATACTTAATCTTCTTCTACGGTCTACTCAGTGTGCAGCGCCAACATAGGACTAGTGCTCCCCCTGGCGACTCGTCACGACCAAATGTGGGCGTTTGGGCGTCTAAAATTATGGTTTCCAAAAACGTTTCACCTAGACTTGTACTACGATATTTTAAAACAAACTAACGGGAAGTGGAACACATACCTTGGAAGTGATTTACCTGATTGCCCAAGTTACCTTTTTTAAAACAGCCAGAGCCCTAAAGCTAGTTACAGGACCCTTAAGGAGACTAAACAAATTTGAGGTAAATGGATTTTTGGAGAAGCCTACTTGCTTAAATAAAAGTCAACCATAAAATAAAATGGTTTTATTTGTTCTAGTGTACTAGTTCTACTTTCATTTATACTCCTACCTGCAGGAGTCACAAAGTGATGCACCAGCAATTGTGGGCTCCATCCTGGTGATGTAGAAATATCTAACATTAACTGTTTAAGCATTAGATAGCCTCTAATGTTAGGAGATTTGATAAGTACAGCTTCAGATGGCTTAGGAAGCTATAGAGTATGTCTTACAGGTGTTATGAACTATTACCATGTAAAGTCATTAGCTGTTGACACTTATTGCTAAAAAGAAATCTGATATGAGCTTTTTCTGAGGTAAAACATAGCCACATGCCAAACAAATACTTAAAAGAGTAATGAAGCACAGTGCAAAATTATTTCAAGTGCTTTTCCTGATAACTTTTGTCATTAAAATTAGAAAACCAAAGGTGCATTTTGTCTATAATATGTTAATTTCTAATCAGGACATGACCCCGCTGATGGAAAAGAAGAGCAGTGATTACTTAAGTTGAATGCCAGCTGTAACATTACCATGAGGTCAAAGCGGTTCTTTCATGTAGCAGTAATTAAAGTTTACAAAATTTGCAGGATCCAGCTAAAAGGAAAAGCTTTGATGACGCAATTTTCTTTGCTCTGAATAGAGTTATAAAACAGCAACATCTTATGAGCTCTGGGCCCAATTATTGTTGTTAAGATGTTTGTGTAAGAACATGAGCTGACCCTTTCTATACAGACAGATACAAAAGGTTGCTACATTTAAAAGCAAAATGTAAAGGTCTTTGCACCCAAGCTTGAAATAAGTATGATCTGAGCTTTGGTACACAAGTGATGACTTGTACTGCTATGACTTCAGATCATTCTGTTCCCAGACCTATAATACTTGTTGGACTTGCCAGCAGCTTCTCGCTCACACGCATATTAATATGAGGTTCCAAAACCTAGTTAGAATCAGACCTTTTTGATACTTCACAGACCATGCAAAGCCATTTTCAGACCCTTTGACTATAGGCTGCTTGTGTAAAGGAAGTTGATGCAGTAAATGATCTGCCTTTTAATTATATCACAATATTTTTTCATTTAGATGCATTAAATCGAACAAAAGATCTTGGAGTTAAATTCTTTCATATTCTAACCTCAACCCAAACTTTACAATTTTGTGTATTCTTTTCAGATCTAAGTGTCATGCTTCTCAGGTCAGCAATTATAAGTCATTTACTGCACCTTCACTAAACCCATATAAAGAAAGTGATGTAAGGTCTATTAAACTGTTTGAATTTGGTGCATTTTGTTATAATGGTGATATAAATGAGTTTAAAGTTAGCTCAGACTTCTCTCCCAATATAATGTAAAATAAACAGGTTCCTCAGAAAACCCAAAATGTCAAATTAAGGCTGAAACCCATGACTCGTTTTTTCAAACAGTGTACATTTATTGTTCAATACACCACATCAGGTTGTTGGGAAACATGTATTATGGTCCATGAACAAATCAGCTGAATATCTGATGCCGAGAGATCCGTCCAGTAATCAGCCATCTTCCATTCTGATGTTCACAGGTTCTCGATTACAGGGTCCCTCTGATTCGGGTCGGAGATTCTGCTTCCAGGGCTGGAGCCTTTGGTCTTTTTGAAGAGGCTTTGACAGGACGCAGCTGACAGGGATGAGGGCTTACTTTGACCTCTGCCTCATCTTTCTTCTTTTACGCTTCAGCCTGTTGGGAAACAAATCAACATTTTAGACACCCTTACCCTTGAAGTGCATGTCAGAGATTTAAGTAGCTTCCCCACCCAAATGAAATCTAAGCCATAGCCAGTTGATTGCTCTAAAATAACGAATAACATTTTTTTAGTGTTGCTACTAATCTAATCAACCTAAATTCTGTACTCTATCAACCCACAGAAAAGTAGAAAGAGCAGCCTTTAACAGTCTTTGACACTCTTTTCCAAACTACTGCTAAGAACAAAGACCAACTACTGCACAATGTACAAAAAATATCACTTATAGGTAAAAGCAAGAAAACTTTCTACTCAAGGATGACTAACAAGATTCCCTAAATTTGACAAATGGTTTAATTTCAGATTTGTGTGGCATAGCCGTCAAAAACAACCTTTGGCACTATTATCAATTTTTAAATGGAGGCTGAACTCAATACACTCAACTTAAAACTTCAGCTCCTTATGTCCCCAATTTACTTTTGAACTACACAATATGGAAAAATAGCAGGTTCTTCCAGAAATCATAGCCCTACAAAAAAAACCCTTAGTAGCATGGTAAGATTTTAAATGATACAAAAATGAAAACATTTGACACTTTAAAAAATGTTATCCAATTTATCAGCGCAAAGTAAATCTTCAGGAAGAAACTCTAAACATAACACGTGCAAAATCCCTACCAAATAATAAAAAAAACTCTGTCATCCAGAACAGACTGTGTTGTAAGTGATGAATGAATGCAGAGTAGTGATCACTTTCACATGGAATAAATTATACCACAAACTACAAAAGAAACCTTTAGCAACCAACTCAGTTAACCGTGATCTGCAACACTGCACGAAAAATATTCAGTGTGTGTGGAACTGAGAATTTGTAAAAATGAACACAAAATTGAACACAAGTGCTTACCTGCGCATGCGCTTCTTCCTCCACTAGAAAAAAAAAATATACATCATTATGACAACCTGCATTCATGTTAAACAGGCCACAATTTCTAAGGTTGCAATGCACCAATGTGCACGGTAAAACACATGTGGAATAAAAACGCTCACATCAGGTGTTTAGCATGGCCAACACAATAGCATGCGCCAGAGCGGGCCCTTTCAAAGCAATGCTCTTCCCCATTAAAAATCTATTACTCTCAAATATACAATCAGCATCAAATGCATCCAAGTATAGTCTAAGTAACTATTGAACAAAAATCCTAAAGAGCAATAAACATGTAAGGCAAACAGACAATGCATATCCCCTCGTTCGCAGTGATTTCGTTGTTAGCTAGCAGCGTTGACTGGCATGAGAAAACGTTAAAATGTCTTTGAATGGGGTTTTCTTACCTTGGCTCTCATCGTGTGGAGAGATTCTGTGGAAAAAGAGGAAACCAAGTTATTAATGACAGTGGATGATTAAAAATATCAATAGATTAAATTGGATTGTATTGACAGTGAAGCTGGTTGACGCACCTCAGTGCGAGAAGAGCAACGGAAAGAGGATGTGACGACGAAAAATGGCGCTATTTATACTTTTAGTGACGACACATGTAAGCGACAAACAGCAGCTTCGGGCGTCGTTGGGGAATGTAGTCCAATTTTGTCTGTAACGTTTTCGGAAACGTTAAGGTTAGGTTTTGAGCCACTCAAAATTGTGTACGATTTGAAAAATGGCCAATAATCACACAAACCAGCCCACAGACAGCAACAAAGATTATTTCACCAACGAGGTGATCCAAAAGCTTTGGCTCCAAAAATTGAGGGGGATTGAAGGAAAGGCATAAGCAACAATGAGAATAATGAGCTTCACTTCAAAAACAATAAAAGAAATACTGAGCAGTGATTTACTTTTAACACTGTTCATTCATGCAGGCAAAAGTACTTCATAATGTATTCGATGCTAAAAATGATAGAAATATAAGTTACCTGACTCTAGTTTGTGATAAGATCATGAGGCAAAGATAGAATTAAAATAGATAGAAGTTAAATTTTGATTGTCTCTGTCAAATTTGCCCAACTCATTCTCATATACTTTTTTGACCTTCCAAATGCAATACCACAACCTAAAAGTAGTTAAATGACGGTTAAAAGTAATAAATTATGTGTTTTAAAATCATGTGGTGTACTCAGGTGAATTATCTTTACAAATCCCTCAAATGAAACAAATATATGTTATATATGTATCTATCTATGTAGCTATATATCTATCTATAGTTACTATACTATGTGTGATATTTGGTCAAAGTCACAAAGATGAAACTGTACAGTACCTGCAAGTTGAACGACCTGGACTTTGACTTGGAAATAGCCAGAGAATAAAAACAAGATTTGTATGAAACTTTTTTTATTTGATAGATGTAAAGTTTCTTTGCCCAGTGACTGAGCTACAAAGCAGGGTTTTATCTTTCTCAACATAATGAATCATTGACAAACGTCACCAAGCACTGTTCCAGGCCTGTAGATGTAACACAGTCCTTAAATGTTCTCAGAGGTCCATGACAGTACCCAAAAAACATTTTAAAGCCTTCTAAGCTTGCATTTTCATGCTTTACAAGACTAATGACGTATTAAAGCAAGAAACAGGTGTCACTAATACAAAAGTTGTTCAAAATTTGAGACCTTGGGTTTCTACTTTCTCATAAAATTGAAGGAGAGTGGCAGTAAATGTAGCAGTTTTGTTCCCTAAAGTCGAGCTGACATACTAACCTGTAAACTTAAGAGTGTTCCAGTCTTCTGTTTAGGTTATTGCTTTGACAAAATCAAGCGTGGTCTAAATGTGTTAGCTTGAACCTGACACATGGTCAGAAAATGTCCCTGCCTTAACGTCTTTTTTATTTGAATCCCTGTTCTTAATACCAATAGTGTAATATTTCTTAATTTGTCATTTCACAAGTAAGACACATTTATGACTTAACCCTTTACTGCATGATGCTTTCAGAAAAAAATATTTCTATGAATGTGCAGGATGCTTTGGAGAAAAAGAAATAGAATCAAATTTTCTTGCGGCATCATCCAGTTATCTTTTTTATCTATGATTGAATAGGAAAAATAACACAAGATAATGCCAGCTGTAGAATACAACCAAGTCTTCTTGAAGCAGACACCAGTCACATATTCAGCCAACAAGTCTTTAGTAAGATGTTCGACTGCAAATATTCTTCTTCTCACTCCAGTTTGTTAAGAAAAAAAACTCTTCTAATTTTGCTCTCATCAAATGCAGTAAAGGGTTAAGCATCCACAGAGGACGTTGAAGTATTTATTAAGTCCAGACTTTATGTTTTTATATCAGTGAAATTGCCTCTATTGAGAGTGTAATGGGCAGAGAGCTTGGGGCAATTCATCATGTTTCCTCTTGCTTCTCTTTGGGGTCTTGCATGTGTGAAAAGGCAGTTTTTATTGATTATTTATTCTACAGCTTCCGTTTCTTCAGTTGGCTGTCCGGTGGCGTTCTCTGCTGTCTTTGAGGCCTGTAGGATAAGTAAGGAAGGTACATATACAAGTTACATAGATAACAGAACACAAACTAAGCTCTCTTTATTGTGTTTAATTTTACCTTCTTTTTCTTTTTCTTCTGTGTTTTACGGCTTGCAGAGCTCTGTAGTAAAGCCTGTTATAAGGAGAAAGATCTTTAGCACAAAGCAAACAATACATTTATGCACCAAGTGTCCGTGGGAAGACAGTTCTACCTTGAGCTCAGGATCTTGAACCTCATGCTCTGACTTGTAAAGCTCTGCATCAAAAGGTCCACTGGTGATTTTGTGGGGCCCATTAGCCATCAGCAGCACTGTGAACTTAAACTGAGCCACCAACTCTCCTGAAAACAAAAACACAGGAAGACAGGGTTCAGAAATAGTAAAAGAAAAGTAACAATTTAACATTAAGATGAACACTCACCTTCTTTCTCGTGTAGTACACTGAAAGGCTGTAGCAATTCGTGTTTGGCACACTCCACCACACCCAGGCGGGCTTTGGCCTCATCACCAAAAGCTCTGATGTAAAAATAAATCCAATCAAATCTCAGTACATTTAGGAAAAGATACACTACCATGTGATGTTCATACCGAAGAGTAAAGGGCATTGCATCAAAGCGTCGTTCCACCTCGCTGAAGAACGTACGGGAGGTTTTCATCTTGAGGCCATACTGCTTGCTTGGGTCCCTCTTATAAATAGTGGTTCTGAGACCTCCATCCCTGGCCTAGTTAAAAATGAAAATAATAAAACAAGTCCTGATGCTGAAGAGTTGATTAGCTACAACAGGATCAGAAACTTTGGGGATTAATGAGAAAAAAAAGAGCAGACACTGACCTTCCCTTCACCGGTGCTTATCAACACATCCACAGCGTAGACTTCATGCACCTCAAACTCTGCCTTCTCATGGTCCTTCCTACAAGAGTGTCGACAGGAGACAGATCAAAAGATGGGTGATTTATTCTACCAAGTCCTATCACATGGTTTACAGATTATCATTGATGCATCAAGGACTGTAGCCTCTGTGCAGTACATGAAGAACATGCCTGGACTACTGGAAAAAAACAGCACCATGTGTTGCAAATTCTAAAGCTGAACCAAGATCCCAGTGTATGTAGATTAACACTTATCAGCTTTCTGCACTTTTTTCCATTAGTAATCAGTGAAAAATGATACCTTTGCTGGTCTGTTGGGTTCTGAATGATGGTCTTCTCTCCATCTATGACATGTTGCTTTAGCTGATGAGACAGCATACCTTTAAAACAGACGGCCAGACAGACATGATCATCTTACAGTTACATAATAAATATTTAAGTATTCTAAAAAAGGAATAAAGGACAAAGGCATCACAACATGAATGCTTGTGATTGCCCTCAGTGCTTTTTCTGTGGCATGGAGGTGCATTGAGAGGAAGTGTTTTAATAAAGGTGCTTTCACATCTACCGCTACCACATCCACAGCACTTGAGATAGTAATAACCTGATTTCATTGAAGTGATACCAGCCTCCTTTTGCCATAGTGTTGTTTAATAAACGTCAATATGTTTTAAACGATTTCTGATCCATAGAGGAACACAGGAAAACAACCCTTGTGTCAGAACAACTACCCTAAACGTTATGGTGGAGAAGCCCCTTTAAACACTCACCCTCAATCGGCGAACACTTGAAGGACTGGGCAATCTTGTTCCAGGCTTCTGTAACTTGAGTGTTCTGAGAGACAACAAAATAGATTACTTTTACAACTTTAGCTCTGATTTTTACAAAATGACCAATATGATCAATATATTATGGAAAATGTTGTCTGGATACTGCCAATCATTACAAGTTTTTCAAGGCTTGGACAAAAATGTGATCTTTTACATTTTTTTTAGTTGCAATGGGAGATGAAGCAGAACAAGAGTTGAAGCAAACTTACTATGGATACTACTGACAATTCTTCAGAACAAGATCAATCTAAATCTTTTACGATCAGAGCTTTGCACTGTAAAGAATAAATCTCCCTTACTATTACGGCTGCAATTGAAAGCAATTTGTAGTAATGGTGGCATTTACCTGGTTACCAGGTTTAACGAGGCGAAGAGCTGCTTCTGCACACAGATGTGCTGCTTTGACAACATCAGCTTTCCTGCCTGTGATGGGGTTTTCCTGCAGAAATAAGAAAGTGGGAAGAATTCTTAAAGCCATTTCTCAAGGAAAAAACACAATGCTTGGAAAAAACAGGATGGAGAACATCCTGGCTCCCATTTTATTTGCTCCTGCAGATACATCAGGTGCCCGAATGTCAGTTTGTCCGTGCTGTATTAAGACGGATCTAACCTGATAAAGGTCATATCAATCACAATTGTTTTGTGTAATATGGGCAGGCATAGGTGCAAACCCTCTAAACATGTCGTCATCCCCCAAACGGAAGACTGAGAGTTTGATCCAAGCTCCTGGAGTCACATGCCAAAGTTTCCTTGAGTAAGACACTGAACCCCAAACTGCTCCTGCTGTTGGTCACCAGTGTGTGAATGTGTATGAATGAGTTTGGTTAATACTATGAGTCCCTTACTGTAGTAGTCATTTGCATCTGTGTGGGGACGATGTGTGAATGTGACTAGCAGTGCAAAGCACTCTGAGTTCTGAAAAACTAGAAAAGCATTACAAGTACAACTTCAAGTCCATTTACCACACCTGAAATCTTTCATGCCCCACTCTTAAATACATTTTCTCCCTGATAATGTCATAATCACATGCTTGAGGCAAACAGTGGCATGGCTTTTAGTAAGTAAACCTGGTGAAATGTTAGGTAGCAGTGGTAGGTGCATATTAAGCTGAAATGGAGGCTTGTCACTGGGTCTAGAGCATAAGTGCAGCTAGAGCATTTTTGTAAACAACAAAGCTTGCTACAGCAAAGGTACAATTTTCTAACCCAAACTAGGACAATAGTTCATACTAAAAACAAAATGAGAAATGCCAATTTCATAATTCATCCAGACTTTTTTTTTTTACAAAATAAAAGTCAAATATCTGACTTAAAAAAAGCCCTTCAGAGATCAGAATGTCAACTGAGAGGTAACAGTACATACATGAATTGGTCTCGTGGTGTTACGTCAACATGAGAATTGAAGCCCTCACCTTACTGGCCCCAACCACAAAGCTGTGAGCTACGTTGGCGATGAAACCATCCACATGAACTCCAAGATCTCTATATATGAAGAAAAAGGAGGGCACAGATTAGAGTATGAAATAACATCATAACAAGGCAAACTGATCAGGCTCCGTGTTTATTGTAAGTTAAACTACCACCTATCCTTTCAAATTACTTAAGTTGTTTTAAAAACAGAAAAACAAATGAACTCTGGAAGGACAAAATGTCCCTCACTTTGGAAAATAAGAAAGTCTCAACTGTAACCACTGAGGTCAGACAAAAATAAAGAAATTAAATCTGTTATTGCTATTAAATTGAAGATAAAGTCCAAGGTGATTTTTTTTTGGCTGTACATCAAATGGAATATAGAGAAGGACTCATTGTGAATTCAAGGGAGCAGCACTGCAGACTCTAACAAATTGAGTGGACGTGCCCAGCCAGTGGGTCAAGCTGAGAGTGTTAGTGAAGTGAGGTACATACAAACCGACTGTGTGCAGCTATACCACCATGAGCCAACACAAACAGCTGGAAAACACTCAACATGTACACAAAACACAAGAAACAAAACAGAGGACAAACAGTGTATGTGGCAACACAACAAATAAGACAATATGGCAATTCGTTAAAAAGAGATTCATTGGATAATGCAGACAGAGGACAACGAAAGCTGAATCCAACACGTTACAACAAAAAACACCTCTTTCACTACGTCAAAGTTTAACCCAAAACAACTGGACTTGGTTGAAGCTCTTAAAGACTTCAGCAGAGTTCAGTTGCCCTTTAGATTAAACTGTACAGTGCCATGATTTGATGACTCAGAACCTTCACAGACCTGTTCTAAAAATGTCTGACCTTACTTGTTGTTTGCCACACAGGACAGACAGGAAGATGAAGCTTCACTGATGAAGCAGACAGTCAAAGCAAAAGAGACAACTCTCAAGTACAGGCCAAGATATCACACAGAAACAGGGAGGACTACACACTGGGAGACTCAAGACACACACGTGGGAGACAAGAAAGAAACACTTATTGCAGAGCATGGTGCCTACATTTTGACCAGATCCCCATCTTTAAGTGTGTAGTCAGGGTCACTCTTCAGGGGAGAGAAGTGGCAAACACAGTTATTGACTGAGACGCTGGTGGGAAAGGCAATGCCTAGAAGAGGGAGAAGAGAACCACCAAGTCTTCATTTGGAAATCATCTACAAGTTTAGCAAAACAGACTACATGGATGGAAGAGATGGCGCTTGGATCAGCTTGGAAACATATCATTAGTTGTCTCAATAACCTTGTTATTAAAACTAGACAAGGCAGTGCAGACTCATGGCCATTCTGAAAACCAAAAACCTACCCAGACTTTTCCTCTCAATGGGTCCATCAGTGTCATCAAAACAAGACAACTCGTATTGTGTTTCTCCTCACCTTTTTTCATTTCCTTCTCTTTTTTGAAGACCTTCCCAGTCTCAGCCATAATGTATTCATCCCCTTTCTCACACAGGCTGAGCACCGACACCCCTGGCTTGGCTGTATCCACGACCAGACGAAGAGCCTCTGGATGAGACAAATGGTAGAGCATTTAGAGGAGAGCATTTGAGGAGAGTGGTCGATGTTTTAATCGCTGCTGTTGTTGTATGAGATCAGGAATGAGTTGAGAATTTGTAATAAAAAGTGTACGACAGTTAACAATTAAAACAAACAGATCACACATATTTTACACACCATTAAATGTCCGGGAAACATGGCAGGGAATTTTTTTTGACAGCTTCCCAACTTTAGCTGTGGCATGCAACATGATAATAACTTCATTGTGTGCTGTACGAATAATTCTTAAGACAGAATATAATTGTTTAACATAAGCACAAGTGTTGATTTCGGTTAGTTGTTTTCAATTCAAACGGTTGATCTGTTTTGATCATGGTAATACACACCTTAACCATAACCGTCGTTTGACTGGAGGTTTTAATTCATAACCCTCAATTCCTATTTCGTAAAAAAGGAGGAGATATCCTTAATTAAGATAAAATAACTACTATAAGATGGATATGAGACCCACAACAGCGGCAATGTGATTGAAAAGGAGTTTATCGTGGTCGGTATAATGAGTGAACAACTGAATTGCCATAAGCAAAAGTTGTGTCATATCAGCATCTGACCGTTAAACGTTATCTTTTAACGTTGGCTTGACATGCTCAGCAGACTGTACTGGAGAAAAGAGCGAGCTAACTTTAACCTGTGAGTTAGCACTGCGAGTAAATTACAACGACACATCCACACAAATCATTTCAGAAACAGGAGCTCAGCGTCGATTTACCGAGAAGCTGCACCTGCTAGCTAGCTAGCCAGCCGGTTAGGATAGCATGATATGAGCCTCTAGCTGGTGAACCACATGGCTGCCTATACCGTAGGCAAACTCAGGCTGACTGGCTGCATGGCAGGCCGAGGGGAGCAGCTCAGATCATTCACTTATTTACGGCTTCTGTATCAAAATTAACTCACGGTTCGCGATGTCACCACCCATTTTGTACTTGGTGACCACCAGGTCTTCGGCTACGGTCTGTTCTTGCTCCTCGTCGGACATATTGGCAGTGAGGTTTCAGTCGCCAGCCGGACCTGATTACAAGTAGCTTCCAGCAAACTGAGATCTGTCAGTTGATGTCTACACCACCAGGCTCCTGCTGTCCCGAGGCTCCTCCCACTTCATCGTGACGAAAAATGCGTCACAGCAAACCCAACCAGCCAAAGTGCGAAACTAGCCCTAACATATATTCTGAGTATTTGAAATACAATTATTAAATTTGCCACTTTCCTTTCCTCGCGGAAACAGGCTTGACTTAGTGTGTCATAAATCCAATTTGTGTTTTGGGGGGTTAAGTCCTTTTTTTTTTTTTTTTTTAAGGACAAGTTTTCCTTTTTGAACCTGGCGGAAACAGGCTTCCATAGAGTCAGGGGACAAAACTATAATCCGTTTTGTTTATTGGTATTGACAGAAAAACGGATTATACTTTTGACCCTCAAGCTATAGCAATATAGCTTGAGAATTTGATTAAAACAACCAATTCCACTACGCAAAAATATTGTGTCCAATAGTCCCAATACCAACCACAACAAAAGAAACACAATTCAAAGTTACAGCCAGCATTTATCCGTCAATGGAATTGCTTTATACCTATGTTTTATACAGACCTTAAATGTGAAACCCATTTATTTTCCCCCAGTGAAATGTTTTTTTCTCATGTAAAATTGTGAAATCGTATGGAATGATGTCCATGAATGATTCAAAATAAAAACTAAAGGTTTTCCAGGTTCCAGTTTATTTTTAACAAACAATTGTAGTGTAGTATTGAAAACTAAATGTGATAAAGTCTGCTGTAACATAATTTTATGTATTTACATATTTTGTAATCATAAAATGAGGACCTCCAATCCCTCCACTCAAACATCTGTATGCATTTTTACATCATTACTAGATACATATTTGTGACAACTTGTTAAAGAAAGCTTGGTAACTAGGAAGAAACGGTAAAAAGACCATGGTGACTGTAATTTGGATACTCACAGTCATATACATGATCTCTCACCTGAACCCTTTCCATGATACCATTTTGTTTCAGGGACTGAACCTTTTAGCCTTAACCAGCTTACTGTAAAGCTGAACCTAAACCCCTATTTCAACCCTGACCCCAACTACTGAGATCTTTTCACTTAAGCCTGAAATTAATGTTGCTGACCTTTTACAGATGTCAACATCCACTGGCTTCATGTTCTGCTTTGAGCCAGGGAAGATACCTGGCAGTGACACAGCTCTTACTTAGATAAAACAAGGATTGAATGGCTTGTAGCAAAATGCCTGATACTCTGATATGACGCATGTGCACTTGGCTGGGTAACGGTCATAACACAGACTGAAAGCTTTGTGTTGATCTTCTGTACCACAGCTAAAGGAAAGTCTACATTCTTCTTTCATCTGAGGTAACATGGGTGACCACTGCATCCATTTTAGCCTGCTGAGATATATTCTCTAGAATACTGAAAAATTGGCATCCCAGTTACAACAGTACACTTTGTAAAAGTCTGTTTAAAAGATTGGCAACCAGCACCTTGTTTTACCAATCCAAGGGACACTCTAAGACTTCCATTAAACAATGGGGACAGCCTAAAGATGACCCAAGCCTTTAGCTTTATATTGTTAATGACAAACTGATATTAAGAGTCACTGATTTGCTATTCAAAATACTTTTATTGCATAGAAAATACATTCCATAGTAAAAGTCATAATTACAAGAAGTCTCAAACCATGGAAGTCAAAAAACAAAACATGCCGGTTAAAAAAAACAACAAATATTTTGTTAATCTCAAAATGTAAACTGGATAATCAAGCTTGCTTATATCTGTCAGTGCTTTTCAACACTTTTTGCTACCATTCATGTAAATGCCCATACAAACATAATGTCAGCCTGTAAAAGACGGTGTGTCTGTGATAGAGTCAAACGTTAAGTTTCGTTTTGAAATAATGTGATCAGCTTGATTTTAATATGGCTTCTGGTTGCATTTCCTGTTCGAGGTCCTTCATGAATATGAAGTTTTAAAGATTTAAGGTATTCTTCATGTAGGCACTGCATTGGGCTTTAGGAACATCCTGCTGTGCCAGTAGTCTGGATTGTCAAAGGATTGGTCTCCATTTGCAGGTTCCCCTACTCCAACTCCAGCTCTCACCTTCAAATAGGGTTCAAAGGAGGAGCGGTAGGACCCCCCTCCTGCCCTCTCTGATTCTCTCCGCATGTTCTGGTACACCACTGCATCCTCAGACTGCAAGGCAGCAAAACAGTCCATGTCCTCATACTCGTACAACTCCCCCTCATCACTTTCCTGCATTTTGGCCTCTCCTCTGTCTTGAAGAGCTTGTCGCAGCTTTGGCTGCCTGTTCATGTAATGATAGTTGCTGTCCTCCACGTATTCTTCCTCATCCTTGTTCCCCTCCTCCACTTCTTGAACAGTCCGCACTGATTTTAAAGAAGGAGGGGGAGGAGGAGGGTCATGTGCTGGAGGGCTTTCATCTTTGTCACAACCCCTGATGTCCATGTATTCATATTTAACCTCATTCATTTCCTGCTGCTCAGAATCTGAGCTTTGATCGGTCCATGAATAACCTCTCCTGGCCTCCATAGATTGGAGAGTATCTCCTGAGCCTGCTGTTGCTTGTGAGGATACGGAGGAGGTGCGCTTCTTGTTCAGCTTCATCCCCTTGCTGTTGTGTCTGGGGGAGACAGGTGTTGCACCTGTCTGCTTGTTCATATACTCGTATTCTTCATCATCCGGATCGTCCAGCAGGCTTGCAGAACGGGATTTGCCAATCCTGCCAATAGTGGCTCGAGATGACATAAGGAGGTTATCTGAGAAAACAGAAAATAAGCAAAGTGAAGGTCGGGTATAGGATCACTATTTAATAAGAGAGCTCCTTTTGACTTTATGTTTCAATTTGCCTTAAGCTCTGGCCATGCAGACTCCTTCAAAAGTAAAAGAGTAACATGAGAAGGGTAGTTTGTTTTCCTAGCAAGAGATCTGCATCACTTTGCTGTCTCATAAATATGATGCTACGACCTGCAGTAGTAGAGACTAGGACAAAAATGTACCAACTATTTCATTTTTTTCAAATAAATGCTGGTCATGGCACAACAAAAATGGTCAAGGCATCCAGATTTGTTTCTTGTTTTCCTAGACAGACTGTTTTAGTCACTTGAATTGATGATAAATATATGTATATATTGTTAAATGATGCTATCACCTCTCCCTGGGCTGTCTCCAGGAAGAACATATCCATTCTGATCCTCTTCTTCCATCTCTGGCGATGAAGCCTCTGGTGGTCCGCCAGACAAGCTGTCCCTCTGCGACATGTAGGCACTGTCTTCACGATGACGTCGTCTTTTCAGGCTCCCTGCCAGAGAAAAGTCCTCATTCATCTCAAGCTCCACTGCTAGGCCACAGCCCTCTGAGCTTTCAGACACAGTTCGAGCCGAGTCTAGTCGAGAGCGGGACTGCCACATGGCCTGCATAAGAAAACAGGCAGAACTGCATTAATAAAATGTGACTCAGCTGTACACAATGTCTTTTCAAGAGAGAAATTATAACAGAAAAGTTTGTTTTAGATACCTGCCCAGGGTTGTCAACACCTGGAGTCATTGGCAGATATCCCGCCATGTTTGATGAAGCAAGAACCACCTGCTCAAGAAAAGATAAGAGTCAGTTTCAGTTTAAAAAGATAACAGTTTTTTTTTTATTTTTAAAAAACAGCCCCTGTCTCTCACTCTGCTGGTGTCCAGCCTCGGGAGACGATTGAGGCTCCTGGATTGAGACATATAGTGGGGAGCTGGAGTCAAGCTATCAACCACATCCTCCTCCTGTTCCACCAGCTCCATGTCGAGATCATCCAGGTCATCCAGGTCCTTACTCCGCTGGGCAAGTTCATCTGGGGGTGAGTCTGCTTGGCTGCAATCCTCCTAGTGGGACAGATTGTACGCTACTACTCAAGGCCCTCAAAAATTTTTGATGTGTTTATCTATAGAGGTATACAAGATTAAAACTGAATTTTTGACAGAAATACAGTTTTTCTTACCCTAATCACCAGGTATCGAGGCGGATCTCTGGCCATTCTGGTAAATTCGTTTGCCAGCTCTTTAAATGTTGGACGGACATTTTCATCAATCATCCAACCTGGAAGTCAAGAACATGAGACAGCCACTTAGCTAATCTGTTGTGTAGTATAGTATAGTATAGTATAGTATAGTATAGTATAGTATAGTATAGTATAGTATAGTATAGTATAGTATATTTCAGAAAACTAAAAGAAGTTAAATTTATCCCAAAAATTCAGCTAAACAAAAAATATACCTGCTAGAATGGCTAGAAGTGCATCACAGTTATAATAGCTATGTTGCTTTTTTGTTGTTCTGTAATGATTTGAGGGGAATATAGTCCAGTACACTTACATTTGACCATGACCATATAGACATCAATTGTGCAAATTTGAGGCTGGGAAAGTCTTTCGCCTTTTTCCAGCAGATCAGGAACCTCTTGTGGACGCATCGTAGCGTACGGCTCTACCCCATGGGACATCATCTCCCAAACAGTCACACCTTAATGATCATGATAGATTTAGATCAGTATAAACAGAGAGTGGATAGTAAACATGAAGCACCAACATAGCTCTTGCTGTTTTATTTAATACAAATCAAACTATGGGCTTAAAAAAAGTTAATATCTCACCATAACTCCAGACGTCACTCTGATGTGTGTATCTGCCAAACAGGATGCTCTCTAAGGCCATCCATTTGATTGGTGCCTAAAAGCAAACCGACAGTGTCTTTATTGTTTACTGAATTAAAAAAAACAGGATTTTCCCTTATAGTGCACAAATAAATTCAAACAGAAGGCCCCCTTATTGGACTTTGATCATTTTACTGTTTTGTTTTATAGTACCCTTATTGCTGCTGCACAGACCTTGATCTCATTGTAAAAGTATTTCTTGTCATCACGGTAAAGTAGATCTGCGATGCCATAGTCTGAGATCTGTGCTGTGTAGTTATTCTTCAGGAGAACATTCCTGGCAGCCAGGTTCCTGTGAACAAGCCTATTCTCCTCCAGGTAATACATCCCCTGATAAGAAAGGACAAACATGCTTTGAGTGCCTGGACTATTGGGAAAGTACATAACACCATGTTGGATTGTGTCGAAGAAGATAGCAAAGCTGATGCCTTTACCTTTGCAATCTGAACACACCAGTTAAGGAGCCTCTGAGGACTGAGTTTGTTCTTGCAGTTCCTGACGTGCTCCAGCAGGGAGCCCTGACTGTTGAGCTGTGTGACAAGCTGCAAGCTGGCACCAGGACAGATACCCAGAACCCTGACCACGTTCACATGGTCTAAGCTTCCAATCATCATCATGTGCTGCAGAAAACACCGGGTAAAAAAAAAGATGAAAATTACTCAAACTTTAAAACAGTTTTTCCCATAATTTATCATTTATAATAAATTATGTCCTTGATGTATCGAATAGTCACTTTTTGATGGCCTGACGGTGTTGAGGCTGATTTTGGCTTAAAATCTTAGTTTTCTATTTTGGCAGCCCATGCGTAGCCCATGCGCTAGATTACTAAATTAACTCTTATAGTTGAGAAAGGACAATCCCTGTATCTTCCATTGCTTCAGAAATCTTCAATTTTTTCTAAGTCAACTCTCAGTCCTACCAAATGATTTTTGATCAAAGAGAAATCCTTTTCCATACAAAATGTTTTCTCACTTCAGTCAGCTCGTGGAAGGTCTGCCGTCCTGTGCGATCATGAATTGTCTTTATGGCTACAGGAAGCTTCACTGTGTCACCCTCGGGAATCCAAATACCCTGTGAGGCAAAGGACATGTTCACAGCTTGTTAGCTCAGTATTAAATGTTAGGCCTATAATGGCGTATCTGCCACAATTGCTGTTACCTTGTGAACTTGTCCAAACACTCCATTTCCAAGCAGCTTGATCTTGCGCAGCTCAGTGGGCTTCAGTATCCGAACGTGGACTTTAGCTCCCTTCTCTCCTGGGTCCAGAGGCTCAAAACTCTAAAAGGCATGCACAGCATATGTTAAAACAAATACACAACTAATGCAACACAATATCATGGAGATGTCAGACTCAGACCTACCTCTCCACTCTCCATGTATCTCCTCATGGCTCGCTTGCGGCGGATGGCGAGACCTCGTCGATATAGAACAGTCAGCACGAAAATAGAGAATGAAGCAAAGAGAAGGGCAATCACTCCAAGCACAATGGCTGTGGTGGTTTGTCTGTTGAAAAAGAGAGAGTGTCACATTGTAAGCATGTGATGCTGTTATTACCAAACCATCTTTAACATCTCACCCTGAGCAGAGCAACATACCCAGAAATGTAGGGAGATGCCCCAATGCAGTCTCTAATTCCTGGGCCAACACACCTAAAGATAAAACACAAAAGAAGAATAAGCCTCAATCAAATACATAAAAATGTTTTAAAAGAGAGAAAGAAGAATGAGGAAGTACCCACCCCTGGGTACAGTTAGCGTGGCACGGTTCACAGTGTCCCTGTTTGTTGGTATACTTAAAGATGACTTCTTCTCCTCCCATGATGCCCTCAGGACACGAGGGGACACAGTGTGGACCATCCTGCAGCCTGGCACATGCTACACACTCATCTGCTCCCTAAGAAGATAAAAAGACACTGAAATTAGTCGATGAAAGCAGCAAAGATAAAAATTCACAAAGAGAGGGAGAGTAGTTTGTCAGCGTTATAGAGCATGTTCAGAGAAACTGCCAGTAGGTGGCAGCAACAGGCATAGCGACTTAATGAGGAGACAGAGAACTGAGAGACTCATACTGGGCCTGTGCAGGTCTGCTTTCCTTCCTGGACCTTACACTCTGGGTGGCAGGGCTTACACTCCCCTGATCTTGGAGAAGCAAACTCCCGCCTCTCCCTGCATACCAGATAAAGAAAGTCTTTGAACAGCCTGTAGATAACATTGAAACACTTGGTGCAGCTACACCATAGCAAATATTGTCACATTAAGGCAAACTCTTTAATTTTTCATGCTATAAGTTGTGTCGTTAAGACTGACCCAGTTAAGAACATGCAATCTGGTACACATGTTCCTCCCCGGCTGTACTTCTTACAGGACACACACTGGTTTGGACCAGGGCCCCAGCAGCCGTCAGAGGAGCACAGGGGGTCACACACAAAGCCCTCACCAACTACAAACACAGAAAGTAAAAACATGAATGTGTCATCATCATCATCATCATCATCAGCTCTGAGAAGTTAGCTGGATCCAACTGGTCCTCTGTCTCTTACCACACTGACTCCTTGGTCTGTTTTCCTTGATTTCAGCGTTTTTCTGCCGACGCTGTGAGCGGGAGCTGCTGCCAGTCAAGATCCGTGTCCAGTTGACAGTGTCTTGGTAGCAAAGTTTCTTGTTTCCTGTGATGTAAACGCTGCCGTCGTTTATTTTTTTCAGTGAGCGCAGCCCCAGTGAGGTCAAAGAGGGGATCTTCATCACCAGGAGGGAGTAGCCTCTGAAATAAAAAGCAGGGGGTAATTGTGAGGAAAGAATTATGAAAGATTATGAAAGATTAAATGTCTTTGAAATTTTAGATTTTCAGATTCAGGAAGAGGATTCATCTTCAAGTTTCTTGTTAGTCAGCACCAAGTGGCAACCTAGGGTCCTGAAAATTGAAGCGGAAGTGCCAGAAACTGCAGTACCCCAGGTGTCCACTTGGGGCTGGCAGCGTCAGTGATCACAGACAAACCCATTCAAAAAAGGCTCAGCCAAAGTTTAAGTTCACATTTACCTCACAAGATACAGCCACGCTTATAGGATGTACACTTTGCAGCTTAAAGGAACAACTTCACACCAGAAAGAGCATGCAAGATTTCTACGGGTTGATCAAAGAGTTTTGACCTCCACCGGTTTAATCAATCACCCCAGCTCCAAATATGCCCTTGAAGGATTGTAAATATGTGTTCTACCAAGAAATATTATCTTTATAAAAGAAAAAGGTGAATACTGGTGGGCATATTACATTTACTGTACCTTTTAGCGCTCACTCCTCTAAACATGGTAAACATGAGTTAAAGCAGAGAAAAAAAGAGATGACACACAAAATACCATTAGCTCATTCCAAGAAAGACTAAAAGAATATAACAACATGATAGTTAACTGATCATGGTTGACTAGAAATTTAAAAAATAAAAATGAAAACAGTTCTGTGACATGTCAAAAGAAAATAACTACTCACTTGTAAAGTGTTCTGCCCTGGATTGTTTGGAGGTTGGAGAAGACTGACAGGTCGGTCATGTTTTCTGGCCACGACAGAATACTGAGGATGTCTGAGCGAAAAAGAGAGACAGTGTATTTGAGATGCATGAACATGACAGCAAACAATGTGACAAGCAAAGGCACACACAGACACACAGATACACAGACATACACACACACCTGTAATCTCCCTCACAGTGTTGAAGATTTTAAGCTTCTCTGGATCAAGGGCTGGTACACCGTTGAAAGGGTCACTTAGAGCAAAAAATAACAAATTACTCAAAAGAGACTTCATGCAAACAATAACTTCACAGCATATATAAAAGTAATCCCAAATGCCCCAGATAATAGCATAAAAAGGAAACAATGTGCTAAAGAGGCCTTCTTACCCTTTGATTCCAGTTACAAGGAAGTGCAGACTTCCAAGGATCTTTGTGCAATTTATGAAACTGTCGATGTTAAGAGCATCAACCGTCTGTCTGGTTTGACTTCCTGTACCATGGCAGGCTGAAAAATTGTTGATTAAATAAGTAACAGTAACCAGTGTCCTTTACAGAACAAGATTTAAGCTTGATAAACATTTCAACAAGTACAGTTTTGTATTGTTATTTGGATTAAGTCAAATGTGCAATATCAGCTATCAAAATAGTATCCACTAGTGTGCTATTCATTGGGCATCCTATAAGCTGGTAGTCCAGGGAAGAGTCAAGACACATTCTGTTAGACATGCCAGATGATACAAAGCCATTAGCTAATGCCCCTGAAGTCGTGACATATGGTATGTCCAATGGTGAAACCAGACTGTTTGATAGTGACTCTAAACCTGATGAGTGATAACCTCTGTAACTTTTAAATGGTAAATCAAATACTTTGAAACTAAGAAATATGCTGAAGTACTTCATTATAGACTCAAAAAGAGGATGCTTGTCCAAGGTCACCATTTAAAAGAGTAATGTTCCACAATGAAACACTAAAAAAGCTCCAAGTAACCCAAATAGATCATTTCAATATGTGCTGCCTCTGACAAGGCAAATGACCAACTATAGTCTGAGACTTTAAAATGGCCACTCGGGTGCCCATAGCAACCTCTGACTCCACCCCATTCTGACTCCCTATCTGTTCTCAGGGTGTTATAAGATTAGGCCTACTTATGTATATAAATATAATAAATTAACTGTTTTGAATTATTTAATGCACAGCAGCTGGATATTCTGACATACCTTTTGGACAGAGGCCTCCACAGGGTTCACATCTTTTCACTCCATTTTTCTCTACCTCCATTTTATCGGATGGGCAGCTGCTCACACATGAGCTGCCATCCACCACAAAGTTAGCTGGAAATTTAAAAAAGGCCAGGAAAAACTTTGATTTTGCAAAACTGAAAATTCTTAGGAACAAAGTTTGAATACAGAAGCCGCAACAGCTTGTGGAGTTGTGAAAAAATGTACTTCAGGTGTAGTATACAAGCGTGTGTTTGTGTGAGTGTGTGTGCGTGTGTGTAGACTCACTCGGACATTCAGCCACACATATGGAGCCATATTGGTACTTGGCGTTGGGGTTTGGCTCTAGTTTGAATGTGTGCTTGTTGTAGATGAGAGTCTGAGGACACAGAGGCACGCAGGAGCCCGAGTTGTTGAAGTTTCGGCAGGCCTGTAACAAAGAAACACTTGTTGACAGTTGTAGAAGCAGATGTCCGAAAAACTACATTTTGTGTTCATATGGAAATGTACACTGTGACACGAAAATGCCAGTGCCTTTTTGCACTAAGGCAGAAAAATGAAATGATGTATTTATTCATCTTGTTATTCACACAAGTCATACAAGTCTTTATGAACAGCATGTGTCTTAAAGTTGGAGACTCACAAAGCAGTCAGTATCCAGTGGCCCAGTGCAGCCTCCAGCACACTCGATATGACAACACTCGCTCGGGTTTCTACCAAAGCATCGTCCATTACACTGAGGGGCGCACACAGTCTTTGTCACTGAAAAAAAAGGCATGAGTATGTGAGTTTGATAATATATCATAACAGTGGTTTTTAGACCTCAATGAACCCGGATGCCTTTCTTTAATGGTTACAAAAGTCCAAGCCCACTCAGTCAACATCAGAGTTAAACTATGGCAGTTATTTATGAAGAGAACTGATTGGAAATGACTTCACAACTGAACACTAAGGGCTTTTTTATTTACAACTAGATTAGTACCAAATACATGTAAGGGTAAATGATAGTTAACTTTTGATGTATCTGTTTGTATCCAAATGATGCAAAAGCATGGCTTTCATACCCAGGCCTCCTTTGAAAAGGTCAAATATTTACTTATAAAATTGCTTGTTAAAGCATTGCTTCATTTAAAAGAAAGAAAGAAAAACTTGTTTATTTTATCGACACAAAAATAGGGTTAATATAAGCATGGCTTCTTTATTGATTTTGTTGATCATAAGAAATGAAGAGATGAAGGAGTCACTCACAGATCTGGCAGGTGTCATTGCCCGGGCCCCAACAGGAACGACCTCCACATGCTTCATGACATGGCTCTAAGACATCATTTCAAAATCGTTAGATTATTTCTCAATGACTAAAAGCGTGTTCTGGTTTCATGATGTGAGGTTATTATGAGTTTGTCTGAGTGATTATGATTTTTCCACTCACTCTCAGGTCCATTGCCCTCAATCATAATATGAGCCGTCTCATCCCTCACTATGTCCAGCCAGTTCACCTGTGGAGCGTAGCTCAGGTACTTGTTCTGAAAGATTGTGACTCCTCCCTGCAGTATCTCTGTGGGAGGCAAACATACGTTTACATGGGGGAGAAGAATTAAAAAAGGCGTGTACGGACATGCCTATGACTCATGGTACCAAACTCTAACATCCACTGTTTACTACAGTGCAAACAGTATAATGAGCTGGAGCTCGTGTTACGCTGGCAGTTAAATCAGACATTCCAGGGACCTCAGAGCGCTGCTCTCTGACAGCCGGCATCCTGCAGGTGTGGCTGCTCTGTGTGGGTGTGAGAGCTCCAACAAGTGACATCCTTATCTGTTTTACGTTTTTAAGACACAACATGGGTGACTTCCTGTGTTTACCTGTAAGGTGTGTCAGGCCCAGTTCTTGCAGACCATGCTGCCCATCCTTCTGATAGTTGACCATGATGGCCAGAGCATACTTGTCCTCGTACAGGCTGGTGCCTCTGATGACGCGAAGATGGTCCAGGGGCAGGCGGCTGAACTCATTGATAGCAAAGAGGATGTAGCCGGTCACCTCCCTGATGGACTGCAGAGGGTTAAAAGTAAAAATAGGGCAAGTTAGAAGGAAATAAAGGTGTCCAAAAAAAACTTTAAAAAAAATCCTGATTTTATTAGATGTTTTGTTTGGCTGCTGAAGTCCCTTCCTGGCAGCAGAGGTGTTATTCGCTTGTGTTGTTAGTCACCATGACTGTGCGGTGATGATTGATTTCTCAAATGTATCAAAGAGTGACAAAAATGAGGTAATTTTACCCCTGAGACAAAGACATCATCAGCCACAGACAGAGAAAGCCTGTTTAGGTTTGTCTCTAAGATCTAGGTAATGATCTAACTCCTTGTCTAGACGGGCTACAGTGACGATATCTTCAGTAACACATGTATACATTGTAGTTCTGGGAAAAGAAAAACCGGTATCCTGCTTCTTTTGCTCTTCAAGCAGAGGCATGTCCACACTTTTGTTGACTGGGGTGACCAAACTGGGGCACTAAGTTATTCAGTGGTGGAATCAGGTTTGTAAACACTCATGCCCAAATCCCACTGATTTATCCTTCTCTCTCTGTTAATGATTGATTTAGTGTTTATCAAAGACATTACATGCATGAGTAAAAAGAGAAAATCAACATATAAATGAGTCATACTCAATAATTTAGGGATTTACAGGTTTTATATTTTCTGTGAAGCACTTCATGACTCCGTTTTATGAAAGGTGCTGTACTAAATAAATTTACTTACTTACACTGATAATGTTAATGTTGCTTTTCTTGTATATATCCTATTTTTGATAATTCTTGCTTATTTAATGGCTTATTTTTTCATTTTAACCTTACTTTTTATAGCTTACATATTTTATTATTCATATTCTATGTTATTTCCTACTGCTTTGTGTGTAAAACCGATGGTAACACAAAATATTCCTCTGGCAAATAATAAAGTATTTCTAATTCTGATGTGTCTCTGTCTTTTCTTGAGGTATTAACTTGCCTTCAAGTCAGGATATTTCAACTCAAATAGGTGCCCATGTGTAAACAGCCTGTCATTGGTGATGTTAGAAAGCTCATGATTCAGTTTGGTTGTATTTTTTGCCTCTTAAAAACTTTCAGACTTTAGCAGCTGATCAGGCAGGAGAAAACATTTACAATGCACCTGCAAATACTGCAAAAAAATGACAGGCTTTTGGATGGCAAACTACATTGCTAAAAATATCTGTTGCATGCAAACTTAAACCAAGATGAGTGTGTGAGTCTTAAAATCAGATGAATTCTGTGACAGAAGTAGCCTCATCTGCAGTAAATTGTAGCCTAGCCTGTGTCCTATTTCTTCCAACAATTTCTGGTTGCTGGGGCTGAGCTGACCTGCATCCATTGTTGATAGAACAGTTTCTAGTCACATGTAACTCATACAACCCCACTTCAAAAACCCATAACAACCTAATAACCTTTTCATGAACCTTTGACTATAATCAACTTAAGTTTGCATCAAGGTTTGTCATTACCACTGGGTGAAGACTGAATACATAGGTGACTGTTTTTTCTTGTGTTACTCACACAAAGGGAAATGCTGAACTCTTGCCCTGACCACGGAGTGATCAAATATATTGTACACAACCCACATGTTAAGATTAACGACCAATTTTAGCATGACTTTAGAGTAATGGGTAGTATTATTGTATCTCTATGCATGCTCTGTGCCTCACCTGTAGGAAGGAGAAGTCTCTGGTGTGCGCCATCATTGTAATCTCAAGGTTTCCCATCACAATGTCACAGCCTGTGTAGCGATCCTTCATTAGGTTGTACTGGATATCTGAGTTTCCTGTCGTGCTCAGAAAATTCTGTGTGCCAGAGCAAACCACCACTAAAAAAAAAGGAGGGAATGAACTCTTGTGAATAAGTGGCTTTAATTACATTGTTTTTGTGTTTGATTCGCAGATATAATGGACATTTGTGCACACTCAGTTTCTTTTTCATTGACATTAATTCTTGTGAGAAGAGCGGGCCAACAATCGGACTTCTATGTCAGTCCTTATCTTAGTTGGAAGTCCATTGCTGAAGAAGCCTCCAACAAAGATCCTTTTTTCTTCAGTGTGAGTGATGAAAAAGAAATAAAATGAAAAACCCTCTCACACAGTAATGTGGACAGAGTTCAGGTCCTGTCAAAGCATCAAAAAAACTCCATTCGTAATCACATTGACACCATCAACTGCCAGAAACTTAAAAAACAGTCTCTCAACAAAGCCCTATTTTGCAGAGTGTTTTCTCACTTCATGTTCTGCTCATAACAGAAGATGGAAAAAACATTTAAATAATATTTATGAAAAATTTTACTGAGCCTTGGAAAAACAATTTTCCAACAAATTTTGGGGCAAAGGTCACAGTATGAAGCGCTGGATCCACATTTTAAGTGTTTAAATAATAATCACTGGGTAAGTCTTTTCAAGTCCCCAGAGGTTTTAGATCCTATAGCAGTTGGAGGGAATGATAATGTGCCTAAGATTGTGAATATATTCCGTCTCTCAAGCATTTTAGAGACAAGATTTTAATGTATTTAAAGTCATCAATGAGAGGTTCATCAATTAAGGCACAAGGAAATAAACCTCCTCAAAAATGAAAAAAAAAAAACCCACCAACTTACGCTCATGTAGCTGCGTCACATTACAAATAAAAGGTTATTTTATTTAACCATTAACATGTTAACCATGTAAGTTCTTATAAAGAGTGTATTTACTCTGCTTTAGACCAGCCTTTGTTCTCAGCTCGCACAGAATATCAATGAATTCACTGTAACAGTGTGAAACAAACTAGGCGCTGTGTCTTCCTCTGAGACAAACATACGAGGCCTTGTTTATGGTGTGTGGGAGTTCAGCCATTCAGCGTCATTTGAAGGCTGCTTTGCTATTCAAATGTCACACAAGAGAGGAGTAGCAGGGAGAAAATACAGGACACAGAGGTAAACAACATTGCTGATGGGGATGTTTTCTAAAGATTAAAACTACACAAAAACTCATGCAAATCATTTCACTTCTTGGGTGGAGAGATAAACAGAGGAAATCTAGTAATTTCTACATGACAAAATATTTGAAATAACAGAGAGCATAAAGCTCTAAGAAAGCAGTTGTAATTTTATCAATACAAAATATTCAAAGGGCTACGGCAAGAAAGATGTGGCACACAATTTTAATATTTGTTGTGGAAGAGTTTCTCTGTTCTTGAGGATTACAGTATCTAAGAATAAAATTTAGGTAGGAAAGTTGATGCATGATAGGTAAATCTTTTAGCTTAGTGCCACTTCAGTATCACAACTTAGACCGTTTAAACTTTGGCCTTGATGGGTTAATTGAACCTCCAGTTGAGGTCACAGCAGAAACAAATCCACTCGGCTCTGATTTTTTAATTGTTTGAGAGAAAAATCTTTCAACATGTGTAACTTTAACTTGACAACTCTCACACAGGATGAACAGTCAACACTCAAAAACACATTCCAGTGACTAACATCAGAGCCAAAATGGAGCCCAGCAGAAGAACAGGATCAACAAGGGCAATAGGACAGCTAATGATTATTAACTCCTCTGGTGAGAGAGGGGTCAAGGAACAGTGTGTGAGTGTGGAGGAAAAGGAGCAGTGCAATGTGCACGTCCTCCATAAAGTCCATAAACCTGATAACAGATTTTATTGCATTTCTGAGGAAACTGGGTTCACGTGAAATTGCTGTACAGCTTATGACATTGTCAAAACCTTTGACCAAATCAAAAAATTATTCTGAATATCAGTTTTGAAAAGTCCAAATGTCAACTAAATTTTATTTTTCAAGTGAATACACGCAGTCTTTGAGAACATTTCAAGAGAACAGGCACAGGGCGCACCAAGTTAGGTATCATTAAGATAATCATTAAACTTATTAATGTGGCATGTGGCCTGATGCTGTTATCAGGGTTATCTGGACATGAGAAAACTCAATACTTAGTTTCTATCAGGAACTGTGTAATCTGAATGACAATAGAGGGCCAAGTGTCTTGGTAAAACAAGAGGTTGAAGAATGGGGAGGACAGATTAACTCTGCCTTTCCTGATCTGGGAGCTTGTGTATTTGATTTCAAGTTAGCACAAGCCAAAAATGATGATAACTGACCCAGTTTGGCATCCTGTGTTGTTGTGGTATGAGGGATCACTAAAAAAAACTATTGAGAAGTAGAGAGTACAGTTGTATCAGTCTGTTTTTTTTTTTTTTTTGTTCTTTTTTTAAAAGCTAGCTTACTGTTGAAGCTAACTTTTAGCTGCCAGCCTCACTGGAAATATCAGCCGGGCTCCAATTAAGTCTTTTGTTGTTACACTAGTTATGATTGTATGTTTGCACAGAAACTAAATGACTAAATATTGGTAGTTTAAAGAAATCTCATGATATTTGCAGATACTTCTATAGTTCTACAGTTTCATTTCGCAGACAACACATGCAAAACTTAGACAGGAGATACTTGTGTGTTTGATAGCTCAATATGCTTTTCTTAAGGGTTGTCAAGTTGAATTTTATGAGGTACCAAATTTGCTTTTGAGTAAGAGTTGTTTGTTGAAAGTCATTCAGCGGAAATGTGTCATTTTATGAGCTGCTCAGGGGTGAAGCTCTTTATCTACCCCACCTCAGCTCAGAGCAGCTCTGTGCTATCAGCGGATGACTTTAGCTGTTGACTCTGTAACGTTTGAATTGCCTGCTGGGAAATACTTGTCAACATTCGCGCACATACATTCAAGAATCTTCCAGCTGCTGCAGTATGCTCACTATGCATGCAGTGCAGGCACCACCCACTTAAGAGGCGGACAAACCGGTGCACTGTGTACACATACAGTATGTGACAAAACAGTATGTTAGCCTCACACATAATGCACAAGCTGCAGCTGAAAATGTGAGCAGGCTGAGTGGGCTCTCTCTGTCAAAGGAGGACTTTCACCCTTTGGCAGATGGATGATGGAGAAAAAAAACACAGAAATGCAAACAATGTCTCTCTTTTGATAGAGTGCTCAACATTTGTTGAAGTGCATCAACATGTGTCTGTACTGTCACTTTACTCTGTGTGTGTCTGTAAGCCCTGCGAGCTTCCAACTCCTACTTATTCCTTCCTTCAATCTTTCAAACACTGCAAAAAAACAAAACAAAACAAAGCATAGCGGTGTTATTGTCCCCGTGCACCAAAGTGAAACTGATCACATGAGGAAAACACAACACAGATCAGGTTCTGCTCTTATTTTCATTTGACGGTTACCACGGTTCCATAGCTGTAGAAAAAAAAGAAAGCACATAAAGAAAAGAAAAGAAAAGAAAAGAAAAGAGGGAGGAGGAGATAAACAAGCCCAATAAAGCAGTTGAGACGATGAGGTAAACAGAAACTTGGCACAGGATGCTCAGAGATTACTGCATACCTGACAAGTGAGCCTCAAAACACACACACACACACACACACACACACACACACACACACACACACACACACACACACACACACACACACACACACACACACACACACACACACACACACACAAGACTAACTAGAGAGCACATTAACTGTTTGATTTCAGGGTTCTCTCGTGGTTCACAGACACAAATTGTGTGCTATTTTTCCTCATTACCATATGCAGAGCTGCACCTTTAAACTAAAAATTATGACTTGCCTCACACCATGCTTTGGCAACAGGAGCTGCAACGTATCTGGTTCTTTAAATGTCACAACTAGTAAAATGAACAAATGATTGTAAGAGTCTACTTGCTTTTGATGCAAACATATCTGTATTAACTATCTGCACTGGTTGTGATTTAAAAACCAGTGAAAAGCATTATTGCAATGTGTCCCTATAGGGAGACATTATATGTCCCAAGATGCACAATTATGCACCATTCCATAGCCAGATAAACTAACGTATGTCAACTGAAGTGTTAAAACACAGGTCCACCTCTCCAGATCAACAAAACAACAGACAGTTTCACAACTTTCTGAGTGCTGCACAACAAAATCCTGCTGAACAACAGGCTCAACAACCAGGACTGTGGAGCAAAGATGTAATGACTGATTATGTCTTCAGTTGAATATATCAAAGATCTAATCAGAACAAGTGACTCAAAACAGACAAATGTTTCAGACTCAGGGGTTAACATCAATGTAACACATGACCCGCATGATGTGATGAATGTTACATACTGCATTGTACTCTCTCTTAAAAAATGGACCTCATGGGAGCAATCGGTGTTTTCCTCAGCCTCAGTGTTGAGTCAAAGTACCACACCTGAGCAGCAGCTGCCCAATCACTCATGTTGTTTTTCTATAAACTCAGAGAGCCACTCAACTCACCTGTGCCCAGGTGGAGTCAACAAGAGCAGGAGGTCAAAGTTCACAGAATCATTGCCACGTCTCAATTCATTACAACTCTATCTGATCCAGACATATTTCCTCCAGCAATAAAAAAAGTTTGTTGGCTACAATGTTGCACTTAAGTAATAAACAATTTGAACCCACTTCAGCATTTGTTTCTACATTTCACTTCCTCTGCTCTGTGATGATTCACGGGGACTAGTTGTTGTTTTTTTCCTTTTACCTTAATGCGTTTGGCTTTAGTCTTCACCACTTCTATGAAAAACTATTTGTACTTCAACAGTCAAACAGTTCTTTTATTAATCTATAAATCAAAATTTTTGATTTGATTTTTTTGTGAGTGTTCAGTCATCTTCAACCATAGTGATCCAAAGTTTTAACAGGACATCCAAGTTTAAGAAAATAGGTTTTACATTTCTTTTCTAAAACACATCTTTGGCTGTAATCAGAAGTTTCTTGTGGTCTGTGAAGAAAACATTAAATTGATTTGATAATGTGTTGTGCCATATTTTTAAAGCAACACCAATGAGTTGTTGTTAAGATAAAAACTTTTAAATTGAATTCCTCCAGATTCACAGCTCTGGTAGAAGTAACTGTACTGAGACATCTGGACCGATTCTATTGCAAAAGATTTTTTTTTTTTTTAATTAATCAAAGACAAAACTGAACGTTTTTTGATCTGGAAAAAGATTTGAGGATACCTTAATGTCAAAAAACATGTTCAATTATCAGAAATTCTCATGGGTGGTAGATTTTTTCAGAAGTATACAAAGTAGTTAAAACTCTTGATGTAAGATTAATCCAGTGATATTGTATGTTTTGTCTTGACACCCAAAGAGGGAATTCTGCTCCACAAAAAGTACACAATGTCTCCAATATGTTTTTCTTTTAATAAACTAGAGCACAATTTTCTTCACATTGTTTATTTCAGGCCTGAGAAATCTGATGAACTCTTCACACCTCTGACTAAAGAGACAGAGGGAAGAGTTAAACCTCACATGTGTGAAGATCTGTTGGTCTAACTGTGATCGTGAGTCAACGGGCGCTGGAAGGTTGGGCCCCTGTGTCGAAAAACCTTGAAACAATTGAAACAATCACGATAAAGTACACACTGAGTCGTGGGAGAGGTGCAGGTGACTCACAGCAAACAAGTTTTACGTGTGCGGAACAGGTTTCTGGTGTTTGTGAGAGAGAAGGAGGAGGAGGGGTGAAGAGGAGGAGGAGGGACAAGAGGACAGGTGCTTCCTACAGCTCAGCGCGCGGGTCGAGTACAACTCCGACCCAGGTGTTTACGGGGATGTGTTGAACTACACTGCGAGTGTCCTTTTTTGAGGTCCGTTAACTGAGTGTGAAAAATCATGAACAGAAAAGACTGTAAGACGTGTGAAGTGTGTAAGCCCACCTCCTTGTGTCTGCGCGCTGCAGGGCTGGAGCGCACACAGCAGCAGGACCCACAGCACCTGCTGCACCTTCCTGATGAGGGGGACGGAGGTCATTGTCGCTCTAATTCCAAAGCCAGTGAAGTATCAAACAAACGTTAAAATCATGGTACCATGAAGAAGTCCGTCCTTTTCTCGTAAAAATGAAACTTCTTCAGCTGTAGGAAACCATAACTGAAACCATTCAGAAGGAGTAAAGCGGAGTCACTCCAGATCCACCAGCAGCTGATTTATTCCCTCGTATCACAGTTGAAAATGTAGAGCAGTCCAGTGGTGAAAACTAGTCCGTGTTTTCCCCGTTTGATAACTGACTGAGCCGTAACTTTACGAGGCTGCGTGAGAGCAATCACTACAGTGCAGTGATTGGAGCACTACAGCAGCCAATCAGAGGCCTGAGCGTCTGATTCGCCAGCACTGATTTATCTAACAGAGACCTGCCTGCAGTTATATTTGCTCATCAAGCAAATATAAGCTATAACAAGACACTGAAAACACGCTTTATAAAGTGCATGGACACGTGAAGATGTTTTAACTATCACTATGATACAACTAAGGACATTAAACTATAGTGTTTCCTCAATAACCAGAAATTTAACTCAGAACCCAGATCACTCGATTTTTTTTGTAGTGGTCCTTGTGTCAAAAACACATTATAAATGAATAATTACATATATTTTGAGAAAAAAAATTCTAAACAAAACAAAACACTGGTCCGAAAAGTAGGGGAGACTGGGTATGATTGTAACATGGGAGAGTTGTAACACCGCAAATTCCACCAATCAGGAATAAGAAGTGAGTCACATGATCATTTCAATATTTAACCACTTCCACCCTCATCACCCATAATAATTGTCAGGGCTGGACACAGGTGCATGCAGATTCTATAGAGAGAGAGAGAAAAAAAAGATTTGGAGGTAAGATTTTTTTTTTTTTAACCAAGACTATACTTTGTTAGTACTTTTACTTTTCTAAAATTAAACAATTTGCCTTATATCTTAATAACCTGTAGTCTGTCAGGCAAAATGTAATGCATTTTTTCCATGCTATTTTCAATCCACTATGCTAATACAGCTAGCTAAACACTGGCTGACAGGGGCAGGGTGGGTTGTAACACATCTTTAAAAAGTGTTACAACCATCCCCTTATGTACACCTAAGATCATTTTCTTGATTTAAATAATGTTACACAATGCCCAGGCAGTGGAAAAGAAACAGAGGTGTGCCTGCTAATGTTTTTAAAAAGCATCTGATGAAGTCACAAAGAATTGCAAGTCAGTCAAATCAAACACAGAGGCACAAGGGATCTGCCATATAACTACAAATCACTGCAGAAGCTACATCCCAGTGTATGTTACTGGAGCAGCAAGGTTTTCTCTGAGGGCCAGGGGGAAATGTTGTGCCTCAAAGCAAACATACAAACAAACAAAAAAACACTACTCCAGGGTAGGAGTCCAAGATGTTGTTCTGGATTTTAATATTTCAGTAAACCTCTTTTGAGGCACATAACCACTGTTTTTGCTTTTTTGTCTCATTGTTACAACTTACTCCAGCATATGTTACAACCTACCCCAGTAGTGGGGTAGGTTGCAACCAAGGGCCACCATGTATTTTTTGTATATTTTTATGTATATTTTTTCAGAGGTTTGAATTGGTGCCATTTGTAGTAAACAAATGTGGGTACTTTGCATTAAAGTTTGAGAACTCTGACTCAAAAATTCAGAGAGTTAGAGGTGCTGAAGCAAAAAAGTGTTACAACTATACCCAGTCTCCCCTACTTCAAAATAAAAGTATCAAATGCAAGGAGGCATTTTATTGAAGCAAAAATATAACCAAAAATATATACATATAAAGTAGAAATACATTTTGAAGAGCTTCACAGAATAAAGGGAAGATGACACAAAGTAATTAAAAAAAGTCAAATCGGCTGATTTAATGTTTTTAACTTGTAAAAGTAAAGGGACTATTTGTCATATCAACAAAGGTGTGTTGCTTTTGTTGTTGTGCATGCAGTGTCACTGCAGTCCTTTATAGAAACCAAGGCAGAACCTGTCTACACAATTATCAGTCAACAAGTCCTTTTACACAACACAACTTTCACAACAATGCTGTCAACAAGCCCAGAAAGCTTTGACATGAAGAATTTTCCTTGACTTTTCAGGGTCAAGATAGAAAAGTGTACACCTGTGCCGTTGCAGAAAATAAAGTATGTGCCATATGCTGTGAGGTGCAAGGCTCAGGAAACAGTTCACTGATTCTTTAAACCTGTTTTCCAGACCTGCACCAGTTCTTTATGTGTAGAATCCTGAAGGGCAGTGTATGTAAAGCTGCATTAAATGTTCAGTTTCATTCTGCAATCATCACTCATATAATAGAAATTTAACTGCATGTGGTCGCATTTTTAAATGTAAAGATCCTGCACACCTGACTGCTCCTGTCATTTTTTCTTAAATGTTGATTTACAGAATTTCATTCTTGATAAACTGTTTCATAGGCAGTTTTTTTTTTCCCTTTTTAAAGATATTCTTAAAATGTTGTGGTGGAGGAAGCAGTGGTTCTTTGTGTCCTCTTAATGAATTAAAATTGTGTTTCTTTAACTAAGAAAGGAAGCATTTTTATGTAGTCACTTGAAAAAAACTCAATAAACCCAAATAAGTATTGCTCTTGATCCTTGGGAGTATATCGGTCACTGTAAGGATTGGGCTTTGACCCCTTGCATATGTCACTTATTTTTATTGTTCTATCACACTATCACTGCATGGTTTAATTGCTGTACTTAGAGTTCATTGCTTGACACGTCAAGTTGTTGTTCAAAATTTCTTCCAGTGTTTTTTAAGCTCCAGTTAAGTGTCACAGCAGAACACTTAACCATGAGCTCACACGATCATCTGGTTTGGTCAGAAAACTTATCTTCTTGTCATCATCTTCTTGTCTCTGACACTTCATGCAAACATCACCTGCCTGGAAGAGAGGACGAGCCAGCAGTACAGCTCTGTGGAAACTGGCTCAGCCTGCAACTCAAGTCTGTCTGTCTCTCAAACACACAAACACTGTCTCAAAAACATGTAGTTACTCAATCTGGACATGTTCAATTACATAGAATTTAAAACCTGGCAGAAAAGCCCCCACTTCACCCGAGAGAGTCATCTATGGTGAGGGTTCTTTGAAATTTGATGTTCCAAACAGATTGTTAATATTTCACCACGACCAGGAAGTGACTCCAAGAATATTTCTTTCTTCCTCCTCACCTCAGAAACAGCCACCTGCAAGAAGAACAGAAGAGTGCTAAGAAAACAATTGACATTAGAAGTTGTAACAGAACCAAACAGCCACAGGAGCAGAATAGCAAAAGCCTTTCTGATTTACCAACACTTAAATGAAGTACTGACATTAACAAACACACATTTATGGAAGCCTGAAAGTAGAGGACTTATTTGATGTAACAAATGTGGTAAAAATACAAAACAAAGCCAGAGATTGCAATTTAATCACAAAAATATTACAAATTTCAAGATCAATAACAAAAAAATTTATATTACTTAAAACATTTTGTTGTCTGGATTAAAAAATAAATAAAAAATTACATAAAATCCAGAAACTTAGTTATATTTAGTCCATCTAACAAAGAGGTGTGATTCAATACTTGCCGTATATCCAAAAGTGCCAATAAAATGTTAAACAGAAAGTTTTTTTTGTTTGGTTCCCAATTGGCCAATAAAGAAGGCAAGTCAGTTCTTCCACCATATCCTAGCACATTTAAAATGTTTCTCTTTTTTGTCTTGTCTTCTTTTTGACAAAAATGTTAAATTATAGTCTACAATAACCTCCACCCTTCAGAAACTATCCCTGAAAATGACCTTTTGACCCCTTTTTTTGTTTACACCAGCTTCACCTCTTTGTTGTCTGGTGTCTCGTAAAGCTAAGTTAAGATAAAAGCTTGAATTCAGGCTATTTCTTTTTTAAGGAATTTATCTTTTATATACATTTAATTTTAAACTTATTACTTAATGAACACTACTGTAATCCATTGGGAGATGCAGACACAAGTCTCAGGTAAGGCAGCTGTGGTTGTTTAAGACTGCCCTCCTCTGGTGAGAGCTTGTCATAACAATATCTTTGTTTCTTTGAGTGCACGTGTTGAAAGCAAAAAGATCCTTCAGTAAAAAACACTCACTCTTGATGAAAGGGATCATACGGAAAATGAGTTTATTTGTAATACAGCTGGGTTTTGTTTGTTGTCTTACATCACATACAGATGTCTCCTGGCATTCAGCACAAAAACAAGGTATCATCAGCTTTATATCTACTGGTGTAACTATAACGGTACAGAATGAATCATCAGAAGTACTTTAATGTATTTATTTTTTCTTTGCACGGTTTATCATTTTTATCACACACAGCCTACACTATAGTTTCTTTACACTCAAAGAAAACAAAAAAATCTACCACCAACTTTGAATCAAGTAAACTGGCAAAACAAAAGGACAGAACATTTGCCTAAAACACCCTGAACTGTGGTGCAAAGCCCGCCTCAAGAGGGCATAGAGAAATAAATCTGTAAATCATTCTTTATAGATAAATATATGTGACTCATAATTAGAGAACAAAAACATTGAAGTCATCACTAGATATAAGGCCACATAACCCAAACGATCAAACTCATGATTTAACATACAATAGATTCTGAATATGAACTTTGAGGAGTGAACTTACAGTTTGTCGAACTGTCACTGGTATACGAGCATAAGCACTCAAGTATGGCACGAAGAAATAGTTTTATCGACAGGGGTGTGTGGATTCTGCTGGTATCAGTGGTCACTCAGTAACTCATCTGCTGTTCAGGAGTGAGTCGTGGATGTGCTGATGAATGAACCTACTTTCTTTCACATGATTCTGTCAACACACCGCCGAAATAAAGGTCAAATAATTATCACAGCCATAAAGACATCCAAAAACAACATTCATATTCAGGAACACAGAGGAAACAGAATCACCCACCAGATATGAAACTCTGAAACAAAAACAAAAGCAAGAGCAACCTGATGCACTCTGGGAACTCAAGGGGATGGACACTCAGACATGAAGGCAGCAGGTGGCTAAGTCATGTGTGTCGTGTTGATCGATTAGTCTTTTACATAAAAATCAGGCAATAATGCAGTAATGTCTATTGGTGCTGCAGAAATTGGAAGGTATGGCTTGTATTTGTTTCAAAGATGGAAAGTACACCGTTATGTCAGCAAAGTCAAGCATGCAACTCAGGCAATCAGAAAAACGTTATTTGTTTTAAAATACTGTGTATGGAGTACACATGCCACAGATATCAGATTTACAAAATGAGACAGATATGAGGATGTGTGACATAAAGGAAATTCTTGTTTCAGGGGGTCGTATATAATTAATACAGACAACACTGCAGCACACACTAACAGCATGTATATGAGGATCAAAGTGCATCAGTATTGCTCAGAAAACAAAAAGGGAGGCGCACGGTTAAAGCAAATATTGTAAACATGAATCTGCCAGCTGTGATTGTTCTTAAACATGGCTCTGTTACACCCAAGAAAAGGGGAAAGAACAGGAAGTGCAACTAACACAGAACAGACTGACATGTGACTAAACCTCGACATTAAGTCTTACAGGACTTTGGTGCTGACTCAGGGGAGTCACGTGTGACTTGGAACAGCACCTAGAGACTAACATACAGTACATTTCACCTAAGGACAAGAGGTGGACACAGGAAAAGCAAGTGCCTGCTGTGATTGCTTACAGTTAGTGTGCATTAGTGTGTGTGTGTGTGTGTGTGTTTGTGTGTGTGTAAGTGATAAGATATGAAATAGATCTGTTTTCAATAAGCGCTGAAAATTATTTAGAACTTCAACTGACTGAAAATGAAAGACTCCCCATCCCAAACCCCAAATCTTGCACTTTACCCTTCAATTATACCCTGTACCACCACCACCACCCCCACCCCCCAAAAAAATAAAATAAAATAAAATAAAAAAATAAAAAAATAAAAATAAAATGAAAAAATAAAAAAATGGACAGGTGTGACTGCTTATTCCAGTTTTTGTTCTCATTTCTTGTTCTTGAGTTGATTGGCCAGCCAATCTAAACCCTCATAGAGGCCGTCACCACTGGTGGCACAGGTGGCCTGGATGTACCAGTTACGGTGACGCAGGGAGTGTAAGCCCAGCTTGTCTGTGATCTCTGCAGCATTCATGGCATTCGGCAAGTCCTGTCAAAGAAAGGAGAGGTCAGTGAGAAGAGAGGACAGTCCTTTAAATAATCATAAGTATCTGGTTCGGTCTTTCTTAATGTGAAATGGTGCTGCTCTCGTCACATTAGCAAAGTAAATCTCTAGAATAGCCTCTGCTGCTTGGATGAATAACAGTCTGTTGCAATCTACAATTTTACCGCTGGTTGACAGCAAATCCTACTCACTTCAAAAATTCATTCAAAAGTATTATTATTTTAAACTTGTTTTATGTTAAAAAGGTCAATTAATATTAAACATACATGTTTGTCAAGATTTTCTTTTTACTCTGATGGTATTAATGACATTTTTGAAAATAGAAGCTTGAAAATTCAATCCAATCTGTTTTTTTTAATAAAACCTTTTGGATGATGTATGCCCCTGTCTCCTGCTAACTCTCAACCTGATGTACTTTTTGTGAATCGGTTTTCTTTTATCATTATTTTTATGGTACACATTGTTTTTAGTTAACTTTGGCTCAGTTGTTGTGTTGTACATGGTACCTTTCATATAATCCAATAAAATAAACTAAGCTTACTAAACTAACTTTCATGAAATGACTCTTTGCATTTAGAAATATTCTCTTTTTTTATTATAGTCTCTCCACAAAGTAAGGAATGAAAATGATACCACCGACCGATCTGACGAGTGAACATTTTTCACCGCTAAAATTAATAAAGCATGGCATTACATAGCTTAGCTAGTTTAGCTAGTTTAGCTAGTTTAGCGTGAGTATTGTGAAACAGTTTGCCTGACTGTCCTAAAGGAACAAAACCAATCCACCAACACCTTTACTGTTTACTATAAACTTAAGGAAAACAAAATGTTTACAGAGGGCTTTCTTTATATCCAGATAAACTTACTCAGACTGGTGCCACCCTGACATGGCCTCAGGTAAAGGAGAAGAAATTTGGTGTAAGGATGAGACACTTCTGCCTAACTCTCGGGAAAAAACCCAAAAATTGATTCCTAAACTCTCAAACTTTATCAAATCTGAACTGAAAAAAAAAACACAATTTATTTTTTTATTCTTGATGGAAAAGTTTTAGTCTTGAAGAAAATATTTTTCTTTGTACTCTGTTGTCAATATAATTGAAAATGTGGTTAATGCATTTCCGTTCATATTAATCAAAAAGCTTTGTTGCATTAAATGTTAGAGTTTTATTTTCTGTTAAAATATTAAGATCTGCTTGTTTACCCTCAGTTAGAACTCTGTTATGTCTTCTAAACGTGTAAATGAACAGCAGTTTCTGTTTCTTGCCTGTTTATTTGCAAACACAAGGAGGACAGCATCTCTTAATTCATCCTCTGCCAGCATCCTCATCAACTCCTCCCGCGCTTCGTTCACACGCTCTCTGTCATTACTGTCCACCACAAAGATTAGACCTGAAAGAGAGGAGAGAGAATGTATAGTAAACATTTGTCTTTTGAAGAAGAGGAAGAAAGTGCTCCTTCTTTTTATGCTGGTTCACCCTCTGTTTAGCTCCGCTCACCCTGTGTGTTTTGAAAGTAGTGTCTCCAGAGGGGGCGGATCTTGTCTTGCCCACCCACGTCCCACACTGTGAAGCTGATGTTCTTGTACTCCACTGTCTCAACATTAAATCCTGAAAAACAAGAGACAGGTTGTACCAGTTGAAAATAAAATAAAGAGAGGTGGAAATGACATAGCAGTAAAGGATATGTTGACAGTGCTTTACATACCGATGGTCGGGATTGTTGTAACGATTTCCCCCAGTTTTAGCTTGTAAAGGATTGTTGTTTTTCCCGCAGCATCAAGCCCCACCATCAGGATCCTCATCTCCTTTTTCCCTATGAGGCTTTTCAGCAAATTCCCAAAAATGTTCCCCATGGTTCAGATGAGACTCTTAAACTTAACTGTGTGGTTATAAACTTGATACTAGAGGCCTTTTTGTCAAGTCTCAATCCTCAAGAAAGGGTGGATAACTGAAGAATATCTGGGAGGAGACAGAACAAAGAAGAAGAAGAAAAAAAACATTTAGTGGTTACCTGAACTGCAAGGATGCAGGGTGATGGGACATGAAAGAAGTTTCTTTAAATCATTAAGCAAAGGTCTAATTCACAAGTTACATCTCAGTTCAGATTATTGATACATTTACATCAAAAACTGACTCAATATGACTCACATTCATCCGTTGAATCAGTAATATTGCATCATTGATAATTGGGTCAATCCCAAAGCGTTACATCACTGTTATTCATACAGTGAAGCAAAGAGATGATTGTGTGTAAGCTCAGCAGTCTGCAAGGCTCCACTGATATAAAACAGAGAATATCCTTCATCTCACCTTCTTAAGTAACACACCATCATGCCAGAAAACCTCACTTCTTTACACACAGCAAACAGACAGGTGCAGATCCTGCTAATTGCCCTCAGTCATCATGACAGAGCTGCCTGTCAGTGCCATGACTTCAGGCTGCAGCACAATCTGTTCTGAACCCGTTCACTTTTCCCTTCAAATGGTAGCCTGCAACAACAAGACTGCCAAGCCCTCAGAGCAAATTCAAAATGTCCTACATTACCAGGCACAGCTTGAACATACTCAGTTTAACTCCTCCACAAAGCCACCTGGATTAAAACAGGGACAGGAGAAGGTGCTGTTCCTGTAGCTCAGAAGTGTGATCCTCTTATTAATTATAAATGGAATTTCACTAATAAAGCACTTTTCTAGTCTTTCCAACTACTCAAAGTGCTTTCAACAACTTGTCACAATTTAGCAGTGAACTGCTGTGTCTCCAGGAGTATTTTGGGGGTAGCTGTGAGGGAGAATTTCAGTTTGTTAAAAAAGAAAAGCACTCTTTGTAAAGTGGAGAAGAACATCATAAACATTAGATCTACAGAGAGCTGATTGTTTTTGTACAACATAAAATGTACATGTTCACCATGATCTCATACCAATGGTATGATCCTGTTTTACATGCTTTTCAGGACTGCAGACCATTCAAATTCCTTGAACGAGACTTGTGATTTATAGTCTACTTTTTTGTGTGCTAATAAGCAAACAAGTTGATAAATGCATGTGAAAAAAACAAAGCTGTGATCTGACATTCAAAGTAATTGTTTTCTAAATGTTCACCTCTTTGGGATTAATGGCACACAGATGGATATTTGTTCTCTAAAACGTGATTAGTTTTACTTCAATTATACATTTCTTGGGTATGCATCAACATTTGATAAATTAAAATTTCTCATAAAAGCAGGATCATTTTAAGGGCTGGGGTGAACTGAAATTACATCATCATAAACTAATTGATTGCTCTTTATTAGTCATAAGTTAGTATAAACACCACCAACAGCACTTTAGGTTATCAATGTTTTAAAATCTTCAAAACTACACTGATAGTTTATCTAATGTCTCTGACATGTGACAACTGCTATGAGCAAAGCTGACCCCCATCCCTCTTTGTTTTATCTTATCTATAATTTGTATGTTCCCATCCTGCAAAACTTTTTGTTATGATACCAATTAGTCATGTAGAGGAATGTGCTTTGAGGTCTGAGGGCTATTGATGAATACAACAATCCACTAATTGAAATAGCTTTTTAGTTTCCTTCCCACTCAATCTTTTTAACACTGTTACACTCGCAAATATACCATACCAGGTCTCCTCCCAACTCCACCAATAAAGCATTAAGCTTCTTTTTGAATGATAGCAAAATGTAACTGACCAATGAGACTTTGGTAGAAGGAGGGCTCAACCAACCCACTGGAGGATGTCAGCCTTAATAATTTAATTACTTCCTTTAGATTTCCATGAAGCAAAGGTGGTGGTGGCATGCATTTCCAGATCCTGAAATAGTGGGTGCTGGATAGGAACATCCCATAGATAACAGCAGGTAAATCTGCACACCAGAAGTTGCAGAGCATCTTCTAGTTCCCATATTTGAAACAATTCAAGATTAACTTATAAATAGGCTCTACTTTTTTCATGAATGGTGGCAACAGCAGCATAAAAACATTGTGGTCTGGCCAAGAAAGACATGCCCAGTGTTTGTTTACTAACATGTTGGACAAGTATCCTATTGTCATAGAAGAGCAAGCTTTATCTCAAGACACTGAAATATAAATTAATATAGCAATCAATGTTTTCTAGAAAGAAATCCAAATATACCCAATTATAACAAGCTAAAAAAGTTGAGATTCCTAAAAACAACATGAAATTGGCAACAAAACCAAGTTAACAAGGTGTGTGCATGCTAGTCAACAAAGGGCCTCTAGATTTTCCAATCTGGAAAAAGTCATATTTTTCTACTTTATACATATGACATGGATAACAGAGGAAATCTCGGCTTCAGTGGGGATTATATACGTCTGACTAATTCAGTTTGGAACACTGAACAACAAGTTAGTAGTGGAGCAACAAACAAGCTAAATATGATAACTTGTAGAAGATAAAATACTTTAAGAGGTTAGTAGATGTGAGGCTGTCCATGGTGCTGAAGAGGAGCAACACTTTGCTGGGAAACTGGATCCCATCCTCCTTCTCATCCTCCTATAACGGGACTTACAGGCCCTTAAAATGATTTGTGTTTTTTTCCAAGTGAAGAGCCACCGTGATTACCTTACTGTAGTATTCAGCTCCGAGTGACTCAGGTTATGTTAGCCGGTGAGACTACGGTAAGCAACGTTACAGCCATTATTAGCCGTTAACACCGGCCCAACACATCCTTCCACTTGTGATAACTGTTACATCTCAATCTGAGCTCCACAGTAACATATTCAACATTACACGTCTGATGATTCTATACACTGTTGTATCAGCTTAGCTTGGCTTTCAACACTGAATCAACGTAACGGTAAACGAGCGTAAACGCCATCCCGATCCACCCTATTCATACATCCTCCTCATCACCTCAGCGAGCACCCTGCTGCCTGATAAGTGCCGCCGGTCCACACCATGGGTCAACAGAACAAACACAGAGAGGCTAACACACACGACAATATGTCCCTAAATGCTCAACAAACGAGTGTATTAATACTAGCAATGATTTTGGTGTCGCTTACCTTAGCCAAGGCGCCCTCCACTTAACGTCTCACGGTGCTTTCCGGTAGAAAACGCAGCAGCAAATGACATCTCGCGAGAGTACATATAAAAGCCAAACCAGGATTTTGGCCACAATATGAAGCATTCGGACAATAGATAGGGAGAAATATTTTTGAAAATGTCGAAGTTTTCTTACCATTTTTATCTCACTTAAGAGAAATTATGAAAAAATGCCAGATAATATCTCAAAAATGTTGTTAAACAGGCTCTGACAGCTCAGGCAAGTGACTGGTATTTTTTCTTTTTAAGTAACAAAACCAAAAAAAAGTAGTATAGATATAGTGGCCACACAAAATGTTACATGGGGGAACTCCTTTACGTGCTGTTTCCATTCCACGACTTATTTGAAAACAGAATTACAAACCAGTAAGGCAATAAAACTAAACTAAAAATAAGTTTGTATAACCCCGCATGTATTAAGTTTTGGCTTTAACCCTGGACATTTGCTGCATTCTATTGAAAGAAATTTTAAAATATATCACATTTTCACGTTGTGTTTGTTTCATGTTACACATCTTTGTGTCCCCAGTCAAAAATGATAGGTCTATTAAGACTCATCACAAAAGCTGAATTAATAATAAATATTGTGGTCATTACAAATTTTTAGCATCTCTTTGTTATTTTTGGCCTGTAGGCCTCATTGACCAGGGCTTATATGCGTCAAATTCAAGTTCTAAAAACCATAATTTCTGTTTTATTTTGACTATTGACTAAATTATCTGATGAAACAAAGCATACTGTTTATCACAGACCACTTTGGGTCAAAGTTACCAAGGGCATTTGCTTTGAAAGTATTTAATATTTTTAAACAATCAAATAAAACAGTCAAAAGTGACCATGAACATTTTTTATATGTACCAAGGGAATTATACCAAAAGTACACTTAAAATGTCATAAAAATCCACGATCATTGTCTTAATAAAAGAAAGAACAGCTAACAAGAACAATAATATAATTATCATCAGTCTATCTTATAAGATAAGATAAGATAAGACATAGTTTATTAATCCCCGGAGGGAAATTCATGTTGTTTGGGCACTCTTCCAAGCAAAGAATTGTACACTCTGATGGCTGCAGGGAGGAATGATCTTCGGTCCTGCAGCGCACAGAGGTAAGACGTCCCCTGCTGCTGATCCTCTGGACTGGTTATGGTGTGTTGACCTGGCGTGATGCTGCCACACAACGAATGGGACAGCATGTGTCTCAGATAACCATCACCAAAGCTACAAGAAAGTAAATAATGCTCCAATTTTATCAAACAAACATTAAAACTATGTTGCAACTGCCTGTAACAACTGAAATCAGCTGTTATTCTCGGGAGAGATACTCTACAGGGCAAAGGCTCCCAGGGAACCAAAGGTGTGTGTGTGTGTGTGTGTGTGTGTGTGTGTGTGTGTGTGTGTGTGTGTGTGTGTGTGTGTGTGTGTGTGTGTGTGTGTGTGTGTGTGTGTGTGAAATTTCAAGTCAGTCTGAGCAAATTAACTTATATTTTTTTTAAGAATCTTTTTTTTCAAAACTGTCAAATTTGACTGGAGCACAACAAAAGGGTTGATGCAGTTACCTTGTTGTGAAGGTCTTTAAGTATAGTATTATCTAAATCAGCATTAAGTTATGGTGGGTTTGTAAACTTGAAATAAACAGAAAAATAAAAATATTCAGAGGTCGTACATCTAGTTGCAACTGAGCTGGGCATCTTGTTACATAAAGTTCCTGGTGAAAGTGTGAAGTTTTCAGGAAGTATTAAAGAAAAGGTCAGCTGTATTGCATAACACTTGGGCAATATTAATCAAGCTGAAATGGTGTGTTGAGCTTTCTTTCTAAACTGAAGAACTTTATTTCAATCATGTGGTGTAAAGAACATTGGAGCCATTTAATAAAAACATCCTTTTTACAATCCTACTCCTAGCCCTAGTTTTGTAATCTAGGAATGGTTTGAATTGGACAGACTCATTTTTTGTTTGCAGCACTGTCTACTAAAATGTACAACCAGAGACAATCACTAATACATGAGCATGTGGTACTGACAGTGCAATCTGTGAACGTTCCCTGCATCCTGCTGGCAAACAGAAAACTTGAGATAGTCGGTGGATTTTTCATTTGTCACTTTGTTTTTCATTCTTGCAAGAAAAGAAAAGGGAAGTGAGAGTAACGCTGGCTAACTTATATGCAGTTGTAAAGGTGAAAAGAACAGAGTACTCTGGCTTAAAATGCACTTATTTGGAATATTTGCCAAAAACTATTGAGTTTACTTAGCAAGGAATGTATTTCACTGTACAAATCAACAAACATTTGGGTCTACAGTTAGCTGAATGTCCAATGCTTTAAAGCAACAGTATTTTCTCCTTTTGTTTGAATCAGGGTACCTTTCACACCTTTATAACTTAATGACATATCCATGACCCGGGTAAGACATTACCAAAGGTTTTTGCCTGACAGGGTCTGTGATAGTACTCACATGTTCCATTGCAACCAAAAATAGGGAAAGAAAATGAGTCATAGGTGAAAAATGTGCGTCACAGAATCTTCAGCAATGTAGCGGCTCATTAATTTCCTAGTTGCCACCAGGACTTGTTAAAAGAAATATAACCCTTGATCAATGTCCGACTGCTGATGTTCCAACAAACCTTGTTTTGTTTTTTGTTTGGGTTTTTTTTCAGTAAAAACAGAATGTCTGCATTGTTTGGTCATTTAAAATATATTCCAGGGGGAATATGAGCAGTCAGATGTTGAACTGTTGGTTTCAAAGGGATAGGAAATACATTTAAAGACTCTGACTCAATAGAATTGGACAAAGGCATGACATTCTGCCCCCAGTTTATAGGAGGCTCATGTAAAAAAAAAGCTAATTCAATGTAAACCACTTCTTTGAACCAATCAGTTAAGTAATAAATTAATTCAACGCTGATGATAGTGATTGTGTGCTTTGCTCTTTCCGATTCTGACTAGAAATCCCATCTGATGAAAAAAAAAAAAACAACAACAACAACTGTCCTACAGTTCTTTTTAATTCATTTTTTTTTTAATTCCAACCCACCATTTTGTACTTTAATGAAGAAAACCCTTTCTTGACCAGGTTAAAAATTGTTGACATTTGTTGAACAGACTTACAGTGAATAAGTGAATTCACACTGATATCACTCAAAATCCTGGATAGTGATTGCAGGGTATTGGTGGGATTTCTTCCATGGATGTTCTATACACTGCTCCATAATCCAAAAAACATTATTTAAATTTAATTTCTATTTTAAGTCTCACTATGTTCTTCTCATGATAATGTTACCTGTCTTTTATACTTTATCATTCAGAGATATCTTAAATTTGGCTGGGAACTTGTGCTAGAAACCAATGCTGGTGATGCTACTGTTGTCTGCTTGTGTGTATCACAGGCTTATTTTTGTCAATTTCTTTAATTTATAGAAAATCAAGTGGCAATCTCAGGGATTCAGTTTACTTTTAGAACTATAATCCTCATCAGATTCCAAATTTGATCAAATAAATCTTAATTAAGCTCTTAATATAAACCATTTTCATGTATTTTTCTTGCTCTTAGCTTTAGGATATGGAATTCACAAAGCCCCTTACCCATCTGCTGCAAATGTGGTTCCATGATGTAGGGCCACACAAACAGGACAAAGGCTACAGGTTCTTTTATTTCAGGGTGGCCACAGCAGTATTAAATTAAAGGAGCCATTTTCAAAGTCTATCACTTAATATGAAACTGCATTGACCATAGAGCAGAGGGACAACTACAAGGTTTAACATTGTCATGCGATAACTACCCCAGTCATTCCAGTAGAATCTAGGCTCTGCTCTATGTTTAATGTGAGTTTGTCCACTGGTTTAGATTGGTTTTTGCAGATCCTCTGGATTAAAATGCCACTGCACACATAGGTGCTTCTACAAGTTATTAAAAAAATTGGTCCCTCATCCCTTCTGATTTTCCTCATCGAGTTGGCATGTATACTTTCATTGACAAGGAAGTAATGACAGTTCAAATAGGGGGATTTCTTTTTGCTGTTGGAGCAACAAGGGACACTGCACCAGACTTGTGACATACTGTTGTGAGAACATTATCCCCATGGTAATGTTAGCTTTGCTATAAAATTGCAATTCCCATTTGGATTTACTAAATATCCACCTTGCTTCTCTGTCCTCTTCTGTATTTCATTTATAATGCCATTCACGGCATGGCTCCTCTCTATTTGTCAGAGATTTTAACTTTGCGCAGCCAAACGAGGGCCCTGGGTTCTTCTGGCCACTCTGTTGGACGTTCCATGGTCCAGATATTAAAAGTGGGAGGACCGTTCTTTTGCTATTGCTGCACCTTCGTTGTGGAACAGGTTACCCCCAGACATCCGCACAGCCATAGACTTTGGTCTTTTTAAATCTAAACTGAAAACTCACTATTTTAGAATGGCTTTTAACCCTGACTAAAGCTTTAAGGTATTGTGCTCATATTAGTTTTTACCCTGTTTTATCTCTTCCGAATGGCTTTTATGCATCCTTATGCACACCTCCCGTTGTTTTTTATGTTTCTTTCTTTTATTATGTATTGTTCCTAAAATATTGCTTTATGATACTTTTATCTATAGTGTTCTTATTTATTCTCCGACACTACTGTAAAGCACTTTGGGGGCCTTTTGTGCTCTATAAAGGGCTCTAGAAATAAACATTGATTGATTGATTTCCTTTATTTATAAGAACTGAACATAAAATTGGATAGTGATCGCTCCCAACTGTTGATTCTTCCTACAGTTCCCACTCACACACCCTGCCACCCCTCGTGAAACCAGTGTCAAATCTAGTGCTGAACTTTTACCTGTATTTACATCGGTTCTTGTTCCCCTGCCATCATTTGAACACACCAAATTGAAATCTTTAAGCAGTTGTTCTAATACCTCCCTATTTGAATCTGTCTTTTCTCTTCCCCACAAGGTGCTATGTCAATTTAAATCCCCACACCAAATAATGTGACCCTTAGCTTGCTCTTGAATTCTCCTAAGCTTATTCATTTCTAGTTTTCTGCATGGATTGTGGTTATTTATGACAGTAAATTGTCCAAAGTTTGTCCATACTTGTGTTACAATATAATCATCATCCTTTCCTTTACTAACAATCCTAAAAGGAATATCCTTCTTAATTAATGTTGCACAACCTCCTCCTACTCCCTCATCTCTATCAGACCTAATTGATGTGTAATTATCAATTCCGTAATTTAGATGCAATTTCAACCATATTTCTTGTACACAAATATTATCAGGGGTATTGGGTATAGTTTCAATGAATCTTTTTAAACTCTTGTCCATTTGCAATCATACTTCGAACATTCCACTGTAAAAATAGAACTATTTAGTCCTGATCAAATCAAACTGTTTCTTGGCTGGCCTGGGAGCAAAGGTCACTTCGCACCTCCTCCAGTATTAACCATTAACTCCTTAATATCCAGATGGTTCGCAGCTGCCCTCACTATTATCATTTGTATCCCCTGCTATGCTATTGGCAAATCAGGAAGATGACATGACGTCTCGTGGCAGAAGCAGAAGCAGATGTTGGCAGAACCTGCACAGCACTGCCCCCAGCGGCTCCAGAGAACACTGCTTCCGTTCCTCCCCCCATGAGGCAGCAGCTCGATGGGATGCTGTGAAAATGTTTGAGGCGGGCTCTGGAGGGAGACCCAGGTGTATGGGCAACGTCCACCACCAGCTAGTCCTTATCGCTATAGTATTATAACACATCAGCATTACAGAGGGCTGAGCCATTTTGAACACACCAGTCGACGTCTCCCTCTCTCTCCTCTTCTCCTGCTTACCCTGTTTTCTCTCGTCGCTGCAGCCGTGGGTAGGAGAAGCCCACACGGAAGTTGTTGGATGGCAGCTTTCTCCCCGAAGTTCACAATGAAGACAGGCATATTCCTGCTCCTGCTCGCTGCTCTCACCTGCGGGCTGGCATGGGGAGAAGAGAATGCAGTCGAGGAGCTGCAAGTGGAGACCCTGGTGAGTTACACACATTTGCATGTTGACACACTGCAGTTCCAACCGGTTCCAACACAATAAGACCGAATTCATGATGCGACGTTAACGGTGAACTCTTCTGACCCTATAGGTGAGACCGGACAGTTGTTCTGTACTTTCCGGAATGGGAGACACGCTTAAAATCCACTACACGGTAAGCAAGGGGCACGGAACCTCACCCCGAGCCCCACTTGCAACATACATGTGCATGTTAACTCATTTTATTCAGCTGGCCACGAATGCAGCTGTTGTCTATGTGGCACTGTCTGCATGGGCTGCCGCTGTGCATTAATCACTCTAGTTAAACATAAATTACTCATAGTGATTAGGTTGGGCTCTGTGGATACTCAAGGGCAGATTGTTGTAAATACTACGCCAATGTGGTTTTAATTGGCCACGTTCAGTGAGTGAGACAATATCGCCTCTGGTTTTTTACTACGATGGGGCGGTGCAACACGTCAGCAACTACAGCTCCGTCGCCTGACCGAGCACTACTATCTGATCCAGACAAGTGCCTTGGACATGGCAGTGCTGTGGAGGTCCACACACTTGTTGATCTCACAAATTTGATGGATTTTCAACGCGGTGCACATTGTTTCATTTAAAAGAGTGAAACTTAAACAGCCTAGAATCTTAGTTTCCTAAAAACTTATACCACAACATCACACGTGCTTCTTTTATTTCTTTTGGGTGTCAAAATCCTTTTCACTGTCTTTTCAAATCATCTGGGCAAAGTGATTCAGTTACCAACTAGAACAGCAATTAAAAATAAATCATAAATTAATAATTTTAAAGTTGTTTATACAAATACCATCTATTAGTATTTGACATTATATTATCTTATGTAATAATGCCTGGTAATCTACAAAAATGAGAAGTGACTAATGTCTTTTCCGAGTGGAAACTATCCATATCTTGATCATTTGTGTACTGCATGTAGATACATACTGTGAATTGGTCTTGTCTCAGGTGGTTTAATTGATGGTGCATTTTTAACTTGTAAAAAAAACCCCGCTGACCCCTGTTGTACATAACATGATCAACTAGTAAGGGTAAGAGAAAGTGTCACTTAGATTGACATAATCAAATAACAGCTAAACTATGAAATGTTTCGGGCACAAGGGATCTGGGAGAGTGTATGACAGGCGGCAGCAACTGCAGTGTTGTCTACTGCAGTTTAGTTTTAAAGAAGCCTTTAAATTGTGTATTAAGCAAAAAAAGAGAGACATCTTTCTGTCAATTTATCTAAGTTTTATCAATGCTTTGCTTCAACTTTATTGTTTAATAAAAATCTCAGGATAACTTGCAATAGATTTGTACCAAATGAAAAAACAGTGACCTAAATCATTTTTTCTTTGAGCTGTGAATTGTTGGTTGTAATTCTTTTATTGTCAGGGCCTCGTACCACTCATTATTTCTGTGTTCAGGGTAAACTAATGGATGGGAAAGTGATCGACTCATCGCTATCCATGGACCCTCTTGTTGTTGAGCTGGGAAAGAGAACAGTCATTGCCGGTAAATTGACAGTAAATCCATTTGTGTAGTTCAGTTAGTGGCACTTTGATGTGTTAATGTAAAAGATAAGGGTTTGGTGCTGCCTGCTATGTTCCAGTCTGCCTTCAGTGACTGACTTTTTCACTGTGTGGTCCTCTTATCAGGTCTGGAGCAAAGCTTGGTTGGTGTGTGTGAGGGGTAAGTAAAAGTGAAATACCATAGCAATCAATTTACTTTTTAATAGCAACAATTCAGTCATGAATGAACAATTATTTTCAATGTTCCCCCATAAAATGTTTGTTTTTCTTCCCCTTGATTAGGCAAAAAATCAAAGCCACTATTCCATCTCACCTTGCTTATGGAAAAAAAGGCTACCCTCCTACAATTCCAGGTACTGGTTTAATTAACTCAGACTACAGAATTAGTAGGTTGATTTTTCTCTTTGTGGTCTAAATAGCTCATGCTGGTGTTTTCTTTGATTGCATCTCAGAAATCAGTGAAAGAGGAGCGTACGAAAAGCAACATATATAATTTAATGTGTTTTGTATTTAAAAAATAATGCCATACATTTTATGGTTTCAGCTCGTAAAATGTTTTTAATATTTTTGAATAAGAGTTAATTTGTTAAACTTTTCGTATAAAAAGCAGGCAATTAAAAAGAAAGAGCATAAATTTAAAACTGTTAAACCCTATGAAGATACTCACAATCAATATGATCAGACTTATAACTGTTTAAATTAGGACTACACTCTGGTGGGATGTTTTGTCACTTCTCTCCCACTCAATTTTGGCTCCTTGCATTTCCAGTCAAACTTGAAAAAAATGACTCAGTCACTGTAGAGGAAGTCTTTGCCTGGGTGTCTGTTATTAATTATTCAGGTATACAGTTTATACTGAGTTCCACATATATTGCCCATATCTGCACATGTTTAATTATACTGGGATGACTGTTGCTAACCTCTCACATCAGTTTTTTGCTGAACAGCCTAACAGCTACGATCTATTCTTATAGGATACACTCTAGATTTGCTTAAAAGTAGGGTCTGCAGGAATATTTGTTACCTGTTAGTAGACACAAATTCATACGAAGCTCCACCTCCTAGGCTCAGTGCCAGAGGCAGCGCATGCTCACTGACAGCAAATAGTGAACATATTCACTAGCCTAGCAACAACCTGCAGCATGGCGTTTCTATGTGGCAGAGACTCAGGAGCCGTATACCTTGGCATGTTAGCACAAGGTAAGCACGGATATTTGAAGCTTACCTGGCTAGTAGAAAGCCAACTCTTGTCGCTCTTAGTACCAAGCTGCTCTTTAAGTGCCCAAAAGCGAGTGAAAGTTGAGCTAAGCTTCACCCTCATTGGTAAAAAAAAAAAAAAGCTTTGTTTGTTTTGTTCTGTTCAGTTGTTTTTCTTGCTGCACTTCACGTCCAGTATCATAGCCGCTTGGGATAGCTTCTTCCACCCAACTTAACATGTAAAGTCACTTACAGCACTAGGATGCTGTAATTGGCTGAAGTAACCACACCTACTCTCCGCCCAGATATGTCCCAATACAACAAAAACATCAACATACAAGCTAAGGAGAGGAGTTGAGGAAGACACAGACACTAACAGACATGTACAGAGGCCCCGAAGTAATGATTGAGCAGGATTATTCTTGTAAAAGTTGAAATTTTATTTTTGGGAAAAAATTTCCAGATTCTACCTTTGAGCAAGGCTAAATAAGACTGAGTAAATAAAACAAAATTCAACCAGTTTTTAGTCAGTTTCTCTTCTTAATATCCACTTTAGCCAACCAAGGCTATAAAAACCAGAAATAGCAAAACACCTGTGAAAGAAAATAACTTTTTAACCAAAGCATCTTCTCAGACTATTTTGAGATGTTGATTATTAAACACTGGTGATTATTTACAGTGGCAAAGTTTTGGATTGTCCTGCAATAAACCACAGTGCCCAAGTTCACAACAAAATGAGTGGCAACTTTGAGGCTAATTAATGTGTTTTGAATTTATGAACGGTACAAGAATAACACTTTTTTTTTTTTGAAAATATTATCACTTTACTTGAATTTGAATGGTTGTAACCTGTATCTGTTTCAAGATTCCCTGTTCTAATTGAAATGTTTACATCTGAAAACATTAATGATCATTTTGGAATCTAACACTGATCTTGAACTTGTCCTAGGTGATGCTGCTCTTGAGTTCGAAGTGGAGGTCATTTCTCTGATGCAGCAGACACCCTGGCAGAAAATGATCAACGATGTGTTTCCCCTTGTGTGTTTGGGTCTGGTGCCCACTCTGCTTGGCCTGGTGGGACTTTACCTCTACAAAAAGGCCAATGCAGAGAAACCAAGCAAAAAGAAAGCAAAGGACAAGAAGATCAAGAAAAAATGATGTTGAAGACCAGAACTATTTAATAAATTTTTTAATTGTATGGTGTGTTCTCCATTTTCATTTGCGATTATGTTAATTTTTGCCTTGGATATTTGTATTCAAACTTGGACTTCTGTTATTTTATAAGACAAGCTATGGTATTTTTTTATTATCTGATTTTCTTGTAAGAGAAGAACCAAAAGTCATAAAAAACTTAAGTGCATAAATAAGTATTACAGCTTACTGCTAAATTATAAGTCATTAATATAACATTCATTATTATTATTAATCTGTTTCCCCACATCTGAAGCAGTGTTTTTCTCTTTGCATGTAAGCGCCATGGGCATTGAATCAACATGATAAGGGCATTCACATAATATCCTGTGGCGTAGTTGTAGTCCTGGTGTTATAAATCTGATGCCAAATGCACCAAAACTAGGCCTAACTTGAATCTGTACCATAGGGCCCCAGAATCTGGGAAAAGAAAATTACAAGGCCTGTCTGTAATGCATAGTTTGCGTCAGATGAAGCCATTCAATTATTAAACAAAATGCTGGTCATCCTTTTCGGAGCAGTTTATGATTGCTGCACATCAGTGAAGTATGCAGAGTTCACCAGCTGAAGTAGGAACAACTTTGCCCGTAAAATGCGTTTATTGACTTGAATAATTAGTCCACAGCTGATATGAATTCAGTTCCATTCAGTAGCTCTTCTCAAGTTAAAAAAAAAAAAAAAAAAAAAGACAACCAGCAACAGATTTTCATATTCTTCAGCTATCTAGCCTCTGAACTCGTCTGGAAAACTGATACAAAACCATAGGTACGCTTGTTTTGACATTCGGTGGTGCCCGGCTCTTTAGCTCACATCTATTCTGCACGCTGTTTGTGAAAACACCGCAACCTCGGTAGACGCTGTGTTTAAAATGAGCTGCACTTTTATCCCACCATAAATAATGTGTATCAATTTAGGCATATATGCCATTTTATTTGGTGTCATTGAATAAAAATGTAAAGGGCATATATTAAAAAACAACAACATAAAATTTAATGCACAGAATCTATGTTTTAGTGTAAATATATTGAGGGCGGAGCGGATGGGACTACTTCTCGCGGTAAAACCTCTTCCGGTCCTCTTTCCAGCTTTCCGTGCATCATGGTGAGTGTGTTTCAACGGCGCTTGTGTAGTAAAACCAATTATTAGCATGATTTTCGACACAAATAACGGACAATTTTTGCACAGTAGGTAACATAATCATACTTTAAACACACGAAAGGGGCAAGTACTCCGAACTGATGGTCTTTATGATGAAAGAATAGACCAAGGCCTTAGGCTAACTGTTAGCCGGTTAGCCACTGCTGCATGTGTTACTATGATCTAGCATACGGCACCGATAGCGTCACTCTTGGTGTGTCAAGAAACACAAGACTTCGTCTGTTAAAATTATTTCGAGGTCAATCGATGTGTTTTACGTTTACAACAGTTATTGTTTGGTTCAGGAAACGTTTTTAGTTGTCTTAGTCGCAATGACGGTCTTGAGGGTATAACGAAGGGTGCGTATTTGTAGAACTTACAGCTCTAAGTGTATCGGACACTAGAGCTAGCATGCAGTTCTCAGTTCGTCTTGTGCATAGACCAGCAGAGCTTTGATTCCGGTGGACTAGAAGTCGGTCTATGTGTTTATCATCCACGTAATTGTCTTTGAGGACTGAATGGGAGCAAATGACGCGAATCCTCAACAGAAATAGAGGTTTATATATTGTCTTTGTTATAAACGTTGGAGTAAAGTTAAATCAAGGGTAATTGAGCTTTTTTAATTGAATTTGCCTATATTACTCATTATGGAACTGTCTAAAAGTCCTCCATTAAATACCTCAGGATTCAATACAGAACAGGTCTGACACAAATTTCTGAGCAGGAAAATTTATTTGCAACTAATTTTCTTTTACCCTATCTTTTTTATTTATTTTTTTATTTTAAAGACCAAGAAAAGGAGGAACAACGGTCGTGCCAAGAAGGGCCGTGGACATGTGCAGCCCATCCGCTGCACCAACTGTGCCCGCTGTGTCCCCAAGGATAAGGCCATCAAGAAGTTTGTCATCAGGAACATAGTGGAGGCTGCGGCTGTGAGGGACATCACAGAGGCTAGTGTCTTTGACCGTAAGTATCTGGTTTTGGTTTGCACTCTTGTGTTGCGTATTACCCTTTAAACTTTTTCCTTGTTTTAACTTTTCTCTCTCTGCACAATTTGCAGCCTATGTTCTGCCCAAGCTCTATGTCAAGCTGCACTACTGTGTCAGCTGTGCCATCCACAGTAAAGTGGTGAGGAACCGCTCCTGCGAGGCAAGGAAGGACCGCACCCCACCCCCCAGATTCAGGCCTGCAGTAAGTACATTAACAAGCTTTACTTCAATCACAATCTGATATGCTTGAGTAACAGGACTATGGTCTGTTTAAGTGTATATAACCTGATGCATGGGGTTACAGATTTTAATCCCCTTTTGGCACAGGGCAGACACATATAAGAAAAAGCAGTTATGTTATATTTTTACCAATCAAATTGTCTTTTTCTTCCATTTCTTTGCAGGCTGGTGCACCAAGAGCTCCTCCAAAACCCATGTAAAGCAGAACTCGAGGATGCTGTTAATCTGATAAATAAACTGAAAAATCTTTACAAAACTTCAGTGTTTGTGTTTGTAATTCTTTCACCAGGTGTTTGTGTACTTTGAGTAAGGACAAGCCTGTTAAAGCATTTTATTTGGGATAGTTTCTTACAGTACAAAACTTACAGTGGTTTAAGATCCATTAAGCAAAAGCATAATTACATTTTATACATTGAAATAGGCGGTACAGTTTTTTTTAAAGCAATAGCAGACAATTTTAGAGAAGTGAGGAGATAAATATAAAGAAGACAACAGTGGAACAATGAAACAGTTTTACCAAAAGGAGCACAAAACTAGAGTTGAGTACTTTTCTGAATTGAAGTAGATCGTTTATTTGGTTGTACTTCTGACTTAAACAGAAAGGTGTCAGGGGTGTAGGCTGAGGAGCAAACAGTGGTGATATCAACATGCATCAGGTTTAGAGATACTACTGTCTATTTCACATCTGAATAAAACCTCTACACTCAGTTTCAACTTATGAATATGAATAGGCTTTGATGTCATAGAGAAAATTTGATGCAGGATTTAAAACCTCTGTAGATGATTAGCCATTTCAGGAATCTGTTGAAGTGGGTATTCAAAACCATGTAACGGGTCAGCTCTCTCTGGGGTTGTGGACGTTTTAAGTTCTTTGGCTCCTTGTGGCCACATTTTTTACGATTCTGGCCAATAGTTACAGGTGGCTTTATTGGACACAACTGAAGTGGAACAAATATTTCTTACATTGTTTTAACTATTTAACACTATCTGTAATGAGAGTTATTACAGAATGCTTATAAGAAGATGAAAAAAGAGCCAACCATGTTTTAACAGTTTTTGAAGAATGCAGAGAAGACGCCAGGCCAAAGGCACATTTGTAAAGTCAACAACACAGAAATCTCACCGGCAGAGGGAGAAACACACCTTGGATATTGTGCGGGTACAACTTTGTTGCCTGTTTGAACACAGGGGGAAATGGAATGCAATGTGGGATACGTTCAATCAGTTTTTCTTAAAAATCAAGGTATGTGAATTTTGGTGTCGTATCACTCATGATATAGTTAATTCAAATGTGTAGCGTGTAAAGATGTGGGACACTACAGCAGTCTTGTTTCTTCCATTAAGGCAGGACTTATAGTTTTTAAAATGAAACCATGAAGTTGAAGAAATACATTATCACCTCCAAAGCATGCTTTTGTTTTTAGACAAGACCATCAAAAGTGCACATGCACCACAGTGCATCTTGTCAGTGTGACCTTTCTTTAACATTTTAGAAACGAAATAAAAAAAAAGAAATAAACAAAAAAGTAGCTTCACAATAGAACTAGTGGTATGTATTCATAAAAATAAATGAAGGTTGACAGTAACCATGTTTATCTGAAGGAGTCTTTGAATGTCATGTGGGAAAAAACATAAAAAGTCAATCATATCTACAAGGGTTGTTGAGAAGGACAAAAAAGGAACCATAACTTTGAAATTTATTCCTTACAAAGAAATCTATATATATAAGTGCTATGGAGGACGAGGTAGGGGTTCTTTGGCTTGGCCATGGGGGAACAATTATTTGGACTGTTTTCCACTGGGTTCAGAAAAAAAGGAACCTGTCACAACAAATACTTATGTTTCTGATGAGCCTTCTAAAGAAGTCTAGAAGGTTCTTCTTGCTGGAAAAACTCTAACAGTTAAAAAAGAGCCATAACAACTGACTCTGCTGATGATCTTGTCTGTCACTGTTATTTTCGCCCCTACTTCAAGCTCACAAGATCTAAAATATCAATATGTCTAAACTGCGAGAATCTCAAAAGTTGTATTTATTAAATCCAGATGATCCCTTTAATCTGGGACGAGTTCCGTATGGCAGACTCAATAAGGGTCTGCAACGTATCATGATTTGAAGCTAAACATGAGCGCAAGAAATAACTCTTAACATTTAAATAGACAGAATAAAAAGTAACAGTGCCATTGTAATTATGTTGAAATGCTGCACCATAAAACAAAGACATACTCATTTATTAAAGATCAAACATGACAAAACCCAATTTACCTTCTGTCAAGTCAGTGAAGGTGAGACCAGTAACTCATAAGTTCAAAAATTTTTGAATAAGGATAATAGATAGTTGTAACTCCTCTTATTCAGCAGTTATAGCAATCTGTGCCAAGCACCATGCACTGTATTTCTTTGACAATCTAGCAGAGCTGTTCTTTGCAGATAAAATCAGTTGGGTTTTAAGTTTAACAGAAGACAATAGTTGTGCAGAGCTTCATGCCATATCCATTAATTTAAATGGCTAGAGCAATACTGTGACTTGTGACTATTAGAATTGGTTTTTGTCCTTCAGCCTGGTCAACAAGATATGATCAAGGTGAAGAAAGGCACAATACAATGATTAAAAAAAGTTTTTAGATATATAATTAACAAATAAATTTTAGTTTTTAGTTAGATGTCAGTGTAAAAGGGTAAATGTTTAAGACTTGTAAAGATCCCAACCCCCTTCAGCAATCTCTAAAACTGTGGCAGTGAAACTCGTACCCCTTTCTTGGAGAAAGTTTTTCTCAGTTTTAAAGAGAAATGTGCAGGTCATTAATGTATTCCATGAAATAGTTTAATATAATTAAAATATTGTGGCAGGTATCAGTGCAACCAAAGCAGTCACAGAAAAGAAAAAAACAAACATTTCATAAACTGCCTTACATCGAGTTCACACAAAGGCCTTCATTTTCCACCATCCTTGTTCAAATTTACTTCCAAAAACACAGGGTGTCACATGTTTCCCCTCGCTCACATACACTCATACACAAACGCACACTCAGATTTGTCCACCCCAACCCCATTAACAAAAGTGCAGTTTATTTCATGGACGTCCCCTCAAACACATCCAATCGACTTAGACCTGGTGTCTGAGTTTGGTCTGCACTTGATCTCACACGATGTAAAGCTTTCAGTTTTTCTGCTTAGAGTACGGTATAAACTCCAGCTTTGAAATACGTTTTTCCTGCAACTTTAACTACAGGAACTTTTTATAAATAAGTAGATAAGTTCTTTAAAGAGTAAGGCATTCAATTTTCTGCAGATCCAAATGTAGGTGAACTTCATATGACCATGTTTTATTTGATCTCTGTTAAAGTGCATTAAAAGTGAAAGTTTTCAGGTTCTGGACAAAAGTCAGATTATTTAACTGGTATTTGTGCATCAGGTGTAAGTCCTGAATTTCAGAGCAAGGCACAAGTGCAGATGAAATGGTGCTTTGGCTCTTCATCTACTTTTGATTATATTTAGATTCGATTACATTAAAGTGCATTTCATTGTTGTGGTTCATTGTTCAAAGTGCAGTAAAAATAACTAGGACCCCTACTATAATTTAAGTATTCTCCATATAAGCTTGCCATCAATGCTGACCATAGAACTTTTTAAAATCTCCTCTCATTGTTTTCTTGTCATCAGTGCAGATCAAACTCAGCCAGGTCCTTGTCTCAGTGTAAAAACATGTTAATTTGAAGTACAACGTCCACCCTTTGTCCTCAATCAAGGATGTGCTCCCCACGGACAATATGTGAAGAAAATTCATAGCGGTCCTGGCTGCGGTGGCCACAGATGTTACACTCAAAAGGCTGGCGAAACCCGTGGCAGCCCATGTGGATGGTAAACATGACGTGGTCCAGGAAAAGCACACGGCAGTGCTCACAGCGGAAAGATCGCACAGCCCGACCCTCCCCATCTACAACCCGAAAAGCCTCTCTAGAGGTGGAGGAAGGTGCTGTAGGCGAGCTTGGAGTTGGAGCAAGGGCAGGAGTTGGAAGAGTTGTTTGGCCTCCTTCCTCTCTGTCCACCTCCCTGTCTTTGGCGTGGCTGGGACTGTGCCTGTCCCGACTCCTGTGGTGTGCAATGGGAGGATGCGCCGAGTGATGGTTGTTGGAGTAGAGGACATGGTGGCCATTGTTGCTGTGCATGTTTGGAGTAGGTGCGGTGCTGTTGCATGGCTCATCAAGCATGCTCTCTGTGTCAGTAGAGTCCTGGCAGCCATTGCTAGGAGAAGGTGCATGACTCCGCGCCACTGGCAGGTCTTCATGACCCTCTGCCGCTTCCCTCCCTCCTACACCAGCAGCTCCCATCCCTGCTCCAGTACCCGTGCAATCCAGCCTTGGGCCTAGAGCCACAGAGGGGTGAATGGAGCTGTGGATCGGCTTAAGTTCTGACAAACATGAAGGGTTAGTGTTAGGAAGGTGTAGGGGCCTCAACGTGTCTCCCCCATTACCTGCTACACCAATGTATTCTCCTCCCTGGCCGGTAAAGTGCGGAGCTTCAAAGTCCCCTGTGTGCATCTTTCTGTCTTTATCCAAACCACCACCAAGCTCATAAGGTGCATCTGCCAGGTTGAGATGTATGTGCTTCTGTCCTGCATAAGGAAAAATGATATTCTTGTAATCTAGAACTGAGATCTTTGGAAAACCTTGAAACTGCATTTTTATCAATACAAAAAAAAAATAATGGAAAACCTTTCCTAGGTAAATTTGGGGTACAACCAAGTTAGGGCTGCATACAACTAAGAAAAATCTAGGGGTTGAGAATCAGTTTCCTTAAAAACTAGGGGTGCAGTCATCACAATTTTCTGGCCAATCACCAATCTCTAAAAAGCCTATCCGGCAATACCGATTTAGGCCAATATGGATTTTTATTTTTTATTGTTTTATAACTGACAGGATACATCTTCAATGTTCTGGTCTTATTTTATTGAAAATCATTGAACAATACCTGTGAAACAATAAAATCTTTATGATTTAACTTAAACAACCAATAAAGCATCCCAAGTTTTAGGTCTCAGAGCAAAAAGCAACAATGGCTGGCTGTCAGACCTTCCTGGAGGTATATAAGATCAGTTTCATATGTAAGGATCATTGATCACTGATTCCCTAGAATTCCCAAAATTAAGGAAAATCGGCAAGTCTATTAAAAACTTCTGATTTGTGGTGTATCCATATAAACTGACAACATGATTTTATAATACATAACAAATGTTAGTCCCAAATTTAGCAAGATCATACTGTTCTCTTTCTGAGTACCCCAGGTGCCTGTGCACAGAACAATGCAGAGCAATACAATATGACAGGCTGTTGTCTATAATTTTCAAAATTTAAAGGTTAAATTTATAATGCATCAACTTAGTCTCCATGTGCTGTGAATGACCCAATTAGTCTCAATTTCCCAAACAACTTAGGATCCAAGTAGAGTCTAAGATTGTGCAGCGCAGAGAGACGTTGTTAATGCAGCAGATATTGTATTTTCACTCAAGGAAAATCAGACTTGAGTCAACTGTTCATGTCATTAATTCTTCTTGATAAGCCACAGCACCTTAGATGAACACCAGGGTCCATCATTCAACAAAGTTTTTGTCACGTCATTTGGTCAATTATGATCTGCTACTCTCTGCTGCTTTCTGGTCATACGAGTGTGCTCTCCAACTCCCTGTGATTCCAACAGTCTGCATGATGGTTTGTGAAAGTAATTTAATGTTTTTTAAGGGATTAAGGTGCACTAGGTTCTGTGATAATTTGCACATGAAGAAAGAAAGTGAAATCCCATTATAAATTAGCACTAGAGATGCACACGATTGGGCCATGTGTGAACACACAATCATGTGCAACAGAAGCAGATACAAAAATCCCTCCTGAGCCACTGTAGTTCCCAGCCAGTTCCTAGTTTCCCTCATAGAAGACAAACTTTTTATATTGCTAATATCATCCGAGCCTGTATCCACTTCTGTACAGCACTGCTTACACAAAACTGTGCTTGACATCGGTCAAAACAAAGCAAATGTAACATTGTTGGCTTAAAAAGATAAGCGCTATTGCAAGTGTTTTCCAATTCAGTTTTTCAAGCAGTCCACACTGAGATCATATGCTCACCTACAAACTTTTGTGGTGTGGATCTCTTGCGTTTGGTGATACTGTTGGCGAGCCGATCGATAAATGCCATCTTGTCTGAGGAGGGTTGTAGTAGAGAGTCAGGTATATACTCTAGCTCTCTCATCTCCTCTCCTGCATAGAATACAAAGAAATTCTAATGTCAATTTGGGATGTTCTGTCATCATCTAGACAGTATTTGTCCTAACCTTTAAAGGTGGAGGCTTTTTCTTTTGCAAGTATCTAAACTAAAATTTGACAGAAGAGAACTACACTAAGGGTTGTCTTTCTAACCTTGTAAAATTAATTTGCTATGCTGTTATTTATGGCTCTATCAAGGAAAATGTGTTCTACATCTGATAAACCATCTTAATGAAGACTATAAACTGTACCTTGATTGTTTGCACTAGATGGCTGTTGTGACTCCACACTCTGCAAGTAGCTGTGGCAGCGCTCACGGTGCTCCTCCAGGGTGCTCTGCTGCTTGTAACTACGGCCACAATAACTGCACTTATACGGTTTTCCCACAGTGGGAGAGGACACTGGGGACAAAGTGAGAAGATAACATTATTCTTATTTTTGTACACCTTTAAACAAAATATAAATATATGTATATATATACATCTATACTCTTGCATCTTTTCTACCAGCATGAGTGCGAAGGTGGCCAGTTAGTGCATCTCTTCGTCGACAGGCATAGCTGCAGAAGGGACATTTAAAGGGCTTCTCTCCTGAGTGCAGCTTGATGTGGCGGAGCAGGTTACCCTTTTGAGTGAAGGAAGCGCCACATTGGTTACACTGAAATGGTCGCTCACCTGGAAATAGAGATGCTGTAATATATTAGTACCAATTTTCAACAAATGCATGTTTGCCTACAGAGATGAGTTGATAAGACCAAAATGTACAAGTCACCTGTATGGCTGCGTTTGTGTACCATGAGGACATTAGGCCCAATACAGATCATCCCACAGATGTCACACATGAGCTTCCCATTTGGTGTCCTTGTGGCCCCTGTTGGTATATTCTCAGGATTGGTGGGCTCCCTGTAGCCTCCAGCTGGGTCAGGACCAAGCTCTGGTCCCCCTTCCTCAATCCGTTCCCCTCTCTCATCTTCAGTATTGCGACCTAGGTCTTCATCACTGTACAGCTCCACTTTGATGGAGTTGGCTACAGAGACAAAAAAAAAAAGCTGTAAATAAGATAATACCACAAATACTTGAATATTTACAGTTCAATAGATAGCAACAGGCTTAGTCGCAGCATAAGTGAATCAAAAGGGGCTTAGAATAATTTGAACAATTGCTTCAGAAATGTTAAACATTTCATAGAGCACAATTAAATGATCAACTGATACAATATGACCCATGATTAGATATCAAAGAATGGGTAAATCAATGACAAGAAATGACAAGAAATGACATAAGGTGTTAAAAGTCATTAAATTATATTATATAGCTATTTTGAAATTCCCAATCATTTTTTTTTCACTGACCACTAAGGGAGCGACTTGGGGAGGCCTCTTTGCTGTTTGGGGTGCTCACTGTTGGACCACCAAGGGCCCCAGAAAACTCCCTTTCCATTGAAGAGTCTCCACCTGCTGTAACCAGGGAAAAAGAAAGGCAACATCTACAATTTCTTTAATCCAACTGAAATATTTTAGAGAAGAATTCTTTGGGGAAAAAGATATAAAGCCTACCTGATATATAAGACTGACCATTGCAGTCTTCAGCATCCATACTAGTTTAGGATAAAATATGAAGCAATACTTGTGTCAGGGGCTTGGGTGATGTGTAGTCATCTGTCTCAGTATTTTCTGGCGGTGGTTCAATTCAATACCAAAAATTAACAGATGAATGTAAAGCTGAGTTAAAAAAAATCCTTGTAGCTTTAATATCAGCAACTCTGACTTGCAAGAACACTATTAAATTATAATAAAATAATACACCACCACAAAGCACAAGTGACAACAGACTAGTCAAGTCACATTATGTCAGTGTAGTTCAAAGTTCATCCATTTGTCAACAAATTGTTTCAGTTTAGTGCGAAAATTTCTTTCTAATTGGTTTTTAATGCTGGTAAACTAATTTCGCAGCCAAATCAACGCGTCCGCTAGCCTCAATGGATCAGCTGATCACTCGGTTACAGATAGACCAACTGTAATAAAGTAACTGAACAACAAACTTCACAATAGGCATGACTCAAAAAGTAGCAATTAAATTCAGTTTGCAAATCGAGTAGAGTGCGTTTACTTTGAGGTTTATGTGACTTTGACGTTAGGACAACACAAGTTTACGGGTCGGCCTTGGTGGCTAACGTTAGCTTACTGCATGTGATGCGAACTACCGTTAGCCAAGTTAGCCAAACTCAGCACGACACCGTTTAAACCCTGCCATCGTCAACAGCTTACTTTAAGGCATGTCGCGGAATGACAGCCAAGTATTATGAGCGAAGATGCAAGGCAGGCAATGATGATGCGGCATTGCTTGGCTGAAAAACGCTAAATCAAATTCGAGTATCTACGACGTTTAGCGTTAGCATAACAAACCGATATTAGCACGTAGTGTGTTAGCTAGCTAACAGCACAGTAATGTTTCCTAAATGGTTGCTATGGCACCCACCGCCTCCCAGATGCTACAGCTAACCAACTAGTGGTTAGCTTGGTAGCTTGCTGTCCCTGAAAGCTTGAAGCCGACTTTAACAGCATGACACAGCGGAAACAAACGAGAATGGCATAACTTATCCGATTATATGTTAAACAAGTCCATTGTCCGTACCTGTCGGGGCCGTAATTTTGATTTTATTCTGAATTTTCATCTGCCTATTTATGACGCCAGCATCTCCCGGCAGCGTTTACCTTCAGCGACAGACAATTTCCGGTTAGATTCCAAATACGGTTCCCTATCTGCCAGGCCAGCAGCAGCAAGCAGCCTTAAAAATACCATGAATCGGGGTTTGAAAACTTCTCAGCCAATCAACAAATTATACCGATTCATTCAACGTGAACAGGTTAAAAAATTCACGAACTCGACAAGACTAGACCCGTGCACTGCTTTGGGCTGAACTTTGATGGATTTGATTATTATGGCCCAGGTTTAACTAAATCATCATCTCATAAATTACTGTACATTTATCGTGTACACCCACCATTTGGATTCTTACTTCATTTATAATAATAATAATAATAATAATAATAATAATAATAATAATTATTATTATTATTATTATTATTATTATTATTATTATTATTATTATTATTATTATTGTTGTTGTTATTATTGTTATTATTATTATTATCATTATCATCATTATTATTGTTATTATTATTGTTATTATTATTATTATCTTTATTATTACCAGGTTATATTTCCAAAAATCATATGAACCCAACATGACATCACCCAGCCCTTTCCTCCATGCCATCGTATTTTAATATTCCTTTTTTTATATATAAAAAAGAAAATACAGGTTGCCTCATTGAGCTGACATGCTGTCGAAAAAATGTCTGGAGAATCTTTGCAGGTTGTTAAATTTGTGCCTTTTTATCTGCTGAGTGTCAAAATGGATTAGTACCCTCAATAAAAGAAAACTGTAATACTGTTATTTAACTTATAGCATTGTATTTTATTTTATTTATTCCATTTTATTTTTTACCAAGAGTTATATAATAAAGACAAAAATTCTACACCCCCTGTATTGCTTCAAATCTTTCTTATTGATAACTTCAATTTTGTGTTAAAAAAGTCAGCGATGCAAGAACTTTAACCAAATGTTTCATTTCAGACTGGAAACATTTGATCAAAGCATATTATCTGGAATTTTTATCAGTCTCAAATAAATTTAATCAATAATTAGGAGGCTGCCTGAAAGTTCATGTCAAAAGAAATTTGACCACTACTGACCATATATTCCATACATCAAATATGTACCTGCACGGCAGGTACTGTGATAATTTGGCTGATCAACCAAATAGGAACTGAAATAGGTTCCCAAAAAAGCCCTGTTGCCTGTTCTCCATGTGGCTGTTTTAACTCTCAAGACTGAAGATATTCTATGTCACAAACATTTTCACAATATGCCAGCACAATATGGGAACTGGAAAAGTCTGAAAGGGGTTGCTTTCATGAGCACACTATGGGATGCACAAAGAGTGACCTCTACTGTACAAATTGGCAAGAATGGATGCGTGCCCGTGCAACTTCTGACGTACTACCTGGTTTTACGACGGTGTGCTTACACAATGACAATTTCCGTTAGTTTGACTTGCAATTCGTAGTCGTGTTGAACAAGCATTTTATTTTCGCTTCGGGTGTCGCTAAAACGGCAATAACATAGATCTTTCACTACCGCTAGTGATCGCTTACTGTAGTGGATACAGACAGGCACTTTTTTTGAATTAAGTACTAGTTGTACTTACTGTACTTACACTCCGAACTCTCAACTCGGGGCCCACCAGAGAGCTCGAGCGGCAGCTCCGAAAAGTTTGTTGTTGTCACGTGACGTGAGACGAATGTGGCGTTAAAAGTTAATTTAGGTAGTAAAACTAGGTGGCGTTCTACTCTATCACAGCCTATTGTGCACAGTTATCCCAACAATGCCTCAACCAAAACATCGAAAGATTGCCGTAATGGGTTACAGGTCTGTAGGTGAGTAAAGCGCACGAGCTCGTGTACAGCTAATGTTAGGCAGCTAGCTGGCTGGCTAACATGCTAACGTCCTGGCTTTGTTTTCCTCATGTGTATACAACTGACACTTATACCGATGGTTTACCTTTGTTAACGTTTCCTTGTGTCACACAAGGCAGTGAATCATCAAAGTACATCGCTAACAACGTTATTTTGTCGAATAGCTCGAGTCATCTGCTGTTATTTGCTAAATGTTCTTTGGAAAATAAAGTTAGCCCAGCCGGTGACGTCCTGGTCGAGTGCCAGATGTTCTGTGTAGAAACTTTTAGCCCACTGTGTGAAACACTGCAGACGTAAAATGTCGGTTATTTTAGCATAAAGGGTTGTTGTTGCATTGTTATTGTCATCGTTGTAATAAAGTGACAATTTGTCGCTGAATTTTCACTGCTTTATGCGACATAGAATAGTCAGTGATACCACTGAGATAAAAAGCTGCCGTGATAAGGACATGATGTCAGAAAACGTTTTCAAAGTCTCGGTTGTACTGCCATCGTGCATTCATTGCATCCAGTTGAATATTTCTGCACTGGATAAGACTATTTATGTTGAGGAATGCTCTTGCGTAGAAATGTTGTTAACACAGTGATTTTGTTTTTTCCTGTCTTGCACAGGAAAGTCATCTCTCACAATACAGTTTGTTGAAGGGCAGTTTGTTGACTCCTATGACCCCACCATCGAAAACAGTATGTACTTAAACTGTATTTTTAAAAGATATTACATCAAACAAAATTACAGAAGCCTCAACTTGATGCAAAGACAGTTCAGTAAAACTCAGCTATCCCTCTCCCAGCTTTCAACAAAATGGTAAATGTGAATGGTCAAGACTTTAATCTGCAGCTGGTCGATACAGCTGGTCAGGTAAGATTTCCATCTTTTACCATCTCAGTTGCCCGTTTCAGGGACCTTCAAAGTTAGTATTTTTTGTTTGTTTTCATGTAATTATTTTGAATTAACACATTTTCCTGTATTTTTTGATTATAGTTAATAATGCAAAATGTTTGGTAACATTCTAATGACATGATTCGTTTGTAGGATGAGTATTCAATTTTCCCACAATCCCACACAATGGATATTCATGGTTACGTCCTTGTCTATTCAGTGACCTCTGCAAAAAGGTAAATTGATGGTTATATTTTAAGTTTTCATAAATAATAAGTCTTAAAGCAATATGTTTTAGTAAATGTACATCTTCCAATAGGTACAAGTATCATGTTGAGAGAAAGGGTCACTATTAACATTTGTTCAACCCAACTAGAGGCCTGCATGCTTCACTATTTTGAATAATTGCTGTTAGAAGCTGCACTGGAAGTCACATACCAGTGTGAGCAAAGTACATCATCAGTTTTCTTTCTAATGTATACTTTGGTGTCTCTTTTTCAGTTTTGAAGTTGTTCAGGCTCTACATGACAAGATGCTGGACATGGTTGGGAAGATTCAGTATGTCTGATTCAAATTTTCCAAAAGCCACATTTCTGTCGTTTCACTTTCTGATGGCATTTTTCAAGGTGTTTTTTATGATTTGCATGTTTGTTTGTCTTCAGGGTCCCAACTGTTCTTGTAGGGAACAAAAAAGATCTCCACATGGAAAGGTAATCAAAGCTTTTTTTTGCATCAACTGAGCCTGTTAGATACAAACATTGTCATTAATTTTGCCACACTTTTTGTCTGAGGTATTGCTTGCATGCCCTATGTTGCAAACAATTTTTTATAGTTGTCACATTTTGACTGAGTTGTATGTGCTGATATTATGTTATTTCCTCATGTGAAAGCATGACAAACTAAAAAAGTGAAATACAAAATATAATGTTATAAAGTCTTATAAAGTGTTGTAAGTATTGTTGATAAGATCATGAAAGCCTTAACATGACTCATAGATCTTGTTGATGACTAAAACTTCAAAAACAGTGAAAAGACCATACTGCTGGGCCAGATTACATATTCTGCTGTTGAATCACAATTTTTCAACTATATTGTCTGATTTCCACTGTAGTCTTTTTATGGAGTGCTGCAGGGGGCCTCACTCGGTTTTCTTTGCAATTTTACTCAGTGAAATTTTATTCCAAAATTGTCAAACTTTTTGATCTTATGGTCTCAGAGTAGTACAACAGATTAGTTAACCTCTTTCTATTCAAACTCGTCAGGTTCATTATCTAAAAAAATGCTCTTGTTATAACTGTGTTACTTGTTACATTGTATGTAAACTGTAACACATGTTACATATGAACGCAGTAAGTTGGGAGATGTTCATCCTAGTGATACTTTCAGCATTACACACATTATTCAGTGTTTTGTTGCCCCAGTGGGAACTTTTCACAGCATCCTAACTTTTTGGGGAATTGAGTTTGTACATCTATTCACAGGGTCATCAAACCTGAGGAGGGAAAGAAACTTGCTGATACCATGGGTGCTGCATTCATGGAGTCTTCAGCCAAGGAGAATGAGGTTTGAGTGATATCCTTTGATTACCAACCCATTATACAGTTCATTGAGTTTTTTTTTTTTTTGGCATTCTGATTGTAATACTTTCACAATGCAGACTGCTGTGGAGGTGTTCAAGCGCATCATTTTGGAGATGGAAAAAGCAGATGGAAATGCACCCCCAGAGGAGAAGAAGTGTTTAGTGATGTGAGCACATACCCGGGACATCAGTAAACTCAGTTGCTGAAGACAGGAGGCACAACTTCACCAGCCAACAGATTGCGACCTCACAGATTCCAAGACACGGCAGTGGATATTTTTCTGCTTCACTTATAATACCAGATTGATTTATATAGCAAGGCAACTGCCTGGACAGTCCAGCACATCCACTATTCCATTACTTGTAACCACAGGGAGAAGTTTCTAAGAGCTAGATTTATCTCTGTTGAAGGCAGAGAAGCACCATCAGCAAAATTTTAATTGGTATAGACACATATTTCTTGATTTTTTTTTTTTAATTAATTACGTGAACACCAAATGGTATTAAGAGATCCCTCTGAATTACATCAGAATTTTCAGGACCCTGAAAGTTTGTTCTGATGTTTGTGACATCATTGCTTAATGTCTGGTCAGTCCGATCAGTTGAGCTGATGCACTGAGGGCTTGTCAACTTCTTCAAGGACTGGTATTATTAACAGATTGTTATGACAGTGATGGACAGTCACAGTACACATTTCTTTGAATGTGTTATAAAACTGTCTGTATTTCTCACACATGATGGATTTCATTAAGCCCTGGAATGAGATTTTACATGTGATCTCTCGCTGTGGTTTCACTGCAACTTTTTATCAATTGTCATCAGGTACCTTTCATCTATGAACTCTGGAACTGTGTCTTACAAATGGACACATATTTTTTTGTATCATATAAACTCACATTTTACGCTCTTCAGTGAATCAGATAAGATCTTTGTTGTAACAGTTTAATTTCTCCTTATTGACTGTAATGAAGACTTTGTCGACAACCCTCAGAGATTTAGTATAGAAATAAATAGATCTTTGTATTTACCAGCTATGGCCTTTTTTACAGTAAAGATAGAATTGTAGAAATTGATTTATCACTATTGGTTATATACGGAGTGGTGCAGGTTGGCTCTCCCTTCAATACCCTTAGTTGAATATATGTTAGAAACGCATTATACATATGGATATTGTTGGGTTGCAATTTTTGAATTGCATTTTAAAACAGCAAAAGACTACCTAAGTGGCTGAAGGTGACTAAGTTAGCTTTGAAATTTTGAAGCTTTTGATTTAGATTTTATGGATCACACAAGTTTTACAAATGTAAGCCAAGCAGACATGCTGTCCATTTAATCGATCTGCATTGATACCTGTCAGATGCCTGAGATCCTATTTTTTTCTTCTGGGCTCCTTTAGCCTTTAAAACCACGTGGCACAACATGGATTTTTCTTCATCACCCTGGTGTACCTGTAGTGGGTAATTGGGTAATTGTAACTTCTTCATTAAGTGCTTTGCTGAATAGGTAGAGTTGGTGATATCTTATGGTTGAAGAGAAACTGCTGTTGCTGTGTCTTGTGCCTTACAATTTTTCAAACTCCTTACCTGCTTCCCTTTTTGACTCGAGGTGCTTTTCAAGGGTTTTTTTTTTTTTCATTCTGTCGACTTGATACTTTGGTGCAGGTGGTGCTGAACACCTGAACACCATCACATTGTTAATTCAGAAATCTTGCTGTAAACAGTTTTGTATATAAATAAATCTGTTACTCATTTGATGTTGATTTTTTTTATTACTATTATTCAGGTAACAAAAAGCATGGTTTTCAGTTTAGTGTATTACTGCACAGCCAACCGATAGTGCAAAGACTGCTAAACATCAATAACCGGTAATGGTCTATGGTCTTTAACTTAACTTCTCATATCAACTGATTGTACTGAGGATCATGGGACCACTGAGCATGATGGCGTCAGGTTAACGGGCTGTCTACTTCGGTGGTGAGATTTTTGTGCGACGACATTACATGTATTACGGTTACGCTGCTATGGTCATTCAAGTTGCTTAGTGTAAGTTGTGGCGGAAGACCTGCAAGATCCCGGGTTCACCACGTAAAAAAATTCTGGATTGATGGAAAATGGAATGTGTAAGTTACCTAGCCATTTTTTCCCTTGTTTGAATACTTAACTGACATCGAAAACCTCTTAGTCTGAGTCTACTTTAACTAGAAGACTATCCTAAGCATGCTAGTAGCAAGCTAACTATGAGGAAAAGCTCGTTTGTTCTCAAGCGAAGGGAGACAGATAAGCTATCCCCGACAAATGTCTATAAAGTCTCCAACCTAGTTAACAAAGTATACAATCGTTACTTATTCAAAAGACTCTTCTTTGAAGTATCCCACGAGGATAGCTTTGATAAAAGCCAGACGGTAATGGAAAGTCACCTCCATTTACTGGTTCACGTCAACAACAGTCTACGCTAGCTAGCTTATCGCTAATTCTTTGCTAATGTAATTATTATGGTTTAGTAGCGTTTTCATGTAATTCATGTGCTCTAATTGAGAGTGCACCGTATGTTAGTTTGCGTTCAGTTTTGTGTTGAATTAAAGGTGTAGTGTCAAACCGCGTATTTGTATCAGTTGATATAACTGGAGATATTTTCTAATTGACAAAGTGGCAGTTGCCATAGCTAACCTGAAGTCCATTTAGTGTTTAAAGAGTATACAAACAGTTGTGTGTTGGCAAATTTGATGGATAGCTGTCCTTGGAAATAGAGGACCTGTTTTTTTAAAAAACTTGAACAAGTACTTCTCGGCATTAGGTCGTTTGGAATGGATTTTTTTTTGCCAACATAACTCTCCGCTCCACTTTCCACTGGACGCTGCTTAAACTCGAACATACTATCAGCAATAACATGGTAAACCATCATGTCAAATAGAAATCTATTTGGCATGGTTAACCTTGAAAGAGCATTGTTGGTAAAATTATCGCTTTTATCCATTCTACAGTGAAATAAATAAACTAAGCTTGTCAGGAAAAGCTTAACATGCCATGCAGGTTCTGTGTAATGAAAAAACTTTCTGATCACTATCTTTTGGTGGTGGCAGAAACGGACTGGCTTTTCATGATCTTTATTCCTTTATTTCAGATACCAGTACCTATTGATGATCTTGAGGGCAAAAAGGACACACAAATAGAGGGTATATGAATTGTTTTAATCCAGTAAGATCAAAATGAGAAAAGAGGAAATTTTACTTGCATTTGTTAAAAGCTCATCTCTCTCATTCTTCCAGACCCAGAGCACAATGTGTACACCAGGTTTATGAAGTCCCATCGGTGTTATGACCTTGTACCTACTAGCTCCAAACTAGTTGTGTTTGACACATCACTACAGGTAAAAATACTTAGAACTTGAAAAATTAAGTCTATTTCTTATTAGGTATTCAGAAATCAAATAAGATTGTGTAATTCATTTTTTCAGGTCAAGAAGGCATTTTTTGCTCTTGTTTCTAATGGGGTAAGAGCAGCACCCCTATGGGACAGCAAGAAACAGTGCTTCGTTGGTAAGGATTATTTATAGGCACAACACTGACTCTATTACACTAATTCAGTGAAGCACACACTTCATGCTTGTTATGTAACTCTACAGGTATGCTCACCATCACAGACTTTATCAACATCCTTCATCGGTACTACAAATCTCCTTTGGTAAGAGTCTCTAAAGTTGTTATGTAGCAACATTGTATTCCTAAAGCCTGTAAAAGATTACTATCTTTACTTTGATTTGCAACAGGTTCAGATATATGAGTTGGAAGAGCACAAAATAGAAACATGGAGAGGTGAGAATTTTTGATGAAAATGTAATTATGCCTTGTCTGTTTCAGTAGGAGTCTTAGAGTTTTAACTAAACTAAACTTTTTGTCATTTTTTTTTTACACAGAGTTATACCTTCAAGACTCTTTCAAGCCCTTGGTTAGCATATCACCAAATGCAAGGTGAGTGTGTGTTCTTGTTTGTGCTAAGTTGTCTGACATCTTTGTTTTGTTGTAGTGTCACATTTCATTACCCTGAATACACAGTTGGTGTATGCTGGAGCACTCAGCTAGGGGGCATCTGAGGGCTTAGCCTGTGGCAGTTTGGCTTTACAGTTTGTCTGCCAAGAAGTCCAAATACTGAAAACTTGAATGCCCTAACATTCCAGGGGAATAAAATTCTCCTAAATATCACAACATGTAAAAGAGTTATTATTACATGTCGCATCTTTACAAAATTGAATTGATTGAAGAGTTTTGATTAGTTTAATACAATACAAGAATTTTGCTTAAAATTTTTAAGAAAACAAAACAAAATGTCTGCTTTTCTGCTGTTGTACTTAATTACAGTTATGTCTTTGAGTGTTTTTCGAGAAATTTTCTCTTTGTGGCTGAACTACTGCAATCCTCTTGTTTTGTTTTTGTTTTCCCCTTTTTTACAGTTTGTACGATGCTGTATCTTCTCTGCTGAAGAATAAGATCCACAGATTGCCTGTTATAGACCCGCTGACAGGAAACACTTTGTACATTCTCACACACAAGAGGATTCTCAAGTTCCTGAAGCTTTTTGTAAGTTATAATCATTCTTCATTGGGAACTTGCTTGAGGCCATGTCCACACTTAGCCAGATAGCTTGGAGACTGCATATATTTAAATACATTTAGGCCTGTCATCCTCATAAAACCAGTTTTACGTTACAAAAAAGGATTTTTTTCTAAAATCTCAGAAAGTGAGGATGTCGGAAAACTCCAGTTTCATGGTATAATGTAACTTCAAAAATGGACAGGGGTTCTATCTGATTGGCTGGCACAGGTTTCATGTCTGAAGAACACTGCCATGTATGGCAGTTTATGTTTTGGCATGCTTTGAGCCACACTTATTGGTGGATTTTCCATTTGTATATGGATGTAAGGTTGTTGTTTTTTTAAATGAGGGGGGATTTTTTTTTTTAAATACCTGGCTATGTGTGTACAAGGCCTGGGTCTTATAATGACACATCAGGCATGTAGTACAGTGTGAAGACCACTTGGTTCAGTTAAGCACACAATACACAGTAATGCTATTTTATAGAGATGCACCTAGAGTTTGGATTGAAAGTGCAGTTTCTGTTTTTTTTCACTGTGTTCAGATATCAGAGATGCCCAAACCCTCGTTCTTGAAGCAAACCCTAGAGGAACTGAACATTGGGACATTCCAGAAGATAGCAGTTGTCCGCACTGACACACCACTGTACACAGCGCTGGGTATTTTTGTTGAGCAGCGGGTGTCAGCACTCCCAGTTGTGGATGACAAAGGTATGTGAGAAAGGAAACATTTCATGCTTGCTTATTCTTAATGTGTTTTGTTTGTGTGCTTATATGCTGCTTTTCTGTTGCAGGGCGAGTGGTGGATATATACTCAAAGTTTGATGTCATAGTAAGTTTGATTGCAAATGTGACTCTGTATTTTCACCTTCCCGTTGTTTATTAGAACAAGGTACAATGGCTGCAAATAATTTTCAGTATTACAGTACTGGTTTGATTTTAAATGAGTTACTACAAAAAGTTTAAAAATTGCTACAATTACACATTGCCGTTATTTGCAATAATAATCTCATTACTTGTTTGATTGGCCAACTGATAAAACTTAGCAGATATTCAGTTTTCAATAAAAAACAAGAAAATATATAAAATAATCATCAGCAAATGATTCTATGAGTGTCTTTTATTCTATTTTTTATCATCATCAGCCTTTTATTTCACTAAACACACATTTTAAACAAGACACAATATTACCACTCTTCCTCAGCTGATTAATTTAAGCTGAGCGTTTGGAACATGGATGTGATGGCTAACTCTTTTCCTGTGCCTCTGAGAAAATGTACAGTGTGACATGAAGACACATTTTAACCCCAAGCCCTGTGTCCACACAGAACTTGGCTGCAGAGAAGACCTACAACAACCTGGATTTGACAGTGACCAAAGCCTTGCAGCATCGCTCCCAGTACTTTGAAGGAGTGCTGACCTGCAACAGGCATGAGACCCTGGAAGCTATCATCAACAGACTGGTAGAGGCAGAGGTGAGAGTCAGATGTAGTTAAGTACCATGGAACAATCAAGATTTTATAGTGTCCTGGCCTGACCCAAATCTATAAAAGTACGCACACCTGTTCCTAACACAACCCAACAAATTATCATTCTCTCTGTCTTGTTTTATCAGTGCTGTTGTGAGTTTAGCCATGCATTCAGTTCTTAAAGCCCTCTTCTGGCAGTATTAGGATTCCTGTCTTGCAGAGGTACAAGAAATGATAATGGTCCCTTTTGTTACTCAGGTGCACAGGCTGGTGGTGGTGGATGAGCAGGATGTAGTGAAGGGAATTGTCTCCCTTTCAGATATTCTACAAGCACTAGTGCTTACTGATGGACAAGAGGGTAAGCACGGTGATGTAGCTGTCAAAAAAATTCAAGAACTTGCTCTAAGAAATGCTGGAAGTAGTAGTTAAAAGAAGTATACATTTTGAGTTTTTTATTTCTTGTGTGATCATTTTTGCTTTTTCTCCACAGGCACAGCTTGAAAAGTAGCTCCAAATGAGGAGAGACTGCCCATCTTTTGGAGTTATAGAGCAAAGGTTGGAAGAGAACATGAATATGGGAAGTAAACCAGGTGACTGAAGTACCCTCTCCTTAGATCTCCTGTAACCATATGCCCTGAATTCCCACATGGATGCTTCTTTCACTGCAAAAACAGACATTTCATCAACAGCAATAGTTGTAACAGCACAAGACATACAGACCCTCCTGTATGCTGAACCAAATTCTGATCTGTGAAAGAGATCATGCAAAAGCACAAGAGGAGCTGTAGCCTGTCATCCTCACCTCTGTAGCGTTGGTGCTGATCCACATTAAAGAGGGACATTGATTATAACTTGAATACAAATGTATTCTTGGTAACATTAATTAAATAATGAGTTGCCTGCTTAAAAAAAAGCTGATTGACCTGTTATGGCTTGTGTTGGCCACATTTCAGGTCTGTTAAAAGACTGACATGTGGGTCATATGAAACCGTAATTATTCAGTCACAACAACACAAGGTCTTGTTCTGAGGTTTTCCTGAGCCTTATTATGTGTATAAATACATATCAACATGTTATCCCCAATTATTTAATGCACCAGTTAAAATCAGACGTGGGTTCATATTTGAAGTGACATTTTACATTTTGCAATCCATACCAGCAGTTACTGAAGTATTAATCTGTACGTTGTGTGCATAAAGTACATTCAAAGAAAAACCGACCGAGTATAAATTATGTAGCTCCTGGACTGAAAACAGTCATATACATTTTTAAAAGTTTAACTTATATTAGAAGAAAAAAACATGAACAACACTTTTGCTCCTGATGTCACCTCATCCACGAAGTCTAGGCAGTGTCACTCAGTCTGCTATTGTAGACAATTGTGAACGTGCTGCATTTTGTCTGAATGCACAAGCTTTGGATATTGAAGGGTTTTTGTTTGCTATTTTCTGTAAGCAGGTGGAAAAATGAAATGCGCACTAGACTGAACATTTGACTTCTGCCTTTTACCCACAGGTTCAGTTCAGACATTAAGAGCTTACTTTTATTGCTTTAAATACTGCAAACTTGTACTCTTCCTGGTCCTGTTCCTGCCCCTCCTCCCCATAAAAGTGGCCTGTCACTTTAAAATTAATGGTCAATTTGATACTGCTGTTGTTAAGTGTTTGATTTAAGTCTTCTTGCTGTGTTATGTTGCTGTTTTTATATTGCGAGGACAGGAGTATCAGATCTTATAGGTTAGTTCAACTCTTCATTTGGGGGGACTTTTTCAATGTCAAATGTCAGGATTTCCGATTTCTAATGAAAATCAGATAACATGTCATCTGTTCTGTAATGGAATTTATGAAATTGTACGTGTACAACCATATGTTGAAACTACATTTTTTGTACAAATCAGCACAAATGATTTGAGGGATAAGCAATAAAGGTTCTTTGAATTTATTTTTAATAGCATCATCGTTAAATGTATAGAGCTTGCATCAAATATTTTCTTATCTACAGACGTAATGTGACAGTACTTGACAATTATCATTTAATTAACTTGCATAACTAGAAGTTTAATGGCCACTTTGGAAAATCAGAGACAGATTCCATCTGACTCAAATTATGGAAATGAATACTGCCAACTTTTAAGCAAACAGATGATACTAGACATCCAGTAAATGTGGAGAACACAGCCATTTGGATTCAAACTCCTAGTCCAGTATAAATTCTTTATGTTTTGTCCTAAGTCTTCACAAAGTTATATGTAGAAACACCAGACTTCAGCTGCTAACTAATCCACGACTAAGGATGTTTAAAAAAGTAGCTACAAACTTGCCCTATTCTTCACTACAGTGCAGCTGACAAGCAGCTAATACCAAGCTTTAAAGTTTGAAGAGTTTATGATTAAGACCTAAAAGCTAGAAACAGAGAGCTTAAAGAGGATATGATGCTTGTACCATCCATTTTCATTACATGGGATCAATTTCAGAGTCACAATACGCTGTTTAAAAAAAACATTCCCAAAGTTTTAAAAGGTTGCTTTCATGAACTTTTGACCTTTACTAGACCAATTATTGGATTTACTAAGATGACAAACAGTAAACTAAAATGACACCATAGGAAAACGATTGCATTTATTACTCTATAGTCGAGGTTACATGATTGAAGTCCTGCAGGGATTTTTACATGGATGCAGTTGTGTCTTTGACAGAACTAGACAGACACTTTGGAGTGGTCACAACCTCAAGAATCAAACCCTAATTTCTTTGATTTCTACTCTTTCATATGGATACTTGGTGCAAGGTATGAAAACCCTTTCTAACCAATGTATTCTGTGCATCATACAGCAGGTGCAATTAGACAAACATATCTCTTGATTGTAAGAATATTGTCAAACACTAAACTTTCTTTGAAGTAGAGTTCCACAGTCCATCCCATCAAAAATGACAAAATCCACTGCAGGCCATCTGTTCTTACAGACAAAACTTAAACAATACAGTTCATTTAACAAGTGGTTTTGAAACAAAAGTACTGGTCAGACACATTTTGGGACCACACTGAGACATTTCAGTGGTATTAAGTTTCTCTCAGGGAAAGAGCCAGAGTTAGAGTCAACAACAGATTTACATGATTTGTAAAAACATTCTTGTTTTCAGTGGTGTGACCTTAAATGAACAATCAAGGCCATGAGGACCAGAGATGATTCCATGAAGAATTTGGTTTAAATGCTGTGAGGTCAGTAGTAGTGCACATTGTGGCCTTTCAGGCTTCTGTAGATACTCACAGCAAGAAATATAAATAACATGGAAAAAACAAGACACAAAGAGTACCTGTTAAATTTTCATACAGCTAAAGAGAAAAGTGCACCTTTTCCTGACAAACAGACAGGGATTTCTGACAATGTTGAATTCAAGGAAACATTACATGTGACTTGAACATTTAGGAGGTATTGTAGGATGGATGAAAAGAGCTGGGAGGGGATCACATCCAGTTAAGTCCAATACTGCTCTGCAGTTATCAAAGGGCCGTAAGAGAAACTGAACACAAGCAGTGTATCCAACACATACAGTAACTGTACCTCAGAGGTGAGAAAGTACATTGGTTCATAACTCTGTTAACAAACAACAAGATGCAAGTCTTAAATTTCCTTTTCTACAACCAAAAGTCCAGTATAAAAGATTCAACTATCTAAAACATCAAACTTAAATTTACTGTCATTTATATATATTTATATACATACACAAGTATTACCTTAAAAAGCTAGACTATGTGTAGTTTTCATACTTGGCCAGGGAGAACACACCCTGAGGGGAAAATAATGCTTTGAAAATTGCTTCAACAAAAAAAAACAAATCAAAAAGTAAAAAAAAAAGTTCAGATAACAGGAGTGTTTTTCCTTTATACAAAAGTTTAAAAATGAACCAGTTTGCTCACTTCCAGTGTATAGTGTATATCAGCCGGGCTGTTACAAAAGGGTAATGTGTGTGTACCACTTTACATGAGGGACTAGAGCATTACTCAGTCTTATGGCAGGTTGTGGTCCATGGGCTGATTAAGAGACAGTGGTCTCATTCAGATAAGGATACTTCAAATTTGTCCTGACTACATGTAGCCTGGTGTTATTCATGTCCCAATGTGAAGCCAGCTGACTGTCAGCAAAGAAGATCAAAGATGAAACATTCAGAATCAAGCTCTCCAAAACACCCTCCTCCATTCTTATGAAAGGCGTGCTTGCTTCATAACTCCACATTTCATTTCTACACCAAAAAAAAAAGTTGATTGGTAAGCATAAGGAAAACCTGAGGTTCAACAACAGCTCATTGGACTGGCTCCAGGCAGTTTGTCCAAAGGCTAAATCATGTTAAATAATCCAGTGTCTTTGAAAGTGGCTCCATCAAACTGTCTAAACTGCTCTGCACATGCTCCATGGTATTCATTATCAACTTAGGTCACTACAGTTATAGCAGATGAACTGTTCTAAATAGAGCAGTTTAGGACATGCCTGTGTGCTGCGGTTGGTACTGAAAAACCTGCACCAAAACCCCAAAAAACATCTAAATAATAACAACATTTAGTTATTTAAATAACAGAATGAGAAAAAAATAAGTTAAAAAACCCAAATCTCCCAGTTTTCCTCCTTTCAAATACAAAAAAGAGTAAAATCCAGTATTCGACTACCTTAAATCAGTGATAAACCTGACTGAGAATAAGAGCAACTGAGTTTCAAACTGTTGACTGGATAATTATGAATCCTGCTATCTATTGCATACAAGTACACTGAAAATCCAAAGTTCTTGTTAGTATAGAGTGTACAGAGGGACAAAGGAGTTCAGGAAGGGCGGCAGTAGCTGAGACAAGATAGGAAAGGTGTTCTTGGTAGTTTGGCTGGGTAAGCGAGGTAGGGTTTGTCAGAAATCAAGTGGCTTCAAAAACTGGCAGGAGTGTCTATGAAGTAATATTTTACAAAGTGCGACTCTCCACTAACTTCTCTGACTTTGTGCGTTCTTTGTAGAGAGCCTGGCTCCTCTTGCTCTCACTGTCCTTCTGTCTGGAGTCGGGTCTTGGTCAGTGCCCTTCCTCAGTGTTCTGCTGACTCCGCTCACACTTTTATGTCTTCCTGAATGCTGAGCTGGGACAGGGTCTTTTTGATACGCAGGGCTGTCAGGCGAGCAGCTCCGTTGGCATACCAACATTCTCGCATGATTTTTCCCATGATCCGCAGAGCCTAGAACAGCGGGGGGAACAGGCAGGTGAGGAGTGAGCCAAGTTTAGGTGAGGTATAAAAAGCCTTTTCTTTGACAGGGCCAGGCTCCTTAATGAGCACCGTGGTTCCTTTTTTTTGTCATTAAAAAAATTAAAAAATGCACAAAAATGGAATAACAGTCTGAGTTCCTGGGATTTTATTCTTAGAGCTTTGGCCATGTGTTTAACAACACTGTTACTCACTAACTCACTTACTCACTAAGAAACTGATGAGTTAATGGCATTTTTTTTCTGCTGGACTTTGAAAAACAAAAATGTCAGTGAGTGAGGGAACAAATTATTTGTTCAAGACAGATTCCAATTTTTCTAAAACTTATGTATTTCTCTAAATCGGTTCTAGATCGATCAAAATGTGTTTGTACTCCTTTAAGTGCAAGGAAAAGCAGACAGGCTGATAAATTCAGCTCTTTTTGTAAGACAACCAGCAGTTTAGCTTTTTTTGAGAGTTCAACACAAGAAATGTAAAATATCTCATGGTATAAACAAAGTTTACTTAGGGGAAAGAGGAAGTTGGAGAATTAAGTTAAGCCAAATTATTAATATTAGTTTAGCTCTAGGGATCAACCTGAAAATTGTCTGAATGTTAATTATTCAACAAGATTCCTAGATCTCAGAAAATAAATCAAGAAACATGAATGCATTCTATAATCATTTATTACTACCTATGAAGGCAGTACTGGGTCAACAACGAGTCTACAACAATTTTCCTTAATTAAAAGTTGGATTCTATTCTAAGATAAGATAAAATAATAGCCAAAATGAAAGTGTCCTTGGAAGTTTATGAATATAGGCACTGGTGTTTGAATTGAAGACCTTTATTTTGATAAAATTAATCATTTTCATACCTCGTAGCTCTGCCACCAGTTTGGGATATTAGGTCGTAGCTTTTGATCACACACTAGCTTCCTCATCTCCTCTATGGAGGGGTCAGAGGGAACCAGGTCATAGTAGGGCAGCTGGTACTCTTCATGGATACCTGAGAGCATGAAAAAATGTTGAGGTCAGATCAGCAACACTGGGGCCTTAGCTGTAAATACTGAACAAAAAAAACAAACAACATAGTTTGAATATCCAGAGTGGAAACAAAAGACTCTGACCTCCACTGTTACAGCGGCGTGCAATCTCCCAATAGACCAGCCCCAGAGCATAGATGTCAGCACATTTAAAGGAGTCAAAGTGTCTCATGTTGATAGTCTCATCCAGAACCTCTGGAGCCATGTACCTGTGGGGCATGAAAAAGATCAGTTTGTAAATATTTACATAAAGAAGGTATCCTGGGAAACATGTCAAAGATATCTGTGAGAGGCTCTGTTCAAACCTTGCATCAACACATGGTTTTTAGTGATCAGATCACAAGTGGACAGCTTTAAGTATAAGCGCCCAGACAGAATAGTCAGAAACAACAGGTGTGTTTTTGTGGGTACAGACCTCTTGGTGCCCACCCTTTGATTGGGTGCGATGTCAATGGTGTCTGAGGCAGAGTCATGACGGACAGCCAGTCCTAGGTCAGCGATGGCGCAGGTGCAGTTCTTCTTCACAAGAATGTTCTTTGACTTCAAGTCTCTGTGGGCAATGCCTGGCTTTCCTGATTAAAAACATGTATGAATGGACACCTAAATGCTTCTCTTCAGTTTTTTCCCAAATATGCCAACAATTCAAACAAGTCATGCAAGTTTCCTTTCTGGAGTTAGTTTGGTTGATAAAAATAGAAAACACTCCTCCAAACATGAAACAAATTGTTTTCAACACCTGTCTTGTTTTCAGGACGTAAACCCAAGCAGAAGAGTCAGAAGTGAGCTGCTTTCAAAAACAGGAACAACATTATGCATCATGTCATACTTCATGTGTCACTTGTTTTGAGTCCTGCAGATCCTACGTCCAGTACTGCTTTGAGCTCCAGATTACCAAACAACAGTTCAGCAAATACGGTCAGATGTATTAGACATGAGAGCTTAAAGAATTTTTATTGTCTATCTTTTTGGTTTTTTTATTTGGCTAAAGGTAACAAATAGAAACATTAAAAAAACAGTTAAGATGCATTTAGAAATATAACAGATACCTGTATCACACTTGGACTACTTTCTCGACATAATGGAATAAATTTTCGCAAAATGTAATTGTGTTGTGTAAATTCTAGCCACACATTTGCTTTTTTTTGTCTCAGTTCAAGCACTTCAAAGTGTGAGAATAATATTGTAGTTATGAAAAGCCTTGTTCCAGTCAGTGGGTGGAGTAGGAAACATGAGAAACGTGTTTCAAAAGGGGACAAGAGTTATTTTCAGACCGTTTTCTCTTTAAAAACAACAATACAGTTTCTAATGCTTTATATTAAAATAATCACTAATATTGTTTGGAAAAAGTCAGAAGAAAAATAATTGTTTTTGGATTATTTTTTCTACAAGCAAAAATATCAAAGGTTATTTTTTTGAACAGTTTTGAGCCTGTTGCTTTTTTCTTTTCACTAAAATCATATCCCAAATGACAGCAACCAACTGCTATCTTGTTGTTATACTCACTGAGTTTCTCTAGGAGGCTTTATTTACTCTATTGAACTCAGTATTTAAACCATTAACAATTACTCCAGACCCATTTAATATTTATTTATTTATTGTGTAACATGTAATAGCTGCTTCGGAAAATTCAAATCTGGTTTTTGACTCTAAACGTACATTTAGATCATATAATATTTTTTTTAAAAAGCTCAAAATCTGAAAATAAAATACTGACATAAAAGTAAAGGTAACAATTCAGAAAACCACCATCAGCAAAAATATTTGCTGTTCCTAATTCTAGAAGTATTACATGTTATCTTTGTTACTCATGACAAAAGGAAGTCACTGGAATTTGGACTATTGTTTAGCCCAAGGAGGGATTTGAGGACGACTGTTAAGGTTTTGGTAACTGTGATCAGCAAACCTAATTTTTGGAGCAGAAAATGAAGTGAAATTCAAAAGTCCTATGTTTGTCATGTCTCTCTGACACAAACATTTACAACTACTTAAAAGAGTCTATCTAGTTCTATGGATGTTTTAAACAACCCAGTTCAGAGACGAAAAGTTCTCAAAAACAATAAAACACTCCTACTAAAAGTATGCTTCAGAAATCAGCCTGTTAAGCAAATAAAAAATGATAGCTGGGTTGATTTTAATAATAGCTGGGTTTCTGCTAATAAAATTTTATTAACATTTACGGGTCTAGACCTGTAAATGTTTTTGTAAAGTGTCTTGAAATAACATTTGTTATGATTTGGCGCTATATAAATAAAGATTGATTGATTGATTGATTGATTGATTGATTTTATAGTTAAGAGCCTCGTACAGGCCAGGAAAAAAGACAGCATGCCTAATAATACAAACGTGTCTACACTGAAATAATACCTTGTGTCCCAAGAATCTCCATGTGCAGATGTGCAAGGCCACTGGCAGCTGACAATGCCAGTTTGATCATTCCTTCAGTAGTGACGGAGTAGCGGTTCAGGTAGTCAAACAAGGAGCCATATTCATGGTAGTCCGACACCAACCACAGCTGGGTCCATGTGCCGTTATCTGGAGAGATGGAAAATGATCATGAAAGAGACAGAATTGTTTGATATTGGTAAATTACTGAACAACAGATAGTATTCAGATAATAGGCCCCTCAAATTCTCAGTCCATTCTCTGGCAAGAAAAGATGCTGTGATGTTACACGTCTGCACCTTTGTTGTCGGCAGCAATGAAGCCCAGGATGTTTTCATGGCGGAGCATTATGGTCTGATAGATTTCAGCCTCACGAAACCAGGAGCGCTCCTCTCTGGATGAGAAGATCTTCACTGCCACATCACCTCCTCTCCATCTGCCCCGCCACACCTCCCCGAAACGGCCTTTACCAATAATCTCCTGGAGGACAATCGTTCTGGCCACAGTGCGCTGCACAAACAGAGGAAGACCTGAACAGAAAACATAAGAACAAAAAAACAATCACCTGAAGAACAAAACACTCTAAACAGAAACAAAAGCACTTGGCTGCTATTGTGTGATTTCATGTCGTGCACTGACCTGATCCTGAACCAGATGTGGACAGATCGTATATAAGGTCCTGCAGAGTCCTGTCTTTGGCCAGGTAGAGGTGGTCACAAGAAGGGTCCTCCACCTCCAGCCTCTGCCTGTGGCTGTAGGCCCTCTGGTGGTACTGATACAGGAACACAGCCACTAGCAGCAGCAGACACAGCAGGAAGAGTGGCCCTGCGATCACAGCAACCAGTTCCACCAGCCCCCATGTCCCGCCTGGACCATAGCCTCCCGCTAGTCCTGGCTGGGTTGTGACTTAAGAGAAAATATGAGAAAATAAAACTGACACCATTCTCCGAAATTTTCATTAAGGGGTGGCTGCACTGAGCTAGAACAAACTGCATAAAATGTTCACTACTTAACACTGAACGGATCCTCTGTTGAAAAAATTATACAATATAAATGTTGAAATTAAATTAACTGAACACATAAATGTAAAAGTGGGCCCATTTCCTCTTTTGGCCACTTCATTTTTTTCAGAACTGCTTTTATCCATGATGCCATTGCTAAGTTTTTTCTTCTGAAACCTACATGCCTCTAATCTGATCTTCATAGATAATGAAACATTTATTCAGTAACATGTAAAAGTTGAAGTCTTTCACACCCATTAATCCTTGTGCTTCACAGTTCAGAAGAGGACATTCACAACCCTTTCACAGAACAGCTTTGCATTACAATAACATTTCTAGTTCTGTTTTTTTTTCCAGGTCTTTAGCTTAAGATCTTCATGTAAACTTGTGTGTATTTTCTGATCATGGTGGTGGTGGATACTGAACACAATTTCCTGTCAAAATTGTTTCCAAGCTTACATTCTTCTCTCTAAAAATATTTGAGGACACTGTACAAAACACCACAGGAAACTTCTCAGGAACCATGAGTCATTAAAGTGTGGCAGAAACATTTCACAGGCACTGGGAAGCTTCAGATACAATCACTAAAGCCCTCACTCTTCTTGCACAAATGCAAGCTCTGTGTGAAAGGTGAATGTTTCACGATGTAAACCCATGCTTCTTATGGATCATGGATTTTCTATTATAGCCAAAAAAAATATGTTTACCAAAGTTGGTTATCCATAATAATAGCACATATTTTTGCGATAATCTTCACCTGTGGGTACTTGAAGGTCAATGCTGTTGCAGTAGTCAGTGTAGCAGCAGTGGATGTTGAGCAGACCCTCTGCACCCAGGCAGTAGAACGGCTGCCCAGGGGGTACAAGTTTATCCCGAGTGATGCAGATGCGGATGTGCTGCTCTTGACCATCAATGAAGGAAGTGGAGGCCATGCAGGCTCCATCAGTCTCACATCGAGAGTCGGTCTTCTCACACAAGGCAGTGGTGCAGTTACACCATAGAGCTGCAAGGAACAAGTAACACAGTGTCAGATTCAATAAACTTATTATCTGAAGCAACTACATTAATATTTGAGAAGAGGAATCCTTTCTTCTCAGCTGTACATGTCATGTACTGAAGAGGGCTTAGTATATAAATTATTGTAAGTATTGTTGGTTACTTTTTCACCCACTAAAATCAACAGTAAACTGTTTAAAAATAATCTGTGAGATTTCTGTGGGCACGGAGGAACAGACTATGGTATTACCTTCATAAGGACAAAGAGGAAGTGTAAGAGCTAGGCTAAGGTGGGGTGTGTTCGGGTGGCTTACTCTTAGGGAGGATGGGTGGAGTTATTATGTGAAAGTATGTGGGTGTAGAGATTAAACGAGCAGCCGTAACTGTTATTTAAGAGATTAATACTTCCTAAGTGAAACTGAGTAATGATATGAAGGCACAGACATGATGTAACATTCCTATTACAAAGCCACCATGGATTTTCTGTATAAAATAATCTTGCCAGAGATTTAGTGCTGGATGTGTTTGTTCCAAAAACTGAAAGACGTACGGCTGGACTCTTTTGTTATCTGCGTCAAACGGGAAATTCAGAGTGAATGCATTACAACATATTTTGTGGTATTGACTCACGTAACACCAACACCTACTTGGCAGATGCTGATGGTCAGATATGAGACAAAAAACATCCAGAGAAAAATAGGGAAGATAAATGCTGACTAAACTCAAAAGGGCAATTTCAGATTTTCCATGTCCGTTAGTGTCGCACCACTACAGTCCAAGATGACATGAATGTTCTAAAATCTTTAAGTCCCTCATGGTGTAAATGAAATAGAGAACTCTGAAATCAGAAATAGAGCTAACACTTAGACTTCTGCAATAAAAAGTGTTGCTAAACAGCCCCAAAAGCCATTTTCATAGTTAAAGAAAATCACGACGAAAGAACAAAACGTTTTTTGGATATCATAAATAAAATCATGCTTGAGAACCAATGCTTTTCAACTGAGAGGCCATGTGTAGTAAATTACCTTGTCTCCAAACAGCAACTTCACATAAGCAATGTTTCTCATTATCAGAGGCGTGTGCAGCATCACCTGATTGTTCCCACACCTTATAAGGGCATGCAATAATTGAGAAAACAAAAAAGAACTATTCTCAGATTTCTTAACATTACTTTTTACTGTTATCTTTTCAATTCTATAGAGCAAAACCATTGAGGATCTAATAATTCACATCTTTGTAAATAAGATATCTTACTTCTTTGGTGGAAATCGAGTGACTTTAAGTTAGAAGAGTCATTTTTAATGATAGTCACAAAAATCTTGTTGATGTTAAATATAAGATTGAAAGGGTAATAGACCACTTAAATTGTAATGACAAAAACTGATGCTACAAGCAACCCAATAAAAATTTCTGCAAATATTGGTTTAAGTTTTCTCATTCTGACACAAAAATGGGTAATGGGTATCCTATGATAACAAAAGATTCTTAATATCATAAAAAATGATAAACGATATTAAAAAAATCATGCTTTTTCTGATTGTTTTTACACCAAACGTGTTAGCAAATAAGAGTAGGAAAGTAGATTGAAATAATAAAGCCCATAGCTCCTGACAAAATGTTTCATACGTATATAAATGAGTAAGAGGTTTAATAAAGGCATGGATTTGAGCCTATGTGTAGGAATGTTAGTTAGTTAGTTTATTTTTTCCAGTCATTGTACAATCAAATACACTTATTTATTTATATATATATATATATATATATATATATATATATATATATATATATATATATATATATATATATATATATATATATATATATAGGCATATCTAAATATATATACATAAACAAACACATGTAGATCCACCCACACAACACATACTCACACACACAAAACATACACATACACATAACCGTGTGCAGATCTATGTACTTGGTAGTGCCGACCTAAAGGATTTAGGCTGAATTTGAAACTTATAATTGCCTAACCCCCATAGTATTCCCACAGAAACGATTAAAGATGGCACATACACGAAACTGTCCTTAAATCTTCAGTTTTAGACACTGCCGAAACACAGCATTATAAAACAAACTATAACAGCAATGATAAGGTGATTAAAACAATAATAATGACGTGACAACATATCCATATAATTTTATTTATTTATTTATTTCTACTTGGTCTCCACTAGCTGGCTAATTAACTCTAATCGAGTGCCCTATAATTTTCAATAATTCTTGATTTGAAGCTTTTTTTAAATGCATTAATAGTTTTGGAGCCTTTAAGTTGTTCATCTAAGTTGTTTCATAGATCAACCCCTCGCACAGAGATACATCTGCTTTTCAAATTTGTCCTAGCTTTGGGTTTATAGAAGTTACCAGAATCTCTGAAACTATATCTATTTTCTTTCAGTTTGAACAGATCTTGGAGACTGTGTGGAAGCTTTCAGTCGTGTGCTTTATACATCACAACAACCGTGTTAAAATGAACAAGATCATGAAATTTTAAAGTATTCTGTTTAATAAACAGTGGATTTGTAGGGGCATAGTAATTAGCAAAATTAATAATTCTAATGGCTTTCTTTTGCAGCAGAAAAATCAGTTGGATGTTTGATTTATAATTATTTCCCCATATTTTCACACAATAATTTAGGTATGGAAGCATGAGCGAATTACACAAGATATTAAGTGAATGTGATGATAAGCAGATACAAAAAAGATATAAAGGTCTCATAGTAGGTTAAGATATCTAACTAATTAATCCATATATTTAAAAACAAGTTATTACTTACAGACAAGAAGTATATATATATATATATATATATATATATATATATATATATATATATATATATATATATATATATATATATATATTCAGGAAGCTGAATGGATCATTTTTTTATCAATAATTGAGAAGGGAGTGGAATTAATAAGAATGACTTTATGGATGTGTAAAGGAGGTTCAATCCGTGATTTAACCATATTTTGTTACAGATTACTAAGGTTTCTAATGTCTGATTAAGAGTAATCTGAGGATATGCATCCTCATTCCATCGACACTCGAGCCCTCTTAAATCCTGTCACACACTGTGATGTCTGCATTGTATCCTTATTTGATTGGCTTCATAAATCGGATGTGTTGTGCAAAATGTTCAGGCCAGGAGTTTTAAGGGGAGAATATAAAGCGGTAGAGCAATCTAGTTAGTTGCTCCCCAAAACTGAGCACGAGACTGTCAGATATCTGTTTACAGCAGAAGCAATCACAGAGCTGACAGTATGATCGACCAGAGGTAACCTTTAACCGTTTAACACTCCACTGCTGAGGAAATATGGTGAGCCATTGTTGCATTTTACACAACATTTTATTGAAATAATTTCAACACATTCAAAATGAAGGCTGACCTGGTTTCCTCAGCTCGATGTAATACCTGTCTAGAGCTCCGGCTAGGCTAAAGCTAGCACAGCTAACGTTAGCCAGCAACTAACAGCACATTCATTCGCCTCGATGGTGGCGGCTGTACTGAGCTCCCGAACCAAACAAACGGGAAGTTACTTACCCTCACAGGTTCTGTACAGGACGGTCTGAGCAATCACGACAGCTAATGAGATCAGCAGGTTAGCCATGATCAATAAATTCTCGTTTCATTGCATTGACACGTTTGGTTAGCTTCCCGTTAAGCTAGATGTGGCGAGGCGTGATGGTGACAGCTAACCAGGCTGTCAGTGCACTGTGAGTAGACAGTTTAGTAACATGATCTACCAGCAGGCAGCAGCACATACACAGACACAGAGGAGACCGAGGTCACTTAAGATTTCCATCCGCCATCCCTGTATCCATTTATCCCCGTTTTAAGTCAGCATCATGGTATAGTGTTGTGTTGTGTTGTGTTGTGTTGTGTTGTGTTGTGTTGTGTTGTGTTGTGTTGTGTTGTGTTGTGTTGTGTTGTGTTGTGTTGTTGTGTTGTGTGTGAATCACAGATAAAAAGGGTGACCTGGGCCAGCATCATATGGCTTTTGTAGGTTTCAGTTTTTTTAATGTCCTGAAAGAAAGGCTGCCTCTGACTATATGATTCAGTCACTTCAGTGCTACTTCACCTCTAGCTTTGAAACTATGTCTGCAGAAAATATTGTCTTGTCAATCAGATCAGGTTTTAGCTTCCTTCAGCCTTTTATCAGTGATGAAATATACAACTACGGAAGCCTGTGTTTAGATACTGCACCTAGGCTCTGTATGTAAGTACAATATCTTATTTCATACTTATATAGTCTCTGTGAGGAATTTCTGTTTTGCCTCAGTTTTAGTGACTTCTTTGTACAGGACTTTAAAATGTAACCACATTTAACGGGGTGGTTTTGCTTTCTTTATTGAGCATAAAAAAGATTAAACAGGTTTTTCTACCACTGAACTTTGAACATTAAAGCTGCTCTACTGAGCTAAATCTTTGGCACCTTGGGGTGCTGCCATTAGCATTTTAGAGAAAGATTATTCTGATACCACTGTGCACTGCTCTCCTTTTAGCCCTCCCAACCAGTTGATGTAGGTGCATATGGTTGTGCATATATGAGTTTATTTTTTCATAACTAACCTAAAAGAGAAAAAAAAAAAAAAGAAAAGAAGTGAAGTAAGAGGTCAGGATGTAGAGGATAATCAGGACTTTCATGGAGCAAAGAGATGTTGGAAAGCAAAGTTGCGGGCACTGAAATAAGACAATCAGCTATAAAAGAATTCAATAATTAAAAAAAAATTCTATCATGTAGATGGATAATTGAAATATGTTCTTCAACTGTTCTATCTTTGTTTTGTTTGTTTGAAAAACTATCTTCTAATCAAAAAAGATACGATAAGATATGATATGGAGATGTTATTGCGAATATCAGAAAATGGCAACTACAATATTAACAAGATTATGGGTTCCTTTTTACAAAAATAAGATACAGCAAATTTAATGAATGAAACTTTATATGACTAACTGTTCCTGTTTGTGCCTATTTACATCATTCACTTATATGAATATATTATAGTTAGTATAAAGTATTTGCCTTCCTTTTAGTGATGAGGTAGATCCTGTACATGTTTCAGCACCGCTCAGACTGATCAAGTATTCTTGCATTTCTTGCATCTCTTGATTCTACAAAATTTAAAACATATAGTCATAAAAATATAAACATTTTTCTCTACAATTAAACATAAAATATATTAATCTCAACGCTTCATCCTCAGGGGCCAAACTCCTCTTAGTGAGTCCTTGCAATGTTTGTAATGAGTTCACCTGCAGCTCAGTTCTAGAGGGAAATTGAATTTTTCTCCTCATAAAAAGGTAATTCATGCAGGAAAAAGACCATTTAAGTTTTCACTTTTTTCTTATTTTTTTCTTTTTTGCTCTCCTTTTTCTCATTCTCTGCCTTTTCTTGCTCAGCCTTCTTCTCCCTCTTTTTCTCATCCTTTATCTCCTTGTATTTCCACTTTGGTGGTTGCAGGAAGCCCTTATCCATCTTTTTCTTCTTCTTCTCTTTCTTTGGCGTTGCCTCTGTGGGCCTGTTGATGTTGATCTGAGGGATGCAGCCAGAAGGAAACACGCTGTTTCGTCTTGCCATGCTACGTGGAATAAATGTCGCAGCAACTTTGGTTGAAGCCAGAGAAAGCATGCTGCCTCGCCGCTCAGAGTCAGCACAGCACGTTGCAGTGATGGACTCTGCAGACTGGATTGAGGGTATGATGTGCGATACTGAGCCATTGCTGTGACACACTGAGCTCTCTTCTAACTCTTTTTCTGGGTGTTTCTTCACCAGCTCTGGGACAGCCAGGCGCCTCTTCCCCACTTCAGGAGGACTTGTGGGGCACAGTGGACGGCATCCAGTTGTAATCAGTGGACTGTGGATGCTAGTGGTGATGCGTACGAAGTGGTCCAAGCACCCGTTGTCCTCAGGGTCACGAGGAAACCTGAATCCAAATGTGTTTTTGATTCGCTGGGTAATTTTTTCCCTGGCACTTTTCTCTGCTGTAGCCTTGGCTACCCTCTCTTTGAGATCAGGCCACTCAGGGATGTAGCTCTCACAGAACTGCTCAGCTTTTGGCCGCAAGTTAAGGCGACGGAGGCGTTGCAGAGTCTCATAGCGACCTGTTTTCAGTGCCCACTCACGAGCACATTTTGATTTTGTGGGGTCCACAGCATTTAAATCAGCCCCTGGACAGAAAGAGGAGACAGGTGAGGAATGAGGGGAGCAATTCAAACATTTTTTCTTTTTTTGATACTTGGAGCAGCACACAAACTTATAGGCCTTTTAATAAATAATGTTTTGCTGTTCATAGCAGGAAATCAAAGGCTCTTTTGGGCACATACATGATGGCTCAGACCCAGAAGGCCTTTCAACTGTTGACATAGACCAAACATTACCAAATTACAGCAAAGGAAAATTAATGCATGGGCCTTTTACAATGTGCAAAATTTTACTGCAGAAAACGTACAGGTGTGGCTAACAGCAATAATAATGGCTGTGTCGTATTAAGTGTCTTAGTAAGTCATGAAAGCGTAAGAGGGAACCAGCATGCATATTACCACAACCCCACAGATACAGATAAATAGAATTAGGACATTAATTTGTGGTTTGAGCTGAAGCATTTCTGCCAAGTATGTTAAAAAGTTTTCAATTAAAACTACCTCAACAGTTTTGTTTAGGCAAAGTGAGAAAGAAAAAAATGAGGAAACAGACTCTTAGATAAATAAATCCATCTCAGAAACAATCAGCAAATATATATATATGGAATGTTGTGTGGAAAGAACAGGACCAGCAGAGATTTAAGGAAAACATTTTGAGTCTATAAATTGCCCTGCTGGTTGCTAACCTACAAACAGCCTCCTTGAGTCGTAAATCAGAGATTAGGCTACCGGACAGTGTGTTAAGATGTGATAATGCCCTCAGTGTGATCTCTTAAACCGTTCTGCCGTCACTGGTTCGTTCACTCACCAACTGAGTTAGCTGTCTTCAAATATGGATGGATAAACTGTGGGCTCAGCTATTCTCACCAGCAGAGCTATAACGCTGAGCTGAAGCCCTGCTTAATGAGCTAATGTCAGGGCTCTGAAAAAAAGCCTAATTATGTCATAGTGCAGTAGCTGCTACGTGAGCGCAGTATTGCTGTAGGGCTGAAACTTTATTTTAAAAATCCATGACTTCTTTCCTTGAATTTATCCATTGGTTTTGCCTCTGTTTGCTCTCATTTGTGCAGTTTTACAAAGCATCTTCAGGTCCCACTGTCTTGAGCAATAGACAACATCTGGTATATTGGTGTTGTGTCCTGGGTTTACTTTTACCACTCCAAAGACAATGCAGCTTTAATATAAATTATCATAGACTAAATGAGCTGCAAGTCAAGAAAAAAAATCTGTGTTTTGGCAGGAATTTCATGCCAGCGTTTGTACATACCAGCCATAACAAGGGCTGCCACAACATCAGTACGGCCGGTCATAGCAGCTTTGATGAGGGCTGTGAAACCACGACAGTCTCTGATTTCAGTGTCTATGCCAGGAAAGTAGTTCAGGAGATACATGACTGTGTTGATGTGACCTGGGGATAAATGAGAGATTCCAGACATCAGATCACTTTTTTGAAAATGTATGGCGATACAGCTTTTCTTCTTTTGTTTCATTACTGTCTGTGGGGTGCGTAATCCAACCTGCTTGTGATGCAATCATCAGAGCAGTGTTGCCTTCGTTGTCCTGGTGGTTTATATCTATGTAGGGGCAGCCATGGAGCCCAAAGACAATATCGATATAACCCTTGCAGCAAGCCACCATCAAGCCGTTCTGTGGGTGAATGTAAACAGCAAGGATTATTGATAGGAGCAGACTCCTTCTGTTTTAAGGATATATATCATCACATCACTCATTGTCTTGTCAGTGTAAGCATTAAGAATGATAACCTCACCCAGCCATTGATGTCCTGCTCCATAACTTCCTCCTTTGTGACCCCTCTTTCCAGTACTTTCCGCAGAAATACAACTTCATTCTTGGCGCATGCTTGATACAGGGTTGTCGCTCTACGTCCATCTGTCTCTGACGTGTAGACAGGAAGCACAGAGTCGTCAGAAAGGATGCTGTCTGAATCGGACTCGCTCCCTGCAAGAGACAGATCATCCTCGCTGGGCCCTGAGCCCAGGTGAGGGTCCTCCGCTGCAGTGGCCATCCCTCGGCAGCAGAACAGGTGAGATGATTCTGTTCTCGTAGACTACATCTTTAATGTATCCAAAACAGAAAAAAAGACAGAAAGCAAAACCTGGATGTTATCTTTAGAGACAATTCCGTAACTAGTAGTAACTGAAACATAGGGGTGATGAATAATTCCTCCTTTCTCTCTGTGATCACACATGCTGCCAAATGAACATCATTTTGTCATTGTAGGCACATATTAGACTACAGGTGTGAAATATTTAAAGTTTGCTTATCATCTTTTTGATCGAGATAACAAGGATTATGAGTGTGTTATCTGAGTGTCATGCAGTGGGTGTGGCCTTGTGAGCTCAGTGTGCCTTTACTCTTGAGTAACTGGATCAGCATCTGAAAGCCCCGCTGAATATACAGGAGGGCTAAATGAGGAACAATCCACCCCAGAATAACCTGAGACGCACGTGGGCCTGGTCAGCTTGTGTTTTGGCCCTTGTACTGCTCTTGTAAGCAAATATGACTGTCTAACCAACACCTACTGGGTTTTTCCTCTGTATCTGAAAAGCAGTATGTTTTAACCACATGCTTAAAAAGTCAAACTCAAGTGTTCTCAGCAATGAAATCACAACAGATTTATGATTTGGGAACAAAGTTGCAAATTGAGACTACTGAGACATGTTTTCCAGATTATTTAGCGAAACACACCTCCCTGTTTTTGTTTTGATACAGCAGTACACAAGCTTGTGGTTCTTCATTTAAATTAGTATGTACACATTCATTTACACATGCCACAGATCAGTATTGATGAAACCAAAATACTAGAGTCAAAATCTCCAGAAGAAGTGCAGCACAGACCTTCTTTGATTGGAAAGTGCACTATAATTTTGATCTAAGAGACAAATGCTGATACGAAAACATAAAAGTACACTTACCGTGCAGAGTAAACGATCTGCTGTAAATACAGACATGTTCACGTGTCAGACTGTCTTTTTCGCACCTCAGTGACTTCTTATGGCAACTTCTGACTTCCCTGGCACTTCTTCTTCTGCAGCTGATGGGTCACAGTTTCCCTCCCAGGACTGTAAATAGAGGCACTATACCCATTTCCATGTAGCATACCGTGGTGATGGCATCAAACTGACCAGAGGAGTCTTCACAGAGTCTTCACTGAGACTCTGTGTGTTCTCAGCTCATCCCTCTTACAACAGCTTATTAAAGAGGATTACTTCCTGCTCCTGGCACTCTCACCTTTCAGCGTAACAGCAGTTCAGTCCAGGCTACCTGGTTGTTATATCGGTTTAGACTACAGAATTTCTTTCTTTTTTTCTTTTGGTTTTCTCTTTGTCAAATTCCAGCACTGTAACTTTTAAAGTCAGGATGAAAAACTTACTGGAAGATAAATGAGAACATACATGAAGCAAGAATAAAAACAAAAAGAAAACTGATGAATAGAGCAAAAAAGTGTTTGTAAAGCACTTCATCTACACACACCTGAAGTTAATAATGCCAAATACTGTCATTTAAAACACAGAATAAGTCATTAATCCAATTGTAAATGTATAAATGTTAACTGTAAGCTGCTTACACCAGAGGAATCCAATTAATTGTTAAGACAAACAATAAATCCCATCAGATGTGACCAAAGTGCTCCAAACAGATGGGATGGATTCCAGACACAACCGTTTATCTAGAAACCAAATTCATTTTAAAGAGAAGCTCAGGGGGATTCAGGTTTCTCAGTTTGACCAAAAGGTGGGTGAGTGTCACACCTCTCAGGCTCATATCTCAGAGTTCATCTTATACAGATTCACAGTGATGATAAAAATGTGAAGTTATTTGTAGAAATGCATATATAATGGTTAAATTGTACATGCATCAGATATCCCTGTGCGGTGGGCTCTGAAAGGGTTTCAGTGTGCTTTTGGTTCTTCGGCAGAACTGGAATTGTGGTGTGTAATGTGTGAAGCACAGAAAGAAATTGGTACAAAAATGAATAACAGGGGCAGATGATCTGCTCAATCTGTAGTGAAACCACTGTTTTTTCAGCTATACTTTGCAGCTATTTAGAGTGGGTTAAAACTGCTGCTTTGGGAATATTCTCTGACTGAATTTAGCTTTTGGGGACTATGAGACATGACTGGACCTGTCCCGACAGATTGACCCTCCTCTTGTCCAGAAGGGCCTGAGGACAGATCCCACTGCAATTAAACAGCTGTCCTCTCTGCTCTGACAGAGTAAAAACCTGGTGGAAAACATAGATGGTCACTTTTCCAGCTTCTTTTGGGCACCACACAAGGCTCTTGCAGCTTGTGTTTTGTCTTTTGATTTAATACATTTGAGGATAGGGAATGGATGCCTCATTGAGAAGAGTAAATGAGACTACATTTTAAGAATTGATGAAACGGTAACACAAAGTTAGGACAAACTCAAGTGGACAGAAGATCAGGGGATGCAAAATGAAGACTTTGGCCAAAGTTCAGGGGAGGACTGAAAAACTTCTTGGATACAGGGTGGATAAAGTGAGTGCTCCGTTCAAATGTGGAGTTCATGGAGATTGCAAACTTGAAATTTGAAACTTGCATGGATCAGCAAACAATGTCACCCTGAATTTTTCAACGATTGAACCTCAAACGAAGTGTGAACTGTGATGGGGTAATACTTTTCTTCCAAATATTTGCAAACACAGAGACTGCAGCTGAGGGTAAAAATGTTGTGTGCATGCCATAATGTTTGTCGTCACTTATTTCTGTCAGATGATCTCAACCTTGCTCAACAAATTTTCTGATGCAGTAATTCAATTAAATGGCTAACTTGAATTAAATATTGATGCAGTGACGCCACCTCAAAATGAACTCTAACATTGTCTCTGTAATGGTTGGTGTTTGAGAAATGCTGCTGCTCCTTTTATTACACACTCAGTATATCATCTATTTTGAGGTTAGGATGACTCTACGCCAATCATAATGTAGGAATCACTTGCAAATAGAAAATTGAATGATTGTTTGGTTCATGTATTGATGAAATGTTGCAGCTGTTCATGTAGTTGTGCTTCAAAATCTTGGAATCTGCTCAATGTAGTGTTTGGTGCAGAATCCTTAAAATTAAAATGAAACCATCTGTCACTGAAATGGTATGCTTGCCAAGTCTTGCATATGTTGGAGTGAAAAAAAATCAAGGCCTGTTTTATGTGTTTGTCCTCTTTTCACTGAATCCCATCTAAGTTGACATAAACCCAGCCTTTGATTCTTTGATGACCTGTGAAACTCTCCTGATCAGCTCAGCTCTTGGAGGAATTCCTCAGATAAGATAAGGAACCACTTAAGCTGAAGCAAAATAGGAAAGAGAGATGGGCTTGGAAAGGGGTGAAATAGAGTGGAAAAGAGGTGTAATTAGGTCAATTACCTCTTCTGCTTTGTTCTTTCTCTGTTTCTGTCACACCCATGCACATGTTTTTCATTTATCAAATTCTTTTGATCTTTTATCTGATTTTGATAAAGAGGACGATGTGTTTTTAATTTAGTTTCATTTTTTTTCTGTCTTTCTTGTGTGCAAAGATTTCAGACCCAAGCCTGGAGAAACTTCTGTTGGATGAAAATCATAAGGACATGCAGACACGGAGTGTGTGGTCCAGGAAGTCCAGTGTGACTACAGGATTTAAAGGTGAGGCCGTGGCTGTTAGCAGCACTCTTTGGTGAATTCAAAGAGATGCTCTTTTTTTTTTCTAGAGAGCAGTGTTATACCAGAGATTTGACTTCAAGTGTTTGGACACAAAACATGATGTACAGATGTAGAAAAATAGCACTCAGATGGTGTAAATACTCATATGCACATTTTTAAACATAATAATCCTGGACTGTGGAGAGATCAGTGCTCTCCAGCTCACATAAATCACCAGGGCAGAGATTTTAAAAGCTTAACTCCATGGAAAGAGAGAGAGCATTCTGATATTTTTATTGCTGTAATCTGTCTTTGCTGGCTTGAGATTCCAGGGTTGTGTTGGTTGACCTGTGATGTCTGTGTATGATCGTGTTGTGTAACAGGTGTGTGTCACACAGAAACTGCTGCTGTGTTAGAGCAAGAGATATCCACGTTAACACTTGTGTTTTCTCCCTTCTTCCTGAGTGCGGGTTCGTATGATTTCGTGCATAAATCGTGTCAAATCGAAGCACACTGGCTGCCAGCTGTGCTCTGAAGATCATCTATTCAATGAATGCTTAATCTTAGCTTTGAGATTAAAAGGGCCTGCCTCCATCCTGCCAGCTCAGTTTGCTGAGTGTGTGTATGTTGTATATTTCCACAAGTCGGTTTTTCCACAGCAGGGAGGTGACTAAGGAGAAAAGGCCGCTGCTTGGAGGATTGAGAAACTATTTCTTCAACCTCAAGAGCTTGATTTTTAGAAGAACCACTCATTGAATTGTAGAAAGGATTATTGTTGTGCATAACAAAGAGTTTGCCTGCACCGAATGAGATGTAGGTGCCACTAGCTGTCTGTGAGGTATCACCACAGCAAATTTAAGCCACAAAATCTGAAATCTGTGGTTTGTAGTGGTGTTGGCAACTTTGAGAGGGATTTTTGTACTTGTAGCTTCCAGACATTAAGCTATATAAGTGGTATGTATTAGACTGATTGTTTATGAGCTCTAAGCACAAATGTAGTGCTAAGTTTTATGAATTCAGATCATGTTGCAACATGAAGTTGGGATAGTTATTACTCTCTCTGGGAGGGTCATAAAAATGTCAAAGAATTCATCAAATAGTTTCCAATTCACTCAAAACCACAAATGATAAAGCTGTTTTTTTTTTGTTTGTGTTGATTTTGGAGCCCTCTGTAGGCTAAAATAATACCTTGTGGCTTTGCTGATATTGTTTTGTTCATGCCAAGATTGGATTTTTCGCTGACGTTAAATGTCATCCTGCTTTCATTAAGGAGCCAAATGACTTTGTCATTAGGAAAATATTTGCTGTATTTATTTATTATTATTTTTTCTTAATAGTCTGTTTCAGTAATGGGCTATTGGTTATCTATATATTTTGAAAATAGCCCACAGATGGAGCACTGCAAAAAGAATCTGATGAGACAGTGAGGAAAAGAGAAAGAGAAGGAGAGGTGAGGCTAGGGGAGAGGAGAGGAGAGGAGAGAAGTGATTAGAGGTTGAGCTGGCAAACAGATGCATGCACAGCGGTGCGGTGTGTGTGTAAGCTACCACCCACTTCTTTGTCACAGCCCCTCCCACACCCTGCCTCTCTGTTGCTCCCTCACTCACTTTTGGTCCCTCTCTTAATCTTTGCCAACTATCTGACCACACAGAGAGGCTGGAGAGTGGAGGAAAGCCTCAGTTTTCTGTTTTTGTTTTTGTTTTGTTTTTTCAAGCTGTGGTTCTTCAAATTATGGGATTGTAGTCGCTTTTTGTGTTTTTTCCTAAGGAATAAAGCTTAGTTTTGAGACATGACTGTGGAGCTCACCGAACACGTTTCCTTCAACCTCCTGTGGTTGTTACTACAGGAGTAGTGCTTTGTGTGTCCGTCTTTGCCAGTGTAGTGCGATGCCTCCCTCTGATAGTTTTGGGTCTAGCAGCTGGAGTGGATCATCATGAGAGGGGGTCACCACCAGCGAGGATGTGGGTGTCGGCACCTGTTCAGAAAACTGCTCAGTAAATGTGGCTGCTGTGTTGTAAGAGGTATGTTGACACACTGTTCCTTGGGGGGCATGAATCATAGTTGTTCTCTGACTTTAGAGTAAAGTTTTTACCGCTGATACATTCATAGAAGGCTACAGTCCTAAAGTTAGACCAACATTTATTTTTGACACTCAGATTTTATTGAAGTTTACCTTAATTATAAAATTAACATTTACAGTATACCTTTATTCATGCATTTATCATTTTTTGTTACTATTTTTAGTGTAACTGTCATCCATATACATCACATCACAACACTTGTGCCCATGTCTCTTGAGCAAAGAGAGGAGTACACTTACATGTCACGACAGTAATTGATCAGTTCTGGAGATAAGGTTTACAATCAGCATGCCCTGCCTTTTCACATCACCATTTAAGTAGGTTGAGAAGAAAAATAAAGCACAAAATTTTTAGTTTTTACAAGGTTTAGAAGAAACTTACAAAATGAGTGGAAAGGTGGAGACTTTGAGAGGAGCTTCCGTATGGAGCTTCTGTATGAATACACCATGTAGCTACCTGAAATTATAGATGGAAAACTGAAAAACACGTCGTCAATGCTGAAAATAAAGCAAAAAATGTAATTTTGTATACATAAAAACAAGTAACATACTATGGCATACCCTTTTCTTAAAATACATAACCCCATTAACCTCCAAAAAGTTCTTTTTTAGCCATGCTAACATGCTAACATGCTAAAGTTAGCCTTGTTTAAAGTTAGATTACATCTGTTCGTCAACTTCAAAATGATAAAGCTGCTGTATTAATTACACTGAAAGGATGCGCAGACAACAAAACAGATACTTCTCTTTTGAAGCTCAAACCACCACTAACATCTTTGTTATTGATATTTATTTATTTATTTATTTATTTATTATCTAGTTGTCTGTTTAATATCTTGCTCACCTCATTCCTCCTTTAAACTGACATTCTATTCTCAGATTGTGGTTCATTATTATCATCATTATTATAATTATTATAATTATTATATTTATTTTTTATAATAACTTGCTGCAGCTTCAACTACATAAACTACACCAACCAGCCAACAAAGTAAACCTTTGCAAGCAGTCAGTGAGTGCTCATAACAGCTAAAAGCTGTCGGTTTTCACTGTTTAGTTCATCTTTTAAAGTGATGACATGCTTCAGTAGTGGTCATACTCATTAAAAAGCCTTGTCATTGTGTTCATTGAGGTGGTGCTAGACTGGATATACTGACAAAGCTTAAGAGACGTGGTGTGAAATTTTAGCGTTAATACTATCTAGGAAAATTGTAAATAGCAACCATGGTGTCACTTGTTGGTTCTCAAGCCTCAAGTCTGCTGTTATGAAGTTGTTACGGGGATCGTCCTGCTTTGGAGCTGGCTTCAGGTGTCCAGGAACGGTAGTGGTTGGTATATCTATGTGTCCTTCGTTTTGATCCCCACAGGCCCACCTGATTGAACTACATGAGCCAACAATCAGCACTCTGTGTAGAGGGCTGTTATTCAGATCAGGGCTCCTGATGCAGACAGACTGAAAATCAGCAATGGAGTCATATTGGGGTGTGTGAGGTGTCTCTGAAAAAGCTGCTGATGCCTGAATTACAAATCACTGTATTCATCAATTTGATTTTCCACTGCTGTTTGGTAAATAAGTATTAGCGTAGCTCCATGTAAAAACAGAATGATTTTCTTAATCTGTATCCTTGTTATACTGTGGGCCAACGCTTCAGCGCTGCTGTACACAAACACAGACACATACACACACACACACACTTTAGACACACAAACACATCCCATTACTGCCCCGACCCTTAAATCCTCTGTTGTTCCAGTTGCTCGGGGAGTGATTACAGAACAGCTCTCCTCTGAGCTGCACTGCTCGGCAAATTCTTCAAATAGATGTGTCAAATGTGGAAAACAAAAATAGTCTTATATTGAGATGCCTTCTTAGTGAAGTTGATAATCTTCAAGAAACATCCATGTGCTTTTACCCAGGATAAATATTGCTTGTGTTATGTGATCTTACTGTTACTGTTACACAAGCTGTTTTCTTCCTCTTCAAATTACCTTTCCTGTTCATTTGTTGAGTGTTCATACAAAATGTAGATATAACAGTCAAGACAGCAAAGTCTTTCTTTCCATCAGTTTGTTTTTTCTTTAATACCTTAACTGCTTTGTGGCTATTTGAGAATCTCTCCTTAACTCCCAATTATTATTTTGAGGCATTTTCCTGCTTTTGTTGCCATTTCATTCTCCTCTACCTCTCAGGAAGACTCTGTTTTACAGCTTATTCTCATTGACTTTTCATTGTTTCTGTGCATTTGGCACACTGTCCAACAGCCATCTATGAATTTAGAGAAACGCCTTTTGACAAAATATGTTTCGGATGTGTTCCTTGGAAAATCTGTTTAAAAATACATCCTACCATTTCCATGTCTCATTTGCTAAACATCACTTTTACTCAGAAACAGCTCTGACTAATAGTCTATTAGCCAACCAGTCTATGTGAGGTGATCACTACCAGTACGTTCAAGATCATCAACATGATGACTAACAGGTTCAAAATTTTTATTACATCCGGATAGCTATTTAGGCAGGAGCCAGCTGTTGCAATTTTTAGTCTGAAGCTGAACTTGAACACATTCCTGTGTTCTTTCTAAAAAAAAGGTTTTTGTCTTAGAGAACAATGTCTTCTCTTTGAGTAATGCAAGTTTGTTTATAGTACACTGACAAATCCAAGTCTCTTCAAGGTGTGTTGAAAGCATTAAGCAAACATAGATTCAGGACAAACTTTGAAATGTGAAATTTATGTATAAGATAAAAACTGGTGTAAGAAAACATAAAGAAAAATATACGTATGCAAGTGTAATATGCATTGTAACTATATTTATTAGTGACTAAGAGTTAAAGTCAGTTTAATCTAATTTGAATACTGAGAGACTCTGTATGTCAAAGGATTTTTATTTTGCCAAATCCCTTGTTAAATATACTCCTACTCTGATATCCCTCTCTGGAGGAATATTTTCATTTTGCAGCAAGCAGCTGTTAGACATACCTACTGTTGCATGGAAATACATGAAGTCAAAAGGTGGTAGACACCGAAAACCAGCAGACAGACCGTAACTTTTTGACTCATATCACCATGTAGCCAGAAACACAGCTGCAAATGGATTCAGATGTTGCTGTGATCTAATTCATCTCTAAAAGCTGACTGTTTTTGATGTGCTAACACCAAATGGTAAAAAAATGTGGAGGTTTATGATTTAAAGTTTAGTAAATGGTAGAAAAAAAACATAAATCTTTTCATCTTATTTAAACGTACTCATTTGGACATCTTTTGTATCTTCAGGAAATGTGGTGAACTGAACAGTGATTGTTTGGTGGCCCTTTTTTTCTTGGTAGTTATTACCCCGAAAAGCCAACAAGTGCAAATGTGGTGCTACAGCCAAAACAACTTCCAGTGTGAGACACATGCTGCATATCCATAACTTATGCAAATCAAGAAGCACAGTCAAAAATCTAAAATAAACAGATCAACAAGTCATACTGCAAATCAGAAAGATAAGCTGCAAAAAGATAGAGAGATGTGCAAAAGAAAAAGGCACAAAATCCAGATGTTACAGCAGCAGTCCTCCAGGCCTGCAGGGAGTGCTCAGTCATTCATAGAGGGAAAGTTGGAATTGGCTTTGTGTATATAGACAGTTAGCTTCACCTTTAACGTATTGTCAAATGATACATTCCATATCTCCTCTACCTCCCTCTTTCATCATTAATTGAGTTGTATTTTAAGTGACCACGCTCTGCAGGTAATTGAAACTTTAACGGAAGTGCAGTGATTTTCTTTTGCATGTGCTCTCAGGTCTGTGTTTTCTTATTATGAGTTATTAATTTGCTTTTGTAGTTTTGTTTTATTTGTGTACTCTACGAGTCAAAAGTTTCAGAACATCTCATTTTTCATTTTTTAATAATTGAAATTCAAGCAGTTCAAGTCCAATGAACATAATGTACGTTACATAATTGTACAAAAAAAGCAACTTAAAGCTGTTCTGTGTCAATGGAAAGTGATAAAGGCTTGAATGTTGGTGCTTCTAATTTCTTTAGGTGCCCCAAGTTTTCTGGATTACTTACAACCATTTCTGTCATTACTGAGCAGTATTGTACTGCAGAAAGTGGTGTAATGCTATAAAAAGATGAGAAAAAAAAGCATCTAGAGAAAGTGAGACAGACCATCATAAGACTTCTGGCTGTTTAGCCCACGGGAAACAGAGCAGACTGTTTAAGGCTAGTCAGGCTGGATTTGATTGCCGGAATGATGATTTCATTCATCAGCATGATAAATAACGATAAAAGATAAATAAAGACCTGGCAGGTAATGTGTAGAGCTTAAGTCATACTCTGACTTGTTGAGGTGTGGAGCAGGACTTGAACAGCATCTGGATTACTCCTGCTGTTTCTGACCGTGACCATTTATGGGGTTCAGAGGAGGAAAGATGTAGTTAACCATCTCCCAGCCGTCCGCTCTTCAGAGAGAAAGAGAGAGACTTTTGCCACTAAAAGTAGGTCACAGAATCAGCTCCCAAACCGCAGGATAAGGTGGATAAGTGCTAGTGCAGTTTATTTTTATAGTTCTCTTATGTAATATAAGTTAGTTATTTACAGACGAAGACAAGAAAAAAACATAATGTGTGTGTTAAGGTTTGTAAAATAAATCTAGTTATAAATAGATATATTTTTGTGTGAAATCTCACATTCGACAGTGTAGTGAAATAACTGTCTAGAGAAGGTATTTTTTAGATGATCAAAACTGTGCTCTCTGTGGTAAATCTGACATCTAAGATAATTAATGTTACAAACAGCAATTGTATTTCAAAGGAATCAAAACATTACCCTCCTTGTCAAGGTTAAGACAAAACACAAAAAATATATGAAACTCAGTTATTACCCATTGACACAAATATTTCACATACTCACTAAGATATCATCTTTAATGAGAAATGAATGATCTACAATAAACATTATGGATATCTGTGTTACCATCATTGCAATGTAAAACTCCTACTTTCAAGTGTCACCAATGCAGCTGTTAGGACTTCATGTTATTCTCAGATACTTTACATGATGTGTCTCTGGGGGAACAATGTTATCGTCATCAGAATAGAAACCATAAATGGTAAAAATGTTGCTGATTGTATCTGAAACAGTCATTTGACCAGAAAGTACTGAAGGTATCTGAGATATCTACAGCACATATCCAGTTTATGCAAGTTCTAAATTTTCAGGGGACACCAAAGAAGAGACTGAGATAACAATCTTGAATTTGATTGATTAACTCTGTCATTACTCACACAGCCTTTTCATTGTTCAGTTGTCCCCAAGGTTATCTTGTTCATAAATCTGTGAAGCTGTTTAATCATCGGACGTGGTTCCAAACCATGAGGTAGGCTGCTTGGAAAGCCAGCTTACTCGAGAGACACTTTTGCATTTGTAGGAGGTTGAAGCCTGTGTTTGAGAGAGGATTACTGTTAGAGACACTGACCCTCTGACATTTTTTCATTCTGTTTCTATCTGGATTGATGTGCTGTCTGAGCCAGCAAGGTTACTGACATAATTCATCATTCTGAGAAAATATGATCCCTACTAAACCCCCTCCATGATAGACAGGACTCAGAAATTTGTCCCAGTGTTCTGTTAAAATGTTTTGGTTCTTTTTTTGTCTAAAGTGAAAAAAAAAGATTTAGACTGAAAGTAAATGTTTGATACATTTTTTTTACCTGTAAAGCTTGCATGTAAAGATGCAGTCATAGCCTGCATGATAGCAGACACTGCTGACAATCTGCACCCAGGATAAGGGTCCAGATGTTGCACTGTGGGAAAATGACACATTATGTAAGTGTCTCAAACAAACATGACAAGCTGCGCCTCTCGGCTTAGCTCAGCTGTGGTTTCAGATGGCACATTGACCATCAAACACCATTAAGGGACAATTTGTAGAAAGTGGTAGTGTATTTGTACATAGAAACCTGCAGTGAGGTGTACTTGTGACATCACTATAGCAGATGGTAAGGTTGTGTCAGTGGTTGTGGATGAGCTGACCTTGACAGATAAAAGACAAGGTGACCAGATGGTTGTTTCTGTTCAGTGTGATCCCAGTCTGTATGTGTACAACATCTGTTGATGTTTGCAGGCACTGAATCTGCTGTTCTTCTCTTCTGTTTTCCTGTCTTAGTCACATGTTTGAGGACCTTAAAGTATTTTGATTAAGTCAAGCCAACTTTATTTAAAATAGCACATTTAAAACAACCAAGGTTTGACCAAAGTGCTTTACAGAATAAAAGAGAAAACACAAATAAAAATACACCATGATTCATAAAATGAAATTAAATACAAGTAACCAATAAAACCCTAAAATTACAAGTAAAAATAAAATCATAGAATTGTTATGGGATAAAACAGTCAACTAGAATCAAAAGCAAGGAAGAAGAGATGGGTTTTCAGCAGTGTTTTAAAATGTTCAACCATGGGAGCCGACCTTATGTGTAATGGTAAACTATTCCATCTTTTTGGGGCAGCTACCGCAACCAGCTACCCTGGTTTTTAGCCTTGTTTTAGGCACATCCAGGAGCAGCTGGTTGGTTGATCTAAGTGCTCTGGCTGAGGCGTGAACATGCAGCAGTTCACTAAGGTAGGAAGGTGCCAACCCGTTGATAGCTTTAAAAGCCAACAATAAATGTTAAAATTAATCCTGTTTTGTACTGGGAGCCAGTGGAGAGAGCACAGCGCTGGTGCAACATGGTTCCTTTTGTACTTAAACCATTCTTAGATTTCATGCTTTATGTAACTGGAGGATTAACGGTATTTAGAGATTTGTTTTGAAAAGGTAGAGCCTGTCAACACTGGCTGGATTCTCTGGAAATTACCAATATCTTTGTGAAATCTGGACAAAATAATGCACTAATGTTTCAGTGATTATTGGTTGTACAGAGGAAAACAGAGAGCATAGTGTGAGTAAAAAAGGGGTGGGGCAGACGTTTAACAAAAATTTAGTGACAATCTGTGGATGGACAGCTGGATTGGATGGAACAAAAAAACAATGAGAAGTACCCATTTAATGGATGGACTAGGTGGGATGGGCCACTTAACCACAAGACTAAGCCTGGGAAATTTTGTGCACAACATTCATTTGAATTCAACAATCATCATCCATCCATATTATCCCAGACATCCATTTCCTTGAAAGTTTTCCAGCTCCCACTAGGGGGATCCCGAGCCATTCCCAGGTCAGGTGGGATGTATGACCCCTTCAGCAAGTTCTGGGTCTACCAGGGTCCCCTCAAATTTAAACATGCCCAGAACACCTTTAAAGGAGGCCTCCAGGAGGGATTTATATTTCACAGCCGGACCACCTGACCCGTTTGGATGGGAAGGCCCAACAGCTCTACTCCAAGCTCTCTTGATGATGATCAAGCTGCCATCTTTAAGGCTGATCAGCTGATAAATCAAAAGCTTTGTCTTCAAGCTCATCTCCCTCTTCACCACAACAGTCCACTACGATGGTCCCAATCCTGCTGCTCCAGTACCAATAAACAACCTAAAAACACAGGGATTAAAACAGCCCAATCAGAGCAGGGTCAAATAAGTCCAACTACATGCAGGGTTTATGTAATCCATAAAAATAGGTTGCTGAATAAACCCAGCCAGATCAGATCAGTATGCAACCAGGACACTGCTTTATTCTAACTAGAGTTGTGGGTCAGTTCTACCTCATTAAAAGGGTTTTTTTTTATGTTGTCTTGGAGACACACAAAATAAAGTGATTTGATTTGTTTTTCTTATCAAAAGTACAACCAATATTTACTTACCAGTGTTAGTGCAAATCATCCACAAATACAATAAATGACACAATTAAAACTAAAGTTTGAATATTTGCAACAATGTTTCTCACCAAAGCCATGTAAAATGTATCTAAATAAAATCAATAAGATATAGTAACGTTTGAAATGTGATGATTTAACAAGCCTGACTTAATTATTACAGTCAAAGCAACCATGATAAACATTTATTGATACTTACTACCAGTGTTGTGAGCAGCAGTCTGAGTATTGTTTTATTACTCTTTTTTTTTGTATTGGTGAAGATTGTGCTGGTCCCATGAAGTAGTATTCAGTCAAAGAAACTAGTAAGAATTGGAGCATGAAATATGGTGTCCATAAAATCTCTTTACAAAGTGAACAAAATGTTACAAAAGCAAATTAAAAGAAAAATATGTGGAAATTGTTACATGAGGAGTAGATATTGAATTTTTTTTTTAATTCTATTTGATAGGAGAACAAATTTTGTAGGAGAACGCTTTAAGCTTTTCTTACATGGCTGATGTTTTCCTTAGAAGCTCTTGGTTGTCTACCCCACCCTTTATCCAACACTGTCCCTGTCTCCATAAATTTCTAGTGCCATGCATGAACTGACGATTATGACAGTGGATCTCTTCCATACTTTTGCTGAGTCTGCGTATCCAATTTTGTTTCAATAAACCATGACGCACATTGTGCCTTCTTTAGGAGTAGCCATTTTTAGGGGTTCATTTCACAGTACCTCTTTTCATTAACAGGATACCTGGAATACACAAATGCAATGTGATTAAAACTTTGATAACTAATGAGTACATAGAGCACTTCTGATTAAAATATCTCATCAATTGCCTTTGTAATGTATATATTCATCTGTAAAGAAACCTTGTGGACCCATTGTAGTACTTTACTGTGACTGTAGTGTTCTGCTTTGTGGCAGTTCAGGCTGCTTGGGCGCATGGCTGACCCAGATTTCCACTGGCTTCTTGAAAGCTTGTTATTATAATTACAGCTTACATAAATGTGCTGACAGGGAATAGTGGCTTTTGGAAAGTGTCCAAAATGACAAAATGGGGCTCCTGACAGATTCTGCTTTGCTATGTTCAGCAAAAAAGATGAAAATGTTAATGTTAGGGTGATTGATTAGAACAGTGTGGCTGAGGATTAGATACTAGTCAAGGAACTTAGGGCTGGAAACAAAATCCAGCTGTGGAGTTAAAGTCTGTCGAGCCAGAGGTGGTTCAGGTTTAGTGGTCACAAAAAAAAAGAAATCAGAACAGTGGAGATATGATGTTTTATTCCATTTCATTGTCATTAAAATTTTTACAATTTTAAACAAAACTGAAATGAACAGTCAGTGTTTTTGCTATATTGCATGAAAAAAAAGGTTTACATACTGATGGTGATATTGTAGTTTCCAATTTAACTGTGTGTCAAATGTAGCTTAAATGAGGTCTTCTGTAGAGATGTGTTTTGAAGCCTGTTGATGGTAGTCGACAGATTGCAAATGCAGACTCAACCTAATCTTTGGTCAGCCTGGAAAACAGAAAAGAGCTTTACCATTTATTACTTTATATATCTGATATATAAAAAAACAATCACAGTATTAAATAATTTGTTTTTCTGAATTTTAATGTTTTTCTAAAAATAAAGCACTCATTTGTGACAGTTCATAGTTCTTTCCAACAAACCAAGGGCTATTTTGTTTTTCATTTTGCCGATATTACCATATTCACTTTTAGTATAAGCAATTGCGTGCAGTCAAGCTGCAGTGTATGATTTCGTACTGAATCTATGCGTCTTACCTCGTGAGAACAGATGTGTTTATAATGATTTAGGATCGGTATGTACTGCACTACAGTCACAGTTAGGGCTTAACACAGGAAATTGAACAACATTTTTCTGCAGAAATCTGTCTGCAGTATCTGACCTGAGAGGATGTACCCCGCAATTAGCTTCTGTGCATTAACCCATTCCTTTTCCCTCTCGTCTTTTGCTCTCTCCTCAGCAGAGTCATACACTGTGGCAGGCAAAGACAGTACCATTCCTCCATCAGTGGGCTCTGCGCCCCACCAGGCCTCAGGCAGTTCCAGCCCCTGCTCACACTCCTCATCCGGAGGATCACGGCACCCTGTCAGCGCCCTCAAGAAATGGCTCACCAATCCCGTCCGCAAGCTGAGCTCCGATGCCAGGGGAGGAGTGGGAAAGGTGGAGAAGCAGATGTGCAGGTTAGATGGAAGGCAAGCACCATTGCTCCTTTCCCACACTAAGACTCAGCTGGGGCCTCCGGAGTCGCACGATAACTACACCATCCTCTCCTGTGGTGACATGGTGAGACTTACAGACAGTCGTGTGCAGCTCTTTTCATTTGAATTTCCTGCCTGAAACTTTTCACACTTCTAACTTTAGTCTCTGTTTGTATTGAGCAGGTGCGGAAAGACAGTTTGTCGGGTACACAAGCTCTGTCGCCTACACAACTGTCCTGTCAGAGCCATTTATGTGACCTCTTGCAAAGACAAGACGTGGAAAGTCAAGTAATGTCTTTTCTACAATATCATATTCCATATTCAATCTGAAACATTTTATTTTGTTCAGTTTTATTATATATTATGTATATAATATTAATAATATTATATTTATTATATATATTCTCTTCTGTTCCAGTGCACATGCATTTTTAGGGGTTAATTCTGTTTGTTTCCACATGTCATTTGAATCTTCCAGCTGTGCTGAAACTTTTAGGTCTTTCACATCCCTGGGTAGATGTCCATGTGCATTCTTAACATGCAGATTTACAGAAGCGTATGTACTCAAGCATACAGCAAACAATCATTTTCTGTCATATCTACTCTGTACTGAGCTCTCTGTGGGCTTTTCCAGACGTCATCTGGAAGTAATCAACCAGTCTGTAACATTCTGAAAGGGTCAGGTTTAGGGTGAGGGTTGTGCTGTCATATCCAAGCAGCCTGTATTTTGCATTAAAGAGTCAGTTGGTGGAAGCAAACTTCTGGACTGCTGGCTTGACAAGGACATTAGGGCTGGTATTCACTGCTGACGGCACTATTAACTATAATAAAACATTACCATGCAGCATCAGTACAAGACTGCCTTCAGTGTCAGCCCTTTCTTTCTTATAACTGTGCTCTAAATTAAGAGTAGTTTCCTCTTTGGAACACCAAAGACACATCTGTATCACTTCTCCAGTGGCAACAAAACAATTCAAGAAGCATTGGGACATCCTATATCTTTCCAGTACAAGAGAAGCATAGCGGAGTCTGTCAGTCTCCTGTTTTCAAGGTTGCTGCTGCTGTTTGGACACAAGCCATTTCTATAGTTTTTGCATTTTTTTTGTAAAGCTTCAGTTCAAAAAATGTTGTGTAAAATCTCAATAAAAACATAGCAGAAAGACAAACAATCAAGTATTAACCCTGATAAGTGATGCTGCTTTATGAACAATATTAGTTAATTTTTCTAATTTATGACAGCAGAATCTTTCAAAGGCTTGGACTGAACCAAGATGCTGCATCACATTTTCTTTTTACAACACTGGTGCATGTCTGAAAACCAAGGAAACAAGTTTCTTGAGTTTTCTGAGAGAAATGTTGTCCCACTTATGCCTGATAAAGGATTTCAGCTGCTTCAGTTGCTTTTTTTTTCGTAGTATTTGTTTTCGGTTTAGTGAAGACTGGCCCATGTAACACCAGGAGTTTTTACTACAGCATCAAGCATTGGTTTTTGAAAGGGATTTGCAGGGATTTTTCCATTTAAGGGTCATATTTTTTAATGCATTGCTGCTTAAGGCCCTATCTAGTACTGTATAATTTCTACCGAGATACTCATTTACTTAGAAAACATAGTTCTAAAGTAGTTGAAATATTTGCTCAGTAGCTTGCATACGCCCTATCTTCACTTCTGAGAAACAATCAGAAAACGTTTTTACCATACCATACCATACCAACTTTATTTATGAAGCACTTTTACAAACAACCACAGCTGTAAACAAAGTGCTGTACAGGTTTTTTAAAGTAAAATGAAAAAAAAAATGATAGGAAAATACAGACACATAGAAGAAAACATACTAAAAACAATTAAAAGCAAATAAAAGAAAATTAAAGGGAACAAGATCGGGCAAAGAAACTATGTCTTGCCGAAGCCAAAAAATTAAAATGGGTTTTAAGACGCTTTTAAAGGGGAGTTTTTTATGCCTTATCGTGTTATTAGCTTCCTCCAAATTAGCCTGATTTGATTGGTCCTTTGGGGTTATGTAGCATTTTCACTGTTTTGTTGTCCCTGTCAGAGGTTTTTTTGACATGTTGTTATCAAATGTAAAAGGGAATATATTTTCTTCAAAAACAACAAATCAATTTTAATACGTTGCCTTTCCTTCTTTTTAGGGTCTTGATTGTTTGCAAGGAGAATAATCGGCTTTGTTGTCTCCTGAAGAAAATTTGTCTTGATTTTGATACCAAGTCATCAAAATGTATTTGAATCAACATTTTCACTGTGTTCCAACTTTTTGAGAGTCTGGGTTGTAAAGCTGACTTTAAATAGAGGAAAATATTAGCCATTGACCATTTGGCATAACTGAAATCAGACTGAATGGTAAAATCAGCATGCTGCCAGAACAAGAAAAAGCACTGTTAGTGGTTAGTTGAAACCATGAAGCTTTCTCTCTTGTCTGTCGGCTTATCCCACTCCCACGACAAGCCTGGTGTGTCCAACTGGTTAGGACTTGTTGTCCGTGATTTACAGTCCATTTAAGAATTTACAGACTAAGAAAAATCGTGATCAGCCTCTTCCACCTGCTATGCTTAACCACAAAAACCATTACAAAAAAAAAATCGTCTCTCACCAGAAAAGCTGTAAAACAAGCGTGTTTGATGGCCAGCGCAGTTTAAGAGGGGAAACAGTCTAGTTACATTTTAACAAGAGATAGGAATAAATAAAACCTAAACCATAAAGTATAAATTGTTGTAGTTGATAAATGACAGTCCTCACTTTCTTCCTTTCTTTGACTTAGTAACAGCTATGAAATTTACTACTCAGAGTTTAATCCTCAGCAGCTCAATCTTCTAGCTTGGTCCTGTGTAAGTAGTGTAAGAAAGCCTTTTCATGTTTTCGAATGAAAAGTGAAACATTTTGGATTTATATCCGTTAGCTTTCCTGCTGAGAGGATGGAAGAATGACACCACTGATGTTTATGAAACACACCTTGTTATCTTGTTAGCTTAGACTTGCACGGAAATGGCAAATAGCTTTATGTGTAGAAACATAAAAAAGTCGACTTACCAGAACTTCAAGGTTTACAGAATCCAATGTTCTTCACACAGAAAGTCACAGATCTTACACTTGAACTGTTGGCATTAAGACCAATTAGCTTTCTGGTTTCCAGAGGAGCTAACAGACTTCTTGATGATGTAAAATTCCTATGAGAGGAAGAAGCTTTAAGTCGTACAAAAGCAGGCTGAACTCAGCAGTTTTAATTACTGCTGGCTTTTTGATTAGCTTAAATGTATGAATCTAATATGTACAGAATAAATGTATGAGGGATGTCTGCCTGGTGGGGAGGTGAACAGTGGGTGCATCGTGAACAAATTGATACAGGGACTAACCCTGCTAAAGACAAAATTAAACATAGAGAAGTACATATTTGACCCACAGAATTCCTCAACAAAAGGATTATTGCCTATTGCAGAGAGGTGGACTACAAAATATTCTGTGACGACAAGTATTTCAAAAGGATTACAGCCCAATTCACAATGGATTATGTGCTCTTAGGTGGAATTGTTTCACGTCTCTCTGTGTACCTCAACCCTTTCTTCCTGATTTGAAATGTACTGGTGCCTTTTTTGAGCTCCATTTCAGCCTTGACTCGACATGACCAAATATCTGTACTCAAAAGTCTCCTCAGCAGCAAGATAACACATTAAATATCCATTTCTACTCTCAGGTTACGGAGAGTTAGGGACAGGATGACTTTCCAAAAGGGATCAGTAAAATTACCCTTCTTTAGGAACCTTCTGGATTTTAAGCAGTTTTACAGATGTGTAACTGGCTGGGTTAGAGGACACCAAGGATTTGGTTTGATGATTATAGATGGTGGTCAGACATCTCTGTACACCGTAATAAGTAATGTGGTTAAAGAAAAAAAAAAACCAAGCAAAAAAGTCACCTCAGCAAGTCTGGCACATTATTCTATAACGTTATTAGATAATCATCATTTTATAACAGCTTTTTGGTGTTGTAGACCAAGATTTAGTATTTCCGTGTCCAGTTTGGTGATATGGCCCTTCATTTAACTCACAGTTCAAGTTATGGTGCTTATACTTATACTGCATTTCTGAAGACACTTTTTTAAGAGGTAAAGGAAACTCTTTTAATTGTTGAGATGGTTTTATCTTTAGCTGTACATTCCATGTTTAAGCTCATCTTGTGTTTTTAAATTCAGAGTTACACCTGAAACTGCAGGTATTACATACAAATGTCAGAGTAATAATAATGATAATCAAGAACCTTGAAATGATACTTAAAGTCTTCGTGTAAACAAGCTGTCCATTGGGAGTCGCTGCCAACCAGAACAGGATGTCTCCTGTTACATAAGATGTTACGGTGTCAACCTGCTAAAAGCTGCACTTTCTGTTTGTGTGTTTCAGAGTCAAAAATCCAGTGACAACAATCTCAAAGGAGGAGACAGCTGCACCGTGGATGATGACTCAGCCAGTCAGTTATCTGCTACCGTGGACAGCAAGGAGGAGAGAGACATTGCCTTAGAGAAGAGCTTGTACGTTTTTACCTCTACATTAAAGGAGCAGTTTGAGATTTTTTTTTTACAATTCTGCCAGTTTGCTGTTCCATAGAGTTTTAGATGAGGAAATGGATTTCATGCCTGCATGGAATATACAAGCAAAGGCTACACTCAGTTTAGCATATTATATGTAGAGATGCCAGGAAACTGCTGCTAACACCTAAAGCACACCGGTCAACAACTTATAATTTGCTTTTATTCTTGAAATTAAAAAAAAAAAAAAAAAATCACAACTTTGATTGATGCTCTAACATTACCATGCTGCCAGGTGTTACTCCAGGACCCCAGGAGTTGCACTTGTACAAGTTTAATTTTTGTAAAGATTAAATTATTGAGCTTTAAAGTGTTAGAAGACTGATTGTCCCACCTTTTAACAGAGGTAGGCTAGCTCTTTGCCAATTGTTGTGAGTTTTTTGTTATGCTAAACCAACTGGTTACAGCTATGAACTATACAGACATGAAAGAAGGTCATGTGTTACATAAAAAACACCATCTAACATTCACCTAGATTTCAGACCTTATCTTGTTGTTCAAATCATGATTTGCCCGTGCTGTCTTTCTTTCTTTCTTTCTTTCTTTCTTTCTTTCTTTCTTTCTTTCTTTCTTTCTTTCTTTCTTTCTTTCTTTCTTTCTTTCTTTCTCAGATATGTGCTCACAGAGCTGGTAGAGACGGAAAGGTTGTATGTGGAAGATCTTGGACTTATAGTACAGGTGTGTGTCTGTCTCCTACTTGAGATGACATTTCTTTATCAGCAGCATCCTGCACATTCAGGCCTGAAATGACAGAACCTCTTTTATTTCTCATTATGGTATCTTTTTATACATGCAGGGCTACATGGCCACTATGGCCAATCAGGGAGTTCCAGAGGACATGAAAGGAAAAGACAGGATTGTATTTGGGAACATCCACCAGATTTTTGACTGGCATAAGGAGTGAGTCAGAACGTCCTTTCAGTCTTCATTCCACAGTTTACACTTGGTTTCTTAAGCACCTTACGTTTCATGTTTATTCAGCTTTTGTCATACCCCTTATGGATGTGTGTATGCTGCCTGTGTGCGTGTGTGTGTGTGTGGGTGTTTTGGCCCCATGACCGGTCCGTCCCCTCCTGACCCGTCTCTGCTTCATGTCACACAGTTATTTCCTGGGAGAGCTGGAGAAATGTGTGGGGGATCCAGACAGTCTGGCCCAGCTCTTCATCAAACATGTGAGTGTACAGATCAGTGAGTAACAGAGTTCGGATGACGAGTTTCTTTTTTTGGTCTCTGCGGATGTTTTTAAGTACAGTTGGAGGCTGAGGCCGTCACACAGATCAGACCTCAGGCTTTTGTAAAATTTTGGCTCCCTGCCATCCAGATGAGTCCTCATGTTGTAGATTTTTGTTTGAATGTCGACTGCAGAGTAAATGCTTTCGTCGTGATGTGGATCAGACCACAGAACCCTCAAGGTGACAATCTGTCAAGGTACTTGCAGCAACCATGTGTGAAAATGAGCAGGAATTACAGATCTCAGGGCGCTAAAGAGATATTAAAAAGTACCATTTTTATACAGAGCTTCATAGTTTTCTATGTGAAAGCTAAGTTAAAACCAATCTCCTCGAATTTATCCAGGTTTAATTTGATTCAGTAACATGAAATAACGTTACATGGATTGTCACAGTGCACTTCCACATCAGTGTGTTGTTTCGCTAGAGCAGAAAAACCTGAAGAAATGTTTGAAATATGTGTCGTTTTATTCAGGCTTAGCTTCTCTACCTGCCTCACTCGGTGTTGCCTAATTAAGCAAAATCAAATCAAACCATTCTTTCTCAGCCACTGGAACTATTTAATGAGGCAAAATCCCTGGACTGATTTAATGAAACTCTCAGGAAAGACCTTGAGAGTCATGGAAACACTCCTGACCTGAGTGTGGAAGCTCTTCAGAAGCTTAATTCTTGTTACAAATGATTTGTAATAAAGGTGACGTGAGTTTTTCTGTTTCTAATAAATTCTTGCATTTCCAGGAAAGGCGTCTGCACATGTACGTGGTTTACTGTCAGAATAAACCCAAATCAGAGCACATTGTCTCTGAATATATTGACACCTACTTTGAGGTCAGTAAACTTTTACACATCTGTCAGGTTTTTTTATGGAGCTCCTTGAACACTTTCTCACCAAATTTTCTGTGTGTTATTGTTTCCTGACAGGAGCTCAGACAGCAGCTGGGTCACAGGCTACAGCTCAACGACCTGCTCATCAAACCTGTTCAGAGGATCATGAAGTACCAGCTGCTGCTAAAGGTTTGCTGTTTAACACGACGAAGCCTCTCACTGTTATCAGCAGGTTGTCCTCTAGTGCTGACGTCAGTGCATTCTGGAATAAGCCACAACATTTACTTTGACTCTAAAATAAGTCATTTGTTTTTAGTTCTCACAGAATAAACTAAATAAAGAATCTTGCAGTTTCTCCCAAAGAGATCAAAGCTTAATTTCTCAATCGTCATATCAAATCCTTGTGAAAGTAAAAATTCTTGAGTGAATTTCTTGAATTGAGGCTGAAAAATTCCTGTGTAGTTGAGCATATTAGATTTATGTGGTCAAAGACGGAGTTTATTCTGAACACAAATATCAGCACCCCTCCAAAGATATTTCTTAACATGGAGTACAGATTTATTTATCTTAACTTTATCAGTCTAAAAAATGAGGGCATCTGGGATCAATTAGCCAGCTGTCTCTTTCTCTTTTGGATCCTGTTCAGTCTGCTGTGTAGAAGAGTCTGCAGAAAGTCACGCTCTCTGTAGGGAAAAACTGAAGAAGAGAGTCGTTCTCTTGTGTCTCTCCTGTTCCTGTTTAATGTTGGCCTATTTACGTCACTCTGAATTAAAGGTTATGTTTCTTTTCAAATGCTTCTCATCCTGGCCATATGACGCTGTCATCCTGGATGAGATAAAGTTCAACTCAGCGTGTTGGCGGAGTGATACAGCTGCAGAACTGTAAATGTCTTTGTTTTATTGTTTATTAAAATCTTTTAAACTCTGATTTTCTGACAGGACTTCCTGAAGTACTACAGCAAAGCTGGGCGGGATGTTGAGGAGCTGCAGGTGTGTTTTAAAGAGAATATTCAGAAATATCAGATACTTTATCACCAAACCTAATACAGACTGAGCTACTGCCACCTTAAAACAGTTCATCATAAAGAAAGGGTTTGTTGGTGAATGATTGTGTCAGACTGCTGTAAACCAGTCATTAATAGTTACACTGTTAGTCTTTGTCTCACTAATTTACTCACTGATGTTTGTCTTCTGTCAGATGGCAGTGGAAGTGATGTGCTTTGTGCCAAAACGCTGTAATGATATGATGAATGTGGGTAGGCTCCAAGGTTTTGAGGTGAGATACCGATTCACATTGTCCTTTTATTCACAACAAATCATGTATTGATATCCAAAATGACCTGAGGTTTGTGACGATGTCTCCCCTCTGCTTCAGGGGAAAATCACAGCTCAGGGGAAGCTGCTCCAGCAGGATACTTTCCTTGTCAGTGAGCAGGAAGGCGGCCTCCTGTCCAGGCCAAGGGAGAGGCGGGTCTTCCTGTTTGAGCAGCTGGTCATCTTCAGTGAGCCGATAGACAAGAAAAAAGGCTTCTCTTTGCCTGGGTACACTTTTAAAAACAGTATCAAGGTACCAGCAACACTGTTTTCTAAATCATCATATATGAAGCTCTGTGTTGTCTCTTCATGTCTGATGCCCCTCCTGTGTGCCTCAGGTCAGCTGTTTGGGCATGGAGGATCACTCTGAAGAAGATCCATGTTGTATAGCTCTGACATCCCGTGGGACCAATGGCAGTTTGACACGCTTCATCATGCAGGCCTCATCTCCGGTTATACAGGAAGCTTGGCTCAGTGATGTAGTTCAGATCTTAGAGACGCAGAGGAACTTCCTAAATGGTACCAGACTTCAAAGTTTCTCCTGCAATAGCAAAGTTCACTAGTTTCTTTGTACATTCAAGTAATGTTACACCTCTTCCTGTACCTGGCAGCCCTTCAGTCTCCAATTGAGTACCAACGCAAGGAGAGCAAGTCAAACAGTCTGGGCAGGAACATGAAGTCTCCAACAGGGTCAGCATGTAGCTTCAGACCTCACTCCTCTGCATCCATGGACCGGCGTCAGCAGCCCTGCCTGCTCAGCTACAACACCTCGCTGCCCTCTCTGACACGGCACAGCCCATCCTTTGAGGTGAGGCACAGCAGAGGGACACCCGGTGGACTGACCTGCAGCCTACATAGTATTCAGGTATATCATAACCCCTTCACATGGGGAACGTTGCTTTAAGTTCTAACATCAAAAGGTTTAGGAGTGCTGGTGAAGCGTAGTGCTCGAGGTCCCCCATCTCAACTTGAGAGGGCGGCTCAGGTCTGAATCCAGCCTGCATGTCACTCTCACGCTGTTTCCTGATCCGTCCACTATCCTGTCCTCTCCAAATAAAGACATAAAGAGCACCCCCACCCAACTCAAATGGATAAATAAGTAAAAATTAGAGTTCACAAAAAAAAAATCACAATTTATTGCTCATGACAATCAAGTTCAGAATTATTGTTTTTATTAACAAATAGTTATGAGTAAATTGTTTACAGCTTCTCCTAGCTGAAGGTAAATTTTGGTTTAATTTAGCTTTTATGTTTTTATACCTATGCATTATTTTTGCAGACACACCCACAGCACTTTGACCATTTTTTTAGTTAAAAAAAGAAACACAATTAAAGTTTATTCAACTGTTATATTTTTTGCTGATCTGGTTCAGGGTACACATGTTCTCTGCTTAACATTCTCACAGCTATGAGTGAATCAGAGTATACCTAAGATGCCTCTGTCCCTGTGTCAGCAGCTGAAGCCTTGTGTTGTCGTGGTCCCTGATGATGAGGGGAAATGACTCTCGAGCTGCCTTTGTTTAATATCCTGTTGTTGTTTCTGTGTGGATTTACAAACGTAACGGGGGAGCTAATCTGCACCCGGTGTCAGTCAGTCATTCAGTTCAAAGAACCACTGACCTGCTTCTTTATCTTATCATCTCAGGCTTCCACACATCACATCGTTCTTATGAGAGGTGCTACCTGGCCTGATTCCACAAAGTCACTGTCGTCCTTGTTTCCCCCCAGAGTTGTTTGGATCAGTCGTGTTTCCATCCTGTTTTATACAAGCAGGAACTCTGGAAGGTTTCCCATGTAGCTAAATTTATTTCTTCTTCGGTGCTTATCCATCAGGGACGGGTCTTTGTAAGGCTTTAAATATGGAACATCTGTTTTTGATACGTAGAGTAGAAAAAATTAGAGGTTGGGAACCTTGGAATAGTCAATTTGTTCAACAGCTTTTGTAAAAACTGAAATGTTTAATCACTTAAATTTGGTCAGGGTCACCCAGTTAGACAAGTACTTAGTCATCAACCAGTAAGCCATGGCTAAATGTTGTTAAATGACACTTCCCATTTTAGTTAAAGCTTGGCTGATTCTTTGAGTAATTTCTTTCTTTCTTGTTTTTTGTCTTTTGTCTTTCTTAAGGTTGGGGCAGAAAAAATAGAAATTAAAAAATGATGTTTTTTCACTGATTCCTAATTCTCAAAATTACTTTTTTAAAAGTCTGAAATTAAAGTTGAAATTTTACAAATATACAAAAAATATATATTGTCCCAACCTCCAAAATCATTAGTCCTTATCCACTGGTATAATAATGTTATCTGTCACTCTTTTCTCCTAGGGTGTGACTGCCAGTTTCCAGGCAAGCACATTAAATGAGAGCGGGGTTTATTCAACACATCAGCCAAACAACCGGGATCAACAGGAGTGATCTGGGAAGAGTCATGGACTTTGTTTTTTTGTTTTGCATCAGGAGAGACTCTTCAGACTCATAGGTTAATGTGTCTTCTCATGCAGTCAGTGGTGCTCTGTCACACGTATCTCACTCTTCCTGTCTCTGTGTGTTGTCCTACATTTTCCTCGTAATAGCTACTTCTGTGGTTTACAGTTACCTGGATTTGGTCCTGTGTAATGATCGGAGTCTGACTGTGTGTATACTCCACATACACATACTTCTACAAAGAGAGTAGATGAAGTTAAATAATGGAAAATAAAGCATTACAGAAACTCCACTCCATGTTGTAAATGCATAGATTTCTTACTTTTTCCAATGAAAATTCCTTGATGGATATTTTTGTAATGCATAATATTTTCACAAGAGACCAATTACTCCCTGTTCCCCAAAGACCTAAGATCTCAAATCCCTGTACGCAGCCAAACAAGACCCTGTCCTCAGATAGCTGCGTCGTGGGGATCTAAAACCATCTGAGCTCTATGTTTGCCTGTGCATTCCCAGCAGATCTGTCTATTCATCTGTCTCTTTTCCCTGTGGTGAGCTATTTTAACTCTGCCATTGTTTGAGGTTTATCTGAAGTAACGCATTGAAACATGACCAAGAATCAAGCGGAAAGAGGAAAAGGGAACAAATATAAAATCAGAGGTGTATATCTGTCACTGTCATCTGCAGTGTACACTAATCTCATGTGGGATCTTATCAATGAAACTCTTTGACATGTGTTGTTCTGATACACGCACTCTCAGAATTAAAGACAACCTATGCTATACTTGTCATGAGTTTTCTTCCAAGAACAATTTTTGAGTTCCTGTGTGTTCCAACATACAACAGACTCCTGGACAAAAACAGGTAAGAAGTACTCAAACAGTTAAAGATAAGAAAAACTCAGACTCCTTTAAATCTGGTTGTTTTGCACACCTCTGCAGCGTTTTAGTCTCTTTTTGATGAAACAAACTTTAATTTTCGTATTAAGCTACTTTTGTTAAAATTAAGCTTTATTTTTTCATTTTATTCTTTCACTGCACTTTAAATTGGAGTGATTCTCCAAGATGTGTCCCAGTGAATAGGAATATTACAACTCTGATGATGATCTAACTGAAAACCTGATATGTGACTGTAACAATTCAGGTCTGGACAGAGAACTTTTTGGTATACAGAGCCCTCTAGTGGTTAATTTGTAGACACTCACGCTTGTGTGAGTCAAACTGATGCTACATAACTCAATAAAGCTGGGTTGCCAATTCGTTTAAGAAACCTTTTGAGCACATTTAATGAAATTTTCTTTACATCTATTAGTGTTTGAATGCAAATCAAATTAATAAAGTGACATTAAACAAAGCTAAGTCAGTTTGTAAGTAGATAAATCTATATCCATCAGTATGATGGGTTGTGTAAGGCATGTTATAGTTACAAACTTTTCTTTTCCCCTGTGTTCAGGGACTTCATCTTCATGTCTCCTAAAAGTTGTTTATCTCAGTTTATAAGACATACTGAGAGCTCAGCGGCTCAACATACATCATCCCTCACACTTTGTACACACTTCCCCCCTTTACAAGGCTTATGTTCAACGCTACATACAGGACAAATGAGTGAGAAATGATCTTGTTCAGCTTGTTTTTTTTATCAGGGCATCATCAGCCGAGATGAAAACTGCTACATTTGAACTTTGATCCTGACTCTTCTCTCAGTGATCACTTCTGGGTCCATTCAACAGATCTGAAATCAAAGCAGTGACAGAAGCCAAATTAAATCAGTGGGGGGATTATAAAGCTTATAGGCAACAAAAATGTTCCTCATTGTGTCTGTTGTCAAGGGAGAATATGCTGTTAAATACAAAAAAAATGGCAAAAAAAAAAAAAGAGAGAGAGAGAGAGATCCATGCTCTTTTTCTCATTCATTGGGTTTTTCGTCTTTTTTTTTTATTTCCAAATAATCCTTTATTTTTGTAGTTTGTATAGTAAGGTCTCATCCACTCAAATTACTCACATACCAGGCACTAAAGTTCACCGTCGGCCGACTTCCTGATTATTCTTATTTTTGTGATGGAGAAATGTGAAACATTGTTAAAACTAGCTAGAAAAACTAACTAAGTCACAGTAATTCCTTTAGGTTACTAAAACTACACTATTCTGAAAAAGGGCTTAAAGACTGCAAAACGGATCTCCCTTTTGGGGAATTTATATGAATGATAAGCACTCAATTGCACTAACAACTTTTGACTGTAGCAAAAAGAAGCTGTTGGAATATATTTAACCCTAGACTTCTGACAATAATCTTTGTGGGCAGTAAAAACAAAGATGTTTCCACAGACCTTTTTATTCCTCAACACCTGAAATAAATGATAAAACTGATGTGACAGGATGACTCAAACCTGTGATTTTTGGTGAGGCAGGCAAGTAAATTTCCAGTGTAATACAATAAATATAAATATTTGTTTCTTTAACAAATTCAGCTCATCTATAGACCTGCTGACAGCTGCAAACCCAATACAAGAAAAACTTTGAACACACATCTACACAAAAAATATCAATGTCAGGTTGTTCCTGTCCACAGGACTGACGCTAAACAAATTTAAAAAATGAAAGCAACAGCTCGAAACTTCTCTGGAAAAAAAAAAGGGTTAAAATAATTTTCTGAACATTAAGACAAATCTGAGGGTGAATATCTGGCACCTCTTTGCTAAAAACAAATGACTTTTAAAATTTCATTTGACTTATTAAACCAAGGGCGCCATCTAAAGGCCATGGTGTAAAAGAACAGCATCATCACTTCAGGCATGAGTGTATCAGTCTTTGATTCACACAAACTCTCCTCAGATGAAAGGAAATGAAAAAAGGACTTGTTTCGTTGTATTGTTGACTTTGTTTCACTGGGTATCGCTCGGTTACTCCTCTCATGCTCCGACTACTCAAACTGTGTCTCAGTGAGTCATTTCATCATCATGCTTTCATTAAATCTGTCTTGAATCAGTGTTTGTGTTTGATCTCTTCTTTTCTTCTCTTAAAAGGAGAAAAAATAAACATGCACTTTGGTTCACTCTACTTCCCTCTTCAGGCAGCACGTTAAGATGCAATCATCATCAATGTTACTCATCAGCTATGCAGGACAGATACACATCTTTAGATGTTTGAAACATGGCGAACAACAGACAGCAGCAGACAGGAATAAACCAGGTCGCATCAGATTTTTAGGACCAAACCTTCAAGTGACACAGAAGACTGGGGGCTTAATGAAGGGGCAGCAAAACCAAAACATAAATAGAGCCAAAACCTTTGGCACAAAGAGCGCGGGTACCACAACTGGAAAAGTTCTGGACCGTTCTTCATGTGGCATTGGTGAGAAGGGTACCTATGCTCTGTGTGTACAGGATTGTCACTTTCAGGAAAGTGTCTTTTTGTTCTTGCTAAGGCCCAGTCCTCATCTGCAGGCGCCCCGATGTCACTATTGCTTTTCCATGCTTCTTGTTGGATAGTGCAAATTGAAGGACACACGAACCCCTTCCTCCTTCATCCGCAGACTACGATAACAAAGTGACTCAGACCGTACAGATGCTACCATGTTTCCCCAAAGCTCAACAAATTAGGGATGTCAAGCCAGATAAAATTTGACAGACAAAAAGTTAAATCCCTTTGTAACTTTACGCTCATGAAGAATATGCTGTAATTGAACTGTGTAAACAAGAGGATGCTTTCACTCAAAACTTTCATACTTGACTTCTTCTGACTACACTGAATAACAACACACCAGAAATTCAGTGAAGCCGGAAATCTTTTCCCAAGGTTTTTGGAAAAAGAAAACCATACAGTTGTCTGAAATCTTATCTGACGGGATGCGGTGGGGGGAACGTCTTTGGCAACTCAGGAAGAGCAGAGGAACCCTCAGGATACAGGGGAAAGAGCTAATTATGAGTCAAACACTGGAATCGGTTCTTGAAGAACAGGAGGCCGTTTTTCGTGTGTGTGGCGTCAGAGGAGGCTGGTGGATAACGATACTTGGCGTAAGTCTTGTCGCTCTCCGATTGGCTGACCCAGGGGAGTTTTATTTTGGTGGCATGATTGACAATGACATCATCGCAAGAGCCAACATGGAGGGATCCCAGGCCATCGATGAAAAACTCTGAACAGACACAAACAGAAGAGTCAGAAACATTTAAGACATCCATTAAAGTCTTTTAAATAAATTGTTATATATATATATATATATATATATATATATATATATATATATATATATATATATATATATATATATATATATATATATATATATATATATATATATAAATATATATATATAAATTTATAAATATATATATATAAATATATAAATATATATATATATATATATATATATATATATATATATATATATATATATATAAATATATATATATATATATATATATATATATATATATATATATATATATATATATATATAAGATTTTATAAGATATATTTATAAGATTTTGAATAATAACTCCTTCACAGCAAATGTTGACAGCTGCCTGTAGATAATAAGAGGTGCTCTTTGTTTGCTTGATGTGCTGCTTTTTTGTATTTCCAGAACCTTAAAAGTAAAACAAGCTGGAGATTTTTTGGCCCTTAATTAAATAAAATAAAATTCAATTTGATGAATGCATTTTGTGTAATCACAATGAAGCACAGATTTTGTGGTACTTGCATTTACTGATTAATTGGCTTCACGGTATAATTGCTTTGCGGGATTATCAGCACAAGATATCATCTCAGAAACAGGGAATAGATTTGAATATTTAAACCATGAATTGTTTGAACAGTTTTCAGCCAGTCAGGACTGTAAATCTGCTGGATTTTACGATACTTAAATAAAGGTAATAATGATAAAACCAGCTTTTAACTTTTACTTATAATGTTGTATAATTCATCATTTCATTTAAGTCATACTTTAACTGTAACTGTGACTTACCCAGGTGAGCAACCCTGGCAAGGCGGGGGTCAAAGCCGACCTGCTGCACTTTGTCGGTGCGAGCCAGGAAGAAGTTGATAACCCCGTCCGTCACCACGCAGTTGGGGAATCCTTGGATGACGTGGTGAAACCCTCTCCGCATGTGTAAACAGTCTCCATCCTCCTCTCCTGGCTCAATGGAGATGGTCTGTCTGTAGGTGGCTGTGTAACCTGTGGCCTCTCGCACTGCACCACCCACCTAAACACAAACAAACTGATGCAGCTGACATTTCACAAAAGCACATCAACAAAACAAACACACATCTTATTCCTCACCAGGTCCAGAGTTGTTCTCTCTAAAACATCCACAAGTTTCTCCAGCTTGGTGTTGGCTGTGAAGATGAAGTCGTCATCCACCCACAGTACGTATTTTGTGGTCACCTGGGAGACAGCCAGGTTCCGTCCCGCAAACCAACCCTGAGACGCATGAAACAGAGCTCTGAGCACAGGAAACGCCAACAGAGACTAAAAGATTAGAAAATAAAAGACTTCTTTCTTTACTTTACCTTTCCAAAAGGCATTATGTAATGTTCGATGTAAGGCCCGGAGATGGTTTTAGGATTTTCACTGTCATCAGCAATTACTATGGTGACAGTGGGATAGTATCTCCTCACACTGTCGATGAGATCTTGGAGCTTATTGTAGCGGAGGAAGGTCTTTGTCGCTATGGTAACAAGAGCGCTGACGTTGTACTCTGTACAAACAGAAGATCAAACATTATTAATTTTCTGAATGATACTAAAAAATACACTACCAGACAAAAGTTTTATAACACCTCAACTTTTCTGGGTTTTTATTTACTGCTGTACTCAAAGCTGTTGTCCTGTGAGCGCCTGTTACATGACTTGACTCGCAGAAACGTGTCTTCTGAGTCTGTTGCAGCCTCTCCCTGTCAGATTTTCCCACAGTTTCTGAGCGTCTTTAGCTAGTGAAAAAAACTGTACTCACTGACACCTTGACTTTCTTTGCAGTTTCGTTGTAGAAATGTACTGTATCTTGAAATGTTATGATGGTCCATCTTTCTTTTATTATTAACTCACTCTTCTTGTCATTTCCAAACATTACACTACTTCTGCAGGACAATACTGTTCAATAATGATAGAGATGGTTGTAAGTAATAAAGAAAACTTGGGGCACCTTTAGGAATTGGTAGCACCGACTTTCAAGGTTTGACCAATTTCTATTGCTTTAAGTTGTGAAATTACTTTTTCCCCCTAATTCTGAAATGTTGGGTAATATTACCTTTTTAACCTCTAGCAGTTCACCACTTACCTTTGTACCATTTCAATTTATTCATTGGACTTGAACTCCTTGAATTTCAATAAAAAACTGGAAAAGTTGGGGTGTTGAAAACGTTTGTCAGAAGGTTAGCTAAACGTTGTACGGTGATTGTTTGATGGCACGTTTCCAATCAGTGTCAGTTTGTAATGGTTTACCTCCTTTGGATCCTGTGTTATATAGTTTAGGAGTTACACCGTGATGGATCTTGATGGTGAAGACAGCTTGATGTCCCTCTGTCTCAAATTGCACTAAAAAACAAAACAAAATAACTTTTAGTTTATTTTATCACAATAACAGGATTGATTTTTGACTCCTCTACTGTTTTCATTTTTAAGACGGACAGCCCTTGAAAAAAAAAAAAAAAAAAACTTAAAGATAAAAAAAATCAAGTTACCTGATTTCTTGTCAGAAACTGAAGTAAATTTAAGTATTTGGAGCATCAGTTTGATTTTTGGGAATAAAAGTACCAATCTAATTTCCATTTGTCCAAAGCTACTGCCATGTAGTTACGCTTGGCATGACGACTGGAAAACATCTGATAGTAGTCTAAATAATGTCTTGTTTCTTTTTATGCCTGGGAACCGATCATTAAGGTGACTCAAAGAAAACAGCTTACGAAGCTTTGTTAGGTCTTTTTCTCTTGATCCAGTTTTGCCAAGATTGACTAGAATAAGTAGATGATAACCATAGATACATGTTTTCAATGAAGACAATGTAAGGGAAATAAATCCACTTAAGTAGTTTTTATCTGAAAGGAAACAAAAACAAAGTCAAAGAGCAACTGCTCTGAATGACAACAGATCTCACAGCGCTCCACAAAAAAAATAAGAATCAGACAATGGAGGTTATGTTTTTAAATGCACCTTATGCAATAGATGGTGAGATGTACTTTCAATGAACCCACTTTGAAAACTTTGGGAGTTTCAGCTGGGGACATGATTATCAGAAAGTAAAGAAGGAAAATTACTGGCTAAGACAGAGGTTGGTATTTCAAGGGGCTCACCTGTGTCTGCAGTGCTGGGATGGAACAGTGTGTTTGTGTAGGTGACAAACTGAAGCTGACGGTTCAGGTTGGGCAAGAAGTGGCTTGACAAAGTCATGTGCATCTCGCCATCGCCTTTGATTTGAACTCCTTGTACATCTGCAGCCACATTTATGGTCCCCAGTGTGGCAGTGATGTTAATCTGCAACAAGAGAAAAACAGGTGGATGCAAACAAGCCAAGTTTTTTTTATACATAATCATTCATATAGAGCAGCCCCAAACTGCCCCAGAAGCCCCTCACAGAAGCGGTGTAGTGGCACAATCCACTCACGGTCTTAGCACACTATGTGTCTGGTCTTTGAGGAAGTGAATTAGTTCTCTGAAGTCCCCAACTACAGAGTCCTACTTTCTCTCTGGTCACAGGTTTGAGGACTTGTCTGTGGTCTCTGGGTTAAGACTCTCTAGCTGCTCCATCTGTGCCCTATCAACCCTCCAAATGGACACTGCACACAACACTCAGCAGTGTCAACAGATAAATAAAATGCTTATAACTCAGTAAAATTATTCACTTAACACTTGATCAGAACTTATAGTTTACTAGGTATTTTAAAAATAATAAAAACTACAAAAGTTTGTAACTGAAAGTAATGACAATATCTGATTTAAAAATTAAGTTTATATCCAGAGACTAGCTTAACAGCGTCCAAAAAAAGCTGTTTTCTTGTACTAAAAGGTGTTTGGACTGCAGGCTGAGAGGTTATTCCAGGTCCACTGAAAAAAAAGGACAAAATAATGCATTGGCATGTTTTGTTCTTGCTTTTGGGTCAGTAGACCAGTCCCTGATGCTTTCTGGGTCCCAGTGGGCTTGTGATACAAGCATGTTAGAGATGGATTTGGGCACTGACACACAGAGAAACTCAAACCACAGGAGAAAAGTTTTAATATGAATCCTTTGACCGACAGGTAGACACTAAGGCTGGGACGATATGATATTCTCGCGATTCCATTCTATTATGATTTTTTTGGGGGGGGGGCTGATTTGATTTAGATTGTGATTCTATAATACTTAAGATTTTTAGTTTGCTTTTTTAACACCAGGACATGTGAAAAAGTTAAATGATGATGATAATGTCTACAGACTATATCAGGAGCCATATTGTCCCATAAAATGCACATCACGTGAGTCAGAGAGAAACATTTCACCCTCTGCTGGAGAAAAGAGGTAACAATTTTTCTCAAGTCCAGTTTATAAACAAAGACCAAAATGAAGAATTTGAATTTGAATTTTTTTTTTTTTACAAAGAATCCAGATTTTGATATTGTCAAACAAAACATCCCCATATATATAATTTTCAATTCTTTTCTCCCACCCCCAGTAGACAGTGTAAGAAAAGGATAGCGGATCGCTGAAATATGCCCTAATGATTACAGACAAACTGTTGTACTCACTGAGTAATGGTCTCTGGAAAGGTCATGTAAGGCCAAGCCTGAAAGCATATTGTAGCAAATAAAAGTTAGAGCACCACAATGACTTGTTTTTATCTATCTCATTTGTATTCAATCAAACATTTGTCTATTGATTATGGAGGGGGTTTTGGTATATCCTCCAAGGGAAATCAATCATGCTTTTAGTACTGATTACCAATTTCTGCGGCTTTTACAAAGTCATCTAATCAAGCACACTAACACCGTACTACCACAGATTTGTCTGTCTCACTGTTTCTGAGCTCTCACCTGGGATGATGATTGTTTTCAGGGGTCGTACTTCCACGCCCTGTGTTGGATACTGCAACGGATTGTTAGCCTCTGCAATTATAAGAACATCTGCAGGTGTCTGTGACCTGTGAGGGAAAATGATGTGAACATAGACGTGAAAAGATTAAACACTTAAAATCCAGTTTTCCTCTTTGAAAACACTTCAGCTGACTTAAGCAGGAGCCAATAATATCAAACCATGCCAGCTTGTGATTTGTTCTTAGATGGAGAAAATACTGCTGTACAGAAAGGATTGAATGTTTCAGGTTTTACGGCAGCCAGTGTGTGGACAGAACATGATTAATAAAAGTTTTCCATTCTGATCTTCACAATACTTTTGCTGTGTTCTGGGTTATCTCAAGATGACAGAGGGAAAGAGACACAACTGTCTTCACCGAAACAATCCAGAGATAGTTTACACTGGATGAATAAGACCAGCCTAGTCAGTCAATACACACCTTTTCTGGAAACTCTTATACTCTTTGGCCCGTCTCCTCTTTATTTCTTCCAGCTCGGAGGCCTCAAAGGCAGTGTGAAGCGGGTGTGCTGACACCCGAGGGAACAGGAGCTGGGTGAAGGGCAGATTTACTCCTCCACTCTCACCCTCACATATGCAGCCGTTACGCGCCAACAAGCTGCACAAAGCAGAGATGAATGTTGGTCGAACAGTCCAGTAGAGGAATGGCAATGGTTATAATAAGGCTCTCGGCTTACACCTACCTCGCCACGCTGTCCCTCACATGAAAAGGGATGTTATCTAATCTGTGGTCCGGCTCTGGCAGCTTCTCCTCCAGATGTCTTTCTACTATCAGCCCCGGCCGCTGCCACACATCCACTGTGGTGTAAGCCCTGGTGGGCCATGAGTGGAGAAGGGCAAGTACCAGCACCACAGACACCAGGATGGCAAGCAACACAGTCTTTCTCAGGGAGCGCATCCTAAAACCTGCAACATACAGATGTTTACTAAAATATCAGTCATCTAATGTTATTCTAGCAGTTATTATTAGGCTGTATCTCATGAGAGACACTGAATACCAACACTGCTATAATTTACCTACAGACACTCAGCTTGGATCCCCATACAGAAGGTGATTATAATGTGCTGATACAAGTAGAAAAGCAAAACCTCAAGTATGGTGTTGCTCCTTTGAGACTGAAAGCAGAGATGACCATTTGTTTTGTTATTCTATCATTTATTTTGCTTTGCCAAAACAACTTAGATCAAAAATGATTGTCACTGGATCACTGCCAAGTAACACTCACATTTTCTTGCTTGACTTTGTACAAAGTACATCAGTAGACTTCTGTTTTAAAGGAACAAATAGATGCTTGCTTTTGCATTTTGTGAGATTGCTCAATCTAGTGATAGACTGTGATGCTAACTAAAATTATCTGGGGCACATGGGGAGGAGTGATGCATGTCAAGCCTCAGAGCTGTTGTATCCCCAGTTCTTTTAAAAAAGCTTTTGTTCAGTCTGAAAAAAGTGGTATGACACATACATTCCAGTGCATATCCTTCAGAGACTTGATAATCTTTGGTACTATCTAAGCCCAGCTCACATTCACACTTTCTAGTGAGACAGAGAAAATGATTTTTTAGACTACAAGCCTGAATCTTTGGAAAATATCATCATGATTTCATGAAATTTAAGTGATTGCAGCATTAAATTAACTCTTGCTGAACTTCATAATTTTATTTTTATACTATGTCAGATGGACTTTTCAGAAAATGTCTGTCACCCTGACACAGAGCTGCAACTGCATTCTTCAGATTTTATGGGACCTGATGAGTAAAATGAAACTGATGTTAAAGCATTCTTCAGCTGTCAGAAAGTATACAGCATGGTCACAAAAACAAACTATCAGCACCAATGTGTGTGAATCATCTGGGACTCATCTACGCTCATTCCTCAGTTCCAAACGTTTTGGAGATATCATATAACAGCTGGCTCACACATGCATGGGCTGGGGAAGTGAGCATCCAGCAAGGAATAAAACATCTGGAAGTTGTTTTCCCACTTGTCCTCCTCTCTTCCCGTCACTGCAACAGGGATTGGAACATGTCCAACTTTTTCTGAAATCTTTACAATACAATGCACTCTCTCTTTGACATTCCAGCTTTAGCGGAGCAAAAAATCTATTTCTGTTCAGTATAATTATGAGATACTACTTGTGTGGGGTGACAAGGACTGTGTTTGTTGTCTGAAAGTGGTCCTCTGAGAGACTCTTGTCCTCTCTGAAGTTACAACATAGTAATCAAACTTCTCTTTCTTTCTGTCTTTCTTTCAGTATTTCTTTCGTGCCCAGCTTTCAGGCCCACAACTTAGTAAGAAAGTACTAATTAAAAGACTTTTTCTACCATTGAAATAAGTCATACTCAGGAATTATTTCAAAAAGTGACAGACTTTTTCTTCTCAAATGTATATTGAATGTATATTATTATAAATGTATATTAAATGTGTATTGACTGCCTCTTAGATGAAGAGGAAAATGCAAATTCTATTCTCTGAAATTCTGTTTGCTTTTATAAATTACTGTCATAATAAACATGGTATCTAAGACTTAATTGTAATATAAAGCACTGTGTGTTAGATCAAAGTAAGAAACTGTACCCAGCTGCCTCTATCCAGTCAGTGAAAGGGTATCCTTTGACGGCACCTGCATCTTCAGGAACCATAAATAGTCACAGAAATCAGTAAGCACCGTCCCCATCTAGAGACAGGAAAAAATAAATTGTGAGGTTACACAAAGAGCACAGTAAAAAACAACACAGATGTTTACATAGAAGTAATCAAGTAAACCCATAAACACGTGGCCACATGGCCATCCATAAGGTGCTTCAGTAGCTCCTTGCATGGTCTCAAACTCTCACGGGAGACATCCTAAAAGGGTTGTGGCCAGACTAATTTAACGCTGCTGTAAGGTAGAGAAAAATCAATGCAAGAGAAAGAGGGATAGGATCAGGGCTGAACAGCCAATCAGCTGGGCCGTTTATGACCTATGCACTTAAACATCCCCAACAGGAAATGGGTTCCCTTAAATGTTCTTTTTAAAAGCACGTCAATAGCCCTCTCTCCATCAATGATAACGGGTAGTTCTGGATCACCATGATTATCAAAAAGATTATTCAAACAGAGACTGACTTAATTTTTTTGCTGGAATTTTATCCATGAATTCACAATCACTGTGTAATCAGACCTTCAGACTTAGGATTTCTTCTCTTTTAAATTAGTCTCTTTATGACCTGTGCACTTAAACATCCCAGACAGGACATAACAATTTTCAAATGTGCAGAACTTAGCTGGACTTTTAAGATTCAAAACCATCTACACACATAAAGCAAAATAATATACTATTATTTGTGTTTGTACCTAAAAGACAACACAGTTAGTTTTTTAGCTCTAGCCATAAATTAAACCAATTATATATGACACACATCAGAACAGGAATGCTGATACATGTGTCATTTTTAACAGTATGATAATGAAAACTCTGACTCTACCCCAAATGTGATTTGTGTCCAGTAAAGCTCAGTAAATAAAGCTTGCAGTGGTGGCTCTAACCTTTCCCTTACATGGCTGTTGACATTGTGCATTTGAATTGATTAGTAATAGAGAATAAATTATGTCAGATGATCTAAATAAGGGTAAAATGTCCGGAGGCCAATCAGGATGAAACTGTGTTCAGTATTATAAGCTCTGCTGATTTTAATTAACCTACAAACAGGCCAATAGGGATGTAAGGGGAGCTGTGGACATGCTATACATGGGCACAGCTCCGTGGGTCCCTCCCAAAGTGCGCGTGACATGTTTTTTTGCTTTATTCCAATTGTAAATTCCAGTGAAATAGCCGCATTTTTGTTTTGCATCAGCGACCCCTCCCTAAAGGACATCATCCTCCAACATCAGAAAATGTCTTGGTGTAAAGCATTCATCCATTTAGCAAACCGGACCAGCGAGCATAAAATCCTGGCTGCAGATTTCACACGATCTCTCCAGACGGGCCTATTAGCCTACCTTGTCAAGAATAAGACTACATGGTGAACATATTGAGATGTCTTTCGATAACACTGTCTGAATTCTAACGCACATCCAGTGATCATTTGGCTCATATGCATGTGCTTTTTTTCTCCTTCTGTCCAGCAGAAGCCCGTCACACGCCCATCCAAAACCAGAAATACTGACAAAAATAAGGCAAGAGAAACAGGCCTATGTAAGTACAGTCAAACCAAATAAACAGGGGGCTCACCTCAGTTTCAGAGACGCACGATATAAGCTGATTCACCTCCCGCCTGCATGGAGGTCGCTCCTCTGAATGATTCCCCTCTCCTCAGTGGTCCAGTAAATGGGATTAGATGTAGAGGAGCCCAGCAGCCAGGAGGCAAGTAAAGCGGCCGCACATCGCAGCACTGCAGGCTGTGGATGGACGCTCCCCCTGCAGCAGCACAGCGGAGGGTGCACCGCACCTAAACAGAACACTCAGCGGTCAATCTGTGAAGAGGCATCATCACAGAGCTCCGACATGTATCATACAACGCAAAAAAAAAAAAAAAAAAAAAAAAAAAACCTAAATCAAGATTTCTATGTTGCATACATTCTAACATAGCCCCGTTTTGATAACTATTCAAACACATTTCTCAAAAAATCTATACTCGTGAGGAGGCGCAGATGGGTGGATGTTTAAGTCTACACATATGGGTGTGCGATTTTTTTTCAGGGATCATGTGTGGGAATGTCTAGGGAGAACAGTGTATTTGTTTCGTCCAGTGGAGTGACTTTAATTCCATACAACCTTCATTACAACGTGCTTCTGCCACAAATACCAAATTATATACGAATTTAGATTGTGCTGATGTTTTATTCAGCCACTTTCCACTTGAAAAACAAATCCATCCCCTCTTACAAAAAAACCGCATAAAGACCAATAAGTTCAGTGTCTTCACGTACCAATGTGATTTAATTTTATATAAAGATGCACGTTGACTGCTGACATGTGCGTTGTAAAACGATGATTTCTGATTTGGGTGTAAGCACCGCCCATTCACCCTGTGTCTACCTCGGTCTATCTTAGAGAAGGAAGATTAGCCTATGACAGAGCAGCTGCTCTCGTATTGACCAATCAGCTGCCACCATGTCAGGCATACTGTGTTTTGTTGCTGTCAGAGACAAATGGGGGTTACCGAGGAGAGAGTCAGTCATGGCTGCTTCCTTGGTATGGTGGCTAAAAAGATGGTATGTGGTCCTATTAACTTGCCCCCTCTATGTCTCGGCTTTCTTAAATTTAGAGGAACTGAATGAGATGAAATATGGGATCCAAATTCTTCCCGATCCTGTCATCTTGGGCCAGGTGAGTGAATGTGTTTGAGGAAGCTAACTGTTAGCATGCTAGCTCGGAAGTAGGCTACTGCAACCTAACGTGAGATATCTTCTCTTTCATATCACGAAAATGAGAAACGTGTTGTAGGTTGGCAAGAGACAGTCGTAGCTTTAGTTGGATATGTTGTTTGCAATTGAAATTCGGAACATTAATTTAGACAAGTGAATACTGGCGCTGTTTACAAGTGATCTACGCAGCACCGTTGTTGGCAGCTGTTGCAACAACCTCACTTTCTTCAGCTTATATCACTTTCTCAAGGCATTCAATTTATAATTGAGACGATAACTAAAAACCCGATTGGTAACCATCTTCATTACTTAACTCACATTTGAATTTGTCACAACTAAAGATGTAATGTATGAAATTAACTTTCTTTCGTCAGACCAAAACAGAGGAGGTTATGATGGTGTCCAACAAGTATAAGCAGCTGTATGAGTGTCGACTCCCAGCTTTGGCTGTACGCTTTCATCAGGATGTGACATCTGAGCCTGAAACATCAGGGTACACCGGGCCTGACATCCCAGACCTTCTCAGTCCAATGCACAATAACCAGTGCTTGATAAAGGTAAGTTCTCAATAGCTAGTTATCAATTATTGCTCTTTTTAGAAATTTAACTGAAACTAATTGGTGGCAATCAAGTTTCTTTTATGCTCAATATATTTTATTTTCATACAACAGTAAATAATTTATAAACCATAAGACCTTATACCTGAACCAAAAGAGTTGTAAGATTCCTAAACTTGCCTTGAGTGACAGTGAAGTAGCTGTCAGTCACTTCTCTAAAAAACAAGACTAGAGAAGTATGTGGGCCATGCTCATATTAGAGTTCCTAGTGTAGTATGAGATTACCAGGTCAATCCTCTTCTCATCGTTCTCCAAAGGGACAGATTGTTGCAGACATGGGCACACCGAGGTATTAACAGAGTAATTACCTGATAATGACAGCTCCTTTTTTTCTAATTTGTCACTCCGTGCTACACAAACATGTTCCTCTGTATGTACAATTAGGTTTTAGTACATACTGTACCGGTGTCGTGTGAAGTACATCATAATTATTGAGGCCTTGTGTTATACAGAGGGAGCTGAAGTTTTTAATGGAGTGTAATTGATGATCATGCTATAAGGAAGAAAACAAAAACTGAATACTTTGCAATTAAAAAAAGGCTTCCAACAGAAGATAAACTGTATGTAATAAAAAAAATTTCTTTATTTTTTTTGTCAATTAAACTGTGCATAACAGCATAAAAAACACAGTAGTAGTATATAATGTAACCTGTAAAACACTTGTGTCAAATATGGTCACAACAGACCACATCTTTTACATTCATACTTGGGATATTATTAAGGAAAACAGCTTTCCTGTAATTGTGAATTATGAGGACTATCAAGATGAATATAGCCGTTTACTTTTCAAACATTCTTGTTGACTGTGCTTCCTGCAGACAAAGGACTGGTGGACATATGAGTTCTGCCATGGTCAGCACATCAGACAATACCACCTTGAAGGTGAGAGGGCACGTTCTTGTTTTGTAATTTAGACTTCACTTGTTTTTTCACTCTGCCTGAGAACCTGTCTTCATTTGTTTTCGCCCTAGACACAGAGATCAAGGGAGACATCCTTTTTCTGGGTTATTTTGAATCTGAATTTGATTGGAGCAATGAAACGGCAAAGGTAAAGTTACATAAAGTTTACTGTTTCTTCTATCTATATTATTATTTAGAGCAGTATGCTTGTTAAATTCATTTCTTGGTAGCAACAACTGCACAAGTTAAAATTTTCTGACAAAAATGATGTGAGCACATCAACTTTTTCTTGCATTAGTTTTTGTTCTTGTCATTACTATGTAACAGCATGGATGGTCAGCTTCCAACTGCTGTCATTGTACCAAAGTGAAGCTAAAGTATTGTTAATATTTTACACTAGGTTTTTTTTTTTTAATCTTGGTTCAGCAGATGCTCACTGTTAGGAGAAGTTCATAAACTCGTCTGTTTCTGTAATTGTTTTTATTTCCACATCCGTCCCCCAATCATGTCACATCCCCTCTTATTAGCATGAGTCATTAAATTTATAGGGACCCTAATACATGATATGACATCTTTAGCATATTGTATAAACATTTCTAACATTTTTTTGTATGAGGCAAAAAAAAAGAGATCTATATTTTGAGTGGGTGACTATAATACCAGGTATGAAAGTGTGTCTGGCTGATCCCTTCAGATACCCTGGCCTGATTTTGCAGCCCCAAAGGTTTCTGCAGGAGACACTTGTGATGAGATCTCACTTTCAAGCCTGACAAGCCTGACATGCCTGTAACAGCAAAGCTGCTGTCACTGTCATAATCCTTTAAAATAATAAAAACAATCTGGTATTCAAAGTGACCAGAATAACTGTGGTCATGTGGCCTACTAGCACAGACAAGTTGGCCATAGCTCCCTGCACTGATATCATGTCACAAACATAGTTTGATTACAAAGCCTGATATTCCCGTACAGTTTCCGGTTGTTTATTAATTAAAAGGACACCACAGCAGACCAGAGTCTCTGCTTCAACGGCTAAAAGTCCCCATCATAAACACTCAGATTAACATTGTTAAATATCTGTTCTGACTGTGCAGGTAATGAAACACTTGCCTGATTTCCTGCTCATGTTGTGATGGCATGTGAAACATTACCAAGTTTTGCATCCAGTAGATATAAATCAACTTAACTCAGGCTGTTTCTGTGACAAGAAACAGCATGAAATCTAGACATCAGATTTTTATCTGATTGTCTCATCTTAAAAACATAGAAGAAATATTTCCATGTTTCAGGCTCCATGTAGATATAAAATGGACAGGCTGAAATGACTCGAGTAGGAGTTGTTAGGAGATTACTATCTGTGAGAGAGTGAAATAGAAGTTTCAGAAAATAGGAAGTGGTTTAACATGAGAACTTCTTATTAGATTATGATTGGCAAAAATTGCTCAACTAGAATACAATCCACTTTTATTAACACTTCAGAATAAAACATCAAATCTAATAAGAATTTTGAATAGAAACAAAGCGGTGGTGTATTTCTTTGTTTTACTGATTTCATCATCATATGATATATTGTATGACAGACATTAAATGTAGGGTTTGCAGGAACTTTCCTTAATTGTTCATAATCTCAACATTCAAACTGGGCTCCTCCTCCTTGGGACAGCGCCAGCAGCAGCGCACACCAAAAGCGGGTGAAAGTTCAGTTAAGCTTCACCCTCATTTAGGAAATAGCTTTATATATTTGGTGTTTCATTTTGCTTTGGTTGTGTCTTTCTTCCTCCGTGATACGTCCACGATTGTAGCTGCTCTGATTAGCTTTCACTCACAGCCATTATCATGCAAAGTCAATTGAGCACTAGGTGCTCTGTGACTGGCTGATGTAACCATGATTACTCTCTTCCCAGCAACGTCCCAAAACAACCAAAATATCAATATACAGGCAGCAGAGAGGGTTGAGACAGACAGAGACACTTACAGACATTGACAGACATTGAGCAGGATTATTCCTGTTGTAATTTACCTTTTTTTTTTTTTTTTTAAGAAAAATCCTGCAGACCCCACCTTAAAGTGTCTGCTCATTGTTAATTGTGTTGATGGGTGAAAACAAAAATGATGATCACTCCAACAAAACAGTCAGTTACTTGCTTTCTCCATTGTGGAACTTTCAAAAATAACTGCACTATTTTCACAATGCCTCAGTTAAATTAAGATCATGTCAAAAACTACTGGTCCACACAACAGGCACTTGACCTCCATCTCCTTTATTTCCATGAGCATGTAATACCAAGGCCGGAATAGATCATACCAACTAAAGACAAGACATTTTCAGAAGGAAAGACTTCAATGTGAAGAGCAAAACAAGTCATCACTGTAGACAGAAGAAACCAGTAGAGCTTTACACCCTTCCATGCCACAAATTTTCACATTTAGATTTTGACTAGCTGAGGCATGTTGCTGCTTGTTCTGCCGTTGAAGGCCCCTGCACAGCAAAGACCTTAACTTACAACAAAGCTCAAGATATGCATTTACAGACTGCTGGTGTGTCTTTGGTGATTTTTCACTTAACCATAATGTAAAAGAGTTTTGCAGCTGTATTTGACATCAGACGCAACACATCTCAAGTTTGGATGGTGCGCTGAGCCCCCGTGTCCAAGAAGATTACAAATATGTTTTTTGTTCCCTTCATTCCACAGGCATCCAAGCAGCACAGGCTGAAGCGCTACCACAGTCAGTCCTACATCAACGGCTCAAAGTGTGACCTCAATGGAAATCCTAGGGAGACTGAAGTCAGAGTAAGATATTTCAATACAAGATGTGTTTGGATTGCATGATGTCTGTGTGGTTTTGTCTTTTTTTCTGTTTGGGCTGAGGTAGCAGAAGTTTTGTTGTCTTAAACACAAAGAGGTTAAGGTTAGCATAAAAATAACTGTTTTAACAACTAATGCACAGGCCTGAACTCAACTGGACTCTTGTTTTTTTAATATGTACACAGTTCATGTGTGAAGAAGGTTCCAATGACTACATTGCCCGAGTAGACGAACCTCAGTCGTGCCGTTATGTGCTGACAGTTCACACCAGCCGCACCTGCCAGCATCCATTCTTGAAGCCACTGTCCACTGCCAAGCCCCAGGGCATTGTGTGCCAACCTGCTCTAAGTGCCCAACAGTACATGGACTACGTAAAGGCTCAAGTCTGTAAGTTCACAAAAATGAAGGTCACTATTCAGCAGTTTTGAAGAAACTTTGTGGTTTTTCTGGAGACTAAACTTAATCTGAGACCATAATTGAAAATGTAGTGTTGATATCAGTTAAAGGTCCCATATTATGCTCCTTTTCTGCAGTTAAATATGGATCATTGATGTCTTCATGAAATGGTAGTAACATGTTTTGGTCCAAAAAGCCAATAAATCAAGCACAGCAGCATTGTTTCCAGGCTCTCATAGCCCCTCTGTTCAGAACGCTCTGATTTAGTGGGCGTGACCTTCATATGTAAATGAGTCACTGCTGATACCGCCCCGCTCTTCCACATCACTGAGAGCGGCGCCACTAGCCCCAAGTGCACAATGTTTAGAAAACAGCGAAGCCCGTTTACCTAACATTACAGGCTAAAACAACAGGCTAACCACAGCTACAATTAGCATCCTGAAGCTAACACAGAGACAGGGGGACACTGAGGAAAAGCTCTTACATCTGCTCCACAGCAAACAGCATTTAAAATACTCACATTTCCAGGGTCCGAGGTTTGTTGGCAGATGGTTGGTAATGCGCCTGGATTCAGGACCAGTCTATTCACTAGCCCTCTGTTGTACTGTCCAAAGTTGGAAAAGCAGTCGGCTGTGAAGTGACTAGCACACACATGCACAGTTTTACTGAGTGTAGCTGGCACATTTCTTTCATAAATGAACTCTAGCCACTTAGTCTTGTCTTCTTCTGAGATGGGAAGCTTGTGCATGGAACTATGTTGCTGTTTACAGCCAAAAACAGCCACACTCCTCTCCCGGCTGCTGGAGAGATTTCTCTCCAGATGAGGGGAGAGGAGTGGGAGGGGAGGGGGTTCGGGGGTATCTGCTCTGGTGGACCAATCAGGTCAGACTTGCTCCTGTTTGGTCAAAAAAGGGACTCGCTGACGTTGGCTAATCCCGGGTATTCAGCTCGTTTTTAGGTCAGGATTTTACATTCACAAGCACTACTAAATACAGGTTTTGTCATTAAATATCACATTTTGTGGGCTGGGAGGAAAGCCAGAGACCCACAAATTTCACTAAATTACTTAATAAAGTGATTTTCGAATAATAAGACTGACTATAATTAATTACAGTAAAATGCAAATTCAAATGTGATATTTTCTGTCATATAATAAAAATTACGATGTTTTTTTCCATTTTTCTCCTTCTCTTCTTCTTTTCCTTCTTTCTGATTCCTCCCAGCGGACACAAAGCGTAAAGTGGAGCAGATCTCGGAGGAGCTGAGGAGTCTTGATGAGATGCTAGCAGGAAATGAAAGACCAGATGGAGCAGCAGAAGTTACAACAGAAGAAACATCACCTGAAGCCAATGACGACTCAGCTGGGCCTGAAAAAGAAGGTGTGTTTCACTTGAATAATTTAATTTTCATGTTAAAATATGAGGATTCACATTTTTTCTGTCATGAATGACATGCCTGTGTATTGGCAGAAGTTGCTGATCTGTCCAAGGATGCTGGGTCGGAGGACGGAGGGGACTCTGAATTCTGGGAGGGGGTTACCAAGCCCAGGAGTTCAAAAACAACAGCGTCTCAACAGGACAATCAGGTCAAAAACCACTTCCTCGAATCAACTTGAGTCCCTTTGGTTGAGCTTGATAAATTTAAAACAGTCAAGTTTTTAATCCATTGTCCATACCAAACACCCAACACTAGAGGGAGCTGTGGATTAACACTTTCTCATCAATCCACATCAATTTTTTCCTTCACAGGCAGCAGATGATGACTATAACTCAGTGACGGACAATGAAGTCATTGAGGACGGTGAGGAAGGTATGACATATGCAGCCCCCCTGTCACACACAGGAACAAGAATAGAATAATTTTTGGACAGTTAATCTGAGTTGAACAGTTTGAAGTCCACACCTTTTTACATGCTGCCATTTAGTGTTAACTAAGGGCTTGTTTTCTGCCTGTTAACATCTTTCAGTTGAAAAATTCAACTTCAAAATCATCACTGACCCAGCAGACTTGATGAAATTTGTTCAACACCTCAAGGAAAGTAACAGGAAGGTCAGTGTACGTCGTGATTGCTGTGATACTTTTTGCATCTCTTGGAGTGTATTTTTTTTCTCAGTGAGGCTCATGTTCACAGAAAGCCCAAAACCAAGTTAAAAGTCAAGGAGAGAAACCAACAAGCAACGAGGCGACAGAGAAGCTTAGAGAGGATGAGAGAGATGAAGATGAGCACCTGCTTCAGGAGTTTGAGGAAGAGATGACAGACCTCTCAGTGCCCTCGGACAAGATCGAAGAGATAAAGGAAGAAATGCAGAAGGAGTTTGACAACATCATAAATGAGGTCAACTAATGGTGACAACGTGTGTTGAAATTCCCAAGGCAGAGCTGCCACGATGACTTGTAACATTCTCTCTGTTTTTCAGGCCCAGCAGGAGTTAGAGACAGAAGGTCTGAAAGGGGAGTTTGATCGCACTCAGGCCACACAGACACTGGAGACTACTCTAGACAAGCTCCTCGATCAGCTGGAGGAGAAAGAAGACCAGGACATGGAGCCCCAAACAGGCGGAGTTCAGAGAGGCAACGATCCAACCAGAGGCAGCCCAAGCCTGGCTCCAAAGCAGCCAGGTAACCAGGCAGACCATCCCACTGTGGTTATGCTATCTGTGCACACTGCATCCATCATTCTCACTTTTCATCCATATGCAAAGTTCTTGTTTGTTGTGACATCTTTTGTCCCAAAGTAAAAACAAACATGTTAATCCACAGAAAATGAATACTTTTAGATTTATATTTTGGGTTGTTCCAATTAGTCAGAGGCCTTCTCCTGCTGCCATGAATATATCTTTGGGTAATTTTGATTAATCAAAAAAATGATGAACTCACTCACATTAGTTGAAGTGTATGACAGTGCTAAATGTAAAATGTTATCCATCAGTCGTTCTTGGCTCCTGCCACCTCCATCTTGTGGCCCTGCTGACGGCTTTTGCGGTGAACTGTGTTGTTTGTCCCCTCTTTTGTCTCGTCACCGCAGACCAAGCAGCTGACGACCATGTTAAGATCAAAATTACTAAGTATAAGACGGGCAGCAGCCCAGATGGGGAGGTCAAAGTTCAGGAGATGGGCGAAGGAGATCCCCAGTGGCAGCACATAAAGGACGTGGTTAAAGAACAGCTAGAGAAAGCAGGACTGAAGGCAGAAGGTACGAGGGGGGAGTGCCCGAAACACTCAAGGCCTTTTCTCTCTTCCATCTGTAATCTTCAGCCTTTTCCTCCTCTCCATCCTTGTTGAAAAGAACACTACTATCACTACGATTTTCAACTTAATACTACAGACATAGCATTGAGACAGTATTACGTCAAGAATAGAAGTGGTTGCAAGAGAGCAGTTGACCACAAAGGCTTTTACGGACAATCCAAGAAGAATTTTGCCAAAATTAGTATTTAGTCACCGGTGTAGCGCTCTCTATGTTGTAGTCTTAAACACAGCTGTCCGACAGTCATAGGTGCAAAACACCTTAGACAGAAATTTGTGCTTCTGTTAAAGACCAAGGGACATGAAAGGTGTGTAATCCATGTGTGTTCTTTCCTTTCCATCCACTGTTGTGTTTGGTCCATTTTTCTAAATATTTGTTTCATATTTCAACATTTTTCTTGTTTTACTTTGAGAAAACCAGGAAGAACACTTGCTCAACTGGCAAGCCCGTCTTTTCTTCTGCTTTTTCTCTTCAGGTAAAATTGAGGTGAAGATCTTGACCAGGAAAAATGCAGAGGAGGCAGGCGATCAGTGGTTATCTGAAGAGGATACAAAGTCCTTCAGGGAGCTCCTCATAAATCTACTGGTAATTTCTGATGTCAAAAAGGCTTTTTTATTGGGTTCACTTAGATCCTTTAAATGTGAGTTGCGCAGTCATATTGTGTTAATCTTTATTCACGAGGCAAAACACACAGCATACATCTAAAGTCAACAGACACAGGTGTTATTGTTACATATTTGCCTTCCCGCTTGAAGTGTTGAGCAAATCATTCATGCATCGGTCCGTTGAAGCAATGAGTGGCACTCCGACAGATCTGACTAAGTATGTTATTATACTGATTTGAAAAGATTATAGATGTTTTCTTAACTTAAACATTTTTCAATGAACACAAGTCATTTGTCTCTCACTGAAACTTAAAGGTACAGTGTGTAGAAAAGAAAATATTTGACCACATTAAGTGTACAGATTAAAACACCTCCTTGCTCTTCTCTCTTATCAGTAAAAATACATAAGCAACAGTGGACTTCTGGAAAAAGTAGCTTCTGTGATGCCTTACTGGTCATATTTCATGATCGAATCATAGATCAATACAAGAAGGCCTTTTGCACACAAAAACTTCTCACTTGTGCAGTTTTGACTGTCACACAAAAATGGCCAGTATTAGTTTGTTCTGTGCTTCTGTAAAAATATTACAATACTCTGTAGAAGAGGACCTACCCCCTGTAAAGACACTCAAAGCAAATTTTAAGTAAAGAAACAAAACAAAATACCCTCAAACTTTTATATCCAAGTTTTTAATGCACTGATTTAAACATAATTGTGGGTATTATGTTCAGTTTTTTTTTTCAGCATTAGTTTGACATTTGTTGGAACCAAATTTACTGTTTCTACAGCATAAGCTGTTGTTCAGGATTAAAACACTTACTATATGAAAATTTGATTTAAAAAAAAATCTAATTTAGAGATTATTTTTCTTTGTGAGATGTTAATTTTCCATTTATACAGCAGAGGGATAAGAGAAAGAATAAACACAACAGCTGCAACATGAACAAAAAGTAGGCCTTTTACAATGGCCCTACATTGACCCATCAAGTAACAGTCACTGAGCACCCATGGTGAAATGAATAGCTGCCAGTAAATTATTTGAATAAGTAATGAGTTATAGGTTTCAGGTTGACTGGGCTAGTCTCTCACTTTTTGTTGTGTAATATCCCTTAGCAAACAACCTTGTCTGCTGTAAAGAAATGCACTCTGTGAGATAAACTCTTAACCTACGGAGCTATTCCACACAAGAAAAGCCTTCCCTCTGTGAGGATGATTACTATTGTGGCTATCATGTACAAATTTGCTTGACTCAAGACGGAATAAGTAAGGATTTGGGTGGCTTACCACTGCTAAAACCTACATACCTTTGGGAAACCACAAGCTTACTTCAGTCTTCCTTGTCTGCCTTATGTGTCTGAGTGTGTGTTGTCTCTGACATTCAGCAGAATAGCATTAGAGCTGCTGTGTATGTTACTAGATTTTTTAAATATACATATATATATTGAAACTTTAAACTTTTAGCAGGTAAAATAAACATATGTAAATCGTAGTTCTGTTTTAACCCTTTTGTCTCCTTGATGTCACAGACTGGAGGCACAGAAGAGGTTTACAAAGAGCAAAAGAGGCAACAGGAGTTGGAGAACAACTATAGGTTTGTGTGGGGAGAGTCTCAGGAGGAGTCACAGTCATCCAGCACCTCCGACTCAGATGATGTGGACATTTGAGCTCGTTCAGAGCATCTTTTTGGACGATGAACTCCTGTGGAGCTCAGCAGAGGGGAGGACTCTGAGGGACAGCCTCAGATTTGAAAGATGAGCTCACATTTTTCAGATAATGCTGTTGAAAATCACTGAAAATATCTACTTACCTGTTTGCACATTCAGAACATGTGTGTCTGTTTTCATTAGGCAAAATGTGCCTGTAGGAGGCATCGGTTGTATACTTTATGTTGCACAAAGCTGCAACATTTTAGCTTTACTGGAGCAGATGAATTAAGTTATGCATTTCGTCTTTCTGATTTGGGTTCAGTTTTGGTAGAAAGCTGGAAAAAATGGGGACATTATGTACCTTTTAATACGTTTTTCAGTGAATTCTCAGTATGTTTGTAGCTACTTCTTTAGTTTCAGCAAAACACAGTGCCCATCATAAAACTACTACTTCCATTCATCCAAACAAAACCAGGCATTTCTCAACTTCAACAAAAGGACAAGTTTTTGCACGTTATTTTTTACTGATCTGTGGATGTAGGAACTAAGATGTGAAACACAAAGGACATCTTAGGTCTTATTAGATCTATATTTCAGTACTCAGCTTCCTTCTCTGTACTGCAGCTCCCTAAAGTGTCCAAAATTAAGCTGAGACTCTTAGAGATATGTGCATAAACTCATGATTTGACCATTCCCTTAATTATTGGCCTCACCTTAAGTTGCAGTGTGCTGTTAAAGGTACTTAAAAGAAAATTCAGAAGAAGGCATAGGGAGAGTAATATTTAAAGTGATTATCTTATTTCTGACAAGGACTTCATAAATTTGATTTACAGTTTAAGTAAGAAGAAAAAAACAATGAGAGCTGTAATTTTAGATGGCTTTAGTGTACAAAAGTAATAAATCCACACACAACTTTTGTAAGCATCCTTCTGTGGTGTACTTTCAAGGGCTGAATTTGTAAAGTTTGTGAATAATTGTGTCTGGTTGGGACTTAATTTGTACATAATTACTGTGTTAATATGTTTTTGAAATGAATTGTTGTATATTGGCACAAACTAAGTAGGGCTTCAGTTACCTGAGTAAACATATTCAGTTTTCTAAATGTTCTTAGTTGTATATGAAGCTTTATTTCATCGTGCACCTAAGTCATTAATAATGAAGTATTAGCCCCTCTCTCACAGAAACTCTCTTATATCTGGGATGTAATTTAACAGAGACTGGTGATATGTTCTAAAAAATGAGTTACTTCATGGTTGTCAAATTTTCAACAATACTTATCCCAGGTAATCAAAGGAGACCTGGATAATTTTGAAGTTTGAAGACTCTTGTTAACTTATTCCAGGTGTACCATAAAACTGCCTGCTTACAAAAGAGGCAGATAATGCAATGACAAGGTCCTTTGATGGTTTTGAGTATGCTATAAGAAACACTGACAACAAAGTATGTTTTTTTTATCTTAAAAGGGAAACTCGTGAGTCTCCTTACATTAAATAGCTTTTTGGTTGTTATGTCAGAATATCACAATAATTTTATAGATCTGAGTGTATGGACTGTAAATGGCAAGTTTTGTATTTTGGCAATTCTTTCCTAATTGTATGCAAGTAATGTGACTGACAGATGAAACTACATTTTAAGTGAGAGGAAACACATAAAACTAAAAATCAAATATTTGCAACTAAAGGCCATAAGCTGTTCTATAGATTTATAAAGGGTAACCTTGTAGTTCATCGTTCATCAATCGAATTTTGCATGCTATCTGCTGCTACATCTAAATAAGTGGTTCTGTTTGATAGTTTTACGGTCTGTGAGCAAGACACGTCAGTGTCAGACACTAAGCTTTTATTTTGAAATGTTTTACCGGAACTAGTGATACATTCGGGCGGAAGTTAGCAGCTTGATAAGTTGGATGTAGTTGTGGCAACGTCCAGAAATGGTGTTGTGTTGATGTTTTAGACCATTTTAAATACTCTAAATTAGTGGGGTTGTCTCGGTTATTTCAGTGAGCTCTATCGATCGACTAAGCGTGTGATATTTCCGCTCCGTACATCGACAGGCTCTCTAAGTGAACACAGAAGTTGACGTCGGCAGTGTCGGATAACGGACTAGCCTGTTTGCTAACGCGGATTTACCCTGACACCCATAGATGCCAGGAGCAAAGTATTGTGGAATGTCATTTTAGTTAACCCTTTTTGAATTGCCTGGAGATTTTTATTCGACGTTTTTATTTACTCTGTGGCTGTTGTTATACCATTAATCCCTTCAAATTTTGTGCGACAAGGTGGGCTTAGGGAGAAAATCGTAATGTCGTAATCGAAACTAGCCCCTATTTCCAGGAAATGTTCTTTTGCCAGTGAAGTAGCTGTCGGATAAAACAGCTGTCATGGTGCCTGCATTGCTGCTGGTGAGTAAACCCCACCTTAAACAGGGAGTGACACAGAGCAGTTCTCACTTTGTCATGCAGGGTTGTCACAGTGACCAGGACGACGAAGACACTCCAGTTTCCTTTTTTGTAAAAGTTCCCTCCATGTACTCCTTCCTTGTTCAGTTTCAGTCGAGTTGAGCGACCCAAGGTGAGACACCTGGTCCAGCATGAAGACCCTCGGACCCCGATTCTCTTTCTACGCTGGTTTCGTGTTGGGAACCGTATCGCTGTACGTATTCATGCGGCAGGTATGGTTTGAGAATACCTGGTCAACACTGCAGGCCACCAGTCTTTCCCAAATCAACCGGTACCCGAACGGACTCGATGAAGAGAGCAGGATATGGAAGAAGGAGAGGTCTGCTCTTTTCAACATGATGCATCCCCATCATACAGGTACAACTTCATGGAAGCTTGGCTGGTAGTCTTATCTGTAATAATTAAGAGCATGTCCTCAACCAGGTTCTTGAGGTAAAGGGTTAAAACATGATCCAACAAATCATATTGGTTAATGTTCCAGTTTTTCCTGGACTCCCTACTTAGACTAATACATTTAAATTGTAACTTTTTATCACACAATGATTGTTTTATACAGAATATTGTATCTTCCTCTTCACTGTGGAAGTTGGTGTAAAGGGGAAGTTCAGACTGAGATCATTTCACATTTCAGTCATGTAATTAAGGGTAAAAAAAGGGATTATATATTTTAGCCCAAAGTACTGATTTCTTTTATGCTATGGTTTTACGGAATATTGTTTTACTAGTAAAAGTATGAGACTAGAAAAATGTGAGTTTTCCCCTGGTTTTTGGGTAGGTGTAAAATATACTTACCACCTAACTTTGTTATTGTTTAAGAGGGATAGATTTTTATTGGCATACAATTATTCAAAGTATTGACAGTCCCATATTTGGGCTGTAAAAGATTGAGAAACCTGTTCTATATGTACCATATGTTGCTGTGTAAGTAGCCTGATTTTCTGGTGTTTCCAGTTTCTGCTTAAAAATGCCACCAACCAAAACTCCTTAACAGGATCTTAAAAAGCATAAACAGGCCCTATGACAGTACTGTAGTAGTGGATATGATGCAAACTTGACAGCAGGGTCCAGACAGTCACTTGAAATTTGCCTAAACTCTACTTTTGGTTTTCTTGTAGAACTTTAAATTTTGGGTCACTGACAGTAAGTTTATCTTAAAGGAGCAGTGAGGACTATCCAGAAAAGCCTGTGTTTTTTTGGATAAAGGCTTAAGTTCCCATGAGCAGTAGCACCCACTGTCTTGAGGATGTGACTCTTGCCAAGGCATGCATTTGGCAAAGCAAGGCATTCATGCTGAAGCAAATGCATGGAAAGCAGATGTTCTTTTATAACAATAATTTCTATAACGATAATGTTAAGTTCTTTACTAGTCAACTTTTTACTCAGTTCGTGTCTGCAATTTGTAACATTAGTAAATCCTTGTTATTTCCTACCAATGTGCATCTACCAACTCCAACCTCACCGTGCAGAGCCAATGTAACCTCACTCTTCATTTTAGTGATATGCTCTCAAGTCTGAACAGACCACTGCAGAATAACTGCTGCATGAGGGTTGGAATGAACATCATCACAGACAGCTTAAACTGTGTTTAAGCCCTTAGCCCGTGCTCTATCACTCTTCTTTTTAGCTTTCTTTTGTCATTTTTTTTTCTGACAGTTCAGCTCCAGTCACTACAAAGTTGATTCAAGGAATCCTTTTCAGCAGAGAAAAACACACATCTCTTCTTTCATTGTCAAGCTCAGCCAGGCGTGGTGTTGTCATAGAGACTACTATGTGCCATAAATCAATCCTATCCTGAATGACCTGGACAGGGAACCTGAGAAATAGTATTTTAGAAAGTACAGATGGTGCGGACAATCTAATTTTAAAGCATGGATTACAATCAGGAATATATAAATATATCTTTGACCTGTACCCTCAGTATTTTTGATGTAAACATTTTGTGATTGTTTATGTTTGTTTCTTCTTACCAGGAGAAGACAGCCGAAAGGCAGATGAGCTCTACAAAAAAGTGCGTATCCTCTGCTGGGTGATGACTGGACCAAGTAACCTGGAGAAGAAGACCCGCCATGTGAAGTCTACTTGGAGTCGCCACTGTAACATTGTGATTTTCATGAGCTCTGTGGATGATCCTGACTTCCCCACGGTGGGATTGGGGACAAAGGAGGGTCGAGACCAGTTGTACTGGAAAACAATCAAGGCCTTCCATTATGCTTATGAGCATCACTTCGATGAGGCAGACTGGTTCCTCAAGGCTGACGACGACACCTATGTAATTGTGGACAACCTGCGATTGGTTCTTGCTAACCACACACCAGAGGAGCCAGTTTACTTTGGACGAAAGTTTAAGCCCTTCACAAAGCAAGGCTACATGAGCGGTGGCGCAGGCTATGTGTTGAGCAAAGAGGCTCTGCGTAGATTTGTGGAAGGATTTAAAAACAAAGTGTGCTCTCACACTAGTTCAGTAGAAGACCTTGCATTGGGACAATGCATGGAAAAAGTCGGGGTGTTGGCAGGGGACTCCAGAGACAGTGTGCACAGGGAAACATTTCACCCGTTTGTCCCAGAGCAGCACCTCACTGCTAAGTTCCCCAAGAGCTTCTGGTATTGGAGCTACTGCTACTATCCTATCTCAGAGGTAAGTTAGGAAATTATCATTTTCATTTCAACCAATGAAGTAGTAGTGTCTATCCTCGGACAGATTTGTGGTTTTTGTTATGAATGTAGATAAATGTGGCTTATTTCAAATTGGTTTTTATTATGTCCCAGCTGAGCAATATTTACAAAGAAAACCAAAGAGCATTAAGCAGCTTCATTATAGAGGAGACACCACCAAATTTACAGGAAAATATTAGTGTAATGTGTTTCACCTCATCATAGATATCTGACCTTATTTATTCTCACCTCCTGACGTTAATTACATTTGTTTTGTGAAAATGTGCCTCTGAAATCTAACATTACCTTATTCTCTGTTTTTTCCACAGGGTCCAAACTGCTGCTCAGATCTTTCAGTGTCTTTCCACTATGTGGATGCCACACATATGTATGTATTGGAGTACTATACCTATCACCTGCGTGCCTTTGGTTACAGCTACCGTTACCAGCCCCCTGTTCCAAAAGGCTACAATATCAAGACATTAGATCACTGGGTGACTGGAGAAGGGAACAAAATGCCACCATCTCAGGAGAAGGGACAAAGTGTAGACGGTAAGAATCCGTCCAGGAGTGAAAATAAAAAGGATACAGGTCCTGGTCAAGGAGCTGATAAAGACTTCCCTGCTGCTGAAGCTGGCCATAAACTATAGGACTGCTTGAGTGTGTGAAGAAAAAGTATCATTAGGAATAGTGTTTTTAGGTGTTTGGTTAAACATTCGGATCATTTTGGTTTTACTCAAAGGAAAGTAAAACTCTACTTTGGTTTTAAACAACCCCAAAAACAAGCATGCTGGCAGAGGAGTCCCCGTTTGAAGCACTGTTTCAAGTGTACTTGAAGAGGTGATTTCTCCCAGAACTTAAACCCTCAGTTTTGAGGTTCATTGTCTTTTTTCTTTGTTCTTTTTTAAGACAGAGTGTTATCTTTTTAAAGGCAAGAAAATCTTTCTGCAAACTAAATTCATTTGAAAAATTGCTCAAGTAAATTTTAAACAAAATCTGTATCAACCTGAGAATTGATGTTCTACAACTCTAAGTTGAGTTTACTAATGTTTTATACTTTAATTCATTCTTAAAAATTCACCAAAATTGGACGGACCACTCTGCAGGGTGCTGTTACTCTTATTTTGCAGGAGTTGTTTCCCTTTTTTGAGTTGTTTGACCTTATTTTACCATGTGTCCTGAAGGGCAGTGACACTCAGTTTATTTAGCTTGAGCTAATGGAAAACTGTTGGAATAATCAGAGAATAAAAGAGGAAACCAAGATGCAGGGCAGCAGGATCTCTGAAAACAAAGTGCCTAACCCTGTGCAGCAAGTTCACACTCACTTCAAAGGGTTTTGTAGATAGCTGTGGTATGGACATCCTGATTAAATACGAGTGTGTCATTTGTTTAATTACAGCAGGATTTGGAATCCGGGAGTTTAAAGGCAAATGTCATATTTGAACATAGTATTTGCTTTTAATTTACAGACATATTATCTGTTGTTTGGCTTTCTGGCTTAATCTAGTCCTGTTGAGTGATCAAACAAATTCAAGTTAATCACGGCTACTCTGTGATTAATCATAATTTATCACATGTTTCCCTTGGGCTTAATTAAGGGTATCAAAAGAATTAATCTATTGAAATGCTACAATTGACGCACATTTTGTTTGTAGTAGTGCTGTCAAACAATTAAAATTTTAAAACTGATCATTTAGATATTCATTTTTAATAATATTATAACACTCATATTTCTTTTTGCATGAGTAAACAGACTCGAGGAAAGAGGAAATATTTTTGCTCTTAACATCTTTATTAAACAGCTTTAACAGGTCAAGTGAACAAAAAACTTTGTGCTTTTTGAAGGAGCCTTGAGAGGAAACTTTCAAAACATTTGTAAAGCCTGTGTCATCAACAGTATTAATGGGTCTTGAGCTTGTTGCAATGCACTTTGCAGCTGCCGATTTGTCCGAGTTAGAGGCCATCACGTTACATGAGTCTGGTTTGTTGCAAGCTGAGAAACCCATTGGCCAAAGTGATAGAAAAGAGACCTCCTCCCTGCAGAGTGTGCATAATACTTTATGTTGGTCAGCTATTCTGTCTTTTTTGTTTGTAGTCAAATCTACTTGGACAAACTGCCCAGAATGTATTGCCAGATACATTTGAAGGGATTTTGAGTCATTCTGTGCAGCAGATTAGTTACTGTTATTAAAAAAACGATCAGATTAATCATGATGATGATGATGATGATGAATCTGCTTTAATGTGTTAATTTTGACAGCCCTAGCTTAATCACATAACTGTTTAACTCTTTAAACAGTATTTTGAATCTAAAGGAGACAGTGAATACAGCTTTAGGGATATTAAATTTAGCCATGATTTTGCAGCCTTGGAGGAGTTTGGGAGAACAGGAAGAAAAACGTAAATACATCGATCTGGATAGATTTTGAAATGGTTGGTCTGTGTAACCCACTCATTTTCATCCCTGCAACATTGGCCTGATACCAGATTTGATTGTCGTTGGTGCAGTCTCACCTATAATGGCTGGAGATCATGGTATTTGTACTTAGTTTTCTTAACAGTTAAGAGTAAATATTTTTCTCTTTGTTGTGCAGTGCTTTGTGCATTTAAACTGGTTTCTGCCTCTGTTGGTAAGCAGGGCTGTTTTTCACCTTATTGGAATAGAGTATGCCAGGCAATATCTTGCTTTTCTGTTTTCAAAAAACAGAAAAGCAAATCTTCGCACGCCAACTCACAGAAATCTCAGACAGTGTCACATCATATAATGCTGTGATATTTAAACATGGCCCGTGGTTTTCACATCTTAGTAATAAAACACAATCTCCTGTAACTCACTTATCTGCTTTGACTGAAAGTACGGCTGCCAGCACATGAACCACACACTTGACAGCTCCCTGCGTTTGACGACTCATTAGCTTGTGCCTTCAGAAATGAGATTGTACGGGCTATCAGCTGCACTCGTGACTTTGCACTGTGACTTCATGTGATGAGAGAGAAGTGTTAAATCTGTCCTGTGGAGGAGTGAATGACTGGTTCATGGTTATTTTTTTAATGGGAAGATCTAAAGATTTTGTTTTATGTGTTATTTGACTGTAAAGCTGTCAGTGTGGGTGGAAGGCTTTTTAAATAAATGATTTTAGGAGAATTGAGTTAGAATTCATGTTGTGAGAGATTTAATAATAATTATCAAATCATAAAACTGGCTGCAGACTCCAAACAGGATTCAGTTATATTCAAAAATGTATGAGACATTTGCATGTATCTGTATTATACTGTTTTTCTTTTGACCACTTTGACCTTTTATTGTTTTCAAAGGTAACACATCTGTTTTGTTACTAATTCCCAAGTATGCCTTTTTTTTTAAGAGTTTACACAGTTTCCCCTCTGTACTCAGGGGGCACAGAGCTTGTCTGAAGTCCATTTAAACCAAATTGTCGTGTTTTGAATCATAGTTTCTTTTAAATGAATGCTTTGGTTTTTATAACTGTCAGTAAGAGAGGTCCACAGGCTCTTATGAGCCGTGCATCAAAGCCCCACTGCCCAAAACACCTCAGAAGTTTTTAAGAGGTCAGTCCTAGGTCACATCAGACAATCTACTGCCCACATCAAACGTCCAACAGCAAAAGGTGTACAGTTCTGTTAATATTTTAATGTATTTATGTTGGTATCAATATGTGAATGGAGTCAGGACCTTTGAGTGTGACAAGGAGTGTGTGGGATTGTTTTCACTGAGCGGTACCTTAATCACTATAAATAAATGCATATTTTATTGTACATTTCTGCTTTTTTTTTTACATTTGTTCACTTGATATTGCGTATCACATTATATAAGATTAATTCCCAGTGACAAAAAAAAGCATCTGTGCACGAGATACATGTATGACTGAGACTGAGACACACTCCCTTGTGGCTGTGAGGATTTAGAGGCACAGAGATTGTGCAGACCTGTTGGCTCCTCTACACAGTGCGTTGAGGTCTGAGGGAAGAGAACAAACAAAATATTATTAAGGTTAAAGCAACAAAGACTTGTTGACAGAGAGAGAGTTGACAAAGGATATGGGACAGTGTTTTGTATATATTAATATTTTTTTTTACCTCTGCCTTCCACGGTTAATTAACCGGCTCTTTTTCTTTAGGTATTCCTCAGGGCATGGAAGAGTTAGACCTGTTCCAAAAGAGAGCTACTCAGAAGTTGTATGCTTATTTATGCCTCTGCATGTGATAACAGATGGTTGGATTTAGTATTTACAGAAGGGCTTTTTAAATACAAAGTCTATCCTGAAGCGCACTGAAATCGGTCATCATGCTCCTTTCTCACTGCAAAATCAAGAAGGTGGTGTACAGTATTGTACACAATCTAGTTTTCTGCTCATGGATGTTGACCAGCTAGCAGCAAAGTGTCCAGACATTTTACACAAATCTGACACTTGGAAAAAGGAAATGCTGTGAACAAAACACATTAACAAGGGCATGTTTTACACCAGTGCTGGAACAGCAGTGTGAGCTGACTGGTTAACGTGAAGGTTTTAAGGAGTGGAACTGAACAAACCCACACAATGCTAAAAGCAGGTTTGAGTGCATTGTTCACTCACTTTTGAAAACAGTTTAATTATGCCTGGGTATGAGTGTATGACAGGAGGAGTGACTTACTAAGTTATGAGTTAAATCTAACACACATCTTTCATCAAAACAAAGGCACCACAACAATAAATCGCCAATAGATGATTCCTTAAGTGGACTTTGGCTTGTTATGACAGTTTAACAAACACCAGCAAGCATAAGTTTAACAGGGTAGTGCTCACAGAGTCAGTGCGGAAACATCCAACTTGTGGATTTTACTTGTTTTTTTTTCTCACAGACAGTTGCTGGCATCAGCTTGTGTGGAATAAACACCTAACTGTATTTAAGATTTGAGATTTTCTTCTCATAAAGTGGTTAACTTTGGTAAATTGCATATTTCAAACTGGCCCCAGGCTTTGCTGAACAAACATTCCAGCGAATGTTCAAAGGTGAGATGACATAAAGTCCAATAATATACTATATGTGTACTAAGGATTCCTTTTAAGCTCCGCTGAGGAGATTTTAACTTTACAAAACAAGCTGAAATTAACAGTGACATCTTTTTGACCTACAAGACTAAAAAAAATTACCATCAATGATAAAACTGACACTTTTTAAAACCATTTTTAATTCTTGCGACCATGATGAGGTGAAAAGAATGTGAACTGAAGTATTTGCTGCATGGTCAATCAAAGTTCATGTTATGATTACAGTTGAGGGTGTATTTAACGGTGGGATTTGCTCGCTTCATTTACATTTTATGTAAACTCAGGCATAAAGAAATACTGTACAGACTTTAATATCCAAACTGTATTGCTTAGCTAATAGTTTTTTTAATGATGAATTTCTGGCCCTGTGGTTGAAGTCACGCACCTTTTTTCTGGCCCAACAGGTCAGTGAGGATGTGATCAATGTGTCCTGTATGAGACAGACAAAACACTCAGTAACTTATTTCATGCTGTAAAGCTGTGGGTGAGGTACTTTAACAATTAAAAATTGAATGTGTGTGAGCACCGTGGTGGCCTTTAAGTGCGAAACACACAAAGACAAGAAATTGTAAAAACCGAAAAAGAAAGGCAACGACTAATTAGAAAATGCAACAAAAAAGTGCAATAACATTTAAGAAAACAAAAATTAAATGTGCAGATATAAAAAAGAAGGAAACTTGCTAAGTTAAGAAAACTTAACAGAAAAACAGTATGTTCTGTTTCTGTTGTCAAGTTTTCTTTTTTACTTATGTTTTGCACTTTTGGGCATACATCAGAGACATTGCGAAATTTTGACCTTTTCTTGTATTGTGACTGCTGAGATGTTGTGTTCACACTGACTGACAGTGAAACTAACTTTCAAAACACACTCCTTTAAGTGGTAGTGTGAGTCTACGTTTTTTAAAAGTTAACTCCAATGATGTGACTGAAAAAATAATAATAAATGGAGATGATCTTAAAAAATAAATAAATACACTATAAAAAATAACAAATTAAAAAAAAAATCAATTTCGGATGACATCACCATGAATTTAAACTTCAAGAAAATGTTGTCACTTCATCATTTTCTCCAAGAAGATATGCTGTATTGTGAATTTAAGATATCAGTTATTAACCTTTTAGCTAAATTTTTTCATGGTTACTCTCAACCCACAACTCCTGAATAGTTATCTCTTATCAGACAGCCAAAAGTGAAAAAAGTGAAAAGAAAGAAAACATGAGTTTGTGATGTAACCTAGATTCTTACTTTTTCTCAGCATAGGGGTGTTTTTATAACCTGCAAAGAAAAGAAAGAAAAAATGTGTTTTGATTGAGATGAAGAGAAATTTCTGAATTCCTTTAAATTGCTGTAGGATAAGATGTGTCTGCATCATGTTACTCACTGTTTGGTTCAGCAGCACTTCTCCCCATTAAACTCACAAAGCTGTCATAGTCAACGTCATCAAACCTCTTCAGCTCTGTATCTTCACTCACGCAGCACTCTGCTTTTCCCTAAAACAGAAACTAAGATATTTTAGTCTGTGCATTTCACCTTTCTACAATAAAGTTATTTAAATACCCGCTCCTGTACCTTTAGCCTTACCTTAACTATTGATTTGTAGGTTTCCTCTTTACATAAGGATGCCACAGGGAGGGAAACGAGAATGACGAAAGTAAACAGTGAAGCAAGAGTGCTGCAGCCCCAACTTCTGGCCATTACTCTGGAACACTGACAAGATTCAAAGCTCTGCTGAGGAGGGTTTTGCTGATTATGAGACAGACTGAAATGAACTTTGATGTCTCTGTATGATCAGTGTAAGCAGCCATACTTTCACTGCAGAAAAATCATTCATTAAAAGATTTGAAAATGAAAAGAAATAACAATGACACTCAGAGCTCTATCCAAGCATGCACAAGGTAAGATCAGCAAAGCAATAGGAGGTGCCATTTTCTTTGCAGGGAGAGCCAAAATCAGTGCAAAGCAAAAGGTTTCTAACTGAAGCATTAAAATAAACAAAACCTGGATAAAAGCAATCAAACCCCCCATGGTACTTTCATCTCTAATACTTTCTTGCTTGACTGGTTTCTAGTCTTTCATCCATGAACCTTTTGTGAAGGTGTTGTTTGATCATGTCTGAACATCCTTATTACATGTTCTAAATGTCAATGAAACAACTAAACACCATGTTTCCTGTTTATTAGCCAAAATTGGAAAAATGTTGTATTAAATGTAATATGTTGGATATATGCCTGCCCACAGCACCAAAGTTCTACCAAATGGTTTGCTGACAATACTCGAGCTGTAAAGTAAACTGGGCTTCAATGGCATATCCGAGCCCAATAGATATATTGTATCTCTTTTTTAATAGGTCATAGAAAGTAATTCATTGTCCATTCAATCATTGTTTCGCTGTAAATGCAGAGCTTCACCTCTAGCAGAGATAAACAGGCACTTTGTACAACGCTGCTGTAGGCTCAAAAAGAAACATGCCACGAGGTGCAAAGGTTACACATGTTGTGTGATATCAGTAAAAACACATGTTAAGGTAGAGCATTGATAAAGCATGCAGCAACATGTAGATGTTTGCCTGTGACCTTTTCCTATCTATCTATCTATCTATCTATCTATCTATCTATCTATCTATCTATCTATCTATCTATCTATCTATCTATCTATCTATCTATCTATCTATCTATCTATCTATCTATCTATCTATCTATCTATCTATCTACTCACCCTCAATGATCAATATAAAAGTAAGATATAAAAACCTAAAGTCTTACCTGAACTCTTCGATCCAACAAATCTGGGATCCGTTCAACAGTTTTTCTGAAGTCAAAGACGCTCTGGAGAAACTCAGAATATGTCTTTCCTCTGAGCTGCCTCGGTACCTCAATAGTTATAGTCCCAGAGCCCATTTGTAATCAAATCAGAGCTCCTCCCTCATATACAAACAAACATACAAACACACACAGAAAAACACGCATGCATACACACACACACGCAGCAGCATCATAGTCTTGTCACTGAAAGAGATTTTGTTGATGTCATGAGGATAATCTGACTTGCTGTTATCAATCACTGAATGATTGATCACCTTATACTGTAACAGGAAGATTTTTTGTTTAGAAATGATAAAATGAGGGAAAAGATTTCTGGCTCATGCAGACCAACAGCCACCTATTGTAATGGCATGTAACATTAAAGCTTTTTATTTTATTTTTTATTTCAGTTTGTTCTAAATTGTCCTTTCTAATATGTATTGTGTTTTTACTGGACTAAAATACTTCTGTATCTGTTTGAATTTTGGGGGAAATTTGATGATTGAGCCTGGTGTGTAAGCACAAAGAGCTAAATTAACTCCCACACTTTCTGAATCAATGAGCCCTTAAATGAGCAGTGAAACCCTCCAGACTGACCTTTTCCTACCCTTGACAAAAACTCAGGACCAATGGACAACAAAAATCTTGAGATTTTACTTAATACCCAACCTACAGTAAAACAAACAAACAAACAAACAAACAAACAAACAAACAAACAAACAAACAAACAAACAAACCAACCAACCAACCAACCAACAAACAATCAGCATCCACAGTTGCTCCATCCTTCATTCCTTCATGTTTCATCATAACATTGTTTCTCTGTAAACTTCACCAGGGTGCCCTAAGGGAGGATTTCTGTTACTGTCTGAGCTCTCTGATAACCTCAGATGCTCAGTGTCAATAGTTGCAGGTGGCAGGTGCTGGCTGTGAAACACTTCTGAGGTTTGGTTGGTCCCGAAGAAAGCAATCCTTAAGTCTGACAGAAGACTCTTTGTGGTGATCTACTTTGGTAGCTCATCCTGGTTAACAGGACTATCAATATTTGCACTGTGTACTAGATACCCCCCCCCCCCCCCCCCCCACCCCCCCCCCCACCCCGTTCCATTGTTTGTACTCTGATGTGTGAATATATATCAGTTTCTGTTATGTCCACATTAGCAATCCCTGCCTTCCAGCTCCTCTGTGGGGCTCTTGTTTTTCATAGTGTAGGCTTCACTTAATGTTCAACCAGTTTAACAACAAAAGCTTAGAAATAACCATCCAGTTTAACCAGAGGCTTTGTTTGCCAGTCTTTGTCCGCCTGCAGAACAAACTTTACTTTACTTGTTTCTTTTCTTGGCCATTCAATGTGAAAGGGCTGGTGGAGAGAACTACAAAACTGCACATCTTCATGAGTAGAAGCAGCACATGTAACACCACCACTCACAGGAATGGCGCCTAACAAGAATAACGACAGGTGCAGTGAGAGGGGTGTTCTTGATGGCACAGACACAAGAATGCAAATGACTCAGAAACCTCACCTAAATGTGGTAATGGGGCACAAAATAGGTGAGCCCTTCAAAATAAAGAACTCATTTCAGTGTTTGTGTTCATGTTTGTGTGCCTATGCACCTGATCATGTGTTTTTGCACCAACTAATTGAATGAGTCACACTTAATTAACACCTCTGAAGTTGTTTGATTCATTGGGTTTTTGTGTCTTTAGAAAGGAAATGATACTCAAGGTTTAAACCTCAGGAAAGGATGTATGAATGCTTTCTAAAATTACGCTGCAGCTATATGCATCTAGCATGCTTTAAGTGGTATGGGAGGTTAAATCCTTGGTTTACTGAGGAGTAATTAGTCATAAACTCAGTTGGTTGTGTGAACAATGTGTCCCAAACCAATATCTAATTCTCTTACTTCAACACCATGGCAACAAGAACTTTGGCAAAACTAGATTATTTTGTTTCAGATCCATTGCAGAAGATGTTACCTGTATTATTCTGAAGCCATGGGGGATTTTTTCAGCAAAATTTAATTTCGACAGGTAGGTGTGATATTTCAATCTGTAACTTCATGAAAATGACTTGAACGACTATAAATGTCTCTGTTTCCCTTGACCTACTTGTTTGCCTTGGTGCTGACTGATATAAGTCCAACATAAACAAACCCAGGGCTTTGGATTCAGGTTCTGAATCTTGTGAGAAAATGAAAATGAAGCTGGATGAACAAATGCAGAGAAAAACGCATTGTAGTGTAATGTGTGAGTGGGCAAAAAGAGTAAGAGGTAAGTAGGGAAAGGAGGTCCCACCCACAGAGTCATACTTGTATACTTTTATACTTGTATACTTGCATCTATTTTTCCTTCTTTTTCTTTCTTTTTTCTTTTTTTTTTTTGAATGAAAAAGTTCTTGAATAGACTTTCTTGATAAGTTAAAGTGAAATGTAGCTCCTTAGACAAATAAGGATAGAGGCAGCGGCGTGAGCAGTTTGTTGTTTGTCTGGTCTGAAACCTCCATATGGGACCTCCTGGAGCTACCAACAGTCACTTAGCCCAAAGTCTTTTTTATCTTCGGCACAGCTCATGAACCCTAAGGGTTTTGTACAACAAGTAGCGATATCATTGTGGAGTTTTGGTCTTGAAACTAAAAATCAATTCAGATATGGACATCAACAAGGTTTCTTTAGAAAAGAGAAATGAAGAATTCATAATCAGACTGCAAAAACCCAACAGAAGAGCAGTACATGTTTATCAACAGGTCTTAGTGACTTCTGTTTAGATTAAGCTAGGATCATCAAAGTTGAATGATATCTTAAAGTATTCAGGTTTTGATCTCTGCTATGTGAATGTTTAAATGGATGTTTCTTTTAGTTTGTGATTAATTAATTTTCCCCTGTTGGATGGGACATCTTTCTGTTTGCATTGATTGCATTAATCCATAGCGTGATGTGACATCATAAAGCAGGGTCTGTTGGTTGTATGGACTCTTCTTTTGTCAGGTTATTGATTTCCCATCTATATCTTATCTGTTAAAGACTGATATTTTCTATTAGAAGCTGTGTTACAATAACAATGTTGCAATTTCATTTTGCAGATTAAACGTGATTTACAAGACTAGGAGGCTATACAAGTCAAACAAATTGCCGGGCAAAGGCAAAAGACTAATGACTACGACCATTGTTGGACAGTCATAAAAAAAGAGTGGTTATAGAAGATAAAGGAACATAACGCCCTTGTAGTAAACACAAATTTATAATTTTGTCAGGTTCCTCAAACATACAACTGGACCACTGGAGAAGATTTTTATGACTCTGTGTGGGAGTCACTTTTAACAGAGCCAGGTGTCCTCTCTGTCAGGTGTACAGGAATTTTGGATTCAGCTGCAACTCCACCCTGCTTGACCATTTTACAATCTAAATTACATTGTTGATGTTTCTTAAGGTTATTATTTTGTTTTTAAAGAAAAGCTCCTTAACCATGACACAAAAGGTGTTATGGGTTTGTTCCAAAATATAGCTTATATTGGCCTTGTATATACAGCAGATCCAAACACGACAATTGGAGTGGGAGTGTTAGTGTGATAATAAATCATGACAGTGAGTCACATGTGAGGAGTTTATACTCTGAGGACCCCGAGCCTGTGTGTACAGCGAGGAAATTAATTTTTGATTGGACTCTGGAGATATTTCCTATCCATCAACTTCAGTGTTAGTTCTTCTAATTTCCCTGCAGTAAAAAATGTGCGAGTAGCAACCCAATGAGTAAACACACCTCATGAATCTAGCAATTTTAGGGTGTATAATTGATTATAGAGGGATGAAACCCTGTGGACTGCCTCCCTCTTAAGGACCCCCTGAGTGAAAAGGGTGAGAATACATGTGGTACTTTTGTTTTAGCTCAAAGTCCTTTATGAACTTTTTTTCCTCAGAGCAGCCAGCTGTTGTGATCTCTTACCTCACGAAAGAATTAAATAAAACTTTTTAATCTGTTCCATTTTCAAGGGATTACAGAGACGGCTGTCAAACATGAATAAAAAAAAATAACCAGAGGTTAACACACAGACTAGCACAGTAAGGTGAAATGAACAAGGTAAATCTTTACTTATATAGATCCAAATCATGACAGAGATAATCTCAACACACTCTCCAACATTAATATAATTTTATTTTAGTAAAAGAGGACCAACATAAAGACAAGATGAGACGTCATGTTTCATGCTAACTCTCCATGAGTAGAGCACTTTACAGCATTTAGCAAGTCACAATAATGAGGAAAAACTCCCCTTTAACAGATAGAAGGAGTATCCACTCTTTATTCCCTACATCTGTAAAAATCCTTGTCCCCATAAGCTAGGGACCAAGGTTATAATAGTTTTGTATTTGTCATTATAGTTTAGTTTTAGTTAGTTTTGATTTTTTTTCCACATTACAGTTTAGTTTTAATTAGTTTTAGAGCGGGCATTCTAGTTTTTATTTAGTTTTGATTTTTGCAACAAGGCTTAGTTTTAGTTTAGTTTTAGTTTAGTTTCAGTTTAGTTTTAATTTTTTCATACCTTATTAACCAGGTGCAGGATTGAAAAAGGTCAGAGTAAATATTTTGTAATACTGTTTATTTTCCAGTCCAACATAGTGCTCACTGCTCAGTTAACGCTGATACTGAACTGTTGGCTGCTGCCTTCATCAAAAAAAAAATATATATAAACCAAATACAAAAAATATATACATAAATTATATAAAAAATAATGTTGGCCTTAATTACATAAAAATAATATAAACAAAAACTATATAAAACAATATAATATGAGCTTAAATCTTTAGAAAGTTGGACTCTAACAAGAAAGACAGACTTAAAAACAATTAAAGTCAGACTCACATGCAATTAAACTATTACAGATGCTCTCATTCATTGCTCCACTACGTTTCGTTGCAGCACAGAGCACAGCCAGTCAGTGCAGTAAACAAGCACGTCCCAGTATGTCGCTATGATCGTGTCATACAGCACTAACAACTGCCGAAAACTGTCGTAAAATTGGTTGGGAAAATGTGTCTGATTAATTCAAATCCCAAAGGCTATTAACATTGTCAGAAACTAAAACTAAGGGCATTTTCTCTATAATTTTAGTTAGTTTCAGTTAGTTTTGAGAGCACAAGATACAGTTTTAGTTTACTTATCGTTTTTGTTTTCTTTTTTAGTTTTTATTAGTTTGAGTTAACTGAAATGTATTTTAAATTTTAGTTTTCGTTTTTAGTTTCGTTTTAGTTAACTATTATAACCTTGCTAGGGACTCACTTTTTGATCATTCATGTATTTTTTTGTTCCTGTGGATCATTGATGAAAAAGCACACATCATATAAGGGAACAGTAAAGTACTTCTTGGTGATGACTTTGCTGACTTAGTCACAAATTAGGCTACACCACAAAAATAAACCACTGTCAACTAAACAGTGGAGATGTAAGAGCCACTGGCCTGAAATGAATGAATGAATTTGTGCTCTATTGTGTTTTTGGAAGTCGCTGCTTCCTCTCCCTGTATTTCTCCTTTTCCTGTCTCTCAGCTTATGGCAGATGGCCATCCACCCACACAATGATGTCTGAACATGCTTGATATGGGTCCAATTTTGACTTTTGGATCATGCCTGAAAAAAAACTCTGTTTCCAGTTTCAGGAAGGAGACAACATTTTGTGCGTATACGAAATGTTAACACAGAACAAGGAGAGAATTAAACATAGTTTCAAAGATTTCAGCAGATTGGACATGTAAGGAAAATGTGAGTGGAACTCCTACATTTATTAGCATTTACGATTGATTTTTTTTCTCTTCAAGAAAATTAAGGTACATTTGCAATGACCATTCAAAAGTTTATTAATTAATTTAAAAAAAACTATCAAGAGATGTTATTTAATGATTTTGGAGAGCTAGTGAAATCTTTATATTGAGTCTGGAAGTCTCCACTTGGCATATGTTTTGAAAGAAGTGCTTACAAACACTCATTTTCTGTCAAGTAGTTGAGGAGATGTTGAGGGAAGTGGCATAGAGTTAAAGCCAGAGGCAGAACACGAACAAGTTAACAAGACTACAGTGACATCTTGTGTTACAAATGAGGAATAGCAAGCTATTTAAAGAGAAAGGATTTCAATGCAAGAGATAATTTAAGAGAAGTATGTAGAGAAAAGACAAAAAAAAGCTTCCAAAAAAACAACAGCTAAAGGTGCAATGGGAGCAGTTGAGAGTCTGACAGAATCAAGAGTTTTTATCAGTAGCTTGACTCTGACAGTCTTAAAATGAACAGCTTAACCTAAATGTGCCTTTTCTTTATTTTTACAGCGCTCAGTCACTAGAAACATGCTTTAAAGTTTGTAACTCAGTCATCTTTATAAACATGCCAAATTTTTCCCTTTGGAAAAAAACCAAAACAAAAATTCAGCAAAACAACTGGAGGTCAAAGTCATCATGTACCGAGACACTTTGCTGCAAAGTAAGAGGACCAGTGAAGTTAAAGAAGAGTCAGGGAGGGAAGGGAGGAAAAACTCCTCAAAGCTAAATTAGTTTTTTTGCCTGCTGAATGTTCTACTACACTTTTTTTGTGACAGATATGCATAAAAGATGAATAAAAAGCAAACTAACCTCAATGTTTCTCATCAGACATGCATTCCCATAAACACTTCTGCACACCAGAGTCTCAGGTGACTCTATGAAATGGGCAGATGCATCACAGCCACATGAAGAAAACAATTTTTGTCTAATGTTGGTTCATTTTAAATCCTTTGGATTATCTAAAACGTGCAAAGTTGCAAATCTGCAGAAAAGACTATTTTTTGTGGACTTTTTTGATAAGCATGGTTTAAATAGGTCACTTCTGGTTACAGCACATAGAAGTCAAGCTACTCTGGGTGCTAAAACTGCAAGGATCGCATAAAACTTTAATAAAAATGTAAAAGTCAAACACCTGGAAAAATACGCCAAAAAAAAGGCTTGATTCTTGTGCATATTTTAGATCTTACTTTTTCAGGCTTTACCTCAAATAGCCCTCTGTTCTCTCCACTTGTCTCGGCTGTATAGGAGATATATTTGCTCACCGCATGAGGGGAGATTTCTTTCAAGTATTTGGGTCAAAAACAAAACGACTGAGTGAGCGACGAAGCAGGGGGGCAGGGGGGTGGAGAGGATTGCACGGCAGGCAAACAAAACTGCTCCAGAACACATGGACTTTCCCCCCACGTGAATTAACATTCAAGCACTGATCTCCCTTTGAGCAATGAGGCCAAAGAGAAGAGGAGGCTGAAAGACAGATGAGACAGAGGGAGGGCTGTGGGATGTCATGTGTAAAGACGGAGAATCTTATTGGAGGCAAAGAGAGAGGAGAGTGCTTTACATGTTTTAAGGGGAAAAAAGGATAAAAAGAAGCATCCTACATGCCGAGGCCATCTTGATCGCACTGCTACGACCAGAACTCCACATCAGCATATCACTAAGGTAGGTGCTCAGCATACAGCTTTTGGACTAAAAGACACAGTTAAATAATGAAGTAGTTGGTGAAGTAGCTCATCCATTTCAGACACTGTCAGTGCTGAAAAAAGGCTGCTTAATTTTTCTAGGATTGAGTTTGTGTGATTATCTCTTGTCAGCTTTGTTAGATAATGTTACAATTTCTCAAATAGAGATGTTTGATTTAAATTTTTAGATTTGACATTGATTTTCCATTTCTGATTAACAAGCTGCTCTATTTAAATGAAAATTTTTTGAAACGTCCTCCATCATGTCCAAATGATTTCTTTGATTAGTTTTCCAGTGTACTCACAAAGTCACATTGATATCCATATATGCATTGTGATACATGGATAATTCAAATCTTATTAATAGTTTTAAAAAATTGTTGTTACACAAGAAAATGTTTTCTTAGTTTGAAATTTTTTGCAGAAAAACTATCACAACACGCTGAACATAAAAAAATGTGCCTAATCATGATCTGATTGGCTTGTTTTCTTCTTTGTTTCATGTAGCAGCTTTGGATTCAAAGCTGTAACTGGACTGAAATGATGTCCTCCAAGTTGAAGTGGCTGCTTGTGATCCAGCTCCTGCTGAGTGAGCAAGTCCTGTGCAGAGTCCCTCCTTCTCTCGCACCAAGAAATTCTCTGCTTCTAGGAACTAACTTCCATGAAGACTTAAAAGAAACAACCAACCAGGACAACCCATCCAAACTTGGACTCCCTCCCCCTGCAGAAAAACCTCATCCTGTATCAGTGGCTGCACAAGAAGAGGAGAGAGTTAAATCTGCAGAACTTATAACATCAGTCCTCAGGGAGAAGCTTCAGGATCAGATTCAGGATTATATGAATATTCAGAAGAATGTCAGCTGTGCAGAGCTGCTGTCTGCCAGCACCCTGGATGACCCCTCATCCTCACTGATCCCTCAGGAGCTGCTGGGTCTGTCTTTGGTTCCTGTGTTGGCTGTAGCAGGCTGCACACAGGAGGCTCAGACTCTGGTGCTCAGGCTGTACGAGCTGCTTGGAGAGGCAGACACAGATGATCTTCTGATGGAGGTGGAGGCCTTGATAGAGAGTAGGAGGAGCAAGATTGCCTCTACGCCAGCACCTCCATCAGCAGCTGTCCTGTCAGTGATGGATCGAGATGGAAGCCACATAGAAGCCTTGATGTTTAACATCCAGCAGCTTGCTTTGGTGGGAGAAGGATCATTCAAACAGGAGGGGCACTGTGATGGCTGGAGCAGGGTGAATGGAACGACACTGGTAGGAAGAGCTGTGGAAGGAGCTGCAGGTGATCTGAAGGAGGCTGTGAGCACCTGTGAGAGGCTGGAAATCCTGTGTGCTGGTGTGAGCAGCAGTGGGCCCCTCAAATACAGGAAATACCAGGCTCTGCTGAGAGAGGGTAGTCGCATCCTGCCCTCTGAATCCTCAGAAACTGAGAGTTGGATCCGTCAGTGCAGCACAGAAGAGGATGTTTCAACCCCTGCAGGGTCAAGTCGACGATTGAAGCGAAGCCTCCAAAGGAGCTGCATCAACAGGAAAGAGCAGCGTGTGTACCATGTGGTGGAGTGGATCCCTGGGGTCAGCACCCTTTACAACTTGGGCACTGCTGTATACTACGCCTCAGTCAACTGCTCTGAAACAGCCAAGGAGAGAGCCATCCTCAGCGCTGTAGATCTGGGGACAGATGCTCTCATGGTGGCCACAGGGGGGACTGCTGGGGTGGCGGGCTATGCCCTGGGTGCAGGGGTGAAGACAGGGGTGAAGGCTGGTGTCAAGTATCTACTCAACTCCATGAAGCAGGAAGACGACGTGCTGGTGAACCAGTTCAGCTGGGAGGAGGGCGTCATCACCATCGAGTAGACTGACGGATCAACACACCAATCCTTGAAGCTTCAGAGATAAACACATTGGATTTAGTAGGGATTATGATTTGGAGAAGGATTTTGCAGGTTACTTTGTTACTCAGAGAATTATCACAGTTAACTTTTAAAGAGGACAAAAGCTTTTTAATTGTTTGTGTGTGCATTTGAAATTCATTTGACACAATCTGAACCATTAATTATTGTTAATCTGAGAGAAGTTGAAATGAGTATTGAGTGTGATAACTTTGTTTTCTAAAAGAGTAACAGAGAAAATGACTTAGAGAAGAAAAACTCACTATCAATTATTAAAGTTTATATCAGGTAAATAAAAAAGGTAGGATCATATGACAACATAAAATGTTTGAACTGTAACTGTTTTGGTTGTACTTTTCTTCAAATTAAGCAGACACTGTTCAAGAAATGGTCTCAGGTATCACATGTTCAATCTTCCAATACTAGTATTCTATCATTTCTCCAGTGTCTTTTCCTAGTCCCCTGTTTTTCAACACCTCTGTTTTCTTTTCTGTCCATTTAAACATTTGATCAAACTGTCACATTTCTATCTCTGGTGTTTATGCAGGGACAATAAAGTGATTACTTAAAATGTGTTTGGATTGTTTATTCTAAATGTCAGTAAATTGTACGGTGAACTGACAGGTGTAGGAGGTATTTGTGGCCATGTGCTACAACAACCAATTTATATAATTATTATCATTATAAAAAAAATTATAGAATGATAAATTGATTATCAGTGGGTTTTTTAATTTTATTTTATTTTTGAGCTCCTATTAAATATGCAGCATTATCATGACCTGTGTGGACTATCAAATGTTGAGATACTGGGATTGTCATTATTTAGATTTGTATTACAAGTCTGTAGGTCTGTTCTATAAATGGCCAATTTGTGTGCTTATCAGAGACCAGATGGCAGTGCTCTGTAGTTTACATGTCCTCTCTCTGTCTATTTATTTTCCTACCACAGTCCAAAAAGTCACAAGTTAAGTGAACTCATTGGGAGTGTTGGCTAGCTGATGACCTGTCCAGAGTCTCGCCTTTTTCTTGTTGTCCATCACCAGCTGAGACATGACTCTAAACACTGTTTACATGTTGGTACATTTTGTTTGTGCTTTAATCAGATATCATTTGGTGCATTTCAGACACAGCTTGGTAGAAAAGTTTTATTTGATTGTAGTTATATTATCTCTCTTCTCATCCTGTGCACTGCCCTGTGAACTTTGCTCTCTGTACACATTTACCAAACAGATAAATTTACACTGCTTCATCCAAGTCAGTATGTCATCTTCAACTATCAGACCTAGCAAACCGCTCACCTCGATTAATACACAGCTGCACATAAAATAACATCACAGCTTCTTGCATGTGGTAGCGTTAGAAAAGGGACTCACAGGGTTTGTTTTATCAGCTGTGCATAACACACAGTTTGCTCTCTTGGAATTAAGAATTTTTATTCATTTTTCATTTTTTATTCCTGTAATTGGGCGATCCACTTGAGTTTGAGATCTCTTTAAAAATGTAGGAGAATTTCTCTTCCTAGATGTACAATTAACTTGAGTTTCAACTTCCATTTGAGCTTCCATCCTTTGTTAAACAATTCTTGATGGAAAGCATAGCTGAGAGGGTGTCTGGAACTGGAAACAGCCCAAGAAACAAGGAAACTGATTCATTTAAAAGCTGCACCCTGCTCTGACTACACCTTAGGCTGTGTCCAAAATCACTCCCTGTTCACTATATGGTGAGTAGGGAATGAGTGAATGATTTCGGACACAACCTTAGTGTTGGAACTCTGTGGTATAATTTTACATTACTGCAGAGGTTATGTAGAGGTATGATGACTCTGACATCTACTGGTGAAATTCTAAACTGCAAGAATGGAAGTAAGAGATCCTTTAGGGGCTAAAATGACAAAGCCCATCACACAGAATAGTTGAAATCAGAATGCTTGATATTAAAATCCTTGGAACTGAAACATTGCTACGTTAAGATGTGTAGCTGGTAAACACAGCCCTTATCACAGCCCTTATCACAGCCGGGAGTGCTATTCAAGACTAGATGGGAAATTCCAGATATTTTAAGTGTAATAAGCCAAATTAATTAAATAGCAGAGCTGCTCTACGTTTAGTTTGAGTTTGAGCAGATAATATGGGCATACCGTAGCGAATTTAATTTGGTGGAGCAAAAATTAGCCCAGAAATTTACATGTATCAATCTTGAAGAAGTGAGGAGGTAGGTATTATTAAATGGGTATCTCGTGTTTGGAATTCAGGACCCGTTTTAAGAAAATTAACATTTTGTTATCCATTTAAAGAGGGTTGCATGTGAAGCTGCGAGTGAGCATGAACGGTTAATTCAGTAACTGAAGTGGATAATTTGGCGCTTATGCGTTTTACTTTCATTTCCCAGAAAGATGAGTAAAAACCCTGATATTGACTTAAAACACGGCCATGTTCACCCAAGTGATCCGCGGTCTGCTTTGTACTTAGGAAATATTTGTTCAACGCGTCACATGATACATAGAAGCCTCACTACTTTCCAAACGTCATTTCTCGAGAAACTCTAAGACATCGCCTTAAGTTTCTATTTTGCTGCTTGGCCACGCCCCCTCAAAGAGTGACATGCATGTGTAGCAACCAGCGCGCGCTGCTTGAGTCCCGGTTAACCAATGGGCTGTGAGCTCTGAGCACTTTCGGAAACTGTCTCATGTGTGTTGGACATTTTGGCTCTAGGTTGCCTTGCAAAGCAGCTTAAAGAGTCCAAATGGTGCCCTTGGTTAGTTTAGGAACATCACAAAGGGAGGGGGAAGTAGATATCCAATGAAACGGGGGGGACTGGAAGAGGAAATAGCAGTCACACACCTACGGTGTTGTTTATTGTATGTGCAACGTCCGTCTATTATCACAGCTGCCTTTAAAGACCAAAACCAGTAACATTACCTTACAATGGACTTATTTTGATTAACCTGTAAGCGTATTTTCAGACATTTCCAAGTGGACACGGACTGACCGAGTAAAGCTAGGTGAGCGTGTTATTATTAAAGGATCGAGCCATACCTGCTTGGCTGTTACGCACTTTGAAGCTAGCAACGATCAACTTTGTTTCCATTCTCGGGAGTAAGCTAATGTTATCACCAAAGCTAATAGAAATAAAACGTTTGTAGAATTTGCAATAATTAGTTGTCACTTAACAAGTTCAATACTGGTATCTACAGAACATACTTTAATTGAGAGTTTTCACTTTACTCAGCTGATTGTGGACGAATTCGTTTTACATTTGACACTATTTGGCATCGCTTTTTGCACAAAGATCTGACATTGCTGTTTTAAACGTGTTTCATTGTTTATTCGCATGTTGGGGTTTCACAGATCGACCTCAGGATGGCTCAGTGGGAAAGACTGAAGCTGCTCCCTGCTTTGTACAGACAGCAGTTACATGAGTTATATGACAGAGATGGTTTACCAATGGATGTTCGACACTACCTCTCGACCTGGATAGAGAAGCAGGATTGGTAAGGCAGCTCTTTTTAACCATTTTATGTCATTTCAAGGAATACAGTTAGTTCACCTGTTCTTCAAATATTCTGTTTAATTTTTGCTATTAGGAAAAGAGCAGCAAGGGACCATGAATTGGCTGTGGTGCTTTTCCAAGTCCTGTTGGAGAACCTGGATATTCAACAGAGCCGTTTTGTTCAGGAAGAAGCATTCTTACTGCAGCACAACATAAGACGCTATAAACAGAACTTCCTGGTTAGTATGGGCAGGATTTGTGGGTGTGAAAATAGTTCAAAATGTTCTATTTTACTTGACCAGATTGCACAGCAAACTACCCTAGTGTCTTTATTGTATTCATTTTTAATCCTCCCTGTGCTCAAATTTAGCCTTGAATATGTTTATCCATCTCACCCTTCTCCCCTGACAGGCTTACCTGGATGAGCCAATGGTTCTGGCAAGCGTCATCCTGTGGTTTCTTGAAAAAGAAAAGGAAATCCTTGAAAGTGCTGACCTGGAAGAGCAGGTTGGAAAAGTACAAAGTTACTGACACTTTATGATACGAAAGGATAAACATCCTGCAGCTTATTTGTATTTAATGAGAAACTTTTTACTATTAGAATGTAATAAATTGCATGTTTTGGCATGTTTGTGTCCATTATGTTGAATTTGGTTGGATTTGAAAACATTCTAATGAGCATTTTTTCTACTTAAGCTTGTTCATTCATTTAATTTTTGAATCCAGGTTAAGTTATTACAAGTAGCGCAGGAACCAATGGAGGCGAGCAGCCACCAGGATCTTGAACGTAAAATGGCAGGCCTCAGAAATGACATGCAGGTAGAAGTCATCTTGCTTTAAGCAAATGCATAGCTTTCTGGAGCCTAACCTGCTACCATCCACTCATCATTTTATCCTTTTGTCTGGTCACAGTGCATGGAGCATACTATGTTATGTTTGGAGGAACAGCAGGACGAGTTCGATTTTAAATATAAAACCTACAAGATGGAAAGTAAGACTTTTGAAATGCAAACGTGTAATTTTCATACTTTCATAAGATTCTCTGAGAATGATTCATAAAGTAACAAAATTGTAACTGTTGATTTTCTCTGTCTTGTATGGAAACATTGATCCTACTGTGGAAACCATCATGCAGATGCGGTCAATGAGGCTGTGAAGAATGAACAAATGAGAATATTTCAGGTTCTTATTAACAAACTGAATGAATCCAGAAAGGTAAGGTTACTGGTATTGTGTATTTCCACTTTATCTTCTTAGATCTATTTTTATCTTGATTTTCTTTTTGTACCCATTCTCATTCCTAGAGCACGCTGTGTGACCTGAATAAACTACTGGACAGAAGTGAGGACCTGATTGTCAAACTGGTGAACAAGGAGCTGATGGACTGGCTGAGGAGGCAGCAGAAAGCCTGCATCGGAGCCCCGGACAACATTTGTCTGGACCAGTTAGAGAAGTGGTATATTACCTGTCTCACTTGTTTCACAGTAGCTTCTTTGTAATCTAGTGTAAGTTATTTTAATCATCTCTCTTTATATTAGTGTGATGAGATTTATAATTCTGGACTGAAATAGTGAGAATGAGTTTATGCCAAAAGTTTTGACTTTGCCTTTTTGTGTTATTATATTTAATTAATTTTTTTAATACCTATTATAACTTCTTTATCCTGACTCTTTCTTGTTTTGTAGGTTTACCTGTGTTGCAGTGTGTCTGTTTCAGGTGCGCGAGTTTCTCAATAAGCTGGATGAGCTGGAAGGAAAACTGACCTATGAAGGTGACCCTGTAAAGGCTCAGAAACCAGCATTGTGTAAAAGGACAGATGATCTTCTGAAGGAACTGATGAAGAAGTAACCTTTTTTTCAGGAAACATTTTCATGCACTCTCATAAGATAAGATTTGATAGTTGGGTGTGCTGACATTTCTCTTTGATTTTTCCAAGCTCCTTTGTGGTTGAGACTCAGCCATCCATGCCACAGGGAAAGGGACCCCTGGTGCTCCGAACAAATGTTCAATTCTCTGTGAGGACCAGGTCAGTGCACCACTTCAGGCAGTCCCTACAGTGCCTTATGTTTTTCTAAATGTACTTTTAACATCTCAAAAAGCCTGTGTTCTTCTGTTTCGTATAACCAAAGATGCAGTCATAAGTATGACGCCTGTTTGTGGGTAGCATTGTTTTGAGTTAACATGACAACAGAAAGTAGAACAAAGATACTATGGGGTTTTTCTGTAAGCTTCTTGTTTTAGACATTTTCTTGAACATGACATGATCTGAAAAAACAAAAAAACTTGTTCCATGGTAAACATTAAGAGTTAAATATAAAGTTTTAAGTCCCTTATTGCACTAATTTCTTCTCACTTGGTATTTTCAGACTTCTTGTCAAATTCCCTGAGCTGAACCACTCCATGAAAGTGAACGTGTCCATGGACAGGTAAGATGTCTGTGCAGTTGAATTCACTTTCACTTCACACAAAGTGAAACCGCAGCCTTTTTCTTTTTTTGTTTTTACTTCAAACATAGCAGAACTATGCATCAGTGCCCCTCCCCCAGTAACTTTCTGTTTTTTTCCACAAACCCTTTGAAATGGCAGGGAGGCTCCTCAGATCAAAGGGTGAGTTTCTGATAGAAAAAGCAGAGAAAGATAAATATTATGCAGAAATGCAAACTTAAATCTGCTTTTAGATAAAATTAATTCCAAGTAGCATCATTGACCTTAAATGTATTTTCTTTTCCTATAACCTGTATGTTTGAAGATATCGCCGTTTTAATGTTCTGGGGACCAAAACAAAGGCCTTGAACATGGCAGAGAGCCAGAGTGGAGGAATGGTGGCAGACTTCAGACATCTGGTGAGTGGTAATCATTCTAAGAGATTCATATTTTTATACAGCTGCTCAGATCTTTGACCTCTTTCTGTCCAATATTTCAATCATTCAGGTGATAGATTCTGACATATACTGTGTGGTGTTATCGTTAAGTACTCTCAATGGGGGATAATAAAGAGAAACAACATCTTAATCTCAGGTGGTAATAACGAGTGTTGGAAATGTTTATATTTCCTTTTATTTGCCTTTAGTCTCTGAAAGAGCAGAAGTCTGGAGGCGGTGGTAAAGGAATCAGCGATGTGAGTTGACTCTGGCGACCCCTCAAGAATTTTCCATCCTTTAATAGAATTTATATTTTCATATAAATTTCAGTTGATGCAAAGAAAATAAAGTGATGTCTTGATGAATGTGTTTTGGTGTTGACAGATTTCTCTCAGTGTCACAGAGGAGCTGCACCTCATCTACTTTGACACTGTATTTGAGTATAAAGGCTTGTCAATTGAGCTGCAGGTAGGATTTCTTCTTTTCTTCACAAAAAGCTTGCTTTACAAGTTAATCATGACTTTGCATTTGTTCTATTTGTTGATAAAAAAAAGTACGAGACTGTTGTGATTTTGTTGCTTTTGTTGTGGAAGTATGACTAAAATCAGTTTTTACTCCCCCTGGTATCTAACATAGGCCTCCTCCCTCCCTGTGGTCATCATCTCCAACTCCAGCCAGCAGCAAAGCGCCTGGGCGTCTATCCTCTGGTTCAACATGCTCAGTCTGAACACCAAGGTGAGAAATCCACATCACCAACATGCTACCATGTGTATTGCTTGCTTTTACAAGGTACAGCAGATTAATTTTGAGAGCAACATTATTGTGTATCTTTTTTCCAGGATGTCGTGTTCTTTGCTAACTGCCCTGCAGCCACTTGGCCGCAGTTTGGAGAAATGTTGAGCTGGCAGTTTCTCTCTGCCACCAAACGTGGCCTGGATGATGCTCAGCTGGAGATGATTGCGCACAAACTCTTTGGTAAAATCCAGCCAGTGTGCTATGCTTGGTTCACAATTCAAAAATGGAAAGTTGTTGACAGGATGCAGTCATATAGGAATACATATTTGCACAATTTGTTACTTTTTCGGTCATCATTTTGAATGAAATGCATTGATCTGTGAGTCATAGTTAAAAACAGTCCTATTTTCTTTACAAGTTATTAAAATGCATTTTACAATTGAAATGCTTTACAATTGATAACAAAAAGGGGTTTTATTTTATTTTAATTTTTTTTTGCCTTTCTATTGACATCTTGATGTAGTTTTTCTAAACTCTTGATTTCAAGTAATAGATGTTTGCATCAGGTCAAATGAGTGGGACAGCTTTTACCTGGTTCCTTTAGGGTTGCTTAGGTTCACACTGACATTGATGTATTATGCAGAATATAACAGGATGGCAGTAAGTAAATTGTGCTGAATATACTTTTTGTTTTCGTTCTTATAGGAAAACAGAAGAGTTATGACCACTGCACAGTTACTTGGTCAAAATTTAGCAAGGTAAGAAAAACTTTGCTTTCATCACCCAGTGCAAAAACCCTTACCCTTAATATTTCACACTTTGTGATCCTTTGAATGTGTTCACACTGAATTTGACCGTTTTATTTTAAGGTTAAACGTAAAGAGCTAAATAAAAAAAACGTGTTATCTTGCAGCTCTGGAACAACTCGTATCATGTTTTTCATTTGATTCCCTCTGACTCTCTCAGGCTCTCTCAGACTTGTTATTTTTTGATGAGGTGTCTCCTTTTTACCCCTTTTGTAACAGGAAAATCCTCCTGACACTTTCTGGGTGTGGTTTGATGGCATCCTGGTGATGGTAAAATCCTACCTCGAAGACCTTTGGAGAGATGGGTATGTTTTCTTGACCTCACATCAGTTTTGTGCAGAGCAGTTCACTTCACACTTAATCTATTCGAGGGTAATATGACAAGTGTCTTGTTTTCCATGACTCTTTTGTTGTATTACAGCCACATCATGGGTTTTGTGAGCAAAGGGAAAGAGAAGTCCCTCCTGAAGAAAAAACAGAGAGGCACCTTCTTGTTGCGCTTCAGTGAGAGCGTCATTGGAGGAATCACCTTCTCTTGGGTAGACATCACCATGAGTGGTGAGATTTTATGTTTTTCTTATATCTGTAAAACTTTTTTATGTTGTTGTTGCCTTGTGTGATTCTGTTAGTTTCCGATTGTTTTTGACAAACTATCTTTCTCTTCCCCTCCCCCCAAGGTGAACCTGATATAAAAACAGTCCAGCCCTTCACCAAAGTTGACCTTTCCCAGATCCCCTTCCAGGAGATCATTAGGAATTTTAAGATCATTGAAGCTGAAAATATCCCAGAAAGTCCTTTGCTTTACCTGTATCCCAACACACCCAGAGATGAGGCTTTTGGAAAATACTACTCAGAGAAGAGTGGAGGTAGGATGGTTTTACATTTCTGGAAAAATTCTTTTGGAAAAAGTAAAAGTACCCTAAGGCAAGGTTAAAGACAGATCTTATGATAGTTTTTTGGATGAAGGAGAAAAAGTCTTAACTAAACTCATTGTCTTTCAGATGACAGCCCGTACATCAAGTACATCAGAACCAAGCTGGTGTTTGTGTCAAAGGAGTAAGTATAACATTTCTAGTGAAGTCCCAGTCTTTAGTTTAAATCACAAACAAAAATGATCCTCATATTCAAATGTGCTATTAATACATTAACATTAACCTTAAAGCAGGTTTGACCAAAGGAGCAGGGTGCCCACACCCTTCATATTGTCATGAAACAACTGGTTATAATGACTGTTTGTTATTGGTTACGTAGGAACACACTGGAGGCTAGGTCACCCATGCACTCTGACATGGTACAGAGTGAGGGCCTGGAGCCAATGAAAGGCCTGTGTGGGGAGGCAGCGGGTGAGTCCTGGCTCTCCTTGCTGTCCCATCTAGCTGAAAACCTCATTAAACAAATCACTCTCCGAACGCACAGCTTTGTGTCACCCTCTGTGATTTGGCCTGGTGGTGCAGGAATGTGAAGTCACAGCTATGAAATCAAACTTATTAACATTCTCTAGAGGTTGGGGATCATTTCTGCTGAATACAAACTCTAAATAGGTGGTTGGAGTGAGCCTGACTGTTACTAACACCTTGTCTGAATTTCGCAGCTTTTTGATTCTCTTTTCTATGGTTTAACTCTTCACTCTGTGTTTTTACTTAAATAACCTGAAGACACTAAACATTAGAGAAGAAAGCTATCAAATACGTAACACCAAACCATTTGTTTTATTATACTGTATGAAGCTTTTTGTTTATTGTAACTTTATAAGAGGAATAACTTGTGATGGTAATAGCCTTTATATTCAAAATGGGACATATATGTAACTATTCAGCCACTTACAAAGGCATACTTAAAGACTTGTCTGTTTTTCTTTTTTTTGTTACTTTATTTTTTTTTTATTTCACTGTTTTTGTGGATGTTCTTGGAGCTTTGTAACAGGAACCAAATGTTTAGGATAAGAACCAAAGGGTTTGAACATAATCTCTGGGCCATTACTTAGAAGGAGCCAGCCTTTAACGCCAGGCCTCTGTGGCAGGTTTTCTACAAGCAGGGTCATATGAGGTGTTGGTAGAGACAAGGCACTTCAGTCATATTGAATTCATACTTGTCTTGCAGTAGAAATGTATGCAGATCTTTGTACAGTCAGGGTAAAAAGCTCATTTTCTGCATGCAGCTCTATCAGTAGATGCCAAACACTACTGGTCGAAATGTTTCCACTGTCTCACCTCCACCTGCGCTTTTCTTTTCATTTTTGAGTTGCATGACACATCCTGTACCTGCATTTCATCGGTACAAACAGCATATAAAGAAAGCAATCATGAAAACAGAAACAATATTTTTCTCTTGTCCATCTCCTCTCTCCTTGTAGAACCAAATGATATTCCCCTTCCACAAGAGACACCTCAAGACAGCTATCAGCCTGAAGATCCCATGCTGTCTGGCTTTGATGCAGCTCAAGATTATGACTTGCTGATGGATCTGAACATCCCCAACTTTCTTGATGAGACTGACATCTTACAAGATGACGCTTTGTTACCCCCTCAAGAATTTGTCTGCCTGCCACCACAATCTATCTTCTAATGAGTCTTTTATACGTTCAAATTTACCAAAAATACAATCATGTTTCGCCAGTTCCACTTTTAGGTGCTTGCATTGCACTCTCAGTGGCAGCTCCTGTGCTTATCCTCATTGTCAGTACTGAAGAACAGTGTCTGTCTCTATTGAAATATGTATGCACTTTGAAACTATTCAAAAAATACTATTCTTTTTAACACGTGTAACCTTTTTAAAAAATGAAACATAATGACCATTTTATGACAGAGAAGACTTTATTAATTACATGGACTCAAGCACTTAAAGATATCCCAGGCACCTTACCTAGCCTCTTCAGTGTCATTCATCTTGAACTCTTCTGTAAAATTGTGTGTCTGTTTTGAAATAAGTCATCAAAAGAACTGGTGGTGCATAGATGATATGGGGTACTTAAGATAATGTGAATTATGCTGCACTTATTTTACCACTGGATATTTACTGTTGTGTTTCCCATGGTTGTTATGTTGCCATACAACAACTTGTAAAGAGCCACTGAAACATTGTACCTGTTTCTTTTGATTTTATAATAGCCTGCTCATAATAAAACAAAGTATTTAAAAATGGCACTGCTTAACATATGCTTGTTCAAAGTTACGTCATTTAAGGACTGTTCATCATCAAGTTTGAGATTATTGTTTTTGATTTTTCAAATTACAGCACTGAGAAACAGTAGGTTAAATGGTAATACATGACTGGTAGGTATGAGTCTGACGTGTCATCAAACGGAGTCTGAAGCCCTTGGTACTAAAGTCTGAGTCGAGTAATTTTTTCGAGTATATAGTAATACATATAGCTTTACCCAGATTGACAAAACATCTTGTACATGGGAGTAAAAAAAACATTTCCATAAGTGTACTAACACTGTGTGGTCCAAGAAACAGAATTTCTTTTTGGGTTTATCCTGGATAAATGTCTGTTATATCTGGTTTTCATCAACTTCTCCACCTTATACCTATCTAGCACGTTGCACTGCTCTTGCTCACAGTTACTGTAGAACTGTGGACTTCAACAGAGCGTGGAGGTTTTGCAGGGTGTAATCTTTGTCGAGAATTTTTTTCTACTTTCAAGTAATTATTCCCAGTTTTTGAACACATATCAATGGATACAGGGAAGCCAAAGATGTTGTCTTTCAGTCAGACATGAACACATTAAATAACACAGCAGCTCTGCCTGCACACAAGTTCACTCAGCATCCACTTCTTGCTCCTCCAGGTGGAGGAAGACCTGCCTCTATCGCTGCTCTGCCAAACACGCAGCCACATGTTTCATACTGACTCTGTCAGGTTCCCCAGAAAAGCTTTATACTGAATCATGCTCACTAAACCAAACAACCTGCTTGGAGCGCATCAGTCCTTAAAGACAACCAAAATTCTATCAATGTACAAACATTTCAAGCTATCTGTTTTTAGCTGGTGGTAGCAGATTAAAGGTTACTGAAGCTAACTAATGGTGAGTGAATAGAATGTTTTCATGCAAGGTAATCAACTCGAGATTGACCATGTTGGAGGCACTCTCACAACAGAACGGAATTGAGCTCACAGGTACATATAATTATAAACCTAATTAATGTTTTTATTTTTTTTGCGGCACTGATTGGTCAGACCAAGGAAAAGTATTTTATACGCTTTTGACTACCATAAATTTTTGCCGTTTAGGGTGAGGGATGTAAACAGTTGTCTGTAGATCAGAGAACATTCTGGCAAGCAAAACTATCAGGATTTCCAAGGCAATACTGTGTCCCGAATTTCAACTTTTGAGTCTGTTCACCGCACTTCCTGTCAGGTGGGTCATGTTCTCTGTCCATAGCATTTAAAAATCCCACTTTGGTAAAGTAAATATCTCATGATTGAGTACCTATAACTTTGTTTAATGGTAAGTAAAACTCAGTATCTTTTAGATGTTTTTTTAGGTGCCGGTGACTGAGCCCCCTCCAAAAGAACATAGTTAATTCTGTGCACCCCCTCTTCTATGATAACAGTAGTAACAGCTATATTTTCAAGCCTTCGGGTAGATGATGATAAAGATGCTAACTCCTCCGATGTGCCACTCCTGCTTATCAGGCGTAATTTGTCAAAATATCTCTCTTTTTCTTGCTGGCTGAGTCTTTCCCAAACTGTTTTAGTGTGCTCTGTACTTTTTTCCACATTTGTTGGAAGATAAGACAAATTAAAAGTCATATTTTACCAATGGGCTGTGTTAGTTTATGCACCTCCAACGCATAGACTGTATACGTGGCCGCACATCCGGGTAACTACCCAGATCGTGACTTCAGTGCAAACACAATATGCTTAAGGTAAGGTCTGCAGGATTTTCCTAAACAAATAAAATGTCAACTATTACATGAATAACCCTGCTCCATCTTTTCCTCCAGGCCTCTATGCATGTGTGCCAATGTCTGTGCCTGTCTCAACCAAAGACTGTACAAAGAAATATAGATGTTTGTTACAGCCAATCACAGAGCGCCCAGTGCGCACATGACTTTTCAAGTTGCTGATCGCGAGTGGAAGCTATGGCAGAGGACGGAGCCCGGAGGAAGAAAGACACAACCAAAGTGATACGAAACAGCACACAGATAAAGTTTTCTCCCAATCGAGGGTGAAGCTTAGCTCGGTATTCACTTACTTTCGGGCACTTGGAAAGCAGCTCGGAACGAAGGGCGACGAGAGTTGGCTTTCTGCTAACCAGGTATGTGTCAACTAGCCGTGATTAGCTTGAGCTAACATTCCAAGTCAGATGCATGGCTTTCCAGTCTCTCACACACAGAAACGCGATGCTACAGGTGTTGCTGGGCTAGTGGGTGTGTTCACGTCGTTATGCTAGCAGATTCTGGGTGTATCATAGACTGTACAAAACATGGACAAAGCCTCTGGTCTGTACATGATACCGTTAAATGAAGCCAATCCGCAGCCACATCATATGACGCCGGCTGTGAGTTTCCTTTCGAACAAATTTAGGGCGCCAGTCAGTCACGTGACCTGAGCCATGTCTTTGATTGGACAATCAAACGACCCTAATAACTTGTAAACTATGGCAGGCCATTTTAAATATTTAAATGCCGGACAGGACATGTGACGCAGTCAGATATCTGATATCTTTCGCCTAGACAAAAAGAACATTTCAGATATCTGCAAATACAGTCTGCCAATCCACAACTGTCATTTCAGATATTTACAACATCATTTTGACTAGGCGAAGTATGTTACTTTTTGCCATTTATGTGTATGGGGTTTCTCATTCAAGATATGTACTACGTAATTTTGGACATCCTAAATGTGAATTACATCAGCAAATGAATTGTAGGTATCTGTCATTCCAATTCAAGATATCTGTAAAAAATATCGGCTACACAGAATTAAAATTACTTAAAAAAAATAAAAATAAAAAACTCAAGTTATCTGTAATTGTAATTCTGTCTAGTCAAAATGTTTTCAGAGATATCTTGAATTGGAATAACAGGTGTCTTTGGCAAGCAGTTTTAACATTAAAAAGCTAAGTTTGGCAATCCGAAATTAACATTGTAGATATCAAAAATGTAGTTCTGACTAGTTGTAATTAGATAGTCGGAATTTTAATTCAATAAATCTGTAATTTAATTTGGAATGAGCAAAATGTGAAATAGAGATGTTTGTATTTCAATTTGGGATAGGCGAAACGCCACATTTAACTCATCACACACCTCAAATAATAATTTCAGATATCTGTAATTCAATTTTGACTAGGCAGAATGAGAATTAAAGATTTCTCAAATGTCATTAATGACGCTGCTCTATTTCAGATATCCAGAAATACATAATTTCCCCTCCCCGCCATAATCAAGACAAGCAGTGGTTTTTATTTCCTAAATCTTGCTATGCAGCGAAAGCAACAGTTATGGCGTCGACTGGCTTGACTCTTATCAAAAAGACTATAAGGAAATGCCACCAAATAAACAAGCCCTTAAACAGGGGATTTGTGACAGGAGAGTACGTTGTTTCCTTGAAAGCTGTGAGAGTAATCTTGGAAGAATAGAAGATTTGCTCTTACCAGAAACAAAAAATGAACTGAAGAGCAGTTTGGCTGAACTGAAAACTCTAATAGATGCAAATTTCTAGGCTGGGGGAGACCGACGTTTCTCAGTCAGACGCATCAGTACATGTGAGTCCGTTTATCACTGCATTCATTTATTATCATAGGCATTATAGTAGATATGGAGTAAAAGCTATGAAGACATGTTGCACTGATACAGCGATCTTTTACCTAACTGTAAGGCTAGTAACTTAAATTTAAAAAAATCTGTCCCAGTTGCATCAAATTGAAAGAAAATGTATATTTTCAAATTTAAAATTTTGAAAAAATGTAAATTCTCACACAAATGAAATTTGTTTAGCAAGAAATGTTTATATTTAGTAATTTACTGTATGTATCTGTAAGGTAGTTGCCTAAATAGGCCAGAGGGCGGCGCTGTTGCACTGTCTATCTCAGGCTTTGCAGTGTACTGCTGCTCGTCTTTTCTGTTTTGGTTCTGTTATTTGTTTGTGGTTTAAAAAGGTGCGTACCATAGATTGGTCTCCCCATCGTACTTAAGTTTTGTTGAAGAATGTACTGTTAGTTAACAGTTTGTTAAAATTGTTTGTTAAGAGGACTGTGTATATAAAATTTGATCAGTTTGTCAAGTCGTTTGATATGTGCATGTCCGATGTGATATGCCAACTTTTAATACCCTTCTCCTCTTTGTCTTCAGGGGTAGAAATAATCAAAAGGTCTAAGACCAGTGGCCTATAGCACGAAGCGCGGTCAACTTATCCACGGTAACTCACATCTATCCAGGATTGAGTAACCGTAACAATGGCAATCAGGATAATCGATAGCACGACGCAAGTTATCAACACGGTAACTCAACCCAGGATTGTCTCATCAAGAGCCGTGAACGCGCACGTAAAAGAGGAGCACTCAGAGGCAGCTGACCAATCACAATTATGAGCGACTAAGAAAGCACCGTACTACTCCGCTGAAGAGCAGCGGCTGATAATGCAACAATACAAGGAGGAGAGAAGCAATAACTCGGTAAGGGGGAACACGTTAGCAGCAACTGCAGGCAAAATGCATGGCAACACATAGCGGACTGTGTAAACGCGCAAGTTACTCATCAGTGGCTCAGTATGATAGTGATCACACTTCTATATCTCATAAAATAATAAATGCTACTGTGCAAATGACTTGCGTGTATTCCAATTATCATGTCATTCTCCCAGATGTAATCCTTCTGGAGTCAGAAACACATGGGAGCAGATAAAAAACAAGAACATCATCACGTCTGAAAAGGCTGTTTCAAGCAGTGGCGATTGCTCAAAGACTACAAGGGAAGCTCAGCTTCCCCTAAAATGTTCCCAAAAAAGTGGTGAGATGTTCTGCTGTCTGTACATTTCATTGATAAAATCTGAGCTAGAATTCCTTCATCTTTTGTTCAGAATCAGCTACCTATCACAGGTAACTGGCTCCACCTCCGTCTCATTCATCCTGGGAACGCTATGAATTCGTCCCTAAGTTGCGCGAGGGCAGCAGCCAACACGGGATGCTGTAAACTTGCTCAGCCGCTCCGCATCCCTGACAGAGTACATGTAGCTGCCCGTGGCAAAGAACCGCAGGGCGATGCACAATGACTGTGGGACAGTCAGTGCACTGCCCCTGTGGGTTGCACAGGCAATGTACGGCTCTAATATTTCACAGAGGTAGAGTAGTCTGGGCCGTGAGAACCTATACCTCTCATACAGCGAATCGTCGCTTTGATCGAGTGGATCTGATCAATCTTTAAACACCCTTTCTCTTCGTAAAGCTCTTCTTACAACTTGTGTGGCTCTGTCCACTGGGTTTGGGAGAAAAGCGCAGGCCATTGTTTCTGAGAAGCCGATTGGCCAGTGGGAGGGGCTTCTTATAGGATCAGATTCAACCTCCAACTTATCCTGCTCCAGGGCAGGATAGCCGTTCAGAGTAGGTCACCATGGTGATCTACTCTGATAAAAAAGGAACCGGCTTCGTGCTATTGGTAATCAAGAGTTAACCCTGAAGTTATCTCGCTAAGACACTAATCCTGCTTCGTGATATAGGCCTCAGCTCTTAGAGAGTATTTAGCACTGGATACTGAATGGCGTTGAATGCTGAACGATACCGTTGACTTGAATTATTTGTTGTGATTAGCTGTGCGCTACATGATCTAAAAAAAAACAAACAAAAAAACTGTCACTTCTTCTGGCACTAGATGGCAGTACCTGTGGTCAGTCAAACCTGAAGCACTTTATTGCACTTACTAAAATGATGTAATTGGTGGTCTTTATTTATTTGTGGTATATATTTACATTTGTCTGACATTTCATTTGTGAAAAACATGACAGTTCGTTAAAAGTGTTACTTTTTTACATTTTGAAAGCAATTTTAGCGAGTGTAAACTTCACAGCTGTAATATTTACAGACTGTCAAAAGTATTATCATTTTCAAGTAATAATTTAATTTTTTTTCAACCTTTCTAGATGGAGCTTTGTGATTCATGGCGCAATAGATGGATACTGTCTGCTGATTACTTGCCTCAACCGCAGCACAGACAACCGTTTCTTACAGTACTTTGTCCGTTTTTGAAAGCAACATGCCTCTGCGCCCTGCAGTCAAGATTTAGATCAGACCATGGTGGTAAAAACGTCTTTGTGGCTTTATTCATGCATCTAGTTCAAGGACCTGAGCACAGAGGTTTCACAACCAGAGAATCAGTTCACAATCAGAAAACTGAACACCTTTGCCATGATGCTTTTTTGCATGTGTTGCACTTTTACCTTATGGTAAAAGACGACAAGATTTGGGGGTTCTAAACCCAGATAATGATGTCCACAGACTTTCAATGCATATTGTTTACCTTCCTGAGTTTCAAAAATAACTAGACATGCCTTGGGGTGTACACTGCCACAGGCACAGAGCCCAGGAGGAGGAGCCCCATTTAAATGTTGAGTTTACTAACGAGTAACAGAAATTCCTGCCTACCCCATGGGGCAACATCCAGTTTAGAAAATTAAGCCTAGGCAGAAGTGCTAAAAGTTGCTGTTCATCAAGAATCCGTTTGAGGCTGGCTGCTGATAGACTTGAAGTGACGTACGCACCCAGCCCAAAAAAAAAAGACTTTTATGGCATTAAAAAAAACATATTTCTTTCAGCCTGGACCACGTCATGGAGACTGTGTCCATGTTTTATACAGTCTATGGCAGACCCTAATTTATTTTGCCAAGTGGTTACGTTTTGTATGGTGTTCATAAAATAATTACTGAAAGACTAGGTCTTTTCTCAGGAAACTAATGTGAAACAGCTCTTTGTTTTTCTCTGAGAGTGACTGCAGGGAAGCAGCTTCAACACAGATCAACTATTTGACTGTCAAAGCTCATTGTAGAGACTAGGTCATTGTGGGTTTTCATGATTTGCAAAAGTGATATTGTTTACTGTGTTTCTAGCTTGGCTGTCCAATCAAATCTTTTTAGATGATGCACTTTTATGATTAAGTGAGGCTACTGTCAAACACAGAGTTTGCATTGCTCCAAACAGATGCTTTTATGTAAAGAAGGGTCCAGATTGAAAATGAGCTAGGTGTAAAAAGTACATGCTGCAATTTTACACCCCTCAGCTGCCTCCTGTGCACAAACTTGTTGTACTCTAGAAACATAAATCACACTCACTCTTCTTAATGTTGCCTACTCATATCTAACAAGAGCAAACCACCTGTTTTTTAATCAAATGTCGATGGAGAAGGTGAAAAGGAGTTAAGGAGGTTAGAGTAGTAAACTATGGAAACACTGAAATAAGGCACATTATCTTTATATGTGTACGTAATGCATTAGTTTCCTCCCCCCTCTCTCTCTCTTCATATATATATATATATATATATATATATATATATATATATATATATATATATATATATATATATATATATATATATATATATATATATATATATATATATACACTGACTTTGTAACACTGACTGTGAGATATACTAGATAATCATGAACTGTGTCAATATTTTATACAATGCATAATAGAAAGACATTAAGAGTTTCAAAAAATTAGGAATTGTCATCTTCGCACCCAGAGGCAGGTAAATGGTGCACAGGCTCTGGTGAGCAGCATGTGATAGGCCTGTCGAAACTGTCTGTTCATAACAGCATAAAATATGGGATTAATACAGCTGTTAAGCCAGGTGAGGTTTGCACAGACCATGTGCAGAACATGTGGTGCCTTGTCATTTTTGTCAGCCATGTTGAGCACAAGGAATGGAACAAAGCAGAACACAAAGCACAGAAAAACAGTAAAGCACATGCGTGTCACACGTTTAAATTCCCCATCATCTCCCAAGGATGGTGACTTGGATGGTGTGACAGGGTCACTTTTAGAAGAGAAATTTTTGTCTGCCGGTGTTTCTGAAGCCTCAGCAGAAGTCTTGTTACAAGGGATCGCTGTCCTAGTTTCAGCTTGTTCTAACTGGCTGCTCGCTTCATGGCTGCATGTGTCTACTGTACCATTCTCTACACCACTGTCATCTGTCCCTTGTGATAATACAGTCGGTTTCCTTGTAGATGAGCGGCGGCTGACTCTGTAGCGGAGAAGAGTCTTTGATGCAATCCTGACACGTCTGTGAATGAGTAGATAAAATGTACCAACAAATCCCAGGCCAAAAACAAAGTAGAAGAAGAGTACTACAGTGGTAAAAGGGCGACCTTTGGTCCGATGGAAGCTGCATGTGCACACCTTTGGCACAAAATCATACACTGACCAGAGTGGGCCAAAGCTGGCCAGGCCAAGTGCCCATGTAAAAATCAAGAGTAAACCTAGACCATAGTTGGAGAAAACACGGTCGAAAACAGCCCTTTTTGTAACCAGGAGATATCTGCATGATGCTATAAGACAGAGGGTGATAATGGACACAGAGTTTGAAAGAAAGAGGAGCAGCCCAAAGACACTGCATGAGAGCCGACCACTGCGCCACCTGAGGTGTAGATACGAGTCAACAGAGATAGGCTGCAGCACAGTGCAGTACAGGAGGTCAGCTACAGCCAGGTTGATGATGAGCGCATTGAAGCGAGTCCTCAGGCGTGGGTCCAAAGCGAAGGCCAGAATGGTCATCAGGTTCCCCAATGTACCAGTGATTGTAACAGCACATCCCAACAGCACAGCGAAGTATCTGTAGCCCACAACTGAGGGACTGTAGCAGGAGAAGAGGTCATCCCCTGTTTGGTTGGTGTGGTTCATCAGCATTGTGCTGCCTAAAAGAAGTACAGTAAATTTTCTTCTGTTATGTGAGATCAGGCAAGGTTGTCAGTTTTTCATGTTTTGTTACAAAATCATTTGCTTTACTGTAATTGTAATAACAGTAATTCTTTTAACTCTGGCTTTTTTGCATCAATTGACATTGAACTTGATACATTAAAAGACACTCATCGGTGTTGTGGTCACAAAATTATTAGGCTGAGTCCAGTCCAGGTTGGGTCCTTTGTTTTGTGCGTGTTAAAAAAAAAAACTTTTTTTTTTTAAAGGTTAGATTCAACAAATACTGACTTTGTATTCAGGTGTCCCCTGGAGAGGCGGAAGGGGACAACATTAAATGGTGTCGTTGCCAAATTACACACAACCCTAATACAAATAGGAAGTATATGTCCACACCACCACACACTTCCTCTTCATCAGAAATAAGTAACAACAGCGTATGTTTTACATGTGTTTTGTGTGGAACACCACATTTTATTTGCCTTGTACATTTGAAAGTCTGATAAAAGTTGACCTGTCTTCAGATACTTTTTTGTGCCTGTACCGTGTGCAGTGCAGAAATCAAAATGACCACTTTAACCCCTTTAAGTGCCAATGGGTTCATTATTTGTCTCTGTGGTTCAATATGCAAATTTTTATTTTTGTATTTTTTACTTGTATCATTTTAAAGTCCAGTGTCATGATAGTCTTACTATCAGGAAGTTCAGCACAATCATCGACTCACTCTTTCCTTCCCAATGCTGTAATGTAAGCAGCTCTATGTGTCGAAAAGGAAGTTTTAAGTTAGATCTGATTGTTTGCCACTTCATTATCTAATTTCAACTTTTGTTTACTTACACAGTTTGTTTTCTCCACGGTGTACTGATATCCCTGTTTAATAATAAGAATTATCAAGCTTTAGGACAACTTCCAGCACAACAACTCTACTGAATTTTGTTACAAGATAAATATAATCATGCAAGCAAAAATAAATATAATTTTCAAATAGCTTCTATAAATAAGCATAAACAAGACAGAATTTACGATTAAAAAACTGTGTTAAGATAGAAATTGACTTCTCTTTACCTTCACAATTAGGAATTATTCAAGGCATTGGAAAAAGTACATTTTAATTTTCTTTTATAATGTATTCACATCACCAATAAGCATTAATTCATATTACTATGACATTTTAACTGTGAAACACTATTGAGCTAGAATCAAATATATCTTGTTAAGAAAAAGTGTCACATTGAAAACTGAAACATATCTGTTTTTTATCTAATGTATCATCCACAAAAAGCCATAAGAATTAGGCTTTTTGAATAATTTATTACCTGAAATGGGGATCTTTGACGGCTGATGTAAAACAGTGATGCTCTCTCTGTGGTCTGGCTGCCTGAATGTGTGGCTTCCTGTTAGTGTTACATTTTATGCACTTCTCCTGGTTGCATTATTACTCTGCTTGATCATATGTTGCAAAGTAGGTTTTTTCCGACTTGTAATATGAGGAAGAGACATCTTGAGGATTAACGACAACTGCTTTTTTAACTTTTTAAATGTTAACCAAATAAGTTTAAATATGGCATGTATGAAAATAAGCTTGACGAAGGAGTTTTTTTTTTCTTTCATCATCCAGGCGCTATGGGGACTATGCAAACACATTCCCATGTGACCTCAGTTGATCCCATATTTACATAACCACATGCTTAATTATTTATCTATTGTTGCTTGATAAGAAGAATCATAGTTTTACTTTTCAAAACAAACTTAGTGGGATTCTTGAGTAATCTAATCCTCATTTGAAGTGAATGGTATCACCTACTCCCTTCTTAATGCTCAGATAAGCAATACCAATCATGTTTTCACTTAACTGTTTTATCATCAAAGAGCTTTACTTTTGTAGCAAAACTTCTGAACTGCTTGTGCCACAAGAGTAAAAGTGAACCTGTGGTGTTCTTTTTAAGGTTTGTGACATGAGACTGTCCTCAAAGGTTAACCTCAGCATGACAAGACCGGTAGCATGCACTGACTATTGGAAGCGCAGGGGCAAAAGGAAAAAAGGTACATGCTGCGCTATTTTTGCCTCCCCAGAGGGCACCTGAGTGTGTGTTTTCCAACAATAGGGTCATGCTTACATTTGGTGTTTACAATAGTGACACCTCTGTGGTGTTTTTTGGTGATGAAGACTCTGTTTTCCATGGGCACTTATACCTACTGTTGTTAGGATGTGACTCTTGCCAAGATGTGCATTTGTTTTGATGCAAATGAATGGAGAGCAGATCTTCTTTTTAACACTTTTTGTTCAAGGAAACTTCTTGTAGGATACAACACGAAGATGTGTAGTATATATTTGTTGTTATGTAGTACTAGTGTTTAAGATATGAAAATAAGCAAACTTAGTAAAACTCTTATATTGTAGTTCAGTTCCGCACTCACACCAACTATTTGAGCGCATAAGTGTGTTCACACGTAGAGTATGTAAAAGCTCAGTACACTTTGATTTCTCAGCTGGGGTACTCGAAACAGTCAGAATGTTTTGTGTGGAACCCTCAATGGTCACCATTAGAGGAAAGGGTCGATACAGGTGAAACAATGCGTTGATAGCTGACACCTGTGAACAGTTGTGAAATGCAATCGTCACTTTCATTGTGTAAAGTGTCAGAGTTTGATTTGAGACAGCACTACCCTGAATGATTTTGTGTACTGTTTTTGGAAGTACAGAGACTATGCAATGCACTTCATTTGAGTGTACTAATAGAAGTACAGGGTGGGCCAGAAAGATTTACCCATCGTTTTTTTCCACGCTATCGAAAAATGCTTGCAGACAAACATAACAAACATTGAACACAGTTTCCATACTTAATTCTCCGTCACCAAAAAGATTTACATCTCAATATGGCCACCCTTTGCCATAGCCTGGAGACAACCTGGCACTGCCTGGCATAAGTGCTGCACTGTCTCTGCATCAAGTTTTGACTATGACTTCATCAGAGCTGTCTTCAAAGCGGTGACACTGCTGTGAGATACTCTTGAGACCTCCCTTTCCTGGATAGACCAGATCGCTAAGTCCATAGGGTGGATGTCCGGACTTGACGGAGGCCACATGTTCTTGTCCCAGAAGCCAGGAAAGTGCCGCTTGCACCAGGCCTGTGTGACATTGGATGTGCAAGCTGGTGCACCATCTTGTGTGAAGACATACTGGTTTCCAAACGCATTGGTACACCAAGGCAACACTTTTTCTTCAAGCATTTGAAGGTACACCTGGCTGTTCACTTTCACACCCTCCTGAATGAAGACCAAAGAAGACTTCGAGCCATCAGATGTAACAGCAGCCCACACCATGACTCCAGCTGGCTTCTGACGACGAAAATGAGTTTTACAGTCTTCAGGTAGGTGCTGTGCAGTATGTGCATAAACCCTGTCATTCTGGGAATTGACCACTGCCTGAACGGTAAGACCTTCTCATCAGACCAAACCAGGACTTTGTCTGCGGCACTCTGGATCTCCTGCAGCATCATTTTCCCCCTGTCAAGACGTTTTTTCTTAGAAGCGGCTGAAATCAGTTGCCTGTGTTGCATTATTAGTGCTTTCAGTGCGAGATCCTGTTTGACGGTTCTTCTCAGTGAAGTTCTTGAGATGTTCGCTTCCTTTGCTGTTGCCCTCATGCTTCTGCGAGGATTCCTGTGGATTCTCTTCCTGATCATCTCAACAACCCTTTTGGTCCAGGCTGAACGCTTTCTTCAAGGCCACAATCTGGTTGCGCTTACCCTTTGATGCCATACTCGACAATCATTAGGAGTAAACTAATGAACTCCAGTACATCAAAAGCTATACCTTTTAAGAGAAACTATCCAAAATTTTAAGTTTATATACTTAACAAAAAAAAAAATTCCCAAATTTCCAAATTATGTAGGAAAAGTTTTCATTCTGCAGTGGGTCAGTCTACCTCAAACACTGTTTACTACAGTACAGGGTGCTCATGGTGTTCGTTTTTTTTTCTGAGTATGGCAGGTGGCTCTCAGTTTTAGATGCATTACTGCCACCTACTGTGATGAGTTACCAGTACAACTACAATACTGCTGCATGTGCTCCTACAAAACTACATTTACATTGAAGTGATGTAAAAAAAAAACAATAACATCAGACCAGGAATTCTTGTCACTTCTGGTTAATACTCCTCTCACACTTTAATGTTTACGTCTGTTAAAGATTAAATTATCATAAAAAAATTTAGTGCAATAACTTTTTGAATTTGCAAGCTGATGCCAAGGAATCAGCTTTTAGTTTCACCTCTGCTTCCAAAACCAAACACCTGTGAAGCATACATCAGACCTGTTTGAACAGGATAGTCAAGTCACATTCTACATTTAAAAGCAGTGTGTCGTATACAGTACATCCTACATATTACATGTAGTAAGCAGCTTTTAACACAGCCAGATTGAGCCTCCTCCAGCATGCTGCTGCTGGGTAAAAGAGATCAAACACACCTTTGCTGATTAGCCCTGACACTGCTCCCATAAACCACTCTCTTCATTCCCTCTCCTGCAGCTGATCCATCACCACACCACATCAACACAAGCCTAGTTGTGGTATTTGTGCGGGCTAGTGTTATACAATGGCCAATACTGTGGCTTTGGCATCAGCTGATACCAATCTACTCTAGTCTGCATAACTGGAGAAATAAATACAAACTGTAAACCACTGAATGTAGCAGCTAACTGGTCATGAATGAAGAAAAAGTGAATAAAACTACATCAGATCACAACAGAGAATAAATATAAGAATTAAACACAGTTGTGACAGTGAGTAGTTCAAACAAACAGTTGTGCATTTTATTCAATTGAATATGCTTTGGATCAAACATTTCCTTTGTGTGACTAGGGTAGAATCTACTTTCTCATAACGTTGACCACTACCCAGTACCAGAATCAGACCAGTGCATCCACAACTACTATGCCGAATATATATTTATATAAGAACATCTCATCCAAATGCACGTGATTTATTATCATAGGTCATTTTCCATATAATCCACTCATGAAAGCAATCATTGGAGTGTTGACAGTTTATAAGAAGTTTTCTAATCTTATTGTCCTAGTTATTGCATTATTGTAATATGAGTGTTTGAGGAACACTTACAGTTTTTTTTTCAGCCTAGGCAAACACTGCTTGCTTGGCACAAACTTATTGCTGTATCTGTGATAATGAGGAAGTGCTTTCCAAAGCTGTTATTTTTACCCGGCTCTTTAGCGCAAACTTCCTGTTTCTGTCATACATGGATAGATTTAAACTTGGTGTACAAGCCAGAAGGGTGGAAACATACATATGTTAAGCAGCTGGTGGGATGCCAGTAAATACAAAACAAGCACCAAAACTATCGGTATCCTATTCCCTTTAAGGCTCAACAGAACTGATTATTTTTTTTCTTTAACTTTTTGAATCTAAATACAAAGTGTCTGAATTACCTAACAATATGTACCGCTAGTCTGTGCCATGCATTTGCAACATGCATACACACAGTTGTAATCTAATCAAAACTGAGTGCAGCATAACTCAGAGAACATTTTCTTGTAGTGAAAACATTTCATTTTTTAATCATTCAGATAAAACTGAGTGCAGTCCTCTAAATTCCAGGTTAGCTGCAGGTTGCAGGCTATTGCTCTGATTTTTTTCTCAAAAGGGAATTTAAACCTCCTTTCCTTGTATTGAATTTTGAGGACTTAGAATCAAGATTTAATTCTTATTTTTTCAATCTTTTTTCTTGGATACTCTCTCAGTTTGTCAGCCATTGGCTGATGTACTAAAAAACTGCATCTGTCAAAGTACTGATGAAAATACTATGTATGTTTATAAAATCATTACACAGTTAATTAAACTTAATTTGAGTGTTTTCCTAAACTGTTACTGCACATGGGAATTTTAGGGTATTCTAGATGGCCAGTTCAGCCCAGAGTGTGTAAATTGGCTGAGGTTTTGTACATTAGACTGAGACCCATTATCTGAATCCACTCAACATTAATGGAAGAATTAACAGCATCCTCACATTCAGATTTGTCTCTAATCTTAACTATCGAGATCCATGTAACAATGTATAACAAATTTAACTTCATAGCATGGAAACTATCAGAGCTACTTCCCTAATTTCTGCAGCTCAAACAAAGGTAGAAGTGAAAACTTAAATGTCACCAGAATAACATTGCCCAGGGCTTACTGAGTAGGTTCAGATCCCTGAGCCTGTCCCAGAGTCCAGGGGCACAGGGCAGCAGCTCTGTTGAGCAGAATGCGATGAGCCTGTTGAAACTGTCTGTTCATAACAGCATAGAGCACTGGGTTAATACAGCTGTTGAGCCAAGTGAGATTTGAACATACCATGTACACTATCTGGGGGGCACTGTTTAGTCTGTCAGCTATGTTGAGCAGGAAGAATGGAACAAAGCAGAATGTAAAACACAGGAAAATAGCCAAACACATGTGAGTCACATACTTCATTTCTTTATCACTTCTGGAAGCTGTGAAATGGGTCACTGGTGTTGCTTTTTGGGAGCAGGTGTTGATGAAACTGTAAAGACGATACCGGGAAATGATTGATTTGAAGCAGAGCCCTGTGTCTGTTGTTCACATATTACTGCTTCATTCTTTGGAGCTTGTTCCATGTAACTGCTCTGTTCAAAGCTGCATGTGTTGACTACACCACTGCCATCAGTCCCTTGCAATGATGCGGTTGGCTTCTTTCTGGATGACTGGCGGCTGACTCTGTAGCGAAGAAGAGCCTTCGATGCAACCCTGACATGTCTGTAAATAAGGATACAGAATGTACCAACAAATCCCAGGCCAAAAACAAAGTAGAGAACAAGCAGGATGGTGGTGTAAGGGCGACCTTTGGTCCGATGGAAGCTGCATGTGCACACCTTTGGCACAAAATCATACACTGACCAGAGTGGGCCAAAGCTGGCCAGGCCAAGTGCCCATGCAAAAATCAAGAGTGAACCCAGACCACAGTTGGAGAAAACACGGTCGAAAACAGCCCTTTTTGTAACCAGGAGATATCTGCATGATGCTATAAGACAGAGGGTGACAATGGACACAGAGTTTGAAAGAAAGAGGAGCAGCCCAAAGACACTGCATGAGAGCCGACCACTGCGCCACCTGAGGTGTAGATACGAGTCAACAGAGATAGGCTGCAGCACAGTGCAGTACAGGAGGTCAGCTACAGCCAGGTTGATGATGAGCGCATTGAAGCGAGTCCTCAGGCGTGGGTCCAAAGTGAAGGCCAGAATGGTCATCAGGTTCCCCAATGTACCTGTGATTGTAACAGCACATCCCAACAGCACAGCGAAGTATCTGTAGCCCACAACTGAGGGACTGTAGCAGGAGAAGAGGTCATCCCCTGTTTGGCTGGAGTGGTTCATCAACATTGTGCTGCCTAAAAGAAGTACAGTAAAATCTTTGTTATGTACAAGTGAAAAGGGAAATTACAGTTGGTCACAATAATTACTATTTTTCTTTAATAAAGATGCTATGACAATTTCTTGCTAGCCTGATGAGCTCCTTGGGTTTTTCAAAGGGGATTTTAAACAGTGGTAATTTCTTTTCTTTTTAGCCTTATTTTCCCATTAAATGTACATCACCTCTGTGGAAAAAAGGGTAACTTTTTTCTAATCCAGTTCATAAACGAAAGCAGAAATGAAGAATTGAATTAAAAAAAAAAAAAAAACATTTTTGACATGGAATCCCGATTTTGTTATTGCCAAACAAAAAATCTAAATATATCAAATAACAATTACTTTCTCCGACCCCTAGGTCCTTTGTTGGGGAGCTTTCTCGAAGAAATTGTCGAGGACGCCATCAGAAAATACTACTTTAAGAAGTTGGATGATATCTGTGTCTTCTTTATGGAGGAATCTAAAGGCAAAGCCAAAAAAATTAAACTCTGTCATCATTATTTTATTAAAGGTAAATTGTTCAGCCTGAAATAATGACCCAGGAGGTCCCTAGGAGCGTCCCCAGTGGGTTTTCTCAGAGCCTGGTTTGGGGTTCAACTTTCGGAAAAACGCTGTTCACAGTTTTTTGCGAGCTGTTTTTCGGGGGAAATTAGGCCTGTTTTTAGCCTCTCACAAAATGGGCCGTAACTCCACAAAACGTAGCCCGAGGGCTTCGAAACTTCTAGGGTGCTTCCATGAGATCCCAAGGAGCATCCCCAGTGGGTTTTCTCAGAGTTTTTTTGGGCTGTTTTTCAGGGGAAATTAGGCTTGTTTTTAGCCTCTCACCAAATGGGCCGTAACTTCATAAAACGTAGCCCGAGGGCTCCGAAACTTCTTGGGTGCTTCCGTGAGGTCCCTAGGAGCGTCCCCAGTGGGTTTTCTCAGAACCAGGTCCGGGGTCCAACTTTTGGGAAAACACAGTTTTTCGCGGGCTGCTTTTAGGGGGAAATTAGGCCTTAGGATGCGGTCACACTGGCCAATCGTGCCGTGCCTAAGCACGCTTCGGCCGTAAAGCACGTTTGGAATGGCCAGTCTGACCGCAACTGTGCCGTGCTTGAGCACGATTCCCTTCCATGCTTCTGCACGCTTTGGAGAGGTGGGCTTCGGCACGGTTTACTTCATGCACGAGCACAAGCACGCGGGCAGCGCGTGCGATCCATTACGTATAATCACTGGGAGCGCATCGCTCGACAATCATTTTAAACAAAGCGGGGGTGTTAGAGGGCTGTGTCGGGCGAAAATGATTTAATATAAGTCCAAAAATCTCTTAAGTTGTAGCAGTGCTCTCTGTGTCTCATTGTGCTGACTCTGATGAGATCGCACTTCATGTAAACAGATGCTTCACGATGACGTAGGCGGGCTGTGCGCGTGTCTGATACCCGCTAAAGTCTGGTTCATATAGGGGTAGTGTGACCGCCGGCCGTACTCTCCAGCTGGGGAACAGCGCTGCAGGGGGGCAACCGTGCTTAGGCACGGCACGTTTTGGATGGCCAGTGTGACCGCGTCCTTAGACACAACACCAGAATAGCAACCCAGTTTAGCAGTTCAGTAGTAAACTAACCTCAAGTGTTCTGTCTTATTTTTAACTATATTTATATGATATAAAAAAGAAAAGAGTAAGAGTCAGTTTCTCACCTTAATGATCAGTCATTTTATCCGTACCTGTACAGTGTCTCTCATGTCCTGCTGTGATCTTATCCTCACACTGACAGACTTCCTCTTTTAGTTGTATGTTTATTTTTTTTCCTGAGTTACCACACCTTGTTTTAGAAATTCAAATTCCAGATCAAAACAACTTTTTGTTCAAGGCAAATGTTTTCAGCTTCAAGTCACCAGTGAACATATCACATGTACCTGTACCTGAATACAGGCTTAAATATAGTCATAAAACTGTTTAAACTGTATGCCTAAGCAAATGATGTGGCATGGCATTTTATTTCAGTGACCTGTGTCTACAGCATAGAGTTGAGTGGCAGTGATGGTTTATTTGTTGATTTCAGACATTTATAGCTGTGTGTTTTTTTTCCGCTTTAGCCTGTTTGCTGTTAATGTAGATGAACATATTTTTTGTGTCTGTTTTTAATAGACTTTGACTTCAGGAAGAAACAAAATTATTCAAATAGAAATTAAAATTTAAATTAAATTGAATCACCTAACTCTATATCATCTGCAGAGTCCCTTTCTACCTTTTGTGGTTGGTAATGGCTACATAATTCAACATGGGAAAAAAAAACTTTTCTTGCACTTATGGCAGCACCTGCAGCCAAAATTACTTGAAACACTTTGGCTTACTAAGGTTTCCCCCTTCTGTCTAATTTATGAAATTTTAGAATTTTAGGATTAAATTCCATCAGCCATTAATAGTGAAAGCCCTAAAATATATAAGGAGTGAGCAAATAATTTTTACAAGAAGCCACACAAGACGGCTGAATTGTGGGCTGCAACAACAATAATGTGGACTTAATTCTGCTCAGTATTAACTTTTACCCATTGTAAAAGAGGTGATCATCAGTAATAGAAGAGCTGCATTTGAATGTGTTAAACTTCATCACTTGTCACAGGGCACATGCAGGCATGTGTGTCCTTGCAAAATAAATAAAAAAGTAAATGCCTCATTTTTCAAAACAAAAGCAGCATTGTTGTATTGTGTTTGCAGCATATATTGTTCTTTCATTTATAATCTATTTTATGACTGACCTTGGGAAAGCCACACAGGCACTCCAAAGAGCTGGATGTGGCTAAATGAATGTAATTTTCCCAGACACAACACATGAACAGCATTATTAACAATCTGCATAACTCTGAATAACTGATCAGAAATTCTGATGCTGACTAGCTTTGGTGATGATATTCGAGTTTTCAGTCTACCAATTGTGCACGTGTGTATGAGTTTCCCGTCTCAAAGTTTGTCCTTGAACTCTAAGCATCCTTAATGACTGTACGGTCTGAGAATGTGGTGTACATTTTTTTGTAATTTTGCCCCTGCAGTTGTCTGCATACATAGTGTAGAGCACAGGCCAGGCGACAGAGTCCTCAGAGGTTACAGGAGTGTGTCTCTGACAACTTAGTGTCTCACACAGACTACTTTAAAAGAGCATTGAGACATGTGCTTTTTAGCTGCCAGCATTAGGGTCATTGCCATCTAGTTTGTTGTATGACACCTGTAAAAGGTGAGCGAAGCCACCAGTTACTTTTATTAAGCTTCATGGATGTTCATGGATGCTATCAATAGTTACTTATTAACTCTTCAACAGACCAATTTCAAATATTACATTTGAAATACTGTGAACAAATGAAAAATCAACACTCTTTAGAACCATAGACTCAGTTTAATTGTTTTTTATAGATTTGTTTCAATTTAACAATTAAGAGTCAAACAATTTCCTTGTCTCATTTTTAATAATCTACATTTACAATAATGTTTCAAGACATCTCTCCTACATAACAATTCAAACATTTGTAGACATTTTCTTTTATTGCATTGAACAAGAAAAGTTAGCAGGAGTGCTTTAAGTATTGCTACAGTTAATGTTTCCTAAAGCTTCCTCATAATGTATTACAAGCCATCATGAGAGGTTTCACTGGGATTGTTTAGAGTCACGTAGGAAGCACACATGAGGCAGAGCAAACAACATGTTTTGTATCCCTCCTCTAAAATAACTACCACAAACTGTGTTGTTATTTATTTTTTTATTCTTGCATCTACTTACCTAGGTATGTGGTCCTCTTCTATTCCTTTTGTAACATAATGCTGGTGTCTTTCTCCCCACTGTTTTCCTCACACTTTGTATGGGTTGTAGTGGAAATGTGGTCTGCATATTCAAATGTGCATGTAATGCAAGTACCTGCTTCTGAAGTCATAAATCAGCCATTCTACTGCTGTGCTCACAGTGAAACCATGAAGATACTGAAGTCTTTCGGTTTTAAACAGTGAAGCCCAGATGTGAAAAGGAGAGATGGTGACTTTAATTCTAATAAAGCTGTTTACACGTAGACTTGAGGCTACAGACTCGTACTTATGTGCTTTGTGGATTTTTATGCACAACACTGTTGCCAGTTGTCTGAGGGTGATGCTTAGGGAATCATCTATTTAAGTGGGGACAGTAACATTTTTACCTGCATTTGATTTACTGTTTTCCCTCAAGTTTCTTTTGCATTTCCTCCAACATGACTGCATTTTACACAAACATTTAGAAGAAACCCTGTTAGCTGCATAGTGCACCAATAGCAATGACTTCTTTTCGACTCTATGGTTGATGTACCTATCAGTACAGATTTAAGACATTATGTTGTATCTACACTTCTGCTCCTCTCTGATTGGCTATTTCTGCTCCACGGAGGCATTAGACCAAATTGGCGTTCTATGAGAACTTTGTACACAGAGTACAGAGAAATGTTTGCTCAATCCAGAAGCAATACATTAGTGTCTGTACCTTTTCATCTTTTCAGGTTACAAAAACAGGACTTAACAGTGGTACAACTACGATATGTTACCAGCTAACAGCTGAGGCAACTACTATTTCTAACCCAGCAGGCATTTTTTTTTTGATAACATTGATGCTGTGGATATGTTATGAATCCTTGCAGAGGTGAACATTACAAACATAAGAGAGGTAGGGGTTTGATTCAGAGACAGTGGATCACCGAATGAAGTCAGTCTCAGATTCCAGTATGTCGAAAGAAGTCAATGCTTGATCAAACCTTTTTTCGTTTAACGTTAGCTTGATCAATTGTTTCATGTTTTTAAACCGTCACTGGAGTCTGCTTAATGACTGGTAGATAGTTAAGTGATGAAGGGAAAAGTGGAAGGATGAACAATTAAAGTCTCTGAAAAGTCTGAGTCAGTCTCAATGTTCAGTTTTTCAAGATACCAGAAGTGGTCTGCAACCACAGTTTGCACGCAGAGTCACATTTACGTCCACTGCTGGAGCTACACCAGTGGACTGAGCTCTTGACGGCTGAAGGTTGCAGGCCACCACTTCACAGTGTGCTTCTTCCTGACAGATCCTTCTCCCAGGGCCATTAGTAAGGGGTGAAGAGGATTGGCCCGTGTGTGGTGCGAATTGGACCTGGGGCAGGTCTTAGCAGGCTAAGGGGTGTTCCCTGCAGGAGGTGGTGATGGGGATGAGGATGAGAGGTTGGGCCGGGAGGACGTAATGCCAGCTGATTGGAGGACGCTGCGGCTGCCATTGCTGCAGCAACAGCTAGAGGATTTGGTAGAAGTCCAGCTCCCAAAGTTTTTGGAAGCTCCTGTGAGAAAGTCAAGGAAAATAGAAGTCAGTGTGTTTAATATTCAAGTATGGAAAAGTTTTCTGAAAGACATGATCATAAATATTTTGGGTGTGGAAAGAGGGATATGAAATTATACTCAGTGAAGGACAAAGTAAGTCTGTACCATAAAGTCCGTGCGCTTCTTGTGTCGACTGAGAAGAGGATTAGGTTTCCCTGCAACTCCGTCTCGATGCCTCCGGCTAGAGATATGCTGAAATTTAGAATGAGATAGGACAAAAATTGGATTTTGAGATGTTTGGTCACTGACCTTGTCAGGATACTTGAATCTCTGTGAGTATTCTGACCTGTTTGAGCTGCAGCTCAGAGTTGACTCTGACATTGCAGATCTCACAGTGGAAGGTGCGTTCCTGAGTGTTGGGGTCAGAAGACAACTCGCCTCCCTGCTCCGGGCTTGGTTTAGGACCCAAACGAGGGTATGCTTTGATGGGCCCCAATCCACTCCGAGCCTCCAGGATGGTTTTGTGTTTAGTGCCTGGAAGCCATCAAAATCATATCAATCAAACCAATCAACTAAAACTCAAGAGCTGATGGTTATTATTATATTATTCAACAGCCACTTCAGGCACCTTGGGATTATTATTTTAGGATTATTTTATTCACTAGTTGATAATGTTCAAAAGTTTAAAAAATACAGCATCTTTTTACAGCATACACCAGGTTCAACTACATGTTGTTTTCTCACCACTAAGTGGCAGTGATGCTTTAGTTTTACATCCCTTAGAAGAGTGCAGAATGGCTTCCAAAGAGCTATGCTAAAGGCTGTCTGCATTTATTTGACAAAGGGCATGTTGCAAGTGTAACTATGTCTTTGTTCGTAAAGCTTTTCCTCCCTCAGCGCTATGCACGCTCTGCAGATGGATGTACCTAAGACTCTGGCAAAGCTGTTTTGCAGTTACCTTTGTTGTGTGCCTCCAGTTGTGAGAGAGAATTAACAGCTACTTTGCACAGGGAACAGTAGAGAAGCTTCTTAGCCTTCTCTTCCTCTGACTCCCCAGACGAAGGACTGGGTGCTGGGGACGGAGTGTCAGGAACACCAGACACTGCTGGATCTGCTGAGGGGTTACTAAGGGCCACAGAGGGTGAGGGAGAGGATGGCACGGGCATGCTGACAGAAGGCAAGAGAAGACACTCTGTTTCTGTGGAGCTCAGAGTGGATGCTGAAAGGAGGCTTGAGGCCAAAGGTGACTTGTTTAAGTTGGAACAGGATTGAAGGTCATCTGTAAACAACAAGTTTGTAAAGTTTAGCAAACAGTTGGTAGAAAGTAACCTTTGCTTTTTATCCATGGAGCCCTTTGTGACATATTTTTGCGTACATGCGTGTCTATCACAGAGATCCAAGGTGATGCTCACCCTGCTTAGTAGGATCCGGTTCAGGGCTGGATGGTGTCGGGCCTGGTGGTGAGGGTGAAGCAGTAGAGGGAGGATACTGCCTGTCACCATCTTGGAGACGAGCTGTCTTGGATGTCTCAATCCCTTTCACCCTCCGAGCGTGGCGGTTCCCTTTATAATGGGCTTCTGCCTGGCTCTGACAGAAAAGACATTCAAGAGGTCAACATTCAACCATAGATTTAGATAAGCATAAATATATGTATTTTTTAATTTTAACTAAGTATTACTTATGAGTTCAGTAATATATGTATCAATATGAGTATTGACAGAGTAGGTTCAGCTCAGTCAGTTTAATCCCATGTTGAGGTGACTGCTAAAATATCAGAACCCCATCAATATATTTTGACCCTCATGATACTTAAAGGATCACCGACATTTTCTTAAACATTTTCTGACACCCTGAGTTAGCAAGGCGTTGCAGTGAAAGGCTGTTGAGCTGATAGTTTGGGTGTCTGATGTGCTGATGAGGCTGTCAGGGTAGATTAGCCTCCACAATGTTCTCGTCTTCCTTCACTTCTGGTGTAATCACTGAACTGGCCTGCTGGGCAGATGATGATTATTGAGTGGTGGGATTATCTGAAATGGGCTGCGGGCGACTGGTGACAGTTGATGGTCAGCTACTGAGAGGAAGAAATGGAGCAAATCAAGATGAGTTTCAGTCTGTGAGGGCGTTTTGCCTGCTTGTCCTTGTGAGGTTGCTTTTAAAGGATCAGCTTAGACAAAGTAATAGGACATCTCAAGAGGAGAAGATTTTCAACCAGTTGGTTTGTGGGTGGTGAGTTTCAACAAAAGCTAAAGCAACAGGTATTTATAATCTAAAACACAGTTTGATACTTGACACTTGAATGTAATCCCATCTTGTCCAATACAAGATGTCAGAGAAGTCTGTTCCCAGAATGTTGTCTATCTTTCTTAATAAAGGCTATAAAAAGTCCCAAGGTCTTTAGAAACATGAACAGTGTTTAAAAAATCGTGCTGTTTTTGTTTTTTTTTCTTTCCAGGTATTGACAAGAAACCACAAATATAACTAACTTTTAAAGGCAGGGCAGGGGGAGTTAATTTCCAGTCTCCTAAGATAGCACTTGTTGCTCCAAACCTCAGGGCTTTTTGTAAAGCAGAGGAAAGAGAAGAGAAACAATTGCACTAACCCAAAATCATAGTCTTTTCTTTGTCCTTTTTTTCTTTATGGAAGAAAGAAAACTAAATTAATACTATGATTCGAGTTTGGTGGAAAAAAGACAGAGAAGTTATTACGAAGGTTACTTGAATGTGCAGACCTCTTCTGTTTGCATGTTTAACCCTTCATTCTTTACAGTACCCATTCTCCTTGCTCTTACTTTCTGAGTCGTACACAAAGAACTCAGTTGTGCTGGCTCCTAAGTTGACATTAGGGGTCAATAGTGAAGTGCACTTAAGTACAGTATTGAAGTTCTGCTGACCCAGACCCAGATGACCGATACTCCCCTTCAAGCAGAGACATACACAAGCCCTCATTAGATAAAGCCAAAAGAAATTGTGATGTCTCAGGAGCAGTGTCGGGTGTAACAAAGTAACATGTTACAGTAACGTAACTACTTTTTTGAGTAAAAAAAACAGTGTAACGTGCTACTACTGAAAATATTGTCCCTTTTTCAGTTGGGCACAACATTACTTTTCCCAGGGACTGGTTTGACAGCAACACTCCCTCAGCTGTGTGAATGCACAATAGTAGTGGACTGTCATTCCACACTGAGGCTGATACTCCCATTTGCATACAGAGAGCAGTAAGTCATCATGGCACTTTTGTTTTTCTTGTCAAGTGCTCTGTGGCATTTTTTAAAATAAAGAGCGTGAAAGAATTACCAGTTATGTCCTTCATTGTAGAATTTTATGTGGGCCTAATAAAAGTAACGTAAAAGTAATGAGTAATGCAAAAAGTTTCTTTCCATAGAGGGTAACTAAGTAAAACAAAGGACTACTTTCAAAAAGTAACGGGTAACGAGCAAACACTACTTTATAAAAAGAAACTTCCCCAACACTGCTGAGGACACAAATATACTTTCTCAGCGTTTCTCACTGACACAAAATTACAAGACTGTGTGTGTCTGAGTGGATGCACATGGGACCACATTATCAATGAGTAGACCGTGGGACCTGCATAAGGCACATGACGGGTACATGTTGGGGGATCTGCAGAATGGGATGCCTCACTGAAGCAAGTGGACTACTGGGACATGTTCTGGATGCCTGTGTAAGCCTGTGGTATTAGCTGCCAATGATAGTTACCCATATAGCTCTCATCCTGATTGGTGATGACAGAAAGGCAGATATAGCTCTGCCAGTGTAACCAGACTCCAGTGACTGCTGCTACCCAAAGCCCTGCAGTCAGACATGGGGAGGAAGCTCTACACCTTGAAGGAACAACTGCCACAGATCTCATACACTGATACACAACACTCCTCCTATCATTTCTCTCACTCCATTCTTAGCTCCATGTTGTTTTCTTTTGACTTGAGCTCTGATATTTTCCCTTTCCCTGTGACCTTCAGTGTCAGCGCTTAAGGAAATCGATAAAGTTGAGCCATCAATTTAAGTTTAAAAAGAAGTGACAGCCTAATGGTTAAGATGGATGAGACAAAGAGATGTAAAAGGGATCAACACATCCAATGTTTGGAGTCAAGAAGTGAATAATGATAAAATATAAATGATGTCCTGTACAGAAGGTGAAATGGACTGAGAGAGCCTATGGAAAGGGGGATTAAGAAGAATGAAGAAGCAGAGGGGATTAAAGAGGGAGAAATGAGAGCAAGTGAATGTCCCTGAAATCCTTTTTCTCTCTAAGCAGGATGTGCTTTGATGTTTTATCTATAAGTGACAAAGGCACAGAAAGCAGAGAGAGAGGGTCTAGCAGCCAAATCTACTGTATGGGGTTCTGGCAGCGGCGACAGGAAGAGGGGGTGGGAAGGAGCTGGGGAGAGGGAGAGAGGCGACAGATGATACGGTACACCCCACAGAGGGGGTAGCATGAAGAAACATAAAAAGTGACATGGAATTCGATCTGCAAACTGACGTGTTGAGCAGACAGAAGATATGAATGAATCAAGGTTTGGTGGTGAGAACAAGACGCTGGAAAAACAGGAAGCAACGCATACATTATGGGACTGCAGTGGTGACAATAGCTAATGCAGCATGGTGTGACGTCAGCCTTGCAGCAGAGCCGAGCTAAACACTGGCAGGCTAATCTGTCCTCTGTGGCCTGAGTTGAATTGCAATGTTACAATTATAACATGTGGGGCTTGAGGGTAATGGCAGAGCAAAACACCTGCCTCTGGATGCCCTCTATCCCTGCCCTCTAACCAAAAATGCCAGAGTTTTTGGCATACTTTGGTGTTGGGGACTATCGTCTTTGGGCAGTCGACATAACTATATTTTCGGATTGGATTTAAACAAGAGCACCTGTTTTGCACAGAAATAACTTTGAAAGGGTATGCTGAAGTTTCCTTCCTTAAATAACAACTGTTAAGGAAAAAAAAAGATTATTTTAGGCATTCAAAACAAACTGTAAACTTGAATACTGTTATTTATGCCTCATCTGCCTTAGTGTTGAAAGTGCTAAAAGTATTAATAACATTGTAGCTCGAGTGTTCTCCAGTGGTCAAACGTTGTGATAACATTAGTTAAACCACCCCAAACATGTTTGTTTTTTCATTAGTTGTGCTACAAATAACATCTCAACCTAGACCATATCAGAAAAGTATACACCAACACTGGTTCACAGTATTGTGATGGGCCCATGTTGGCATGAAAATATTGGAAAATACATCAGTAAGATTCTAATATGATATAATAAGTGATTGTCCGCATGGCTTCAGTAAGCCAGGTCCCGTGAGCTGACTATTCCTTCATTATTAAAGAATGCTCAGCAGGCTCTCAGGTTACTACAGAACATGTTATGAAGCTGCAGCAGAGCAAGCACAGCACAAACAGGACAAACGGGTGGCTTTGCTTTGAAGGTCCGACTGCATGACACAGCCTTTGTTACTGGTCAGACAGTCATACACACAACAAACATGAACATAAACATTTACTTAAAGAGCAGCTGAATGTTAACTTGTTGGAATAAATTAGGGATGGGCATTTCAAGCAAAAAAACTATTAGTATTTGCTTGTGACTATTCAAAAATTATTTGAAGACCCCCAAACCGCCACCACCACCGGCATACGCATGCCCGCCAACATCACACTTTGAAAAAAGGGGAAGAGGGCTGTTGCTTTCTCTACCCGTTGATCATCAAACTTACTTCTTGGGTGACAAAGCCAGCTATTGAATGTAGATCTGTGCACAGTGCCGCACTTTCCGCTGTATGCCTCGCTCTCACACTGCTGTGCATAGTTGTTGACTTACGCTAGCCTAACCTTGCAGAGTTTGCACTGCTCCTCATTTTCTCTCTTCCCAATCTATTTTTGAGCATCTCCTTGTTCTTGTTTTGGCTGTAAATCCTCCAACCTGTTGACTCCTGGTCTGTCTCTGCTCATTGTCAGTTTGTAGCTGTAGTCAAGTTAAATACGATCTGGTTTGAACACGGTTTGCTTTATTTTGAAAGTCTCTGGGCACTTTGGGTGGTTTCTGTGCACAACTTCCTTTCCCACTTCCTTGACCTGCTTTTTTTATGAAATTGACGTGTAACAGCTCCAGCATCCAGCATAAAACTGCGACCTCTGCAGATAGCACAAAGTCATCGTCATAAACTATTCCATTTTTTTGTTAATGACTATTTGAATATTCGAAAATCATCGCCCATCCCTGAAATGAATAAAGGCAGCCCCCACATGTGTTCATTGTGAACCATGTGAGAACATGCAGGTCTGAGCGAGGGGAGATATAATTAAGCGGCCCCTCACAGAGAGAACAGTGTGTTGCATGAGTTTCAGATGACTCCTTCACTGCATGTTTCCTTTACACACTTCTGCATTTAGAATGCAAGTATTTCGCACTCCATCACAGGGATGCAGCCATATTTTTAGAGACACTGATATTTAGGACTTTTGTTTGATTTCCTCTCTTGTTCAGCTGTTCTGTTTACAGGATTAAGTGTAGATCACACAACAGAATTCTTTTATCAGTTAAAAAAACCCCAACCCTTTCTTGCACATGGACACCAGACAAATTATTTCAAGTTACCTTGTTGTGAATCAAATTTAGCTCAGGATAGTTTGGTATTTCCGGTCTAAATAAAATGTTCTTTTTTTTGCGCTGTGTCATGTTAGATAATTACTGCAATTTCTGACAATCTGTATGAATGCACAATCAGTATAAATGAAAGTTCCTTTTTTTTAACCAAAACAGGCGACATGATCTCTAATTTCTTTCCCAAAGAGAGACGGTCCACAGCCACAAATATAATAGCACCACACACATACCAAGAAAAGCACACACACTGTAAAAGGTCCAGCCCCAGACCCTAAACACATCACTCATGTCATCCAATAACTAGGTTTTGGATGACCACATTATGAGTTATTTACTTTTCAGTAAACACAACTGCCTCTTTAATGCAGGCACTCAAATCAGCCCTCTAGAGTTTCATCACTTCTCTCCTCTTTTATTTCCGACCCTCTGCTTCGTGTTGGAGTAGTGCCATCTGTCAAGGGTGAGATGCAGAAAATGTGCACAATCAGCTCCAAGGTAGCTTTGAGGATGAGCTTATGTTAGCTGAGTTTGACTCTCACAAGTCTTACACCCATCCATCCAGAAATCTCCACTGGACTGACATATACACAGTCGGGTGGTTTTTGGACTTTTAGTTCTTTGTTGAAGTGATAAAGTCCCAACCTAGGTTTTAACACCTTTGGCACTTAGATACAAGGTTTTAAAGCTTTGGACATGTTAAGAACTGGTACTTATCCTTTCAACAATGGTTATGATCAGCTTTAAGTCTGCTACCTATGTCATGAGGACATCTTATTTGGTGCTTTCTGTGCTATCATCTGTCTTTGATTTCCTGTCTTAATTTGTAGATATACCCTGTTTCATGTCTGGTTTCCTCTCTGTAGAAGAGATATGTTGATGTAACTGTGTTATTTATTAGGGTAAAACAGTTAGTTTATCACAGTGTTGGCTTAAAACATTGTTAGTTTGAGGAAGTTTTTCTTTTTCTTAGGAAGCGTGTTTATTTTGGGTTCTCATGGGCTTTATGTGGTTTTTATAAGCAATAAATATTACACCAACTGAGGATAGTTACTTTGAGAGCATTTCAAAGAAGGAACATTCCTTGAAAAAACCCTGAAGTAACACTAATGGGGCAAAAACCTTTAAAGTGTGTCAAAACTTTATGTGTAGTATACTAGGCTTTTGAGCAACCCAAGCATCATTAGCTTCTAGGTAGCCCAAGCGGTTAAAAGCAGTTTCTCTATCTGAGTCATACAGCGTTTCATACCTCAGAGTTAAAACGTATTTGACAGACGTTGCAGGAGATGATTGGCCGCTTTGTCTTCACCATAGGTGGCCCAAAGGTGTGCGTCATCACAGCTTTCTGGACAGGGTCCATCTGAGGAAAGACAATCCAGAGGTCATATCAACGATTCTGCATCACAGAAGAGCTCAGAGGGCTGTGTCTCTGATTCCCTAACAGCTCTGTGAATGTGGATGAAAGAGAAAGGTTTTGGAGAAGTGCAGTCAAATGACAAAAGAAGGCCGCTGAAGGGGAAAGCCTGAAGATAAAAAGAGTGAATTGAAGAGGGAACACTGATTGATGTGGACAGGAGGGTGTGTTTTGTCTCTGCAGCAGCTGGTGACACTGTCTGTGCCTGAGCTCTTGGGTGCCGTTCAAGCGCTTTAATTCATGCTGAGGTTGGGCAGGCCTAATTACAGACTCCATATCTCCAAAAATGTGTACTATGTTATTATACTATAAAACCTAAGCTTTTCACAACATCGCATCAGGCCAATGCTTAAAACATTAAAGATATTTCCAACAGAGGACGCTGAGGAAAGATGAAATGTACATCAGACACGATTCAGCTGATTACCGTAGGAGCAGAGGGTCCTTGCTACAAATCTTTGGCTGTGGGGTATGTGGTTTCACATTTGCAATAATGAGTATGCTGAGTAATTACACAGCAGAAATGTATTAAAATCATAATACAGTAAAATTGGCTGAACATAACACGTCAGCTTTTACATATAAATCTACCAAGTCTGATTAAAAAAGACTAGAGGTTTTAGATTCTACTGAATAGTGTTTTACAGTATAAAATGGAAATTGTGTATTAGGTGTTTTACTTAGTCAATACAATGTGGGGTTGTGTGAAAGGGTGATATTAAGTCCTAAAGAAGTTTGTCCATAATCTACAGTTTTTGTTGCATTTCAATGTTTACACATAGGCACATGTTAACGTTCTTTAAAATGCACAGACCCATCATTCTGACACTTAAATTGTTTTAGGTTTTTTTGTCCAAATTAAAGGACATGTGTGCTGACTTCATTTTTTAACTGTTAGTGTTTAACCAGGAACTCATCCAGTGAAAAACGCATAGTTCACTACGTTCATTATTCTGCCTTGAAATGACAGTAAACACAGGGTAACCACTGACCTGAAGATGTTGAGTTTCGATGTGCCTGCTTCTAAATGATCTTTTGTCAGTTGAAAGACTAGTTGATACAGAATCAAAGATAAGTAGTCTTATAATTTTTTTACATTCTTTTGCGCTCTTTTGCACACCAAACCCGCTAAACTCTCAACCCATTTACCAACCCTGTAAAAGAAACCACTTATCATTAGAACACCATTGAATGATGCACCTTTAAATCCTATTGATACATTGATAAGCTAGTTGTTATGTAGCAAAAGCACACTTAACTGAGGTGTTATGTATGTTCTTAACTAATGTTAACTCTAGGCAGGCAATGAAGGCTTACCCATGTCAACATTATTGCTGTGTGTTTATTTTTACTTGGCACAAGCTGGCTAAAGTGGACACTGGTGAAAATATGTTTAAAACAGTCTTTGGCTTAAATGTTTTTTTAGTTATCCATTTAGTCTTGTCCTTTACCTTCTGCTTTTTGAAGACTGTTTTTAGACAGGGAAGTAAGTTCTGGTAAGCACTGGTGATCAACTTGCATAATAGTCAAGAACGACAAAAAAGGCTGATAAAATTGTGAGTAGTGTGCCATAGATATTTTATAAGGTAAATTAAGAGATAACTCGTATAGATATATGAAAAAAATAATCAAACACAGTAAAACAATGTATTCAAAGCTGTAAATTAAATGTCTTTAACTAAGTGTAAGGGTGACATCTGCAAACACAGGGCTGCAGCCTTTTCATAAAACTACCACTGAGGCCAAATTTACACCATGACGTTTTCTTATAAATGTTTAGTACCTCATTTAGATGACTTTGATGAACTTGTGTGAGTTTTTTTACCCAATGGCAGAGTTGAAGAACCACAGTGCTGGGTGTTACCCTCATTAGGCAGCCAAAAGCACACTGCGGTTATACTCAGCCTTTGCCCCCCCTCTCTTTCATGCTGCCAAATGGAGACTGTGTACACTCCTGAGCTCCAGGCTCAAGGGAATATAGTATAATTGGTCTGAAAAGCAGAACCTTGTTTGAATGTAATGTGAGACATATTTATAGACTCTAGTCTTCTGTTTTTTTGCTCCTTTCTCTGATCAGGTCTCTAACTTGCCTCTCTTGTGATTTTTTTTTTTATTATTCATACACCTGTAACACCTTCAAATATGTTTACATCTGTTTACATTAGTCTCCCTGCCAAACACAGCACAAGCTTACATAACTTTACATGAAACCAAGTCAGAAATGAGAGATTTGACTTAAGTGTTTTGAACTCCATCCATTAACCCAGGCTTTGTAATTTAGACACAGTGATCAACTATCAGAGGCCCTGGATAATAGTTGCCTATCTAAACCTGTTTACCCCTTTGATTTACCTGTGCTTCATCATGATTTGATTTTTTTTTTTTTTAAGTGTAAGAAAATTATATCCATGTCATGTCATGCTTTGTTCTAATCTCTCTATATTTTGTTTAAAAGTCAGACTAGCTACAGATCAAATTACTACTAAAAATAAATGATAATTGATAAGTCTGAAAACACAGACAAAATAAGTAATATGAAAAGTTGGCTTGTGTATGATGACAGTCTTTGAGTTCTGGCTCTAAGGTAAACTCACTCTTCCCAGCCGACACAAAGGCTCATAACACATACAATAAACTTTTACCAAATTAAAGAATAATTTCCCTCTGGAGTGTTCAGATTTTTTATGCCGACTGGCTTATTGTCTCCCTTCGCACACCCCATGCCTCAGTGTGCTGTCTCCATTCAGGATGCTGAGACCTGCTGTACACTCTTGAGAATCTTAATTATCTAAAAACTTCCTGTAATCCTGTCGAGTCAGAGCTGATATAGTCTCTCTGGATAACTGTCAGAACTCCAGTCTCTGCAGAATGACTTGACCCAAGGTGAAACACTTCTGTGTTGAAACAGGTATAGGCTGATGTCTGTCACAAGGTGACAGCAGTGTTGTCTAGACCCTTTGACAATTTGTGGACAATGATTATGGAAGTTTGTGGAGCTGCATGAGAAGATAAACCCCCAAAGATTGTAAATGCTACCTCAACAACCTGACTTTGACAAATGACTTCCAGATATCTGTGTAAAATCTATAAGTGGAAAAAAGACAGGAGCAATCGGTCAAATATTTTGTGGCCAGGTACAATATACACGTATAAAGTGGAGTCACCTGGCATGTGCACCAAAATAAACTATATAAGCCACTTGATACTATTGTAAGGAAGCCCTGAAAGGCCATGATGTTATACAATATGTTACCTACATTTTCTCGATATCTTAACTTATTTTCCTGGTTATCTCCAGAAAACTAAGCTTATTTTCAAGATAACTTCTTATGCCACCTGACCTTCAAATCAGCATGTTGATCACTATCATTAGCCAGAGGACAGCGTACCTCTTACATTGACAGAGGTGAATGAAACTTATGTCAGAGTTTCTTTGTGCTTTTGCTACTTTATGAAAAGGAATTGCAGTCTGTTGATGTTACGGATGTGTTCATTCATCATAAAATACACTAGTCTGGTACCCGTCCAGTATTTGTTACAGCGAGAGATGATGCAACGGTACCTGTGTGTCCTTTGGGTCTGCAGGATACAGGTGTAATCTGTACAAAATAATTATCATATTGAAGGCTTTATACTGTCCCTCTGGTACCTCCGTGGTAGCTTTACATGATTTACAGAAAAAAATCTCACTCTTTCTGACTTCTCTGTTTTAGCTCCTGTTCCTTTGAGGCTCCATATTTCACAAACCCCTTTCCCTCTGATTAACCTGTTCTCTGAAAGAATATTGGGGGTGGAGCCAAGAGCAGACCTTGGGGTTTGTGGCCTGCCCTTCCAATACGTCATGAACCAGCTAGGAGATAGTTCTGTGATGGACTCATCATTTCAGCAAGTCTCGTTAAGATCGCGTGCTATTTTTAGAAAAGACCATTCTGAGTGGTTTGGAGACAGATTCAGGTATTACTACGAGGTGAATTTGTTGTATTTGGAAGATTTGCACACATTTAGTTAAGACATTGAACTCAACACACACACACACACACACTCACACAAATACACACACAAATTCCCACAAGTCCTTCGACTGGTTACTTGTTTTCAAATTTTTGCTACTATTATTAGTCATGTCATGTTCAGAGCATGTAGCCATGTGTTTCAGTTCCAACAAACTGTGTCTGTTATGACAGCTTGATGATAAAGCAGATGCTTTGGTTTTTAATTACAGGAGTGAAGATGCTGATGAAACTTTTTATTCATTGTTGAAAGCTTCAGGATGAGTGGGGCGAAACCTTGCTTTTGATGCTCAGGTGTGTTTTTGATGAAGTTGACCGTAAACAGGTCTATACTAGCTTGAGTTCAATGTGTAGACAAAGGGAGATTTTATAGAGGTGCACTGGCCTTAGCCCACACACTCGCTGTCCTCACTGAAGCCGTATGAATCATGATCCTGCAGACAGGTCATTTTGCCTGAGTGCATGATGATGGGCTAAGCAGTAATGTGTGTATGTACGAGTGTATGTTTGAGTGTGTATGTGTGTGATGCACATGAATTCCTGTTTGTCGCCACCCTGACCTTCACATGAAACCCAATCTGGAAATGAGCAGGAGCCACAGAAAATGCTGACTGTAGAGAACATAGCCTGTGCCTCTTACACAATTGATTAGCTGTTACTCATTTTATAGCAGTAAAACACTCCACTGGGCATTTTCTCAATTATGCTGAAACTGACTCTGCTGAATAAAAAGTAAACAGCTGTCACCTCATCATTTTGGATTATTTGGTATAAATCCACAGCACTTTATCACTCAAACAGAAGGCAAGGCTCCAGAATTACCACTGAATCTGAGCTGCCCCCTTTTATGTAAAACAAAAGGACAACAAATCCCAGATACCATGTGGGCACAAACTTTTTCTCATATGCGAGTCAGCCTGTGAGCACTCACTGTGTTAAAGTTGTGGAAGAGCCCAATGCTGGCTGGGTGAGGAGACTCCAAGGGGAACTGCAGGAAGGGTTTCATGTCCAGCGGGGGTGGGATGACAGGTGGGCTCCTAAGGAAGGCAGGGACCGGCCCTGGTCGGTTTACACTTCCTGCAAAAGATGCAAGGAGAGGAAAATTTAAGATGTAATTCATAACACAGATGATAACAAAGGGGAACCATAGCAGGTCTGCAAGTGCTAATATCTGTCCCGTCAGAGTTTTAGGGAAATATACTTAAACCAGACAAGGTCTCCTAAAATTATATAGCTGCTTTGTAAACAAGACTCAAAATGTTTCTTTTGGGGCTACCAGGAGCATCTCTTCAGGCCCATCATATAACCACCATGTGCTTTTTTTAATTTTATTTTTTTTTATTTTAAGTTTTTTTCAATTAGGTAAAAGAGCTTTATTACCCCCGACAGAGTCAAGCTCATGGTTTGACCTATTTTGCAGATGCTGTGCTTCCAGGAGCTAGCCAACTGTTAATTTAACCTTATAAAAAAACACACAAAATATCGACCTTTGTACCTCCTTGAGATTAAGCAGTTTTTTATCTTATTATTTATTTTTTCTGTATTATTATTATTATTATTATTATTATTATTATTATTATTATCCTGTATGCACAGTTGTGGCAACGCTACAAAATGCAGTGCAGGAATGATGTGGTCTTTTATCTACATTTCGACACAAGATTGGTATTTATCTCATATATCTTTAAACAACATGAAAAAATATTCTCAGTCTACCCAAAGATAAGGCTGCCGTGTTAAAAATTGGCATAATTATGTGTCACTTGAACGTTTCAAGTCACTGTATGAATGACTCAGATCTGCTTTTTGAATCTCTCATCCCCTCTTCATTTACCCTCACACTGAGCCCAACACACCCTCACCTCTCCTCTCTCTGCCTCTCTTGCTCACTTTTCTTTCAGTCATGGCTCAGCAGCAGTGAATGCCTGCACTTGAGGAGTCTTCCGTGATGGGCAGGAGGGCTAAGCTCCTTAAGCCTCGCAGCTGGGGTGCTGCAGATATCCGCCTTTTTTCCATTTCTCCCTCTGTCTCTCTCTATCCAAGCGCTGTGTTCTATCCCCATTTCATGGTCCCTTATTCGGTCTGCCTGCTTCTGTCTCCCCAATCCGTACTTCTCTCCATACCAGTCCTTCTAGCTGTTTTGTCCCCGCTTTTTCTCATCCTCTTTCTGTTATGTGCTCTTCTTTTCCAATTCTCCTTCCTCTACTTATTCTCTTCTGCAGCGTACACTGGCAGGCTGCTGCAGGCCCTAACTGGCTGCGCAGAGAATTTGTATAATCTTTTCTCCTGAGATTATATGCAATCATCATCTTTTATTGCTGCTGCTTTGTGATGACTACTTACCAATTTTGTTACATTTGAAAAGAAAACTGGTCACTTGTAAATGAAGGGAAGAAAAAGCTATTTTGGTAACAGCAGAGAATGCTCCTTTCAGTGACAGCAGGGAAGACGTAAAGAATGTGCTGTCAGGATCAGAAATAGATGGAGGGGAAAGTCTCTCCTTCTGGCATTTCTCCCCTCCCTGTTTCAGTGCTTGTGAGGCTGTGACAACTGAAGCTCAGCTGTAACTGTTGTCATTTTTGCCTGGCTAATTTTGCATGTGCTGCACAAGAGGGAGCAAGAGCAGGTCACGCTTTAAATGTCTTTTAGACATGCCATGAATGCCAGAGCTCACATGGCCTCTGTTATCACCTCTCCAGAACAACCACGGCAAGGTTTTTGTGGTGCAGGGTAACAGCAGTAATAATTCACCTTACACAGCTTCATACACCACAGCAGAGAGCATCAAGTAATGAGTCTATGCAACAGCCAGATACAGAAATCTGGTACTTTGCCCATAACAATCTACACCTCATGTCTTTTCACAGACGGGGGGGAGAATAGTATATTTTTAGGGTATTTTCAGCTCAGTGTATTACAGCAGCGTACTATAAGCATGTTTAAAATGAGAGAAAAAGGGGCCCACTTTAAAAAATGTTCTAGTTAAAGGTAGAGTCTGCAGGATTTTTTCCAAAGCCAAAATGTCAGCTTTTACAGATATAATCCTGCTCAATTGTCACTTCTGGGCCTCTATACATGCTGTCAGTGTCGGTGTCTGCCTTGAACCGTCTCCTCTGCCTGTATGTTGATGTTTTGAATGTTTTGGGACGTTCCTGGCCAGAGAGTAGGTGAGGTTGACCTCAGCCAATCACAGCACACCCAGTTTTGACGTTGCATGTTGTTTAGTGAGTGGAAGAAGCTATCCTGAGCAGCACAGAGTAGAGAAAAAACACAAACAAAGAAAGCGATACACCAATCAGAAAAAGCTTTTTTGTAAACAAGGGTGAAGTTTGGTTCAATATTCACTGGCTTTCAGGCACTTAGAAAGCAGCACGGGACAAAGAGCAACGCAAGTTTGCTGAGCAGGTTTGTGTCAAATAGCCCTGTGATTAGCTTGAGCTAACATGCCAAGTTAGGTGCATTGCTCTAGAGTCTCTCCCACATAGAAACGTGATGCTGCAGGTGTTTGCTGAGCTAGTGAATACATTCACGTATTAGCGGCCAGAGGCAGTGTGCCCGCTGCTGGCCAGTTTGAGTTCGTGATTACTAACAAGTAACAAAAAATTGCTCATATTGTGAAATTTGCTGTACAACTATTGGAGAGGTTGTTCATTTTGCACATGGAACAAAAACCATTCATAAGTTTTGGTTCTAGTTTTCAGTGAGTATGATGTTCGAACATAATTCAGTGTTTTTAACACATTTGTCAATTGTGACTGTTTTTTTATGTAAGTGGATTTATGTTGATCAGCTGCTGGAAATGATAGTCAGGCCATCTTAGTTCTTTTAGCCTACCAATGAAGCAACTGAGGTCTGTTTGCCCCTCAAACAATATGTAACGTCACAATGGTTATTAGCTGCCAAATGTGACAACTGCTTTTACCATCACTCCTTTCCTACACCATTCTTAGATTCAAACAAGTTCATGTCTGGCTTCAGAAAACCAATATTGTTGCTCCATCAATAGGGACCCGGAGCCTCTGGAAAGGACAGCTCAATGAATGACTCTAAAGTGGCTGCATCAGTTACTGAGAACATATGGGCTCATGCAAAAGGAACACGTAAGCTAGTGCAGCAGTGTATCTGGTTTTTGTAGTGAAGTGGCTTGAGTGGAGCACAGTACATATTCTTTAGATTTGTCAGGCTGGTGTTCACTAATGTTTTTTTTTTTATCTTCTCATGGGGTTTGGTGAACTTTTTTTTTTCTTATACAAAAGATCACCTCACTCATCCTTCATTAATCCCAAAAGTCAATGAGTTCTTTTATTTTCTTCCAGTTATTGTGTCAGAAACTAAAATACATGGTGGAAAATGTCTCTGAGGTAATTAAACATGTGGTTAACAAAGCACGCAGAGAGACAATAACGCTTAAGCTTTATGGATTGGCTCAGAGGTATCATCATTGTGTTTCCCCATTGGTTAGTGAAGCGTATTCCTGACACGCTCCCAGTAAATCCCCAGCTCATTTTACGCCACTTTATAATGTAAAGGTCAAAGCAAGTCTTCCTTCTGTTTCTTGTGAATCTGAATTCACTGTGGAAATGCTAACAGTAGAGTGATGTAGTTTGACCATTTGATGGTGGCTGAATATGAGTGTAGCAGCAGCTTCCCCTGACCTACCCTCCTCCTGAGTGATTTACAATGACATCAGATAAGAGAACACATCGTCTCTTCGACAGCAGCCACGCAGGGAGGGAGCGCATTGATTGGACACATTCTGAGGAGCGTTAAAGTGTTAAAGTGCTGCCAAACTCTATAAATCCAGGCTGCTCCGTCTATTGCTCTTTCTTCCGACTAAAATGAACAGACAGCTCCCTCTCACCCTGCTTCTCTTCTTATTGCCTTTTTTTTCTAATGCAAATGTTTGGAAGAGAAAAAGATCAATACCTGTGTAATAGCTTATTGAATTTTTGCATGAAATGTGAGTGAGAGGTAGTAGGACAGGAATGAAGAGATGCAGCAGAGAAAGGGAGGGAAAAAACACACACGCATCCAGGGACAGATTCTAATCGTCACAGTAGATTGACTAACCCAGACGTGCACACATTGGCATGCACACACCAATATGCTGTGACTAAGGCCTCTTAAATTGGCAATTCATTAAGCCAATCTAGGTTTAATGATCACAGAGGTAATGTCAAAGTCAGTGGTATTGCTGGAGCCTCTCTATATTCAGTGCCTGTTCCCATGGCAGAACCAGGAGACTGAATGAAGCCTGGCCAGAGGATGAAGCTCTGAAATCATTGGCCAAAATTTAAGGAAAATAAATGTTAGAAAAAATGAATAAATACATAAATCACATTCAGTGCAAGACTGATCTCCCCACGTAGCACCACAGAAAGATACCGGAGGTCATTCCTGCCTGTGGCCATCAGGCTTTATAACTCCTCCCTTTGGACTTTTTCTTTGGACCCTGAATAAAAAACCTGGGGTCACTTTAATTTATTCACTGGTGCTTAATCTGCAATACCTGTCTCACATATTCATCTACACAATATCTGTCAAAAAAAAATCCACTAATCTGTTCATCTCATTAAGTGCAATATTCTTTCTTATACCTTCAATTGGTGCAATATCTGTTCTGAATAGTTCTTGTCTACCACCTTATGTAAATAGTTATTGTTTGTCCCTATTCATCTTGTTTCTAACTACTGTATTATGTAAAGAGCAACAATAATACCAAATTTCCCCCCAGGATTAATAAAGCATTCCTGATTCCTGAAATAAATAAAAATCAGACATTTGGATCTAGACCAACTCTTATGAAAAGATGAGGTTGACATTTGATGACAGTTGTCTCACATCTGTATCTGCATGGTCTGCTCTACACTGAAGACTTTGAAATGAGCCTCAGTAGTAGATTAGCACGCCGCCTCCTGACAAAATCTCTACTTGCTGTCACTGCAGCAACAAGGGACAGCATGTAACCCTTAAAAAAACCACTGGATCTGCTGTGCCGTTTCCTTTTTTTTTCCTGGAGGCAATGTGAAAAAGAATGAAACAACATTTGGTGGCAGATGACACAATTACTACGCCAGTGATGGTCGTTTGTTTAAATGCTTCATGGCATCTGTTTGCTTTTCTGTCGCAGTATCGCTGAGCTACCACATTTTTGGACAAGCTGACATAATATTCGTCTCTAAGATCCGTTATATAAACTCCCTAAATGTTTTGCTACATCAGCTCATGCCCAGGGGGTGCAAATGTAATGAAACTGTGTTAACCTTTGAAGAAACACTGAGCTAACTTTGTCATGATTGCAGCGGGGGAAGATGGCTCTGTCTTAGTGTCGCATACTGCTACTGTGAAGGACTGAGCATGAAATCCAATTTACTGCAGCTCGGCTCAGCCTCAAGTCACAGGCGGCTGTTTTAACCTAAGCAGGGGACAAACGACACCACACTCGCACACGTACACAAACCGTTGAGGTCTGAATGAATGAAAAGGGTAATTTATATGCTCGGTGCTGGTCATTGTTTGTCCAAGTGAGATCTGAACAGAGAAGGAGAAAGGCCATGGTGAAGAGGAGAGCTGAGTGCTGCAGAAGGAGAGAACAGTTGATTTCAGCCTGCACTTTGTTTCAATGATAGATGTCCTGCACCTCAGTGGCCACGCTTAAATGCCACCTCCTTGAGAACACTTAGAAATCCTGTGTGTGCGCATGTGTGCGTGTGCGTGTGCCTGTGTGTGTGTGTGTGTGTGTGTGTGTGTGTGTGTGTGTGTGTGTGTGTGTGTGTGTGTGTGTGTGTGTGTGTGTGTTTCTGCAATGTTCTTGAGACAAGCCAGCCCCTCTGCAGCCTCACTTGTATTTAATGCAGCATTTGAAACTAATGATGACTTTTGTTTCCCCTTTACAGATGTAGCCCACTCTCATTAAAAATTAACCATCATTATATAACAAATGTAGTTTGTCACTTGTTCGCACTTGTCCCTGCATAAGATTCTTCATGAAAAACTATATCTCTCTCTTTCAGTGTGAGATTATGAAACATCAGGAAGCAGTACCCCTCCACCCACCCACCCAATTTGGGGGCTTCCAGAGATGAGGACTTTGGTGAGAAATAATGGCTGAGTGGCTGGAGTCAATTGAGCGAGGAAAAGAGGTCTGGATAAGGACGGGAGATGAGGTGGAAAAAGACGAGAGGCATAGAGGAGGGGGAGGGAGCCGCATGTTTTGAGGTGAGTCCAAGGTGACCAGAGAAGGTAAAAAGCCACGTTAACCTGCAGGTTAATGCACAGGAAAAAAGGAGGAAAAAAGAAAACACCATCTGTTTACTGAAGAGAGTGGTACTACTTCACACAGCATGTGACACACTATACCGGTCATGTGTTTAGAATCTCATGATTACATTATTTTCAAAGGGATGAAGGCAGCCCAGACGGCGCAAACATTTGTAAGAGTTAACCTTTGGCTGTCACATGCAAAATGTCATATGCGCATGAACAATTTTGGGTTATTTTGTTGCCTTCCTCGGAGGTTGCTTGCGTGTCTTGTCTTGTTTGAAGTAGATCCTGAGACCTTGAGTTTTGAGTCCAGGTCATGTACAGTCTATCTTTTTTGTCTGATGCTGTCAGATAAAAAAAGAAGTCTGAAATTTGTGTTTTTATTAGTTATATAACTAGATTTACTTAAAATCTTTGCTTGTTGTTTTTTATTTCGTTTTATTGTGCTATCTTTTTTACTGTTTTTATTCAATTGAAAAGTGACCTTGAATGCCCAGAAATGTGCTTTTGAATAAAATGTATTATTATTATTATTATTATTATTATTATTATTATTATTATTATTATTATTATTATTATTATTACACTTATATTGCTCATATAGGCTAAATTGAGTAAGCTAAATTGCCTTTCAGACTACCTTTTTATTCTGCGTGATGAATGCAAACATGGCAGGAGTAAGCATTCTAATAAAATCTGAGCTAAGTGTAAACTTATTTCATTTGCATTTTTTTTTATTTAAACAAGTAAGAAGGGTTGTGTGATTCATATTGTTATAAACAGAGGGAGACTCAGTCTTTGCCATCTTTGCTGTGCTTTTAAAAATTAAAGATGGCATCATTCCCACTTCCCAGTTCCAATGTAAGTGGAACACACCATGACTCTTACCAAGGTGTGTGTACTTTTTTTTGTTTGTTTGTTTTTGGAAGCAAATGAGCAGCTCTCCTTTTTAACACTGGATTCAAAGTGACAGTGTAATAAATTTATCAACAGTTACATAGCGCTACTGTTTGAAACGTGACAGCAAGCAAACTGTAAACTTAGTTTATACAAGAATCCAGCTATTTAGCGCTACCCACAACTCAATGCTCTGAGACGTGTCCATAAGTTGTAATGTGAGTGAATCCTGTTAATATACGACCAGTGATCATCTACCAACTCCAACCTCACCAAGCAGAGCTCACGTAATCTCACTCTTCATGTAAGTGATGGACTCCTAAGTTTGAACAGCCCACTGCTGCAAAACTAAAGCCTTCTTCTGCTTTGCTGTCCTTTTTCTTTTTGCCAAATTTAAGAAATCATTTTCAGCAGCATTCTGTTGAATCAAGTGGACTGGGGTGCATATTTTGAAAATTCTGATCTTGATGCAGTGCAATTTTCAGGCTGACCCTCACATTAATTTAATTATGGTATTGGTTCAGAGCAGTGCTTGTATCAGCTGAAACCAAGAACCAGGTTTCAGTGTTAGTATCAGAACTTGAACTTGAAAGAAAAGCTGGATCAGTGTTCGTCCCCACTCTAAACAATAACTGCATTCATTTTTAGATATAGATCTAGGGTGACCTGTAGTGTTTGTGGCTCCCCACAGGCTTCAGCTGTTTAGGGAACAGACTGAAAAACACAGAACTGGCTGCCAACTCTCTCTTTCATTACACTGTGGTCATGATGAAGCTTCATTTGAAGCAAACAGAGAGCACCACTTCATTGAAACATTCCTGACAAAGTGAGGACCACAAGGACATCACTGTGCCCACAATATTATTCTGTTTGTCTCACCATTTACACACCTGCTGGGAGCTGGAATATCACACTAAACAAACACACAAAGGCACACATGCAAAAAAAAAGAACACACCAACACACAATGGCTTCAGAGGCACAGAAGCCAGGTGCACCTCCGATGATTTAATACAACAGAATGAAAGAAAAACACACAAGAGTAATGAATCACTGATCAAAGTAGAACAAAAGGACAATGTATGCTGTTAAACGACTTATAGCTTTGTTTTTCCGTTTAAGCACAAATTACAGGCTGTATTTTTGGGAGTGTGTAGGGTAGAGTGTGGTTTTATGCTATAGCTTGGTCAGGGAGTCGCACGCAAAGGTTATGGAGGGTAACAGTCTGGCTAGTGGTTCAGCTGTGGTCTGAATAACTTCAGGACAACAAACAGAGTTATTTTCAGCCCATTGGCCCCTTTGACTCTTCATCCTCTGAACCATCAAAAAGAGACATGAGTGATCTGAGCTGTGGTTTCAAGGCTTCCTACTTTATGGTTTTGGGCAACAACCCCCCCTTACCACGGGGAAAAAAAACACACAAGTGCTATTTCTGTTTTTCTTTTTTTTTTTAAACCATGGGTGAAGTCTCATGAGACGTAAGTGCCATTGCACAAATAAGCATCAGCCGTATATTTACTTTGTTTCAGACATAGATCACAACAACACACAATTCAAAATGAGAAACAAACAACAGATTTATAAATCATTCTGTCCAAAGAAATACTCGTGAATGTTTTCTCATCTAACTTCCAAATTACTATGCTTTCACCATAACGTCCGGTATGGTAAATGTATGGTAAAATGTTAGTCTAGGCCACCACTTTGGTAAACAACAAAATATTGCGTTGGCTATGAAGTGTAGTACTTATTTCTATAATCTTCAATAGTCCTCAGTAAAAGGGTTGTCTTTGTATCTCATTGATCTGCAGTTCAGGTAAAAAATCTAAATGATTGGACGTATTGCCAATAAATACTGTACAGATCTCCAGGTGTTCCTATGTATACACCATGAAACATTTTCCAGCAACACCACCGGCAGAACAAAAGAGTCACTCCTGTGAAATGCTTTCAAGCTCATTGGCTGTATTGTCACAGTTGGTGAACTTCTTGCTGCTGATATGTTTCTACCCTCTCTCTACTGTGTTTTCAGGACAACTCATGGACCTGAGTTAACAGCATTACCCAAAGCAACCTCTGGTCCAAAAATATGAAGCTTATACCGAAGTTCTAAAACCTGCAGCTCACTGAGAGTCTGCTTGGTGCTTACTGCAGGAACACCAGAAACCAAACACACACCAAGCCAGAGAAGCAGATATTTTTCAGAAGAATAAATATGTTTATGGACTACGAGAACACCGTACATGGGAAAAACATTTCTATAGCTCTCCATTTTAAAATTTTTCAACTTTCAAGTTTTGCACGTGATAAGGCATAGCTGGCATGGCTGACCTGATTGACAGGCAGGAACAAATAGCTGTCTGCAAAGGGACTGAAGGCCTCTTGCCTCCAAACTTAGGAGAAGCTAGCTTGAGTTCAGCATGTCCAACATGGACACAGTCAACAACAGGCTTCAAAACTCTGTATCAGAAGCAAACAGGTGATGTCACAAACAATACATCCATAAATTATATACTCTAAGTGAGTCACTTGTTGTTTTAACTACTGGCTACCTGTTTGTCCTCTCTTTGCCAGATGACTACACAAGTGTGCACTGTATAGTCTAGACTCAAAGGACACAAAGAGAACACGAATAATCCTTTATTATTAGCTCTTTTTCTCTGACAGGGCTAAAGTGCTTCTCCTCCTAATTTAATAAAAACGTATATAGGGAACACTATAATCTCAGGTTTAATGACACTGCAGTCTCAGAACACATTATCCAACACCATAATTAAATCATTGTGTCGTTTGCAATACAAAAGATCACTGCTGTGTCATGGCTTTTATGCTTACATTATTTTTTTAGATATTAAAACCCACATCCCACTGGTTTTCAGATTTAAATTTCAAAAACAGTTGGGACAATAACAGAGAAAACAGAATATGTGCAATGACTTGGGAAAAATAAAAAGCAACGATCAAGTTAGGAGTAGCAAGTGGAATAAAAATTATTTGTCTTTCAAACCTAGTGACGTGTTAGCAGTTAAATAATTAAATAATAAATAAATTCAAATTAAAATAATAATAACAACAACAACTTAGAACTCTTGAGGGAGTTCCCAACTCTTCATCAAAGTGACTGGAGTAAACACTGATACCTTTTTGATAAGCTACTCAAGCCAAAAACAAAAAGATGATCAGCAAAAGCAACCCTAACCAGACAAGTGGGTTTTTTTCTGCTTATTGCACTACAAATATTAACACTTTATGCTATATGTGACTGTTAAAAACAGCTGGTTTATTTATTTACTTATTTTTGCAGGACATATAACTTGAGATGGCCTCTGTTTGATTTCTGTCCTTAATCAAGGGGCATTGGCAACAACAGAAAGCTAAATGGATGGGCCTACAACCTCAGAAATGTGATGTGTGAGGGAGTACAGACCAGCAGACCAGTTGACCAGCAGATTTAGTGAATTAAAGTTGACAGTTAAAATAAATAGGACCTTTACATGGTGTCCAGTTTGAACTTGCACACGTACGTGACCAAGAGGTGAGAAAAGTGGCTTTAAAATCCGAAAAATCTACACAAGCAGAAAGTTCCACACAGGAGCTTTAACAAAAACTCTAAGATAGCAAACACATGGACTCTATTTCACCTAGTCACTCTTACTCTGTGTAAAAAATAATAATGAATAAATAGAAGACATGCCTGTACTGGCACTCATTTTTGTTACTGATTTCATTCTTTTTTAACTTTAAAATGCCAGAGAATATGCTGAAGAAGATAAGGTAATGAAGGCAATGAATGAAATCCAACAGGAACAAAAGGACTATCAACAGATCAAGAGATCTGATCTCTATTCAAGGTAAAGAAAAGATAAAGCGCGGAAATGCAGTCTTTGTCTAAGGAACTGTAACAATAAGCAAATTATGGTAAAATTCACCAGAAAGTGCAAGTTTTTCTTATTTTTATCTATTTGGTCTTATCCTTATGCTCCTTAAAGTAAAGCCACTTCTTCCATGACAGATGAGTCATCATTGGTGGAGAAGGAATACTCCTTTTATACAGGACATAGACTGTAAAGTCAGACCTTTACGGTTATTAAACTGTCTCTTCTTTTGAAACACATGCCTTTTCTGTTCTGTACAACATTATCAAGCTGGTCTTAAATAAAATATATGCCACTTAAACAAACAGCCACATTTTCTTCTATTTTAAGTGTCAATACTTTTCACCCCTTGCAGCATTTCCTCTATTTGAAGGACATACTGTTTTATCGGGGACAGCTACACCTGTGAGTCTTTCTGAGGACACTGATAAGGAGATAAATTTTGTGTGTGTGTGTGTGTGTGTGCGTGTGTGAGACTGAATGCACAAGTACAGGCACACGCATACACACATGCGTATTTATAGATTACTTTTTATTGGTTGGGTGAACAGTGATGCAAGCCACAAAGCTTTTTTCACAGCGCTGAGTGAGGTTTTTGCGTCAGCCAGGAAGAAGCCTTGGCCCATTTTTAAATAAATAAAGACCTCAAACCTCTGGGTCTAAAATATTCATCATTAAAATCGCACAAGAGTTACTAAACTATGTACCTCTCGGCTCTGCACAGAGGGATGAGCCAGCTTCTGCACAGTTCTTTCAAACCTCACTGACAATTGTTTCTCCATCTTTTATCGATACTGTCACTGTCATTGCCCCTCACAGACACTATTTCTGTTTCCGTCCCTGCCTCAGTAAACAGACACTAATGCTGTATATAAACCCCGACAGCCCACATTGCTGTGATCTTGTGTCAGTGTGTGGAGCGTCAAATGCAGATAGAGTTAAAGCTCTCTGCGGGGGGATTACCACCAGCTCAAACTTGCAGTCAGATCACAGAGAGACCCCGGCAGAAGTCAGAGCAGGCAAACCAAAATAAAGTGTTCAAATATTTATTTAACGAACAGAATCTGACAAGGTCAGAGAAATTAATTCAAGGAAAGACTGAGAGCATCTGTGTTGAAAAACTGACAAACTGACAAGGACAGATTGTAATTTCAGAGAGTCAGAAAAAAGCTGTGCAGCCAGACAAAAACTGAAAAAAAGGAACGAACACACAGGGGTTTTACATTGCAAGCTCTTTCCAGAAATTAGTTACACCAACACAAATCATTATAATAGCCATAATAGTGTATGTTACTTGTTAAGCTATTTGATTTAGTGTTATAATGTTGAGAACTGAAAGCAGTTATGGATCTCGCCTGCGTAGTTAAGTATATTTAAGGCTCACTGCATTACTATATGGATATTTCACATCTTCCATCTTTCTTCAGTCATTTGAGCATTTGTCTCCCTGGTGTGAGTTGATACATCATATTTCATTAACACAGAATGAGCGAGAGACTGCAGAAGGGAACACCAGTAAGTAAATCTTTCGACCAAATGACCCAATGAATGCTGACTGTGAAAACTGAGAGGGGTCCAATAATGAAGGTTGTTGATGAGGCAGGAGATTATTTTGATGAATGACATTAGTTCATGCTGTCAGTGTAGGAGGCACCTACACTTTTGACAACAAGAAACTGAGATGACTGATCAGATGATTTCCCAGAGTTAGACTACAGTCAAGTGAGAGGCTTCAAAATAAATATGACCTCTACAGAACCTCTTCATTTGTTTTCTGCTTTTTCTTTTTAAGATTTTGGCAGTTTCTCTGAAATATCTTTTGAATTACATCTGTGTGAGTGCAGAGTGACAGTTTGAGCAATATTATGACCTCTTACAGTAGAAATAAAGTTCTTTTCATATTATCACATTGACAAAAACAGCAAATCTTCTCACACCTTCCACAGATTGTGCAAAGTAATCCAAACAGAACTGCATAACAAAGTAAATTGATCATCTTAGACTCAACTAACTTCAAGAAAGCAACACATGCAACACTCAGACTTTTTGACAGAAAGAACTGACAAGGATATACAAGGAGTCAATCAGATCAGGAAGAGCAAAGAGAGAAAACCCTTCCGATTCTGTCTTACCCAAAATCATCCTGTATCCTTCCACTTTCAACTTCTCTGTCCCACGTCCTCCTTGTGCTCGACTCTCTCTGCTCTGCTACTGCTGTGACTCAGAACTCAGCGTGGAGAGGACTCCGAGCATCACAACCTTCACTTTTCATCTCTGCGCTGTGTCCTTCTCTCCTCTTCCCCTCGTCCACACATGAGATGCTTCTCCTTCAAATCTCCACTTGCACGTCTCGCAGCTCTGCCAGCTGCAGGAGGAGGAGCACAGCAGCAGCAGCAGCAGAGGCAGCCCTGACCGCAACACAGCACACTCTCAAACTACTGCAAGGAATCCTGTAATTTATTCACAGTTATATATTCAGTCCAGCAGAGAATGCAGCTGAGATGGAGCCCTGCATCAGTAGAGGAACCTCTGCACCACAGCATGCCTCTCCCTCCCTCCCTCTCTCATGTTTTGGGGTTGAGTATATCCTAAAGGCACCTTGCGTACCCGAACTGTGATTGGCTGCAGGTTCAGCCAATGAGAGCAGTGGGTGCTGAGTGTTTTCTTTGGGTGTTTGAATCAGACAGCAGGGTGATAATGCTGCTGTCGATTCTGCTCTCCATTTCCCTCTGTCACCCTTTCGTCGTTGTATACTATGATGATTTTTATTCCCATCTTGTCCCGCTCTATTTTCTGCCTCATGCTTCACATCAGCTGCATCTTAAACACATCTTGACTACATTAATCTGTACCCCCGGCATCCCCTTCCTGCTGTTTGAGGCCAGGGGACCTAAAAGAGTGGAGTTAAATCTTGAACAAACCAGACCAGGGTCATGCTCTGCTCAGAAACAGAATCAAAGAAAAGCAGACACTGAAGTGCGACAGAGACTGACAGCTCTTTACTCTCAGTGTAACAGGGGGAGGAAGGGGAGCGGAGAATGAGGTTAACACCGACTGACTGGAGACGATGTGCAAGGTGAGGAAATGTTGAAGATGTGTTGGAACAGCAAGATGAAGGAGGTCGCTGACAGCTGTTTGACGCGCAGGAGATGCTGTGTGAGCCTAAAAAGAGAACTCAGCACGTGCACTCTCTACCAACATTTACCAGAGTGATATACTTCAATAGGAGCTCTGTGCTAATGTGAATTAATGACTTTATTAAACTCACTCAAAGGCAGTTGTGCCATGAGATGACAGAGAAGTGACCTGTTTCCTCATGATTGAACATACACACAGTAAACCAGATCCCTGTGTGTGTTTAGCTTGTGAGGATCAGGTTTGTGTGCCTGAGATTAGGTTTCCTCATTAGTTGAGCCACGCTGAATAATGCAGGTAGGTGTATTGTTGTGGCCAATGGGCCAGGTGCTAATGTGGCTGTCTGAGGCAAGAGGGTCAGACACAGCAGGACTTTAATGGATGTCACCATGGGAAACTGAAACCAGACCACTAGACTTACGTGATGCACCGTCCTGCATGTGTCTCACGGGAATGTAAGACTTTAAGTTTCCCACTTGTTCAAACACTTGGCTAGTTTTCAGCTTCAGGGTTGCAAGATGTTACTGCACAGCTAATACCCAGTTTTCTTACTTGTTATTAATACTTAAAGATGCTCTAAGGCAGGGTTCCCACGGGTCCTTAAAAAGTCTTAAAATGTCTTCAATTAAAACCTGGGTAATTAAGGTCTTAAATTGTCTTAAATTTACCGTAAACTTGCTGTAGGTATTATATTTCCCTACCATGCATTTAATGCCGATGACAAAGCACTATGACCTGCCGTAAAACTTATAATGGTGTGTATTTGTTGAGATTTGTTTCACTAATTAAATTGCAGTAAATAGGAGAGTTAGCGATTAATATATGTTATAAGGTACGATGGTGACGTCAGTGTTGTAAGCGACATACTGTCAGCATCAGTCTGCATGACTATTGCCATTTAAGGTTATTGGTTCTGAAGTGTAATGAAGTGCGTTGTTTACCACAATGCAACTTTTGTATGGTATGTTGGCTCTTTCCTGCATCACAATCGAAAAAAATGGTGGAAAAAAGAGAAAACGCCAGCTGTGAGTTGTGATTATGTTTACAGTTACATAGCAGTGTTGTTTGAAACATGGCAACAAGCAAACATTTTGTCTGTTTGTACAGTTGGTCTGTCACTAGCTATATGTAGCGCTGCTAGCAGCCCAGTGCTACGATGTATCCGTAGGTTAACATGACAAGGCAACTGTCAGTTCATATTGTAGTTTAGTAGCCAGGACAATGTAAAGTAAGTACTTCATTTTAGAAATTAAGACCTTTTTGAGGGTGAGACAAGGCCTCTATGCTTTGTGTCAAGGACCTGCTTACAGCACAGCTGTGGTTACTTTATCAGTAGTGTTGAATTTGTTTATAGAATATAAAAAGTTTAACTGTTCAGTTACTGTGAAAACTGGTGAAAGTTTTGTCATTTTTAGCATCTGATTACCTTTAACTACATAGTGATAGTTACAGTACAGTCAAATTATTATTATTCATTTATTTTATTTTATTTTCAAAAAGTTCTTGTTGCTTTTTTGGTTTAGACCACAATAATAACTTTCGCATGAGATGTTTGTTTTTTTGGGGTCTTTTTTGCCATTTTGGTTTAGACCACAATAATAACTTTTAAGATATGCTCTGCGTTTATTATTATCAATATTATTATCATTATTGTTATTGTTATTGTTATTATTTATCTATTTATTTTCAAAAATTTTAGTTTGTTAACTGTGCTCTTATCCTTTAGAGTTTCAAACTAAAACTACTCAGTGAAGGAGGTGCAGTCACACTGGTTGACATGCATTTTAATTTTGTTAATGGTTGTGGAAAAAAAGAAACCACTCAAACTTCAAGTCCTTTTGGTCTGTTTTTTCAAGCTTGTTTTTTAAAACTATTATGAAGCAGGGACTTGGATGTGTTTGTTGACAAAGTTTCTTTATAGGCATGTTACCATTTTCAAACCTCATCACTGATAGTTATAAAAAAAATAAAAAAAATAAAAATACATTAAAAAAAAAAATTAAGTATATTAAAATAAGGATTTAGACTACACTCTTGTTCAACCAAAATAAACTGTGATCTTTTCAAGCAAGTGTTTTAGCTGCTTTTATTTTATACTTACAGGCTGACCTTGGTTCTTTGATTACAAAAGAGAAAATAAGGAACAATGCAATTTTTCTAACAACATCTTTGTACTGTATTTGAAACGTGGCTTTGCCCAGGAAACAAAGATTTTATTTTTTATTTTTCAAAGTAATTATATGTTTACCTAACCCTGCAAACTGGTCTCAAGACAGCATGAAAATGTTTTGCAGATGAGCGGAGCACACTAAATGCCAAGCAGTTACAGTGGAGGTGGAGTTATATTCCTCTTGTCAAGCTGAAATATTTGAAATTTATGGATAAAATGATAACAATGCTCGCGTGCAGTGCAATTGGTAGATCTGTGTGTCGGTGTGTGGTTATGTATATGTGGCCTCAGCCATCCTATCATTCTCTCTAACCGCCTCAGGAGGCCAGAGCTGTGTCGACAGGCTTGATGAGCTCTAATTTTAGCAGTGGTCCTTATGAGTGAGCCCTTAGGAGACCTGAGGAGTCCAGGCCACGTGTGGCGAAGTCTCAGACAAAGAATAGACACTTAGAGGTTAAAGTGACCAATCAGGCAACAATGAAGAGATCAAATCAGTTTGTGAAACACTGGACTTTCTTTCAAATCCAACTTGATGCAGTGTCATGATTGTATTAAGAGTTATTAATCTACATAAACTGAAAAACCCTGGCGACTGCTACCAGTATGTGGCTGCAGTGTTTGGTTGTATATCTAAATCTTGTGTTTCTCCTCTGGTGGCTGAGCAGCGCAAATGTTTACTGCAAGTCAGAGGTTAAAAAAAGGTGTCACTAGAATGGAGGGATAGAATATCCGACCTGTACTATGCACTCAACCAAAACGCACCCTGGACACAAACCTGAGGTGCAAGTTAACTTTTGCGTTTAACATGTAAACTAAGTTATTTCTTTGAAATTGGCTTGACCTGCTGAGGTTTGGTACACGGCAAAACTGATTTAAAACTCCCTTTGATTATTACTTTTTTTAATCTTGTTAAACATATATGTACGATCAGTGGTAAAATACGCATCTAGAAGATGAACAAATGACTTACCCATGCAGACATTTTAGAAAGACGCACAAATTATAATCCTCAACAATATGATGTGAGAGATAAAAGTTAAAAACTGCAGTTGAAGACTAAATGACAATGGAGTTTTATGAACCTGAAAGTCCAACATCATATGACGTAAGCGCTAAGCAAAGCTTTTAACCACATCAGAGTCAGAATTTAATACCCCATCACCCATGTGTTCAACCCTCACATGCAAAGTCACATGACGAGACTCAACACTATGTGCCAAAGATGAACATTAGAACAGTGTCATGAAACACAAAAACACATTTATCATACTTACGGGGAATAATATCAAACTATCTGAAGAGCAGTTGAAGCCAACATTAGGTCATCATTTAAACTAAAAAGGAGCGATAACTCCCTGCAAGATGGGATAACCATATTTGAATCACTTCTTCATCTGTATTGGTTTTGCCTTTGGTTTGTTGTGTTTACACACCTTTTTGAAAGTAAGTTTGATATCTGTCCTCCTAAACTGGAAAATATTTAAGCTTGTCATGAACAAACATGTACGGACAGCCCTGTTTCTATTCCAGTGTTGGTCTCCTACCCTTTCTTGATCATTCCTGCCATGCACCAAATCACTGCTGCTTGTGAAAGGTTAGAGGTCAGACCAGGTCTCAGTGTAGAGTCCTCTCTGTGTGGACCTTTGTTAGAGACAGCCCCAACAAGAATCAAAGAGAGAAACCTTCAAAGCTTCCTGAAAGACTGTCACCTGCTCGTTCCTTCTGCTCTGAATATTGCAATAATGAGGGCATCCCGGCCTGCCCAATCCCTCAGTTCACTTTGAGGTGATCAAAGGAGGAATGCGCAAGGTTGTCTGTGGTTTCACATTGCTCAGTAGTCTGTGATGAGCTTACCTGAGCCCCACATAGGTCCCCTCTGTTCTTCACAAGGATCGAAGTGATCCAAGTCTCAGTCCAGTAGAGTTTCCTCAGAGGTCAGTGTGCCAGCCAGCATATAGGGACTTGGACAGAGGTCCTCTCTTAGTGGAAAGATTCAAGCTGCCGTTCAAAATTGCTGATGAAAGAAGAAGCATGCAAAGGCATGAGTGCAGATCCTGCAGCAGTCAGCGGGAGAGAGGAGAGGGAACCACTCTGCACAGGCAGCCACATGCCAGCAGTGTCGTTGCATTAAACAGCAGGTGGCTCAATGTTCAGCTTCTTCATCCTTCTCACTGTATCTCCTCCTAACCCGTCTTTGATTCATCTTAATCCTCCTCAGTGCTCTTTGCTATCCTCTCCAAGCAACCCACTGCATGCTGTCACCTATCTCCTTGAAGGAAAAACCAGTGCACAAGATTCCAGAGGCTCGTTCTGCTTCTTAGGATGGGGGAACCTAATATGTGAGGACAACTGTGGAAGGAGAGAGATACAGGCAGAGAGAGAGTGTGAGGAAGAGGAGGGGCAGGACACAGACAGAGGAGGGGGACCTGGTGACGGATGGCAGATCAGAGGAAACGTGGATTGAAGTGTGTGTGTGTGTGTGTGTGTGTGTGTGTGTGTGTGTGTGTGTGTGTGTGTGTGTGTGTGTGTGTGTGTGTGTGTGTGTGTGTGTGTGTGTGTGTGTGTGTGTGTGTGTGTTGTTGAGGAGGAGGAGTCTCAAGTCAAAGTTGAAACTTGAGAGACACGAGGAGAAGAAGAAATTATTGACATGGTGAAGAAAGGAGAAACGTGATTACAGATGAAACAGAGCGCTTACAGGCAGATATGTTTGTTCAATTTGGAAATGAGAGCACAAACAGAAGCTCTGCCAAACAAGCTCCACGCTCAGACAACTGTGACAGTCTGGAGCTTCAAGCTGTTTCCTAGCCCTTAAACTGGACTCTGGTTCTGCATAATACTTAGTGAGTATACAGTGAACACAGTTCCATTGATAGACTGTAAGATATTGAGACCAAGCAGCAACTTCCAGTCTTAAAATATTAATGCCAAAAACTGCAGTTCATCAAGAGTCCACTTGAGGCAGGCTGCAGGGAGACCAGAAACCACAAGCACACCAAGACAGGAAGCTGATTTGTTTTCTGCAAAACAAAACAAAACAAAACAAAACAACATGTTTACTGCTGTTACAGGGCGATTTTCTTTATTATTTTAGTTTGTAGTTGAAGTTACTAAACTTCTGTGTTTGGCATGTCTAAAAACCTGCCACTTTGAATAAAGCAAGGTTGGATTCAGCACTTCCAATACAGCCTTTAAAGCTCTGTATCAGAAAAAAGCAGGTAATGTCAGAGAAACTTCATCCATGTAATGTACAGTCTATAGTTTAGAAAAGCTGGGTTGCATCATCATTTGTTTGTTGTCTGGCATAGATCCAAAATAAGCCACTTCAGGCTTTGACAAGAACAGGATAAGAAAATTTCAAGCATATCCCAAAGAAATTATGCTATGATGATACAATTTATAAAACTTATTCATTCATTCTAATGCTTTTACCCACTTACCCTGGTACCTAACCTTTGAGTATCTTTTGGCTTTCAAGAATTTATAGGGCTGATAACATGCAAAGACAGTGCAAATAAGGCCGTAACCACACTCTAACACAATTCAATAATCCTTTGAAGATGCTTTTGCAAACCAGTTAGAAAACAGATATCTGAACATCACTAGGCTAAAGTTCAATACACGCTCACTTTCAGCCCTGTATTTCATCATAACCACCACCGAGGAGGAATATCTGCTGGTTTATTTGCCACATGCTCTTTTGTTATTCCCCAAAATTCACAGCATCAAGCATCAGGAAGCTAGGTGACAGTCAATGAAGTTGTGATCCACTGCCTGTCCAGTCTCTCATTATCAGTTTGTTATCCAATAAACCTCCCACAGTGAAGTGCTTACACAGCTGCAATGATGGAATTAAAACATGGCAATGAGATGAAGACAGTAGCACAAAATTTACAAACCTGACACCGTTTGACTCCTGTGTGCTCTCAATTTGAATCCACTCAGCTGCCAGTTAAGGTGTTAATTTGGATCGGATATCCTGAATGTGCTTACAGGTGTTGTTCCATAGAGGTGGGAGGGTATTAGGTGGAGGACATCGAGGGGAGGCCTGAGGTGAGACTGACGCATGGTGCAATGTCGGGTAAATGTCAGGCTAATTCTGAAATGCTAAAACGCCTGCGAACAACAAGTCAGCTGTGCTCTGCCTCGAACATAACAAGTAACCAACAGATTAATGTGAATAAACATGTGGGTGAACACAGTCTAATAGAGCTATGTGAACGCTTGAATGACTCTCAGTGATTGGAGTGCTTGTTTTATAAGATCAGCTGTTTAGAATAACACAATGTTTAACACAGGCAGTAAAAACAGAAAAGGCCGCGTCCACTCTGGCTTGGCAGGGTATCTTGGTGACACCTCTGAAGAGAAGATGTGCACGTAAACTCTTCTTCTCATTTGATTTAAGGCAGACACCTTCGCTATTATTTCATTTGCATTATGGACACACACACACGTCTGGCAGCGTGCCGTGTAGGAGGTTAGGTTAAGGGACAGTGGGGAAGGACATCAAACTGAAGCTGTAAGCACATTTCACCAGGGGGATACAGTTACACACACACACACACACACACACACACACACACACACACACACACACACACACACACACACGCACACACACACACACACACACACACACACACACACACACTATCCTTCCCCCTTTCCCAACCAGGGTCACTTGTCTCTTTCTCTCTGCAGCAGAATTTTTACAAGACTTCCCAGCATTGTATCTGTCAGTGCAGAGCAGGATGTTGTGAACTTCTCTTTCTCTGATCTGTATGCGGCTCATCACTGTTTACATATTTCCTTCACATGAGAGGACTGACTGGCTTGGCGGGCTTTTGTCTTTGATAATGAACAGTCCAAAAAGGAAGTGTCTGCCTTAAGAGAAAGATCAAAAACAGAAAAACTGCTGGACACCGATGATAGAAGATCTGACATTCATTAAAACCAAAAGTTATCTAAAACAACACAGGAGATGCAGAATTATTTCTTAAACCTGATTTAAGTGGAAACAGTTCAAAGATGACCAGAAGTTACGATTGAATACAAAAAAAAAAACTGTATGTAGTGTTTAAGATTTGATACCTTCAACACACTTCAAAATGATCAGGACAGTGATGACAGAACCCTGAAAAAGTTGTCGGGGGAGGGACTTGCTTTTTTAAGCAACAGTGAACATGTTTGCAACCTGGTTCAAAAAACATGAAGTATGAAACGCGTACCTCTCTACCCGCTCACACTGTACATACAGACTGTAGTTGTTTTGTCATAACTTAATTTGTTCTAGGATCTCAATAAACTGGATTTTGCATGATAATGGATATGAGGGACATCATGAAGACTACTTTTATGTATTAAACAATCTGCGGCGCCAACTCATGCGGAGATCAGGAATTAGCGCTGCTTTGATCAGTTTATAAAGAGCTGCAGCTTCTACATGGGGCGCCTGCTCTACTGTCTAAGCTGAATCTTCACTCTGTGGTAATTCTTTGCATTTTAATATCAAAAAAATCATGTAGTTAAACTAAAATGCAATATCTATGTTCAAAAATTCAAATTTCTCTTATTTTTAAATCAAATTGAAAATCAAAATAATACTTAATAGTTCATTATTACCGTTAATCTGGGTAACAACCATAAACAAATCAGAATATCCATTATTTTACTGCAAATAAAAAAAGATGTGCCTGGTATTCATAAATTAAAGGTTTAACTGGTTATTTCTCTTTAGCTAGCATATAGCTTTAACAGTCTTAATTTCTGAGTGTAATAATATCATTTTTTAAAAACATTTAGTATATCTGACACACAACAATAAAAACAACATGAAACTTATAATAAAGTGCAAAAAATACGCTCCAGCTTTTAGGGTACAAAATTTAATTGCTGCTTGCATGTTACACTTTTGATCAGCCTTGTGTTTTGTGTTAATAAAGAATTAACAAGTTAAACTAACCTCTCTCTTTTTGTGACGGAATAATATGAGTGGTTCAGTAAACCTTAATTTATACCCTGTACTAATAAATTAGCATCACCATCTATAGAATAAAGGTGGAAGTAAAAAATGCTAAAAATTTGTTTCAGTCCTTTGAACATGGTTTGATTTGGGCCTTTGTTTTTTCCACCTCAAGGATAAAAGCACAGTCCACATCCCTCCTCTGTATCAGACCCAGCTCTTCAGTGGAGCCTTTGAAGATTAAATCAGTGAGATTTCCTTGATTAATCCTTTCTCATGTCCTCCTGCAGTAAATCATTTCACAGTGTGATAGGATCGGTGGCTGGATTGAGAGGACATCCAGCAGATTTCTGACTGAACCAAGTCCCCAGGTACCTTCATTAGCCTGATTATTCTGATCCAAACACTCCACCAGCCAGTTTACATGTAAATAGGTTAATACTATTCCCACTCCTCTCACTCTGCTGTGTTTACAGATGTTATCTCACTGACTGGTATCTCATATCCTTGTGAAAAATCTCAGTCAAATACAGCCCCTATAGACCGTAAGTGTATCATGTTTGTGAAACAGTTGAATTTCAATCAGTTATCAACCCAAAATGAAAGAAATGAACATTCATGCTTTTTTATTCCTCCAAGCTACGTTATTTTCAGGGGGCCTTGATCAGATCAGTAAACTCTCTAATAGTGACACCTAGTGGACAAATGTTTTTTCCTTCATCAACCTTATTATTTCATGTCAAGACAAAAACCTTCACCACTGGATGGCACTGCAGTTCTTCTCTCCATTCCACCATCGTCGATTATGGACTTAAGCCAAGAAGAATTACATTCCAACCAAAGTTCTCCTCACATAGTACTTTATGTACATCTAGTTGAACTTTTCCTGAGTTATAAAAAAAATCTTCTTTTCTGTGCCTGATCTTTTTTTTTCACCATCAGTTGCTTTGTCATGGAGTGCACAATAGCTGCCCGCTGTTGTATTACAGAGGAAATGAGAAGCTGCTGCCCTGACTGCCCCTCTCTCCTCAGGATTAGTGAGTTAATGCAACCATTCAGACACTGAGCTCTGATCAGCTGCTTAATACTGTTTTATCCCCAATAACACAGCCACGCACAGACACACGACGTGCACTCTGCTGTAGACACATAAAGCCCGTCTATGAAGAGACATAAACCTCCTAAATCCATTCCTTTCTTTCTGTTTAGTATAGCTGACTTGCAGGTGAAATAAACACTTCAGGAAAAACATTTCTCAGTAAATGGTTTGTAACGGCATTTTGAACAACGTTCTGGTAACTATGTCAAAGCTTTGTTGAAGCTGAAGGAATTATAATGAATTTATTTTAAAGGAACTCTTAGACCAGATCTAAAGGGGTAGATCAGTGGCTCTGAAGTGAGGTTGTATGAGGTCCTTGTCAGCTGTAAGTGCATTAGCCACAGAGGATCACGTCTGTGCCTTTCTTGAAAAAACAGCTAGTAAACTGGCAAAGAAGCCAGGCTTTCAACTCAGGGTCTGCTTCACTCTGTTATTTATATATTTTCTATTTATTTTTGAAATAACCTCAATTGTTCAGTGTAAGCTTTATTTAGGAACTGTGTAGAGATCTGCTTTGCTTCCTAGAGCCTGTTTGTTTTCACACTCATCTAAGGCACAACACCTTTTCTCCTACAGGTCCTGAGCAGAGTTATTTGCTGGTTAAAAAAAACAAAGATCGAAACTAAACAAGCCTATTCAAATGATTACTATAGAGTGTTTTGATGGTCTGTAACTGGCTGTATCGTAGCAGAGGCAGCCTTTGTTGACATTTTCCACTGCAAATAGCCCCCATGAGTGATCTAACTAAATTAAAAAGAATATAGGATGTGATTTAAACAAACAACAACTGAAAGAAAAAAGAAAAGAAAATAGAAAAGAGATGTGTCCCAGCTTATAAGTCTTGCTTACAGCAAACAGTAAAGGTTTTTTACAGGAGCTTTTTTTTTTTAAAAAAATGTGTTTGTTTCTGGAAACTATATTCACAATGTTCTGTACACATTGTGTGCTGAGTCTCATCTCCTGACACAAATTTCTCACTTGTTTGCACAGTTGCAAGGAAGTGAGATATAGGACAGGCTATTTTGTGTTGGACAACAAATTTAACATTTTCATCACTCCTTTTTCAGGGCAAGATGACACAGCCATCACTGGGAATCCTTTTTTTTTTCTTTACTTTTAACTACACTATGTGAAATTTCTAAAATGTGAGCATGAGTGCGGCCTGAATAAATCAAAAACCCCATTTACAGATGTGCTCTGGCCAGACACTAGTGATACAATAACCATGAGAGCTCATCTGGATACAAAGTCATAGTCACAGGGTCAAAGGTCAGAGAGGGTAAGGGCCAGTGCAGCCCTTCGTTTGTCTTGGGTGAAAAAGCGTCCTTTTCAATTAGGAAATCTTTTGTCCCTCTAAGACGTTGGTCTATCACCTGTCTATCATCGATCATCAGGATTAGAGAATATCCCATACATTTAGTCACATGTCCAGTGAAAGAAGAGTTTTTGCTCTCTGGGTGATGAGAGAGGCACTGTCTCTATTGCTCATGCTGCCTTTCAAAGTTCAACACTGTTTTTTCTGGTTAGAAGTGCAGATGTCCTCCAAACACACACAGACACACACAGGCTTATTCTAATCCTTGCGTTAAAAACAAAGTGATATGTTCCACCCAGCGTGGGTCAAGTGTGGCATGTTGGTCGTTTACCAGGATTAAGAACATTTTATCCATAATACAACCTCTAAAATCATACTTACCAAACACTCACTGTCCTTCATAGAGAGATGATTTCAACGTGAAACTGACCGAGTGACCAGCGGAAAGATAATGGTATTGGTGACCATGATGCTTTTGGGCCATTCCCACCAGAGAGCTGTGACTCTGCGTGACCTTTTGACCTCCTCTGGCTGACCTCTCAGTGGGTGGCCCCACACTGACCAGCCTGACCATGAATGAGGAGAAGTGGCTGCCTTTACATCGGATCTTTTTTTTGTTGGAGGATGTTTCCAAGAGCACTAGGCAGTCTCTCTTTTTGAAATAACTGTTTTTATTTCTTTGTCATCTGATGTTTACCTGTGTCATCTCTATCATCTGTCTCTGTAAAGATCAGTCATTTGAATCTTCATACGCTGAATGTTAAAAGCTATAGACACACAGATATGTACTTTACATTTTTCAAGTGTAAAATTAAAGTATGCATACAAGTCAGGAAAGGGATTATGCCGTCACAGTGTTGATGAAGGCGACTGTCTGCATCCGTGTAACCATAAATCTTTATCTCACAATCCTGCCTCGCACAACCAGCCTTTCATTAAACCACAGGATTAGAGCAGCTAAACCATCGCAATGTGGAGGGAAAAAATGAGAAACAAAGACAAATCAGGATCCTTCATTTTTGACAGTGATGCTGAAGTGCTGTTAAACACAGACTCAAAGAAACGGCTGAAATTTTTGTGGCTTTTAATAAATCACATTTTCCAAAAGGAACAAAAAAATACAGTGAAAAAGGGCAAAAAAAGGAAAAACATACACAAGGTTTCCAGTAAAATGTTTGAAATAAAATATTAATTTTCACCTGAGAGTAATACTGATTTTTCTTCACATTGATTTCAACCCCTCTTTTTAAAATCAAAATACCTTGATTCTCTACCTGAATAAGAATATATGCTGCAACAAAGAAGAGAGAAAACAGACGTATTAAACATAAGAGATAAGTTACTAGTCTAAGTAGCAAAAAAAAAGAAAAACATAAATATATACAGAAGGGGACATATACCTGCACATCATATATACAGCATTAAATTAGAGAATAAATAGAAACACTGAACTTGTGTGAAATATCAGATCAGATCAGATATCCTTTATTGATCCCCAAGGGGAAATTACATTTCAGTATATATGATGGTGGCAAAGCTAAATTTGAAGTGCTTGTAAAACAGTATCAGGACTTCTGATCAAAGTGGTTCCATCAGGATCCTTGAGGTCTTAAAAGTTTTTGGTTTTAGTTTTATAAGAAAACGTGTCCACGTTATATTTTTATTCGTTTTTTTTTCATGTTAAACAAGTGTTTGCAAGTGTAATATTAGTCTCTGTAAACAGATGTGATCTGTCGGGGGGGCATGTGTGCTGCATGGTAGGAGTCATATGCCCCCTCTAAGTGTACATCGTACCCAGCCTGAGTCTGATACAGGCCCTGCTCCACAGGAGAGGGGGAGTAGTGCTGTGTGGGTGGGTAGTGAGGCGATGGCTCCTGTTTGGGCACCAGGTTGCTGCTGATGCTCAGAGGAGGTGTAGGAGGTCCGTCATATGGAGGGGTCCCAACACCACCTGTATTGTACTCGGTTGGGGAGTGGTTCTCATACACTCCTCCTTTCATGGCCCTCAGGTGGAGCAGGTGAGCAGAGTCAAAAGTGCCGTACGGTGGACTTGGCAGGCCTGGGGAGGAGTAGCTTACCATGCCACTCAGAGGGGTGGGCGCAACACGAACCCTGTGCCTGTCCTCAGATCTCATTCCAGCCCCAGGAGCTGGTCCCAGCTGCAGGCAGCTAGCCACCAGGTTGGTAGTGGGCTGTGAGAGGCCCTTACACAGTGTCTCCATGAAGGCCCTGCTCTCTGTGGACAGACCCCCTTCCAGGGCCTCAGACAAAGCGCAGATATAGTTCCGAGCCAGCCGTAAGGTCTCAATCTTGGATAGTTTCTGAGTTTTGGAATGACAGGGCATGATAGTGCGCAGGTTCTCCAGTGCATCATTCAGACCGTGCATCCGTGAACGCTCCCTGGCATTGGCCTTCACCCGCCGCGCACGGAACCGCTCCTGCCGGGCCTTGGTCATGCGCTTTTTTTTGGGCCCTCGTCGTTTGGACTCATTTTCCTCCTCCTGGCCTTCCTCCTCTTCTTCTTCCTCGTCTTCCTCAGCATCCTCACTCCCCATCTCTCCGTCCTGTTGGTGAACTCCAACAGCTCTTAAGTGTTGAGATGAGCCTGATGCCTCTCTGTCAGGTGAGCTTATGTCGCCATCTATCCACTGCAGAGGGCTGACCACCTCCTCTCCCTCACCTTGTCTGGCGTACGGTTTAATCATCATGGTACTGTAGAGACAGAAAACATCTTTATTAAAGATATGTACACTCCATCACGAGCTATGCTTGTCCCTTCAACAGAAAATCCCTTTAAATTCTGTTACTGCTCAGACTTGATAACACTTTTTTTTTAATTGTTTGATTTTACTTTTTCCTAAATGAGTGTTTTAAAACTTTTCTTCTTCTTAACTCTCCTAAAACAGACTTATGATCTCTCATCTTAGACATCAGCATGATCATCTTTCTATCACAAATTGAAAAAAATGTATTGTGCCATTCACAGGCTACCAGTTATGGGGCACCTGTACATTTCTATGATATTTCTACTTTATAATTCTTCACTTGAAGTAATAAATAGTATTATTTGAGTTAGTTTGTATATTACAATCTCCTAAAAAAAAGAAGAAGAAAAAAGTCTGTCATGGAATATAATGTGTTTTATACATTATGTAGAAGAATTTACCATAACCCACAACAACTACAATAAACACATTAAGGACAATATCAGCAGTGTAATATTAATAACAATAATAATCACAATAACAATAATTTTAATAATAATAATACATCCTGGTTTAAATTTTCAAAGCTTTTATCATTTAACCAAACTTCCTTTACACAAGATTGCCAGCAGCTTTGGAAGCAAGCTGTCAGGCTTCAGCACCGGACAGCTCCTGACTGTCAGGTGTTGCTGTCACAATCAGAAACTGGAGAGGAAGAAGGACAACACTGGCGATGACTTTGTAAGTAAGTGATAAAAATCTGACTGCAGAAAAAAAATTCATTATGTTTTTGTATTTCTTCTGCCCTCCTCTCTCGCATCTCTCAGGGTAATCCCGGTCATCTTTTGAACCAGTAAAGCCCCGCAGCACTTCAATCTGGGCCATCGCAGGATTTGCACCGTGGATGAAGCGACGACCATGGGATTAAATGAAAGATCGACGGCCCCAGATCAGTGACAGACGACTCAGAGGGAATTGAATTCCGACATTTTCAAATGTAGAAACTCAAATTATTTACCAGGAGAAATGATCTCAGACAGATTTTTGTTAGATAAAAACAAGCGACTCGTCTTAATTAAATTCAAATATAGATAGTGAGCTGTGGCCCTGTTCAGCAGGAGTTAACACACAGAAAATTAAAATATACAAACATTTATTTGCAAAATAAGTGACTTCATAACACCTACCTGAGCTGATGGGTCTCACGAGCCTCTCGGAAAGTTTGCCAATAAGTAGTTTTGGGATCTTGTTGTTGGTGCCTGTCTTCTGTCAAACCCAGAAAGAGTTGCGTGCCTTGTCCCTACTCAGACTCGTCCCAATGAGTCTCAGCATGGGTCACTATGCGGGGGCTCTGGGTTTTAACCTCCACGTTAAAGCTCCTCCCATCTAGCTTCTGTCGACGCGCTTAAGCTCGCGCGTGGCCAGCCCGTGGCTCGAGCCCCTGCAGCTCGCCTGTGTGCGTGTGCGTGTGTAGGGGGTCACAGGGATGTGCATAAGCTCAGTGAAACGCTGAAGACAAACAGGAGAGGCCCCGGCCTTTGTTACGTCGCGAGGGCGGCCGCCAAATCCACAGCACGTTCTCATTGAGCGGAGGAAGAGACGCGCTCAGCCGGCTGAGCTTAACTGTATGTGACAGCTTGAAGTTGCATATGAGCAGGTGTTAGCTCCATCCTCTCCTCCAGTCCTCCATCCTTCCACGCGCTGCTGATCAAGTTCACATCACCCTGGAGGCAGCTCTGACCAGACGGGGGGAGTCTGATCACATGGGAGGAGCAGGGACTGAGTCAGAAGTGTCTGTGGGTCTCATTAAAAGGTCTCACTACTCTGAATAATGTTGGTCCATGCATAAGGAATTTTTTCTCTGATCCCACTCTTGGTAGTAATATTTTTATGCACTGTAACAGTGGGGGAAGAAAATGTACCCACCTGGTTTAATCAATTTTAGATACAGCAATGCTCCTTAAGGCTGACTGCAGCTTAAGTAGAAGTGGGAAATTAATTTTCTCAGATCAGTGCTTTAGGTTTCAGTACAAACGTTTTTTTTTCTTTAAGAATTGAAATAAAATTGTGAACAAAACTGGTTCGTTGGAGAGATACAACAGCGCAAACAATTTCCATTAGAGCACCACATGCTCATATCTAGAGTCAGGAGGTCACTGAGAAGGTAATCTGCTAACCCAAACTGTGATTTCCTCAGTGCCTGTTCATTCCCAGGCGAACCACCTTCCCCACTTCACCTCCCCCTGGGTTTCTGCTTTTCGTATTCCACACCTGCAGCCTGAAATGGGAATAGCCAAGTCGGATCATCCCCAGAGCGAAACTAGCAGGGGAATATGATATCTGAGGCTTAAAGTCCCCTTTGCGTACAGACACAACATCATACAACTGAGGGAGAAATTTAGTTGCATTAAAACTGCCAAAGCTTGTCGTTTCTATTCTTGTAATTATCTTTATTTTCAGTTTGACTAACTTTTTAGATGACACCCAGTCTTTAAGTTCCACAAGTGTTGTTTATGTCTCACACTAAGTATGTCACGCTGTCCCTGGGCCTCAGTGATGAACACGATGAAGTCCTGCTGCAGATGGCCCTTGAACATACCTCTTGTTTTAATGGTGTGTGGCTCAGATGCTCATCTATCCTCCACTGGCTGCTTAACTCACTCAGCATGTTCATATGGCTCAGAGGGCTCTGTTCGCCTCCTCTAGATATGTTTGAGAGATGGGAATTTAGTTGGATATAATGGAAATAGGAAGGACAGATAAACTTCACTCCAGTTCACACAAACATAACCTTCCTGTGTATCCCAAGAGTTTTAGAGTGTGACAGTTGGAGAAAGTGGGTTTTTGTCCATCTGTCATCATGGGAGTCCTCTGAGAGATGCCAACTCCACAGCATGAAGTGTATGTGCAAGTCAGTGTGTCTGTATGTGTGTGTGTGTGTGAGAGAGAGAGATGTCTCTTTTTGTGGAGCTGGACAGATCACATGTGAACCCTTATTTTCCTAATGTTATCTGCAAACTTAGAAATACTGCAGAAAAAAAAACATATTAACCACCAAAGAAGAAATCTCTCACTGTGTTTGTCTGGGAAACATCAGAATTGAAACTACTGGTTGACAATTGGTCAGTCAAATTGTTAAGCAAGGTTTCTCAAAACTCCAGAGAATAAATGTTGCTCTGCATTTCACGCTCTTCCATCAGCTTTAGAAATAACCAGCATCTAAGCCAAACTTGAACCCCCTCCAACCCAGCACTGACCCTAAGGAGACAGGGGTGATGTTGACCATGTGTCCTTCTTCAAACCATCTCACTGATGGATCCTACTACTGCATAAAATAAATAAAAAAACACCCTCCCTTTTCCCCAACCCCTAAACCTACTTTAACCCTTCCCTAAACCCCCTGTCGGCCCCCTGTTGTGAGTGCTCATTGGCTGACCGCCTTCAGGCGTCCCTTTTCCACGGGTCCATTGTCTGGGCCCATAAGCAGCTTTGTTTCTGCATGTGCAGCTGGGCTAGCCCGCGTAGCCATTAGCCACAACACGCTAAAGAGAGAGCGGGATAATATAATTACAAAACAAAAGTCAGGTGGCTCACGAGATCTGCCAGGAGGAGCCCATTGGGGGGAGATGCAAGGACACGCTGGCGGGTGGCCAGCTATAATTCGATTATGAAGTTGTGTGAGCAACAAAAGACACAATTGAATTTTTTTTTCCCTTTATTTGCCCCACTGTGATTTAATTTGATTCCACTGGGGCATTTAAAAAAGGCCAGTGTGAAAAGAGAGAAGATTTACTATTCTAATTTCTGGAGTCACCCGCTTAGAAAATGTGATATGGTGGGACAAAAAAGTGAACTCTTCAGTTTTTTTCCTGGGCTAACTTTATTGTTGTGTTGCTGCATGTGAGGCCCAGATCAGATGAATCCCTGAAGGCTGCATTTTTCCTGCGTCCGGGCTGAGTCTTGTGCGCTTATTTTTGCATGAATGGACGCAGACTGGTGGACAATGGGATCAGTGGCAGATCCATCTCCTGTGATACTTTCTTCAAACAGGCCTGCAAGTGTGTCCCCCTGTTCAGTCGGCAGACCCAAATTTATCCTGTTAGTCACCCTAGATGAGTGAAAGAGTAAAATCAACCCCCATCCCAGCTGGACACACACACACGCATACACACACACAAAGATGCACCCATTCAGCCTCACACACACACACACACACACACGCATTTAACCCCAACACTGGGGAGTTACACATGCAGCTTTATGGACAGCTGATAAGAACAGGTTTAGCTGATGGGTACTGTTTGAAGCAGGTCAAGCAGAACAGGATCTGTTAATGTCTTTTTGTCTCTATAGTTCATACTGCAAAAGGCTGCATTCGTTTGTTTTTTTTTGTTTTGTTTTTTTGTTTCGTTGTGCTCTCTTTAAAGACAATAAGTAATTGTGTCACATGCACACATGCTCTTACTACTGACGGGCTGGTGTCAGTATTGTGCCCTCTACGGGTGTGTAAACGCCCATTTTTTGCCCCATTAGGCACAGTTTGATCGTGCCCATGGGAGAGCAGCACAAACCCTTGTTGTGCAAAAGGTTAAATTGCAGATAATCCACTGCGTGCTCAACTGTTTTATTTATGCGACTGTTTGAGTTAGAGTTATCAGCATCTGAAAAGAGGTAAAGTGAGAACATTTGTTCTTGTTGTTGAGATTATGTTAATAAAAAAAAGTATGCAAAACTTGAATATTCCTCAATTTTTATTTTCACTTGCTCAAGGAACATCCATTTCCAAAGCATTTATGCTTTGAATGAAACATAAGCTGACTCCTATTTGTGTGTTTGATTGTTTGCAGACAGCAGATTCAGTTTCTTGGGGTTGCAGGAAAGGCAGAGCCGATGAACTTCTTCCCATTACCGTAAGAAGAGTTATCCCAGGTGTAAGTTTGGATTATGAGCTCTTTACCGCCCAGACTCAGACGACACCTGCAGATGATTAATGACATCATAACAAATTCCTTAAAAAAAGAATGAAATAATATCACAGGGTGTGCAAATGCACTCACTGTTTCCCTGGGCGAGTGATGTAGCAGAGGCTGTACAGGGCAAAGTCAAACTCAGGGCTGCAGCCAATCACTGCAGAGCCCACCTGCTTATAATAGCCATCCCACTTGAACTGCATCCCCAGAACATCAGGGTAAGTTGTCCACTGAGAACAGATGAAAAAAAGAAATGTAAAAATTAAAAGTGTCATGCAACAGCAGAAATAAACATATTGAGGTATGTTCTGCAGATGCGTACGGGTCCATTGAAGCTGTGGCTGTAGTAGTTCAGCTTTCCGCTTTTCTCCAGGAGATAAAACTGAAGCCAGTTGTGGAAACCAGACACCTTTCCTCCCTTGACCTCACCTATTAAAGTTTTTTTTTTTTTAACCATGACATTTTTAGAATATTCTTAAAACATCCATGATATTAAAAAAAAAATAAGAAAGAAAGAAAAAGAAAAAAAAACTGCTCTTTGTGTACCTGCAAATATGTGCTCAAATCCACTAGAGTCCATCTTTTGGTTGTTTCGAGAGTACAAACCGAACCACATCATCTTCAGGTCCTGGATGAAGTCTCCTTCTGAGGCATAGACCCCTGTAAATGCCAAAAGAAACAGTTTAAACTTGTGAGGAGATTTTATGGCGGAACAATCAGAACTCATTAACGAATACAACTTTGTGTAGGGGAGAATCAGGAATGTTTGAAACCCACAGCAGAGGTTTACGATAAACATTGTGCAATCTTTTCTACATGATACACTTTCTGTTCATTTGGAACAACCACAAGAATCTTTAATCACTTGGAGATAAATATCCATGGGTTTACTCAGGAATCACAGGGGAAAAGGCACTAGATTGCGTAGTTGGAAAAAAGTTTTTCGGTGTGGGGTTTGCAAAACTTCATCAATGAACGGGACTAAAGGTCTTGGCTGACCAGTTTTTGAGCTACAACTTAAAGCCTTGAAATGTCCATTTTAAAAATTAACTTCCTGTCAACTTCAAGCATCCACACTCTGACACACCCTGCCATATCCCTATTTTCACTCTAAATTTGTTTTGGAGGGAATACTTTTGAAGCAATACTGTCAAAACAAACACCACTATGTACCGACGAGGGCTTGATACTTGTTGTTGAGGCTGAAAACTCAATCTGTTTTTTTTGTTGTTGTTGTTTTTGTTTTTTATTTGAGTAAGGTGCTGGGTCATTTTCTGATCTCATCCCAGAAAGTGACATTTTTCAATTTCTTAGTGATCCACACCAGGCACACAGAAACATGACATCTACTTAATGTGACATATAATTCAACATGTGAACTAAATACTTGAGACTTAGAGCACTAGACTTCACTTCTGTTGTCTCAAAGCACTGACATTAACAGAACGTAGTAAGTAGAGTCTGTGAACAAGTCAGTTTTCACTGTCAGACATTGACCCAGTTACCCTTGGTGTAAAGGAAGGCAAACAGCTCTCTGCCCAGCTCAGTGTTAGACATGGTCTCCCTCAGGAAGGTGTCCTGTTCAGCCAGCTGCTGTGGACTGAAGTCCTCAGTCTGTCCTGTCATCCTGTTGTAGTTGTCCAGCACAGCCAGCAGAGCAGCATAGGTGGGTCTGGAAAACAACTCCTTCTCATCCAGGTACTTGAACAACCTGGAAACACAAGAATCAACCATTAAGACTGAAACAATAAATGCACCAAGACAGATGAGGATAGAAGCAAATATATGCGAGCAAGCTTCGATGGTGAATGTGTTTCCTCCTCACGGCCTGGAAGAGAGGTCTGACTGGGAGCCGGTCTGAGAATCGTGCACCAGAGCCTGAGGGTCAATGATCAACTGAGAGGCTGATGCTTTGTTTGAGTCCAGAGCGTAGAGGGCCTCAGAAACCGACTTGATCTCAGCATCAGTGATCATACCGCCTCCATCACCTGTAGAACACACACACACACACACACACACACACACACACACACACACACACACACACACACACACACACACACACACACACACACACACACACAAAATATGTCTTGATAACGTCACTTAAAGCTTTTGATAATGCATTTATATGGTGCATATGGTTTCAATGTTTGTGGTGCAGTTTTGAGAAACTTTACATGCCATCTTCAACATAAACAACTTTAAGCGTAGTATAAAGCACAATAGTGCCACCTGCTGGTCACTCATTAAATGAAAATTTGGCAAAGAAGCTGGCCACAGGAGTCAGCCGCAGAGAAAGCAGTATTCAGATCCTTAACTGAAGTAAAAGCAGTTACACCACTAATGACTTGAAAACATTAAGTGTTGCTGAAAAATGCACCCTTATTACAAGAAAGATTCACTGAAATGTTTGAGACATTGAATCAAATCATAAGCACTCATGCATAAACATATAAGCACCGTTTTACTGTCATAGCTGTTGCATTTTAAGATGTTAGAATTAGTTTAAAATCAGTTTTATAAATTACTCAAGGGGTTTTGAAACTGGAGGTCAAGATCTTGTGACAGATACTAAGCTAATGTTTAATAAGATCTTAGTCTTGGTTAACTTTTGCTTGAAATATTAAATATACCTTTTTCAATTTCAGTCACTCGCGTCACATCAAGAAATCTCATTCAGGGATAATTTTTTTAGAAATGAATCTTATTTAGAGCCGTCTAATGCAGCTTACACAGGAGTCAGACAAAGCCTCCACCTACCATGTGAAAGTTAGCAGGTGTGACATGAGTGAAGAGGCTGTTTAGGAGGTATGGCACAAACAGTGATAAACTATGCTGCTTGCAATACAGAGAAAGCTTTGCGTGAAAATAGTCTGGACTTACTATCACAGAGGTCTGCGTAGTCCCTGCAGCAGTTGTTGTAGTCAGAGCACTTGGAGTTGCAGTGGCACTCGTTGTCAGGGTCATATTTCTCATCACATCTGCCTTTACAAGATGTGGAGTCACCTAGAAGACAACAGAACAAACATTCATGTTTAAAATAATATGAAGAGTTTCTACAACCTTAAAGTAGTTATTTGAATTAGAGAAGTCTGTCTTTTGTCCCTCACCTTTACAGATCTCAGCGTAGTCAGAGCAACAGTCTCCGTAGCGTTCACAGGATGGATTACACTGACATGAGAAATCGCTGTCTGTTCCATAGCCACAGCGACCCTCACATGAGTCCAGGCTGTCTGTAAACAGATAAAATCAAGCACTTATACTCAAACTAGGTGTAATACACAGTTACACATAAACCTGACATAAAAGTTTGCAGTGATGAGAAAACATCTCCTACTGTTGTATCCCAGCTGAAACAGGGTCAGCAACAGTGCAAGGACAGCGGTGGCCTTCATCTTGACTCAGCTGCACCCTAAAACAATGTGATCCAGCTCTTATCACAGTCTCCTTTTAAAGCAAGTTTAACCTGACCAATCCAAACAATTCTAAATTCTCACCCAGCCCACAAGTCAAGAGGTCAGCTGTTTGGTCTGGACCATGGATAAAATGTACCTCCACACGTGAAGTTTATTTTTATATCAAAAGCAAACACTTATAAAGGTTAATGATTGACGTGCTGTAGAAAGAGACCTTCAAAATTTGGGGGGACAACAATTCTTTCATTCCTTCTGGAAACATTTTTCTTTTTTTTCTCTGTGAAACTAAACACCTGTCTGAAACTTAAACATAGTTTTGATGTATCTGAATAAGACCAAATTAAAGTGTGAGGTTTCATATTGACTGCTTTCTCTGATCTTATGCTCTTTTTTGGCAATTATGTTGTTTTGTTTTTGTTTTGTTTTTTTGAAAATACTGATCAAGCTAGGTGTCAGATGTTCAAAATGTGCATGATTTAAAACAAAACTTGTTAAAACACATTAAAAACAGCAAAGTGACCAGGTGCCGTATTTCACAGAGCCCATACAAGATAAGACAGAATAGCTCACCTGCCTCAATGTACTTGTTTCTGCTGGGCTCACATGCTCTCACTGTCAATAGCATGCAGTAGAGATGCATGTTGACTGTTTAAGCATTGCAAACAAAACGCTTCTTCTGAGGCTCCAAATTGTATTTAAACAGACCTGAGCAAACACAGAAAAGGTAATCATCGTTACTAAATATCTTGGAGCACTCAAAAATAGAACGAAAACAGCAGATACTGAAAAACTAACATTGTTTCAACTGTACAGATGAGTCCAAGCTTTTGGATTTTTGTGCCCACAGTTGGCTATTTAGGCTCCTTTAGTACACCAAGTTAACAGAATGGGATATTGGGGCACCATTATTGTATTCTTAGTTTCCTTTTATATATATTTTTTTTCAGGAAATTTCTAGCTGTGTATTTACAATAAAAACTCTAAACAAAATCTATTTCATTTGTCATTTTCAGTGTTTTAACTCCTCAAAACTTCATTAGTGATTTCTGTTCTATTGCATTAGTAAGAGGATGGGCAAACAACCAACTTGGTAGTAATACTACTACTACTACTACTACTACTACTACTACTACTACTACTACTTCTAATAATAATAATAATAATAATAATAATAATAATAATAATAATAATAATAATAATAACATTAATAACATTAATAATATATGTTTGCATAGCACTTCAAAATAGGGTTGCAACACTCAAGGGAAATAAAAGAGAAATGTAAGGAGGACAATATTAAAAAAAAAAAAAAAAAAAAAAAAAAAAAAAAACAGAAGAAGAAGAAGAAGAAGAAGAAGAAGAAGACACAATGGCAGGATCCATAAACTTAACCCTTTTATTATTTTAAAGATTAAATATCTTGTCATTGGTAATGCCTGAGAAGAATAAAAGCAGTATTTTGAGAATTAAAACATACCTAGTGAAAATTTGCCCAGGTAACGACATATCTAAAAGCAATGCAATAGTAATACAAATAGTACCAATACAGAGCAGTGTGTGGGACATATCGATTTTCAGTTAATCTAATGAAAAATATGTATAAAATCAAGGAAACACACTTTAAAATACTTATCATGATATGTGAACAAATGTTTGGTCACTAATAATAAGACCTCAGGATTTTATTATTTTGCTACATTACGAGGCTGAGTGATTCTTACGGGTACACCGATGGCACTGGCACTGTTTAGTGATAATGACCCGGATGATGGGATGGCTGGACGTTGCTTTACAAAAGCAGCTGTACTCCAATCCAGTGGGGGGCGCTGAATGGTGGTACCTTACTTAGACGTTTTTGGCCCTTCTAGGCTTCCTTACACAGCGTGGTTTTCAATGACATTTCAAGCTTTCATAAGGAAACCGGAGGAAACTCACTTCGAAAGGCTGTAAGAATGTCGTTCACTTTTTTATTTAAGACTATTACCAGAGACGTCGCAAAGGTAAGTACAATTAAAAATTTAAGCATATTTATGTTTTCATTGTTTTCCTGACACCGAGTTGACACGAGTTTGTTTGTCAGCTAACATTATGCTCCCCTTCTCTGGTTTTGTCTTGTAACCTTGCATTGATAATTTTCCCACCGAGTATCTTCCACTATAAACCTATCTGTTTATTTTCAATTATACATCTAATAGTTTACTCACAAATAAGCATTTGATATGATATACGGGGTTGTGTTGAAGAGAGAGTCAGGCCTCAGAGTAAAGTCATTGGGATTTCAGAAGTTAATCTTTCTACACACTCCGTATAACACTGTTATGTGTCTTATTCAGGTCAGCATCTGTCAACATGTGCAGTCTTTGCACACTGGTTGTACACTCCTGGCTGCTGAGAAAGCCCTTTTAATGAAGCTGCGAAAATCAACCGGTTACACCTTCATCAGCTGCAAAAAAGCACTGGAGAAGTTTGATAATGACATGAAACAGGTAAAACCCCTCTCTTGCACTTTTCTCCACCTGTTTTTATGTTGTTAAACAGTACTGGATGAGTATGTGATCAATATAGTTACTTAATGTTTCTGTGTGGGAATCTCTCAGGCGGAGGCATGGCTACATGAGCAGGCCCAGAAAGAGGGCTGGAGCAAAGCAAACAAGCTGGAGGGTCGCAAAGCCAAAGAGGGTCTTATTGGGCTCTTCATAAGAGAGAAGGCTGCAGTGATGGTGGAGGTAAAGCTCAGCAGTACAAAAGAAAAAGGAAACTTAGTTAATCAGTTTGGAAGAATTTGTCATTATGTTTTGTCTCTGTCTTTCCTGTATGATGCAGGTCAACTGTGAGACTGACTTTGTTGCCCGTAATGAGAAATTCCAACAGTTGGTGAAGGATGTAGCATTCTCCACCTTGGCTCATCACCTAAATAAAACTCAAAGTAATGCCGGATATGTGAAGGTAAGGGTCCACGTTTACGGGAGGAGTTGCACTCAGGCTCTTTTTCTGATTGCTGCAAAATTATACAAATGTGACTCAGTACTTCATTATTGTGCCTAACAGTTTAAAAAGTGCCTGTCTACACAATATGGCAATCCTTTTGTTGGTGGAAATGAAAAAAGATATCTTGATCATATTTGTCTGTTAAAGTTAAGAGACTCTGAAATGTCAATAAAAGCTGATTCATAACAATCATAGCAGTAAAATAATTCCTCTACTTTTATTACCTCTGCTATGAGAATCTAAATGTCTGCTTGAAAGAAGCTTTACAGATAATCAAAACTATTGCAGACATGGGATCTGCTTTGTTGTGAACAATCAGTTGCAAAGTTTAAGCTTTGGTGGCCATTCAACTACAAAAAAAGTGACCATATTTATTGGTGTACTACATGATGAATTCTTGGATGTGCTTGACTCGCAAATTTAACCCTCAATAAAATTGGGCATTTGAACTTAATGGGAGTAGATCCCTATCACTGACCACCTTGCTTTTATCTCTCATGTGAACGATCACTCGGGGTGTTGCACATCTTTCCTTATAAAGAAAGTATTATTGCTGACAAATACTGAACATTAGTAACCTTTACGAGATCCTATATTAGTGAACAACTATTTTGGAGCTTTTTTGTGAGCTAAATGTTAAAATTTGTGTATACTTTTGGTGTAAGTAATGACTCCACCTAACTTAAGCAATGTTTTTTTCCATGTATGATGTCCTAATATGTCATCTCTCTTTCCTTCATTCTGTTCCAATATTTGTTTTCAGAGTGTTCTCACTGGTGATGAGATTTGCAAACTTAGTGCAGATGAAGAAACTTCACTTGCTGACCGTGTGGCTCTAACAATAGGTCAGTTTGTCTCTGAAGAGACACTGCTCAATATTTGACATGAATTTAACAAGTACAGACATGCATCAATGTTTTGGGCAATACTTCTAAAGCCATAAAACTCACTAAAAATAACTTTTATTTGCTCTTTTCAACTTCTGTACTGTTTTCAATACTATTCAGTTTTTTATTCATAAACCCGAAATACAATAAGGAGAGCTTATAATAGCCCAGAATGTTAATGAATTGTGTTCCTCAACATAAGCTTCCCTACATGTCGAAAGTGACTGACTTTCTTACACATCTACCTGGTTAAACAATGAATAGTCCAAAGTAAAGTCTCAAGCTTTACATTCTAATAAAGGCTCTAAGTCTACATGTCAGCTTTAAAAAACAAAGAATCACACTCAGTATAATTAGGTATGTCATCTGATATTAGCCTTTTCCATTGTTATTTACTTAAAACTAGCCTTCGTCTTTGTTTTCAGGCCGTCTTGGTGAAAACATGTCGATAAAGAGGGCAGTGACCCTGAGAGTCCCAGCTGAGTGGGACGTTGGCTCATACGTACATGGTGGTGGAAGCAGCCAAAGTGAAGTGGCCATGGGTCGATATGGCGCTTTGGTTGTTTTTCAGGGTGGAAAAGAAGGAGAGCTGGATACTCTGGGGCGTAAACTGGGGCAGCACATTGTAGGAGAAGCTCCTGAGTCCCTGGGGAACATGGACGACTTGCCGTGTGGGGAAAGTGAGACCCGACTGCTGCCTCAGACCTTCCTAGGCGATCCCAGCAGCACAGTAGCACAGTTCCTCAGGGGCCAACAGGCTCGAGTGCTGGACTTTGTTCGATTTCAGTGTGGTGAGAAAACAGGGGAAGATGCAAATTAAAGGGGGGAAATTGTCAATGTAGAGGAAATCCATGTGGGTTTTTATTTTATATAAATATGAAATCTAACTACCAAGTTGTGGTGGGACATACAGTAAAACAATCACATCATGAATTTGAAATGGCATATGTAGTCACGCTGGCACTGAGACCTGATTAAATTATGAACAGTAAAGTGTGGTTATCCCTTCTTTTGCACAGGACACTCACTTTTTGATATTTTGTTCTTTTGAACATCGCTTTGGGCTGAGTAGAACCACCCAGAACAAGATGACCTTTAAATAGAGAGCGAATATTGCAACACTTTAAACTGTTTTTTAAATGTTTTGCATGCAGGTGTATGTAACCAGTCTTGCTGACACTTGTTTGAGAGGTGCTGAATCTATAGACTGTATAAAATAGACTGTATGATTAGTGGGTGTAGTCTCCTCAACGTCACCCGTCTATTTCTGAAACAGTATTTTGAAGCAAATCGGCTATTGCAGCTATATTGGAAGTTACTGGGGCTTCGAGTACTGCTATAGGACTATATATGACTCACCTGAGCCGAGCTGTGCCTTTGACTGGGCGAGCTTGCTGAGTTAGAAAAAAATTCTCCCATGTACAGTGTGTGCATAGTGAAATTAGCAATTCAGACACGAGGGATTTTTTTAACCAGGCTGTAAATAGGTTTATTTCTGCTGTAAAAACTTATTTTTTTAGGCTTGGTGTGTATGTGACTTCCAGTACTCTAGCAGGCACTTGAAAAACAGTCGATTTTAGCGCTTCCGCATTATCTCTTTTTCTTAGACCAGAGGTTGCCACTTGGTTGAATCGAAGTTAAATTGTTTATTTTAAACTTGTTTAAAGAAAAGAGTACACATAAATAACCGTCAGGACAGAGAAGACTTTGCAATATGGCAAAAAATGTCTTGCAATACAAAACACTACCGTTAATCAATGATTTAACTTCTTTGAAAATGAGTTGAAATTAGTAATATTTGTTGATTCCTATCCTTTCTCCACTGTTAAGTAAAATAATGACTCAGTCAGCTTTAAATACACTGGCATTTACAGTGAGCATATCTTCCTATAGATTTGCTGAACTCCCATAACATGCAGTTAAGTATATAATTTGTTTTTGCTTATTGTGGTGGGTAGTGGTGAGTCAAGGCGCCCTACAAATTTGGCAGATCATCAACACTTGGGTGCTGTTTCACTAAACTTGAATATTCTTTGTTATATATATATATATATATATATATATATATATATATATATATATATATATATATATATATATATATATATATTAAAAGAGTATATTCTCATCGTGAAGTCGTTTTATCTCAACAAAAGACTTCAATACAGTCACTCTAAACCAACAAATGCCCGTATTTACGTGTTTTTTTCTGAGGTTTTAACGGAGCCTAATACATTACTCATCATTATACTAATAAATACCGAGATTATAAGTAGTTATTTGTGTTATGTAAAAAGAGGGGGAGGTGTAAGTCGATGAGAGGTTTGGTGGTGCCCCGAGGCAGTACCTTCCCCTTACAAAAATGCCTGAAACGCATCAGTGAAATGGAGGCCTGTGATTGGCTAATGTTACTGCTACGTCAGCATCATCAGTGATGTAACGGAGCCTGGTGGTGGAGCTGGTAGCTAGTGTCATCCTCCTAGTTTAGGGAAGATACCCTCTCCTGTTAGTCACCCGACAACCTGTCGCAGACATGGTAAGTAATGATACTATGTAATCTGTCTGAAAATGTACCTTCAGTACATCTGAATTAAAACGAAGTATAATACCTTACTCTACTTTCGAAGGCTTCGAAATCATCTAACCCAGTTAACGGGGAGCTAGCTGAGTATCCCTGCTGGCCTGCTTCGCTCATTCTAACAGCTAGCTTCAGCGTTAAAGCCTTTAGCCACCATGCTTTTTTACTAACTACGTTAGCTCTAATGGAGGATTAATCACACTAATGCCTGCGTGTTGTTCGTCTGCGGCATCTAACCAAACTGTTATTCCCTGTGCTTTTAACCCTGCCTGCCTCAACCAGTCTGACTTCACAGAGGACCAGATCATGGGTAAGTTCACATCTAATAAGCAGAGGGGACTCCTCTAGGCGTTAAGGTTGTGTTTTACCATGTTATGTATACGCAAAAGCCCCTCTTGGACACTGAGAGCCGCTGGATCTTTTAGGTTACTCCACGCTTGGAATAGTATTAAAATCATTGTCTACTTGTTTAGTTAATTTTCACTGCCTCCCAGCACTGGTGCTACATTACATATTCAAATGTTGCTTTTTGGCGTGTTTGCATATCCAAACCCAAATATGCACTTTGAGTATGTTGCATGTTGGCATTTGTAATCCTAACCGGTTGTGTTGTGCAGTGCAGTGAGAAATGAGGGTGTTGCCCTACTTTTTTCCTTATATGTTAGTGAGTGGAATTCTTTAAATTAGTCACAGACACTTCTGTGGAACAAAAGCTACTTTGTGGTCAGCAATGTTGTTGGTCACAGTAACACTTGTTTTTGTGTTTTAGGTAAAGTTATTCCCCTAACAACCCCCACCCACTCTCACTGATTCTTTCTAGATTAGCTGCAGGGGATTGGGAGTTTTGGAGATCAGGGGTTGATAGAAACCCAGTAAACAGTGAAATAAGCTTTTGTATCTAAGTATGCTTGTTAATTTGACTTTCATGTTATCTCTGTAATATCATGGTAGTAAGCAATCACTATTTGATTTTAAAATGTGCATGTGTGCACTGTATAGTAAGAAAGAACTAAATTAAATAGGCTGCAGTAGCTCAGATAACCACTGTGTTCAGGAGTGATGACAGTGTGCTCTCAAATGTCACCATTAAAATGTATCTTCTGGTGTTGTAAGTCCCTGGTATCAACTGATTTGTTGACTACAAGTGTAACTGTGATCTACTCTTCTTGCAGATTTGGTAGTGAAATCAGCTGTTCTGCTGCACAGAACTTTTTGATTTGAGAATTCATTTTTTGTGTCTCAAAATGGGTTGACAAGCTCTGCTTGTTTGTCTCCATGCCAGAATTCAAGGAGGCTTTCCTCTTGTTTGACCGGACAGGCGAGGGAAAGATTACCTACAGCCAATGTGGTGATGTCATGCGAGCCCTCGGTCAGAACCCGATCAATGCTGAGGTGCTTAAAGTCCTGGGAAACCCCAAGTTAGAAGGTGTGTGCCAGAACTTTGCTCAACTAAAATTATTAATCTGCTTTAAACTGCTTAGGTATCACAGTTTTGTCTAATATTTGTTTTTTTTGTTGTGCATACACATTTCTGCATTGCAAATTTGTTAGTATGTGCCCCACAACAGCTTTTTATATTTTCCTGGGTTTACTCTAACAAGCAATTTGAACACAACCAGAGTATCTTGATGCCCTTCTATTTTTATTTAATCTGTTGAAAGCCTATCAAGGGTCAGGGGTTGGAAATTAGGGAAAGCTTACTTATTTTAATGTTGCTGTTGTTGTTGTTGTTTGATATTCTACTGTCTGCCATGCCTGTCATGTGGGACTCACTCCATGTGTGAAGCATCAGTTACAACAGTTAGATTGTAACAGACAAGCTGAAGTGTGTAATTAGCATCTTCACTATTGCGTAAAACATAGAAACAGATCAAACTTAACGAAATGTCTTTAACTGAACGGCTTAACTTAACCAAGACATCTGACTGAAAGGTCATTGGTTATCAGCCTGATGGGTTAACCATCAGAGTAAGACTGAATGCATTCAAAAGAATGGGAAAGCGTAAGCAACATATGATCAATTATTGACACGCATTTTACAAACTTAGAGAGCAAACTATGATTTTGGAAAATATGAAGAAGTTAATAGACTTATGTAAACAAATAGAAAATCAGAAAGCTATGTTTCAGCTGCAGCTCTGATAGAATCAAACAGAATACAATGGGGATGATAAAAAGAAAATCATGAAGAATCCAATTCAAAGAAAAGGAGATGAGAAATATTGCATCTGATTAGTAAAACAACTTCACACTTCACATGTTATAGTCTCTGGTGAAGCATAATGTTGGGGAAGCACATAGGAACTTTAACTTTTGATTTTCAAATTACATATCTACAACCGTACACAAAGTAGACAAAGTGTCCTGCCAGCCCCTCTCCCTCCTCACCTCTCTTTAACAGCTCGCTCAGCTCTGCCATGAAGCAAACCAATTGGTCATGAAGTGGTCTTTTCTGCAAACTGATCTATTTTCTACAACAAAAGTTGTTTCAAGGCAGGTTAGGTGCCCATCGTTAGTTACCATGGTGACCTGCCCTGATATGAAGTGAACTTCTTGCTGTTAACCCTGAGGTTACCTTGAAACCCCCCAGTCCCACTTCCTAGTATGACCCCTGTGTTTTTTATTAGTGGTGACAAATAAAATGTAGGCTTACTGATTGTCACATCAGTTTAAACCTCTGAGCGACTTTGTTTGATGCATTTATTTCCCCTTCAGAGATGAACTACAAGATGCTGGACTTTGAACAGTTCCTGCCCATGTTTCAGGCCATCGCGAAGAACAGGGATCAGGGTTCCTTTGAGGACATAGTAGAGGGTCTGCGTGTCTTTGACAAGGAGGGCAACGGTACTGTAATGGGAGCAGAGCTGCGCCATGTGCTTACTACACTAGGTATGTCAAAGCAAACCTGTCAAACACACAGATCTGTCATTTTCCATCAATTTGTGAGCACACTTGCCTGTCTGTTCTGTTGTTTTTCAAATCTAAAGTAAATTTTCTGCCACTTAATTTGTTTGATGCTTCAGACACACAACAGTAGTTATTTCTGTGTTTAAGGTGAGAAAATGACAGAGGAGGAGGTTGAGACTCTTCTAGCAGGGCATGAAGATGCTAATGGCTACATCAACTATGAAGGTAAAGCTAAAAAATATACATACATATATATATTTTTATAATGTAGACTGTATTGTGGCATAAACTTTAAAATGCACCCCCCAAAAAATTCAAACCAATCTAAACAGTAAGGGTCAGATTGTGTCATCATCAAGCACAGCAATTTTGTGATACAGATTTCTCAGAGTTTGCAGGTTTCTGGTAGTCCGCGCTTACATGCGTCTAAAATTGCCCTTGAGAATAAGAGATACAATATATGGAGAGAAAAAAAGACTTAAGGGGACATATTTAAACTATGTGTTCTTTCTTGTTTAAATTTTAAGATAAGATTTATTATTTTACATTTCACAAGTTTTGATGTCTTTAGTGCCAGGGCTAGCAGGTGTTTTCAAACTAACTGCTGATGCTGTGTTTCTGTGTCTTCATGACAGAACTCGTCCGGATGGTGATGAGCGGTTGAGGGTGTCACATTCACACATCTTTAGCTTTGATTTGAATCCTAACTGTTCTGTTTTGTCTTGAGGTTTTCCTCCATCCACTCATCCTACCTCCTCCTCCAAGTCCTGTGTGTTTGTTATTTTTTACATCTGTTGCATTTTTTCAAGTGCCTTTTCTGTCTAATGTGAATTAATCCTTGCATCTCATTCTCCCAACAGTATTACATCTCACAGGCACAGTTTTACACTCATCTTATGATTTCATGTGATTCATTTTTTTTCAGTCTTGTTGTCATTTGATTCTGTTTTTGTTCAGGTGAATAAAATAATGTGAAATCTAACATTTAAAAGTGTTAAATAAATGTCCTTGTTCTCAAAGTGTGTTTTAGGCTGTGGGTCTTTTTCTTTTCAAATCTGTAATGTCTTGGGTCAGCTAAAAAGTGCTAAAATCCACTTTAGAGTTAGAGGTGGGGCTGTTTGAGGCTCTGTTGTGATCAGATGTCACATACTGCTGTCACTACACCTTTGGTCTTTTGTATTGATCTCACAATGGTTTTGTCCAGAGTACAGTTTCACATTAAGGTGGGGCATTGTGGATGCACAAAAGGTAAACAGTCATTGCTCCACGTACACACACTCTGGATATCAGCTACCTTTTCCTCCATAACGCTTCTGATACTATCCCAGTGGTGGCAAGTTGGTCCTTGGAGTCATTCAGATTGAAAGCCAGGTATTACAGGTTGTAAATATTGCAGCTTAATCCAGCAGTCATGAAGTCATGACTGTGTTTTTAGTTTACTGTCATTTAAAAAAGTAAAACTCAGTCACTGAAGAAGCCAAGTAGCATTCAGTCATGATTAAATTAGTTTTTTCGGATTTGTTGTCATGTAAATCCAAAGATAAATCCATTGAATTACTCTGTTCTCTGCTGTGTTGAGAAAAGGTAAAAGAGGTGGTTGAAGAGGAAGCAACAAAAAGGTTGTAACACTTATTAATGAAAATACTAAAACTGACATTTGTGTCTGTTAATGACACTAAGTAACCAATAAGATAATCAACAATTGGAGTTACTTTGTCTATTTGATTATTCTTTAAGCTGAAAACCTCTTGAAAAGGGTCCAAGCGATTTACTGTACAGCTGCTAACGCAACTGCTACAAATGTACCAGGATAGAAATGTATCATGACCAGCCAACCCCACCAAGAAGTCTGGCTCTGCCTCTGTTACATGTCTATAAAATTGCTGTTATAGAAAATAAATAAATTTCACACAATTCACTCCTCTTCAAATCTTTATTTTTTCCCGATCATGTTGTAAATAAAACCCAAACCTCTTTGCCTCGCCGTTTTTAATACAAACTGCCAGAGTGTCTGTCAGCACTGAAGTGATGATTTACTGAGGAAAACTGACTTCTGACTTCTACTGTATAATGTAACTGCTGCTACCTCCAGCATAGTGAAAAACATACAGAGACTGAACGCACACTTATTTCATACCACAAAATCCACACAATGTAGTAATAACACAGATAAAAGAAGTCCATTTCTTCTCACAGCCATGGTGAGCTTTGCAATACTGGCTTGACGGACGTTAAAAGTTTCATCATCTGACTGGATTATATTTCATGACACCGACGTGATGTACCGTGTGCAGAACAAAGCAGTTTTTTTTTAATTCTTCAAACTTTGCAACAAACAGCAAATGGCACTGAAATAAAACTGAACGGTAACAATGTTTACAGATCTGAATGGCATGCGTCCACATACATGCTCAGTCACACCTCAGGCAGGTCCAGCTGACCTGCCTGCATCATACTCACCAGCGGAGGGGGTAAATATAGACTACAAAGGTAATAATACACAGTCACAATGTTGACATATCAAATAAAGAAGATGGGAAAAGAGGCAGTAAAATACAAAATTGATAGGATAAAAAATGAGGATACTGTTGCCGATATAAGGACACAAATCATCCATTGTCAGCTGTTTAAGGTGCGAGCTCTCTTGTTTTTTGACATTTCAGCTGTGTGTAACTTGAAATGCACCAATGAAAAACAAGCTGCTTTGACACAAATCCTCTGAATTTCCCAAGCAACTGTAATAAAACTCACTAATAAATGTGAGATAAACATGATTATAAAAACATTTTGGTTTAGCAGTAAACACAGATATTGAATACAACACAAACTGTTCATGGTCGCTGGTAGAATAATAATCTCTGACCTTTTTTTTTTTCTCATTTGCTCCTTTTGAACAAAACTACATTCTTCATAAAACTACAGCCTGGATTCTTTAAATTCATCTGGTTCTGCAAAACAGGAAACTCTTCATGTTTTCCTCTAAGTGCTGTTGAAATGGGGAGATACAGTCAAAGAGACATCCTCAGGATGGTCTCATGCGGTCAGTATTATTAAATATAATCATTAAAGGGCAACAAAAGATCTGTTTGTAACAGAAACTACAGTTTACAGTACATCTTTTTTACCTGCAATCAGCCAGCTTTTCTCTTAGTTTTAACTGGATTTTGATTTTAACACTTTTAATGCACACTTCTCCGGAGAAGAAAGTTAGTTTTAGACATGTGACCTTCAGGCCTGACCCTGTAGAGTGACCGTTTGTCCATGTTATACAATAAGGAGGAAAAACTAATATTCCCAATCAAGTTTCCAAAACCTTCAGTATGGAAAAGTATTTAAGACAAGATAAAACATGATATAAGTGCTAAAGTTTGATTTCATGGATGCTTCGAGTCTTTCAATGAGACCGAGGTTAAAAGTGCATTTTTTGGACACATTTTCATCATCAGTACCTACAGTACAAAGGGGAGGAGAGATCATAAAGCAAAGACTTCACAAGCTGTGACAAACAATTGCAGGAAATGAATGCAACATTTTCCAAAACACTGAAAGTAAGAGATGAGTCTTTTCTCTTCTTCTTTTTCATAAGTGCCAGCATGGTTTAAAGACCCTCTTAAGCTCACCAGGTCTCTGGGGACCAGCTTCAAATCAGTGAGATGTTACCATCCAACTGACCACGCAGAATGAATGGCTTCTGATTCAAGTACGTTTTCTTCATAGTCATATCCAATTTGAAGGGGCTTCTTTGTTTTGCTTATTCCCAATAGTCAAAGTTGGGGAGGTTTCACATGGAGGATGTGTTACTTTTCTTTCCCACATCAAATTGTCTTAAAAACACAAAAAGAGCTGAACATGTAAAATGTGTTCTTTTCCTTCAATGTATGACTTCTTCATTTCTGATGATACAGGCAGGATTCAGGGTGGTCAGAGTCATTTTAGATCCTCAGGCGATTCACTCTGTTCTCACTGTGGAGGCGGGACTGAGGGGTGGAGTGTTTCCCCAGGGAGGGGGGCGTTGGGCTCTGTGGCCAGTTAAAAAGGGAGGAGGAGACAAATGTTTAAATTAATATCAACTGAACAAAGAGTTAAAATACATCAAAAAAGTTAGCATCAGGAACATGGGATTTCAAGTTCATGGGATTTATGCATTTAATAATGTGTTTACACTTAAAAATTACTATTGATTCCATCCTGCCAAACTACTATTCATTGATTAGACTATTTCTGATATTAACTAACAGACAGGCTGAACGAGGGGACGAAAATAAAAGGGAAATATGTTTTAAATACATTTTTTAAAAATCATATAAAGGCTGCTGACAAATAATTTCCTGTCTAGTTATCACTTTGACACAAAATAATTTGACCATTTTTCCTGATTATTTACTGAATTATAGAGCAAAGATTTTCCCTCTCTGGCCAGTAATAATCTATAACTGCTAAACCACACCCTTTTTAACTGGGTTGTGTCTGCCTGCACTGTAGGACTCCACCAGAGACATCTATCTTGCCCTAGTAGCAGCACCTGACACTGTGCTCTCCTCTTCTCTCTGCCTCGCCATAAATGCCTCATATTCCGTGTTGAGGTTTAACCTGAGGTGTTTCTCAAGGTTTGTTGTGTTGCCACAACTCCTCACCGTTTTTCCACTAACATCACAAACTGCATCTTGGCTGTTTGTGGCGATGAAATAGTTCCACACATGACTCTATTTACACTCTGCCATTGCATCTACAGGCTGAAACTGAGGGGCTGAGGAAGGTGCTGCTGTGCTCATACATTACGCACTCAACCAGGTGAAAGAAAAAGTAGTTCCCACCAACTGCATATCATTTAGACAAGATCTCAATAGTTTAGTTACTTTCCACTGTGTTCCTGTCAATGACTTACATTACCTCAAATGACTGAAGTATCAAAAGTATCAATATCGATTTAAGAGAATACAGATCTGGTATGAGTTGTTTAAGTATCGATCCACGCATCGCTATTTTCAGCAAAGTTGGGAAATATGATTAGCAATCTACCTGTACACATCAATTATCTTAAGCTTAGCACCTGATTATATATAAAATGCCACACTGTGCATATTTCAAATACACTAGGAAACCAGGGATTACACATAAGCCACATTTCAGTTTCAGGTGCCCCTTGGTCTGATTGGCCACGGTTTTGATATTTTTTCAGTCTAAAGAACTTAAAGTCCAATGATAAAACAATTGTTTTAGTAAAACAGGCAGTAAAAAAAGGAAATTCAACAAAAAATCTGGTGTAACCACAGCATGAAAACTTTTTAAAGCCACTGCTTTGGACTTAAATGTGGAACTCACCGTGTAGTCCAGGAGCAGAGCTGGAGCTGGAGCTGGAGCTGGAGTGAGCAGCTGGGGTCTGGCCTGGAGGACAGGGTGGGGAGGTGTGAGCACCCTGGGCCGGCTGGGACTCAGGAGGTGCGGCAGAAGAGGTTGGAGGAGCAGGGCTGGGGGCTGGTTGTGGCGCTGGTGTGCTGGGAGCTTGCTGACTTGGACCCTGGGGTGGCTGGACCAAGGGGGCCTGATTGGAATGAGGACCCCCCTGACTGTGCTGCTGGTGCTGGATCTGCTGGAAGTGCTGCTGGCGGGCCCTCATCTCCGCATATTTCAGCTGCTCCATGTGGAAGGACTGACGGTCAGCCAGCAGCTGCTGTCGCTGGTACTCCAACTACACACACACACACACGCGCAGGCACAGACATCAAATGTAAAAGGTTTTGTGTTGTGACATCACTGATTTCTTAGTTGTGATGCTACAAATCCCAGAAGTCATTACTCACCGCCTCCCTCTCTCTGTCCATGATAGTTTCCAGTTCTTCAAAGTGTCGCAGCTTAATCTCCAGCTTCTTCATTTGGGTCTCCACCAGCAGAGCAACAAGAGATTTGATCTTCCGCTCTTCAACCGCAGCCAGATGCTGCACAGAAAATGAGGAATAAACTTAAGAAGTGAGAAAGTTTGAAGGAAAGGAAATAGCACAGGAAAGATCACAGCAACAAACTCTACCTTAGCTTTTACTGCCGCGGCAGCAAGTGCAGACGCTGCAGCTGTGGCTAGGTTCCCCTCTCCCACATCACGTTCTACCTTAGCCTTCCTTTCTCCTTCACTCTCTGCTTCTCTTTGTCCCTCCTCTGCACCCTCTTTTCCATCTTTCTCTTTCTCCCCATCACCTGAGGGAAAACATGTGCTTTTTTTACAATTACAAACAAAATTTATCTTCTGTATCACACTGACATATATTTTCATACCCATCTCAGATTCTGCTTTGTCTGGCTCCCTTTCTCCCTCCTGTTCTCTTCCTCTTTCTTCTTCCTTCTTTCCATTTTCTGCCTGCTTTTCCTCTTCTTCAGGTGCTCCCTCTTTGCTGTCCTGTAGGAACACAAACAGAGCACAGTAAGCCTTGCTGTAGGAAACATGAATAGTGTTGTACTAGGTCCAATGCGTCATACCTTGGTGTCCCTTTTGTCTTCGCTTGATTGGCTGTCACTCTTGCTTTCATCACTACTTTCATCTACAAAATGGAAGAGTGGCTTTCATTTATTTTTTTAAGTTCTCCTTCCACATACACTTTTTCTCTTGAATTTAAACACGCAGTTTCTACAATACTTTGTGATACAAGTGTGTGTTTGTGTCTTACCTGGTCTTTCTCCCTCTTCCAGCCCAGTACCTGCTATCCCACTCCCCTCCAGTCCATACAGCGGATCCTGTCGACCGCTGACCCTCGCTGCCTCCTCCACCCGCCGCACATGAGCCTCAACAAGTGCAGCAGGAACCTCCTCCTTCATACGAGAGAACTCCTCTGAGGAGAGAAAGTTTGATTTTAATTATGTTTCCAACTTGTCTCATATACTTCACCAGAACAGAATAATGCTAAAACGGTAAAATAAAGACACATCCCCACTGAGAAAATGGTTGTATTATGTAGCTGCAGACTTTGATTCCCCTCAGTATTTTTGCGTAGCTAGCTAGTGGCTCATAGTCACACTGCACTCTGTGTTTAGAAGTATATTCTGTATGGGTATACTTTCAAACTAGCGTCCTCTCACCCAGAGCAGATTTGGCTGCAGCTGAGGCCACACGTGGGTCGACCACAGAGGCGAGGAAGGCCACTGTGCTCATGACTGGGTTCCCTGCTTGGCTGAAAGGTATCGGCTGATAAGCCAGTGGCCCCAGGGATGAGGAGTGGTCCTCCAGGTAAGGGTCTTCTATGGGCAGCCGCAGAAAGTGCAGGATACACTCATCCTGAGTACGGCTGCCAACATGTTCTGATACTTTATTCCAGTCATCCTTGTACATCTCCAGACCCTGAGGGAAGAAAGGGCTACATTAAGTTCTGTAGTTCATTTCATTTCACATACACTAGCTAGATTTTCAGCATCAGAACAGTTGACCTGAAGGATAATTTATACCTCCAGTAGTAGAAGTGTTTCTTGTTCCGTCCACTCCCTCATAGAGCTGGCAGCACTTTTGCTCTGTGTGCAAATTTAACATCGCTGTGTTAATATGATTTGTCAATGCACAGTTATAAAACACAACTGAGGAATTACTCTGCCATGCTTTGTGCAAGAGTTGTACCTTTGTAGAACCAGTCTTCTTGCTGTACATGTCAGTCCGCAGCCCAAAGTTTTGCAGATCTGCTGGTTTATCCTTCACTTTGTCAGGGAAAGACATTATCTGCTGGGAAGCAGGGGTCTGCAGCAACACAGTGACAGAAAGACAAAGTTAAACATAACCCTCTGAATGTATGCATGTGTCTATATGTGTGTTTGTACGCTGGAACCTGGGATGTCTTGGGCTGCAGCGGCACCAGGCTGGATGGAGTGTCTGCCAGGACGTGGAAGTGAGAAGTGGGTGGAGGTCCCATGGGTGTGGGTCGGCTCTCAGAGTCCACCTGGTAGTTGATGAGACCCCACTGCTCCAGGAAAGCGTGGACTCTGCAGCAAGAGAAAAATAGCGAATATGCTTTACCACTGAAGTTTGAATAAGAATTCACTGACAGTGTGACAGAGTCAAATCTTTGGATTGTCTAAAAATATTCAGCATCCGATCACCTCATGATCGCACAGACGTCTCCTGCCAGGTTCCTGCGGCAGGCGGTGGAGGTCAGGTACTCTTGAGGGTTCAGTCGGTAGGTGTCAATCATGAAGTTTCTGTATGCCAGGTAACTGAAGGAGGGAGGGACGTAGATCAGAGAAGAGAAGATGTATTTCAGAGAAAGCATCCAAAAATTGGTTTTGCACTGTTGAAATACTTACATCTCAGGGGTTTTGGATTTGTTCTTCCCATTGAAGAACTCTGGCAGGGCTCTGCGCTCGATGGCATGAACACTGAGGAAGATGAATAAGGCATTGACGACTTGTGGTACAACAGCACAAGTTCTTAAAACATCTTTCACATAAAAGATTCACAAATTTTCCACAGATGCAAGACTGTTCTTCTGATACCTGCGTCATTACTGACATTTTGCTGGTTGGATACTGTGTGGGCACTGCACTATCATTGTTGATGCCATTGAAGGATAAGTGACATAAAAAAATAATTTTGTCAATAAATTATAAGGAGTTAGTGGGGAGATTATTGATTACTGACACCAAGGTTTAGGCACCAATAAAAATGTCATCTCAAGCTTTTTTCTCCTCAGTCCTTAAACTACACCGCTTAACATGAAAGTTGGAAGCTTCTCTATCGTGCTTTACCAATTTGAGCTCAGGCAATCATGGCTGATGCACAGCTTTTATCTCCAATGATAGTTTAAAGCAGAAAAAAACATACCTGTTGTAGTCAAACCATGCAGCATAGCTGGGTATAATAATGTGATGAGTTTGCTCAGTCACATTGTCCTCGTGAAGGTCTGAGCCTTTCACAGGTTCACCCTTCACACTGGGAGAGCCTTCCTCCTCTTCCTGTTTGGACACAAACACACAACTAAGATGCTGTCCTTTCCATTATGTTTCATGCACTTTTAAAGGAGGCCTTACCTTCCCTGTTGTTTCCATGGACTCATCCTCTGGCTCGTCTGTTACAAAAAGAAACATACAGTTAATGTATATACACTAAGGTAGGGAAGTTGGAGGACTTAATAAAAGAGGACATCAAACAAAAAATAAGGAATGTTTAAAATTAAAAATAAGCATATTGTCATTTTGAAACAAGGACATTTTCCTCAAGTTTAAAGAAAAACAATCTGTGTTATATGAACGAACCCAGTCCACAATAAAATAATGAATAAACACTTCACAGTTGTCTCTCACCCATATCTGTTCCTCCCTTGACAGGATTTGAATCAGAGTCCTTCTTTGTGTTATCTGAAACAACAGAGACGTTAAGGTACTTCAAAGCCTTAAAGAGATGATAACACATGTTAAGTGTAATGGTTATCTAAATTAATCTTAGTTCATGTCTGAGAGCTGAGATTCTGCTGATAAGCATTTGTTGACTTGCGTACTTGTCTTTGCTGGGTTTCCCTCTTCAGATGCTGGAATAGGTGATGCCTCATCCAGGTCTTTGCTCAGATCCTCCTGTTCTTCCTCCCGTTGTCCCCTTTTGGACTTAGTGTATGGGGTTGTTGGGCTGTACACACACAGCAACACAAAGAAAGGGCATTACATTATTTTACTGTCATTGCTGTAGCTGATACTAAGCTGATACAGTTATCTACAGCAGCTGATGTGCTCCTCAAGATCAATTAAGGTCACAAACGCTTTTTTAGTATTCTTCTTCTTGCTCTCCTGTGGTGGGGGGGTCGGGGAGGGTGATGGCGAGCGCTTTCTTTTCTTGGCACTGCCTGGCTTCTTGTCCCTCCGCTCATCAGGCGTGGTCACCTCATCTGTCAGGGTCTTGGCTGAGATCCTCTTTCTTTTGGGGCAGCCCTCGCCCACCTCGTAGTCCTCTTCATTCATCCATTCATTGTACTGGTCCAGGTCTAAAATCCACTTGGCATGGACCTGTGGAAAAGACCATACAATGCATTATGAGTAGTAGTAATACAGAATTCAGTCTCATACATACCAGAATGAAAGGCTGAAAAGTTAAAACATAAAGCACACAGACACTGTCTGAAACCTTGCTGAGAGTAAACAAAGAGATATGACTTCTGACTGTGTGACTTCTGTTCTTTTGAATTCATGCTAAACAGAGGAAAATATTCTTGTTTTTCTAGAAGTAAAAAAAAGACAAAAATTTAAAATAAGGGCAGTTGATGGGAAAAAAAAGAGAAAACCTGAGGCAGAAAGATTTGGCAAGATTTGAAATACCTTTCTAGGCTTCTCTTGGCTGGGAGGATCCTCAACAGCAGCTTCAACCTCACTGGCAGAGATCCAGGTGTCATAACTGAAAAATGAAAGGAGCAAGGTCAAAGGTCAAAGCAGATGAGGAAACCCAAATTTAAGCTTCTGACAATATTTCAGACCGGCTTATGTGTAAGGATGCACCGATCCGATCCTGGTATCTGGTATCTGCACTGATCCAGTCCCTCAAACTGGATCGGGTATTAGTGGGAAAGGATAGGTCTAAACTTGACACTAAGGCTAAACTTTGATTTTATACAGGGTATAAAATTTTACAATCAAATAGTCATTTCTGTAGGTTCTGAATCTTTGTTTTAACCAAATTCCTATGAAACGTTTAAACACTTGTAGTATAAATGAATATTAACTTCAGTACTTGCGGATGTTTTCATTTTTGTCTTTTACTCAAAACATTATCAGTCTTATCCCACAGTAGACCAAAAAAGTTGGATCGGTGCATCCCTACTTTATAAAAAAATTAAAAAAGAAGCCACAAAAACACATCTTAGGCAGTTCAGCACCTGTCTGGGAAATATCCCCAATGGAGAAGCACTTGTTTATCTCTTTTCATCACTGGTCGCACCCACTCCTCTGCAGCACACAGAGACAAGCATTTTAAGTGAACCAGTGAAACAAAATTTGAAACAAAAAACAAATTGTGCTGAAATATCACATCCAAATTCTCACCTTCCTCCAAACTGCTGGGAATAGGAACAACAACGTGGGAGCTGGAGACCTTGTCCTCAGTTACCGAGCCCTGTGGATAAAGATAAAGACAATCCCATTAATTTATAGTTTAATAAACATCTTAAACAGCTTGTCTAGTTTGTAAAACACAAGAAGATAAAAGTGAAACCTTCATCACAAGTATATTTTTGAGCCTTACATGCAGAGAAACCTTTTGGCTGTAATACAGCGGTAAAAATACAAAATGAAAACCTACCTGATGTCTTTTGATAATGTCTTTTAACTTTCCAAGAAGTTTGGGCTCTATGTCAGAGCTCAGGTAGATGACAGGTCTCGACAGGCAGTTGTTCTGAAATGATGCAACAGATGTGTAAAGAAATTTAATTAAGACATTCATGAACGGATATTCAAATCAACAAGGAAATGTGTGAAAATAAACATCTTCAATTTTATAAAAGCTTAAGTTAAATAAGTGAAGTAGTAGCAGTTCAAACTTTCAGATTAGGGGAGCTGGATGATCCTGTAGTTAAACTGCTGGACTGACAAAGCAGAATTAGTAGCTATGTCACATGACTGAATGACTGTCATCATTTCCGTCTTTAAAGCTCTTGCAGATTCTCAAACAATTCACAAATATGACATAATACTGAACATTTATAATGGTGTTTTCTCTGTAAACATTAAGTTCTAGTGCTGCAGCAGGAGACTTCAGCTGGAGCTCACAGTCTTATCTCTTGAAAATAACATCTGTAATTATCACACAAATGTGAGCATGCTGTGATTGTGTAGTCAAAAAAAGGCTTTCTTGAGAGAAAAATAAAACAAATACACACACTGCTATCACAACAAAGACTGAAGATGTACAGCTTTATTATGTCTGTCCAGGTAATGTGTATAAGCGTGGAAAAAGTAACAGGTTTGAGGCAAACTCACCTGCACTAAGGACTTCTCAATCGTCATAAACATCTCCACATTTCGGTCCATCCTCGACGGATTCTGGAAGTCAAACCTGCGCCTACCAGGAAATTAGACTGGAGTTACACACGAAACAGCTTCATAGCCAACATACATTTAAGCACTATTCATTCATGTAATAAACAGTCCATCTTCAGTCAGTCTAAGCCAGTTAGAAAAATAGTCATACCATCCTTGGTCACTCTTGAACTTGTAGGCAGCAGCCAGGATGTGGCAGAGTGCCCCTCCTGACTTAAAATCGAGGAAACACTTCATCTGCAGACACAAATCACAACGGCTTAAGAATGCATCATGGGGGGAAATTCTTGAACATATGAATTTGGATGTGGATGTGGAAAGCAGAGGCTTACCGGCAGCTTTGTAAGTGGAGGGTTGCTGACATGTCGACCAAAGACCTCCTCCTGGAACTGGAGCAGCTGGACCACCAGGCTGGACAGAGACTTGTTGGTGGGGGGTTCAGCCTGGATGTACTGAGAGGGACGTAACAGAGAGAGACAGTAAGAGGGGAGAAAATATGTGCACAAAAGCAAAAAAAGGAGAGAAAGGTCTGGTTTATCATTCAGGGTACTCCAACAGCTCTGCTTTATAATTTAAGATATAGGGGATCGAAAGCGAATCTCGTTGCTTTATAATTTAAAAACACATTTTTCTATGTATAATTTGATTCTCTTGTTGCAAATCAACGTGTTTTTACCCAGCACACCGCTCAGTGTTTTCCCCCGACGGCCCATGGCTTCAATAAGCTCCGCGCCACAGAGCCAACATCTGGATCTGAGATGCATTACCGTTAGCCGATTAGCCAACAAGCTACCTAGCTGGTCGGCCGGCTAAAGTCAACCTTTTTATAAATATATCATCTTCTGATCTGACTATGTGCTGCTTATTGGTTAAATTAGCCACACTAACACAACGTTATGAGGATAACGCCATTCATGGATGCTTGTGGTGCAGCTGTTGTCTCAGCATCCTTTTGTATCCCGGCTCGAGTGAATCAAACAGCTGGATGTTCAGCAGCACCCTCCCTCCTCTCTTTGTCACTGCCTCTGCCTGATAGGTAAGAGCCCACATTTCTGGCTGAATGTAAGCTGAGTGTGTATGGTTACAAAACATGCGGTCAGTACCTTTTTGTAATTCTTTCCCAGCCAGACGCGGACATTATCAAACTGAGAAACGGTGTCAGACGCTTCGAAATATTTTACATTCGGGCCGCCGTCTTTCTTCCGCACCGCCATCTTTGCCTGCAGACAACTAGTCGACGCCGGCTGCCGCCCAGTGGCCAAAGTCAGGTACTGCAACTACCATGCAAACATAGGGGCTGTAATGACAACTAATATACGGCAGGTGGCGTAGCTGTGTAGACAACTTTATTTCATACCATGGCCCATGATGGTGGACAATCACTTTCAAGATGCGTCTCCATAATGTTAGATTAGAAAATACAATAGTAGAGAAAGTATCCAGATTTTCATGCTTAAAGTGAAGGTGGAATAAGCCCAAAAGGACTTTTGGCAGTTCAGTGTTTCTCATAGTTAAATTCTGTGGAGTTATGAACTATCTTAAAATGATTTACAAGTCTGGAACAGAAAGTTATGACAATATTTCCTCAATTTTTTCACATTTAACAATCACCTCAGTAAAATAAAATGGGAAAAAAAAATCTAACATTAATATTTTCACACAAAAAAGTGACTGAACTCTACAACTAAGATCACACACTAATGGACATTCAAAAATTTAGCTCGGAAAACTATTAAAAAAAAAAAAAAAAAAAAAAATCCAGTTTGGTCTGTTGAATTAATCTTGCTCATCAGATTTGCAATTTGTTTTTATTTTTATTTATTTATTTTGTATTTAAGGAATTCAGGTGATTGTTTTTAAGTTAGTCTTTTTTTAATTTTGTTCAAGCCCCTAATGCAATTTTGCATTTCACATACAAGATTTTAGTTTGATATCAAAATTAAAGACCAAGTTGTCTGATGAATTCAAGAGCGTAAATTCAGCTTGAGAGAGTGTTTGGTCTTTATAAAGCTGTATACGGAAAACCAGTTACATCCTTTATGAGCAGCATGTGCTCCTGTTTCCTGACTGGTTCCTCAAAAGAAGGGCTAACATAACATTTTTCTTTCTTCAGGCACTTAATTCTGTTCATCAACAGGCTCAAACTGGATGAGTGATTAAACGTCTAAAATGTGTGAGGTTTTATTTTCAAAGAAACGTCTCCCAGATTTATGTCATGTTATACTGTCAAAGGTAGGTCTTCACTTTGGCAAATGTTACTCTGCAGGTAGTTTACAGCACCACACTGTGCTGTCAGTGTGCTCTCAAAGTGGCCATTGAAAGAAAAGTGTCTGTTTCCAAATGAATTATGACACAGCCGTCTCACTGCATTTCAGTCTGTCACTCTCTGCTTCTTTGCTGAGAGTGATTTACAGGTCGATTAAATGTTGCTGCCTCAAATAGAATACATAAGGACAAAATTGAAAACAACAAAATAATGATATATGTATAAAATATTAAGATTTAAAAAAAAAAAAGATTTTTTTTAATTGCAAACCCACAATGCTTTTCAACAGGGCAAGAAAAAAGTTGTTAAACTCACAGTTTTCTTCATGTGTTTCAGGAGCATTGATTATATTGCTTATTGTTTTCAAGTGATTTTATCCATTCTAGGGGGCTAAAGTGTTACAGAGAAAATGAGCTATGTCCGAACCAAATTTATTTATATCTGTTAAGCATCAGTTGTTGTGTTATCTTTTTTTCCATGAATCGAAGATTCATTCGAAGACAAATGTCTTTCTTTAGCTTTGTCATACTAGCAGGTGATGTACAAGAAAAAAAGAAGAGGTTCAGTGGCCTTTTTTTTTTATAGCATTAAAGGTTGTTAAACCCAAACAAAAAACAATAAGCTTTAAATTTCACTCAAATATGATTTGTTTTCTTTTTGTGCCTTAAAAGAGATTTGAACAATTATGGTAATGCAAAGTACTATAAATAGAATAGAATAGAATAGAATAGAATAGAATAGAATAGAATAGAATAGAACAGAACAGAACAGAACAGAACAGAACAGAATAGAATAGAATAGAATAGAATAGAATAGAATAGAATAGAATAGAATAGAATATACTTTATTTATCCTGGAGGGGAAATTCAGGAGTCACTGCAGCAATACAAGAAAACAAAATATTTATATATATAAATATTTTATAAGTGTTTGGTTTGATTGAAGCAATGTAAAATATGATTGAATATACGGTGGACTGTGTTACATATGTGGTTTATGATACATATGATACAATATACTTTAAGGCGATACAATCATAAAATATTTTGTATGATTCTACTAATTTGATAAATCCACTAGATACATCTATGGTTAGAAAAATGATATAACATGAGAAGAACAGAAATAAACCTTTTGGTCTTAAGGCCATAAAAAGTAAATCCTGCACATCCTGTTTTAGAATTGATCCAGCAAAACATGAAGTGTCTATTTTCATGCCTCTGACCTTTTTGCTGGAGACTTAAATTAAAATTCATTATCAGAGAATAGATATTACTCTTTGTGTTTGAAGCGCTGTGTGTGTGTGTGTGTGTGTGTGTGTGTGTGTGTGTGTGTGTGTGTGTGTGTGTGTGTGTGTGTGTGTGTGTGTGTGTGTGTGTTTGTGTGTGTGTGTGTGTGTTTGTGTGAACACCATCCAGGCTAATTTGTAAAAGTCCAGAGAACATTTAAGAGAGCAGTGCTCCTTGAACAAGTATTACTGAGACTGTGTGTTTGCATTTGTTTATGTGCGTGTGTGTACATATCTGGATTGGAGCAGTGTGTGTGTGTGTGTGTGTGTGTGTGTGTGTGTGTGTGTGTGTATGTGTGTGTGTGTGTGTGTGTGTGTGTGTGTGTGTGTGTGTGTGTGTGTGTGTGTGTGTGTGTGTGCGCGTGCGTGAAGCTCGTCTGTGCTGAAGGAGCGAGAGTGAAGCCTATTGATTATTTTAATCCTCCTATTTGTGAGTCTGTGATCCTCTCGGCTCAGCCTCGTCGGGGGGATTGCTAATGGGGCTGAACGCTTCCCTCCTCAGCCGTCTCTCTCTGTCCAATTAACTTAACTCTGGAATCTTCCAGGAGGAGCGCTGGGACTCAAAGAGGGGGGAGACACTGCTGAGACACCCCCTCCCCATCCCTCCACACTACCTTTCTTAAACCTTGTGTGTGCATTACATTCAGCAAGAACCTTCTCATCTAGCAGTGTTACCACTCACCTTTAATTAAAGAGCCAGCTCTTTGTCTTATTCTGGCAAGTTGAGAACTTCTTACAGCCAGCATTTCATTTTCACAGGGCGGCCTTGCAGGTGCACTTTCATAAGAAGTATTTCTCTAATTAACATTTGTGTTACAGCTCACTCTTCAAGCTTCAACCCAGAAAACCAAACCGCTAGTACAAAGTTGTTTCTGAAATACATGCTGTATTTCATAGATGATAAAAAAAAACTGAAAATGACAGATAGTGTTAATTTTCAAGCTGTGGGCTTTTCACTTCGATACACTGCTTCTTTACAGCCAACTCAAGTCATGGTATCAGATAATGAAACTTTACTGGTATTTCTTCTATTTTTCTAGTTAAGATTATATTAAAGGTACAACTGACTGTAAAAAAACAGCACATCTGTGAAATAATGTAAGAAGTATGTGAGTATAAAGAACAATGCACTTTAATTATGAGGTGGAAATAAATCAAGAAAACAGAACTTTATGGTAAGACTAGGATTACTATTAAAAACTTAATTTTGCCAATTTTCATTGTGAGTGTCAAGTGACTGTGAACAACCAAAGGACCACAATAGTTCATATTTCTCAAAGTGTGAAAAAAGGAGACAAAAAATAAAAAATCAAATGAAATAAAAATCAAAAGAGAGACAGAGAGAGAATAATTCATGCACGGAAAAAAAAAAAAGAATGTAGATCAGATGGTGCACTTATTTGAAGTACAGTCACTGAAACCATAGAATACAATAGAATCATTACTAAAATTTACAGATAAATAAACAACTAAATAAAAAAGATTTTGAAAGGGTTTGGATGCTTTTTAACTTTGAAGCTTTTTCTCTGGCCTTCAAATTCTGTTTCATTTTGTTTTATAACTTGTCAGTTGTTAACTAAATAGTGCAGGTGTACTCTGCATAAAACATTTCCAGCGTCATCATCCAGCTATTACTTTTGAATATTACAAATGGTTACTGCTTTAATTTCTGAATTTGGAAACATTACTTAGCTTTGTGCAAAAAAATAAAAATAAGAAAACATGGTGATGTTTCCTTTCCATGAAACAATGAAAATAAAATAAAATAAAATCTATCAACATGAATGCACAAGAAAGTAATTTAGTTGATTTTCAGGTTGCTTTATTCCCTTCCTGTACCTCATTGTTGAAAAAAATAAAGATGCAAAAGGTGGGTGATTTGAAATACAGGAAGAAAACTGTCTGGTTTTAACTTCAATTAAATTTTCATGTCACTTTATATCAAGATGGACAGTGAGCGAGTAAAGATTTACAGAATGAAGACAGAATAAAGACAGTTCTGTTTTTACTCTCACTCAGTAGCAGCAAAAAGCTTAAATTTCTTTTTCTTGTCTTTTATTGAGTTTCATGGTTTTCAAGGGCAGAGAAAAATCTATGTTGATTTCATACATAACAAATACACACACACAGCTCAGCCTGTGAAGTACAATGACTACAATGCTTGTGAACAAAGGTAACAGTGTCAAAAACACACGCACAGCAGGATGCAACAGGATACGACGGGTGGGTGATGAAAGAAAAACAGAATTGTTAAATACTATAATTTGGCTACATTGATATATCTATATTTTTTTAATAGAAATGCATTTTTCTCACTACACATTGACATGCTTCTAGTGTTCATTCCCACAGGTGTTTCCATCTGAACAGAAAGAGCATCCGTCTCCATACTGTGGGCTTCTTTTCAGCAGTGAGCGACATCCAGCCACACGATGACTCACGGTCAATGTCTTCAGTCAGATTGTTTAATTCTATTAAGTAAGTAGTACGCAACAGCTTTTGCATGGACTTCTGTGTTTTTTTCACAGAAATCAGCTCGCTCACACAGCCATAAAGATAGTGTAAGGCACAGAAAACCTAGAGGTATGGCGCATGGCAGTGAAGCATCAACAACAGTCACTTGCATTACAAACCGTTCTTCATGAGTGTATTCACAGTACAATGAAAGAAATAGGTCAAAACTTTTTGAAATACACTGATTTACTTTCTGGAGGTAATAAGAAGTGAAGATTGAATCAATTTCTTCTGGTAACAATGCAGCTACTGCCAGAATCCATTTAGCTTAGCGTAGCCCAAAGACAAGAAACAGGAAAGAAAACAAGGGCTTGTTCTTTGAGCAGTATACCCACCTGTTTACGACTTTATTTAGTGAGCTTTGAAAAGCTCTGGCAGTCAGATAATTAACTTACTAGCTAGCCACTCTCCCTGTTAGCAGTCGATTGTGAGCCAGGGTTTGATCTCTTGTAACATTTTTCACTCACTGGTTTGTATCTCGCTTGAACTCAAAGCGTTTTAGCCATTTGTGAAAACATACAGCTTCATGTTTCTGAGAAAAAGACAATGAGGGGCTTCTGGTGTAGCCAGCAGTTCTTCAGATGAGTTGTACAGAATATCCAACACATGATCTTTTGCATGCACTTATCATTGTTTACTGTATGATGAGCGCTCTGAAGCAAGACAGTTGACTTTGAGTGGACAGACCATGTCTATGACCCAACTGTTAAGCCTCGTTTCCACCAAGCAGACCGGTTCGGTTCATCTCGGTATGGCACACATTTTCCACTGACTTATCCCGGGACGGATTCCCAAATAACTTAAACGGGCCGTCCCACATTTTGGGACCCTTTCGTATGGGTGCCGGGCTGAACCGATCCGCTCTCGGGAGGTGGAGCTACAACACTGCAGACTGTTGATTGGTTGGAAGAATTGTCACTTACCCCGACAGCGGCTGCATTTCTCCTGGTGGCACACAGACTTCTCTGAAACAAAAGCTTAACTGCACTTTGTATCAAAGAGCTACATGCTAATCACAGAGAGGACAAAATGCTGCATGTCTTCCATCTATGCTCTTTGTTTACCGTGCATCGGTTGCTTCTTCGTTGGATTTATTAGCGGGGTAAACTGTGTCACACTGCTACGACATCGCGCTATAGTTTAACAGCTGCGGCTTTCAGCATCCGGCTTACATGTCGCCCACCACGAAAGGGCACAGTTTTGCAGTGGAAATGCAAATGGGATCAGGCTTAACTGTACCAAACCGTACTGAATGGTACTGAGCTGAACTGGACTACTTGGTGGAAACGTGGCTTTAGCTTCTTCATCTGTGGCTGTTTTTCAAGATGATCAAACAGCTGAAGAACGCTCAATGGTGATAGGACTTAAATAGAAAATGGAAACCCCAACACTCTCCACAAAATATGTCCTTTGTATCTTATCTGCAGTAATAGACAGACAGTAAACAATGGACATGACAACTACCCAAAACGAACAAAGCATTTAGAGCTTCCCATGCCAACCAGCTGTAAGACTAAACAGCTACAGCACGGCATAAACTCTGCCTACAGTTTAGAAACATTTGGGACATGAATTAATCTTTCAATTTTCACATAATTTATTTTTCTCAATTGTGGTTTCTGTCTTCATTTTTAATTCTCACAATGCTGACTTTAGTCCAGATATCAAAGAAATCGGGTGGGTGGGTGGATGCTTGAGGTGGACCATGACAGACAGTATCACTGAAAAAGATGTGTTACCCATTGCTTAGTGTACAGGATTAGCAGATCAAAGGAGGTATGGGTATGGCTAAAAATTCAACAAACACAAGAGTCATTCAACTTTCCATAATCATGTTCATCAATTGTCATAGGGATATGTACTGGGGTCAAAGGGATCTTTGTTTTGTTTGTCATTTCAAAGTTTGCTACTGGCTCCACAAGTTCACCTGCTGGTTAGACTCAGAAGAAGATTGAAGGGATGGATCGTCCATCTTTATCCACAGTTAGAGGTAGAAAATAAAAATAAAAAGGGATACTTGGGCTTGATAAAATTATAACACACAAGCTTAAAGAGCCTGAGCTGTCAGGTTGTTTTACCTTTATTCAATCTTGCTCTCCCATCAATTTCCAATTCTGCATTACCATTTGGGTACCAGTCCAATTGAAAATGATCACAGACAAAACTTTGGGTTTGCTTGAAGGTCAAAAATGGGTCAGTGTACAATATTTTCAATCTTTCTGGCTTCTTTTAATAACAAAAGAATCTTTCCACAGTGTTGTTTACTCATCATTTTCACGTGAACATGGGATTGCTTGCTTCTCATCCCCTCCAGTAACATTTCAGAGTCTAAAAGCCATCTAGCCATAGACCTCAGAGAACTGGAGGACAAAGTAGAAACAGAAACCCGAATAAGTTGAACCCCAAAGTCTTTTCCCTTGTATGGATACTTTGAACCCTTATACGGACTCTGCTGACAGATATAACTCCCAGTGTTGGGTGCACACCTGATTTGAACACACTGTGCTACGTGAACCTAACAGCCTGTAGTAACAAAAAAAAAAAAAGAAGAAAACGTGTTTCATCAGACAGTTTCAGTAGAGACTATAGATGCCAGGTGTGAGTGTGAGTGTGAGTGAACTTCAGCTCATTAGAAGAACATGATGAGACTCTGTCATAAGCTCAGGCTCAGGGAAAATCTCAAAGCTAAACCTCAGTATCGACAAACTGTGTGTTAAGGGACTCTTACTGACAACCTGACACCCCCCTTCCTTTCCCCCAACAGGATTTGGACGTGCAAACCAAACAATAACTGCTATGTGATGCCTTTTTTGACCCAACGCACAAACTCACACACTCACACACACACACACACACAGACACAGACACACCACTTTTGTTGACACACAGGCATGAACACAAACATACAACACACTGGATTTTGTTCACGGTGTTGGCTGAATTATCAGCTGTGATCAATATATTCATGACTTTTCTTGTTTGGAAATCCATCTCACAGTGAAGGCGAGAAGCTGCAGCCAAGTACACACACTTCGATTTACAGGCTACATTCAGAGATCATCTCAGTCGATTTCAGACCAGTGGCTGAAATGGTCATCTTGTCTCAGCGTTGAAACTGATAGGACAAGTTCAATTCATATATATGTGTGTGTGTGTGTGTGTGTGTGTGTGTGTGTGTGTGTGTGTGTGTGTGTGTGTGTGTGTGTGTGTGTGTGTGTGTGTGTGTGTGTGAAACAGACATTTTTGACATGCTTACACAAACTGTACATGGCACAGAATAATGATTACACAACTGTGTGTTTATCTGAAGTAAATGTTAACTGGTAATATATACAATACTATATTCATTTTTACACAAGTTATCCTCAAGCTCTATTTGTTAGAATGTTATTACATGTTTTGTGTGTTGAACGAAAAATTACATCATGATAGGATGGGGTGTTAGATGCAGATATGTGAGGAGACTTTTTGCTTGATTGCAGTGTGTGTATGCGGTCAGTCTGGGTAGATGAGGAAGCCAGAGAAGGTGCTGTATTTGTTGGTGTTTCCCCCGTGAACTTTTCCCCCGTCCAGCTGTACACAAACCTCGTCCCCAACATCTAGGTGCAGGATGACACTGTTGGAGGCATAGTCGTAGTTCTGATCTGCATCTTGAGCAATTGCACTGGCTCTAACCTGAAAACAAAAACAAAAATGGTCAAGTGCTGTAAATACCGAAGAGAATGACAAACAGTCATGAAGGAAGTGGCTGTTTTGTGTCGTGACTGTGTTTTTTTTGTCTTTTTTACTAAATCTTCTCTTGTAATTTTTGGAGCTTTTATAACAAGAAGGAAGGACATGAAGCAGACGAAGGAATTAAAAAACAAACTTTAGGCATACTCACAATTGGTATCTTCCAATTTTAGCCACAGTGGTACAAGTTTAAGTCGGCTTTTGTATTTCATTCATGACAAAGACTTGATATCTCAACTGAAGTCTTACTGAGGAGAACAAAACCTTTAAATAAAACCAATTGGGGAAATTTGTCTAACCCAACATTTAGTCAGCATTTATCTTCCAAAAATCTGAAGGTCAGAGGGAAAAAATAAAGTATTACTCTGTATTTTATGAGCCAGCGTAGAGACACTTATACAGGAGAGATGAGCTCATTATACTACCCTACAACCCAATGTTAATTTTCAAACAGCCCAACTCCATACGCTACAATTAACATTTTGTTAATAAAAAGCAGATACTTACCTAAGCATTAACATTATATACCCAAATGTTTCATATTTAAAACAAGAGTTTCCAAGACCTTTTTATCACTAACATGACAAATAGTTTTCTTTAAATCCTGTTTAAAAAATGTTTAAAAAGTATTCTACCCCCTTAAGGATTATCATACCACCTCAGACAGCAGAAGTTGTATTTCAGCCCTTTTCTCAGCTGCTCTCATGAAATCACCCTAACATTTTTCATGAAAACATCGCTCATTTTCAAGAAGTTGCCGTAAGGATAAAATCTTAATCGTAACTCATTTTTTAATATAAGTATTATCTACATTGAAAATGCAAATCTAATAAAAACTTTATGAAAAAAAAGTTGCTGAACCCACCCAATTGATCAAATATGACACAAAAATCATATCATAAACAGAATGATATTGTAATATTTTTGTGGATTTTGTTAAAAGGGTTAATAAAAATCTCAGTTGAACAGTTGATAACTTAGTGGTGGCCTTATGTGCAATTGCAAGCTGTAGCAATGAAGCAAGTCATGAAGCTGACTAGCCCTTCCGATATCCATGGGATCTTTGCAGCATTGGGGGGTGGGGGATGGGGGTTAATGTGTGCTGGATTTGAATCCCTGGTCAAGTAGTCCCCAAGCCATAATTATAACCTGCATGAGGATATGTCCAACACAGCCATCTAAATGTTAATCACCAGGCTGAGCAGACACATTAACAGTAAGATCCCGGGTGATTGATAAGAGCTATCCTCATCAAAACTTATAATATCTTTAAACCCTGTCTTATATGTAAAAGACCGATGATTTTAGCTGGTTTTCCCTCTCATAGTATTGCAACCAAAGCGAATTGGTTTACTTTCCCTGGATTTATCTGGTGTCATTTTATTTTCTGTTTGGTTCCGTCATCTTGGTGTAATGTTATCAGTACAGATCCTTTCCCATCCTTTAGATGGATAGATGAGATGTGCAGTGATCTTTGGCCTGACACCTCCATCGGAGAGCTCAACCTTTTTTGTTACCATCAATTTTTCTAGAGAGCTTGTTGCACTCACACCTGATCCACCTGTTGCACTGAACATTCTGATGGGAAATACAAGGAAACAATCAGGGAAGACATCAGTTCATTTGTCGGGCAATTACAGATCCCATGTTGAACATGTAGTCATTTAACTACTCATTAAGACACGTATATGGAAATTAGCTGAAACTCTGAGCAGTGAGAAATAGAGAAATCTAATAATCCAATTTTGGCTCAAAGGTTTGCATTCCACTGAGGACTCTTAAAACAAAAAGATCAAAAAGGCCCAGACTTAAAAAGGCAAAGGCAACTTTCGATGTTTTTTTTTTTCAGACTCGCATCTCAGGGCCATCATCAATATTGCGCTACAGGAGTGCACAATGTGCTACAAGCATACATGGAGTATGGACTTCAAGTAGGTGTGAAATGCCTGCAAAACTTGTGTTTGTGCCCACCTGATCCAAAAGTTATAATAAACTGAGCTTTCACTTTCTGTTTGCCCTAGCTTACAGAAAAATGAGCAGCAGCTAAAGCAGATATATATTCACCAGCTAGCTGCTATTTCAATTGTCTAAAAATGATGCTTGGTAAGCACTGGGTCCACTCACTTTTATTTGGATTTCTTGATTCGAACAGCTACTTTCCAAAGTCAAAAATAGCATTTCACAGAAATGGCAAGGTGTTTGTACCTTTTCTGTACTTTTATTGATGACGCAACTGTTTTAGAATTTCCTGCTGCTTGGTAGTCTATGTATGTAAAATGCTTAACCCTTTAATGAAAAAAGCATGAAAGAAGATTTTTTTCCACAAGATGGCTATCTTAGCAAGAGTGAGTTACAAATCTTGGTAGCTTCCTGCAGAGCAGTCTAGCTCAGCCTAAGGTAAGATAGCCATGAGGAATGGACCCACTGCGAGTGATCAATTTGCCTGGAGGCTAACCACCGCCTCTGCTGGTCAGTTTTTTTCTTTAATCAAAGAGTCTTTTTGATTAAAACTGAACTACTTAAAGTTTGTTTACCTCAAGTGTCCCATGAGTGTCTTTAAATACAATGAGGGAGAAAAGCTTTAAAAAATAAATAAATAAAAAAAAGACTGCTGGATTGCATTGCAGTGTATCCTCGTATGTTTGGGCGGTGAAGCATTCGCTTGCAATACACAGTGAGTGGAAGGTTTCAAGGTCATGACACTACATATCTTTGACAAAGCTAGTGTAAGTCATCTTCTGGGTACAACCCCCACTTCTTGCATGAGAGCAATGGCCGCACCATTATTTTAGACTGAATATTAGAAACAATACAGGCAAGGACGAACCCAGCTGAACAACACTATGGCCTCAAAATATCCAAACAATACCCAGTTGTAATGAATCCCCTACCACAATCACTATGACACAAAGACAACAGCTTTACTCTGGCATTGACATGCCCCATACTCCAAAACAAGATAGTAATGATCAGACAATCTGATGTAGAGACCACAGAGCCTGTGACCTGACACATTAAAAACATGTAATCATTGCATTATTATGGTCTGACGAGTCATTCCTCACTCTTTCATCTGCATGCAGACAGGTTTATGTGAGGGGAATTATACACTTGATTATACACTATGATTAAACACTATGATTAAACATGATACTGGCTCTGTAATGGTACGACCGGCCATTTAAGAGGAAGCCATCACATACAACACCTAATGTGAATGTTTACTAAGTACTGATACAAACATGAAACCATAGATCTAATGATGCGGCTGTGTATACAGTATATGATGGTTTCATTAGAAGTCAAACCCACACAGCTTTGAAACATGCATATGTATTTTATACATAAAGGCAGGTGTCTTTCTTCAACCTGTTACCACACGCAGACTTCAGTGTGGGTGATCAGCTGGTTAATGCAGAGCATCTTTATTCATACTAGCAGTTTCTATTATATTTTTTCTGCTATCTGAGCTCCTAAGTTGTTTTAGCAGCCAGTAAGCAAATCAGCTATAATAAATAGCACTATCATTGGGTAAGCAGCCAACTATTCAAGCAGGCAATCCATTAAAGAGAGGAAAATAAAGTACACAAGCACATACATATTAATGAATGCAAATATGATCCCCTTACTCCATCCTTGTCTCCCGCTCTGGGTCTGGGTCTGACTGAGGATATGGTCCATCATCTCCTCCAGTCATCGGGTCTCCCCGACTCTCTCCTGATCACCAAGACAAATCAAATAAGACTAAACTTTCCATTTCTCCATCCTCAATCCACTAATGAGTCTTTTTCCACACCCATGTCATCAATAAATCTCTCCATACAAGCATTTTGTCCATGTAGAGAAGGTGAACATATTTATTCCCCTCCTCCAGACAGAAACAAATCAATACGTTTCCTTTGTTTTAATTCTGCTCACATCACTCCATTAATTGTTGTCTCTCCTTCCACACCTCAAGCCCCCTTCCATCATCCCACCCCAATCGCTACACCATCGCTATCTCTTCATCCAGCACCCATCTATCCATCTTTTTGTGTCCTTACACCAGAATGAGATGCAGGTCACGCACGCGTTTTCTCCCCACTCCTCCTGCCGTAGCAGTGTTGACTGGAGCAGCGACTAAGTGTGTCCCTGTCCGGTCTAAATCGGATTGATTAACGGCACGCTGCTGTGGCAGGTCTCCTGAGGATCCCCGCAACCCCACTTCCCTACACACACCACCCCCCCACCCCGCCTCCAGATACAAGGGGGCAGGCCATACACGGCTGCAGGCTACGGTAATTGGTAGTTGGACAGCCATGGCAGCTCCTGGCCTAATAGGTCCAACTCCTCAATAACTCCATACAATCACAATAAATGGGGGCACAGGATAGGCTACAGTGGTCAAATAGGCCCATGAAATACTAGCAGGAGGTCAGGATGAGATCCCCTACACACACATACACACACTCCACTCTCCCTCCCTGAGAGCATCTCTCATTCCTCTTTGTTTTTTATGAATCTCAAGTGAACACCTGAGAAAAACCACTTGGTATATGAGACGTTTTGTTGTTTGACTGTTAGACTGCTTCACTCTGAAGGGACTGAACGACTCTCCTGAGGAGGCCTAATAGGTTTTGGGAAAAATATAACAGCAAAGAGAATCTGACATCTTGTACATCCAACATCTGTCTACATGGTTGAACGGCAGGATTCCCCTGATAGTATCTTCAGCTGAGTTACAGGCTGATAGGCTGCTGTAACTTCCTACAAAAACACAAAAAGATCGCAATTAAATCTGGTGTGCTACTCTACATGTGTGGACTGCAGTGATACAAACTGCGTGTTGCAGGTTAATACAGAGAGTACTTCCCACAACTTGCTTTATGGAACATAAAATGCTACAGCAGTGATATTCACATCATCTTATTGATATGGCCTTTTAAACAAGAACATCAGCTAATTATATTTGCCAGCCAAAAGGACACAACATTATTTATGGCTTTTTATGGCTGACTACTTTATAAGACACGCAGGTTTCCTTGGCCTTGACTCAGACAGTGGAGACGCTGACATTTAATGTGAATGTTTATGATTAATTCATGGTCACATCCTCCCTCCCTTTACAGTAACTAATGCTGAAAGTTAGTTGTTTTGCACATTTCATGCACATATTTTTCAGCATGTGACACTTAAAATAATTATCAGTCTTTTTCAATTCTGAAGCCATAATTATCCACAAGCATTTCATTGTTGTTTGTATTGTAGCCTATGCAGAAGTAAAAAGAATAAAGATGCATTAAAGTTTGATATAACTGATTGATTTGTTGTTCTAAATGTGTCAGTCACCAGCCCAAAACAGGCTTGCTAAGCACAAACTAATAGAAAATGAAACATGTTACCAAAGAGGACATAGAGAATAAAGAAAAATTGAAGAAATAATCCCTAAAAAAACTAATGGAAGAATGAAGAAAATAACTGATTATTTAAACGTGAAAAATAACCAAGTGCTTTTACTTTTTACTGGCTACTTCTGGTTTACTTACTGCAAATGTACATCACTTTAACTTCTCTGCCTAATTCACAGGGAAAATAATTTAGTTTTAGGTCTGTGTGTCAGAGTAGATTTTCAAATCTTAAAATTTGTATTCAAACGATAGCACATTTCAGAAAAATACTGTACAATCACACGATAACTCAGCGTCTTACCATAAAATAAACAAATTGAAAATCCCAACAAATTTTAACAGAAAGCTCATGCATTGAAACAAGATTTTGACAATTTCATTTTAAATATTACAGTGTATTATTTACAGGCACTCTGATTAAATCACAGCTGATCTATGTTCATTTTACAGCAGGATCTATCAAATGCACTCTAATTTGAAAAAAAAAAGAAAACAGACCAATATACTGCATGTAATTTATATTTCTTTTAATCTATGCAGACAACAACTGCTTTTTCTTGGTTGCGTTGTCAAAGTATCCAGTTGCTGCTTATTGTACAAATTAAAACTTCATGGTAAATACTCAATCTGGGTACATTGTGGCCGAGTCTGCAGCTCCAGCATGAGCGTAAATAAGTCTGCAGGTTTGCTGTCACGGGCAATTGCGGTGAAAGCTTGTGTTCTCAAAGTGGGCCTAAAGTGTGTGTGTGTGTGTGTGTGTGTGCGTGTGTGTGTGTGTGTGTGTGTGTGTGTGTGTGTGTGTGTGTGTGTGTGTGTGTGTGTTGGGGGTGGGGGGCTCTGGGAGTGAAAACAAGGGGGAAAGGCAAATCAGGATTATTGTCAACAGCTGCAAAGATTGATAGCGACAAGGGAGTGAATTTCTGTCTGTTTGCCCGATGTTGTTCTGACTTGATCTGGGGAGAGGGGAGACCCCCGGGACAATGGAGAAGATTACACTGCCTACACTTTTCATTAGGGGGCAACACTAAATGGAGATAGAGAGAGAGGCAGTAAAGAAAGTGCAAGAGAGAGAGGGAGGAATTTTACAGCATGAAAATAATTCACTGACAGAACTAAACGCCCAACAAAAAACTACATTTTCAGCTGTGTGCCTATGATTAGTGTGACATATTTAAGAGCTAACATACTATATTTCAAATTTATTTAGCCAGATGATTTTACCATACATCTAGCCAGCATCAAAATGTGACTAAATAATGCTTGAATCAAAATATTTTAAGATAAAAGAAGTAGAAAAAAATAAGCAACAAAGGATAGTGAAATTCAGGAAGGGAAATTTAGATAAGGGCTCACAGACGGCTGAGCAGCTGCATGCACTTTTAACAGTCCAAGCACAGGATGCGGGTATAGGAAGCCAAAGTTGAGCAGGGCTCTGAGTGATGGGGAGGGAGCCCGTTTGATAACAAACTGATCAAGCATGCCTGCTTCAGAGGGGGGCATAGAAATGAGGCTGGGGAGGTGGGCTGTCCGTGCACGCACTGTTATTTTTTTTTTTTTCACTTTTGTTTTGTTTCGCAGCAGTGCCTTGATCCTCTGGTAATAAAACTGACAGGATTCATTCACTGTGATGTACAGACCTCTCAGAGTGGAGCGAGGCGATTGAGACCGGGTCTCTTAAACTTACTTGAGGGAGCTCTACGGGGGGACTGGCAGAAGACAGCGGGCAATTGAAATGCTGTGTGTCCGTGCCTCCAAATATGTGTATCAGTCTGAGGTTTTCTGTTTCTATAAAGGAGATCTAAATGTAACCCTCCTGCTGAAGTGCATACTCACACACTAATTGGCACACTAAATGTTAATATTTTGTCAAGACACTGAAGTCTAAGGTGTCAAGATGTTGATTAGAAAGTTTCTAATTGGCTCTTCTGAAACCTTTGAGGGTGGAGGAGATTCTTTAATTGGATATGAATTGGTTCTGTAAACGATCTATAGTACATGAAGAGCCTTAGTTTTGGGTTAAATTATAGAATTATTTTATGATATAATGCCAGTATCAGAAAAGTAATTTGTTTTCAGCAGTGTTTGATACCTGGAAACAAAATGCAAGGGTTAAACGGTTTCATTATTATCACATAAAACCAATTAAGAGTCAAAGTAACCATCCCTTTAGATTTAATACACTGACTCTGGCCAATTTTAATAATCCAATTTTATTCCACCATGGTTCATATTGCCTCTGCCACTAACAAACACTGTTTGTGTGAGAGACAGAATCCTGCTTCCTTGATGAGCAGGGATAACGATTTAATAGGAGGGCAAAAGGAAAGTACAACAAAGGCATGACAAAGCACGGCAACAACCAGCCCAGTCCTTTCAGAGGACAGAATATAATGGCCTCAGCCATTATAACTGAAACATATAGTCAAATAATGGCTGTGTGCATGAACATAGATGTGTGTGTTGTCAGAGGAAAAAGGCGAGATGATAAACAACAGCAAGCTGCAGGATGTATGAGAGGCTCAGCGCTCTGTCTGAAACTGTGGCCTTTCATTTGTCCCCCCATCATAATTTAAAGTCATTGTGTCCGACACTAAAGCAATGCACACAGAAAATTACCCTTGATTAAGAGTTTCACTACATGCATGTACTCCATCCAAAGTGCCAAAACAAAATACATACGAAGCAGTCTAATGAAGAGACACAGGAGGTCCACATTGACACCCTGTCTGATGCTGTGTAATTAGCAGCTTCCAACCTCGCACAGTAGCTACATCACACCTAACTACTGGGGATGAGACATTTCCTTATTTAATTGAGTCCAAGCAAGTCATCTCCAACTTTTAAGTAATCTATTTAAACATCAGATAAGCTCATTATATATTCCTTGTTTATCATTTACAAGCACGCAGCCCTGGCAGTCAATTAAAGATACATAAAAAACAGTCTGCAACAACTTATTTACTGCAGTTAGCAAATTAGTACCAACCCCTTTTAATAAGGAATAACTTGTTCAATTAGATAAAAACTAGCACATGCTCATTATCGGACTGTCTATTTTGAAACCAATCAATTACAGACCCACATCAATACGACATCTATCCTCTCTGTAAAATTAATGCAACAATTTTTTACTTTAAAACATCAAGGAGGGACACCTATTCATCTGTTTCTGCTGAGTCTCAGTGTCATTGTAAACAGTAAGATTCAAAGAGGCTCACTCAGGATTATATCAATGCTGTAAGATTGCCAATTTAACATCACTAGGTTGACCTGTACCCAATCAAAATTAGAAATGTACCCAGGTATTTGATTAAGAGGAAAAGAGAAATTTTTCAGTCTTTTTCCAAAACTGAAGCCAAGGAGGCCAAGAAATCAAAACACAGATTGGCTTTTGCGACACATCACCAAGAAGATTTCTGACTCAAATGTCCCCTGTTTAAAACCTCTATACCTTTCTGAAGTCCTTAGTCCTTAAGGCAGAACCACATTTCAGAGCACCCTGTATTAAAAGGGACAAATTTGTACAACAGGCTCATCTTGACACTGGTGCAAAGTTGTGATGTCATCAATTGGAGAGTGTGAGAGTGTGTGTGTGCGTGCATGTGTGTAAGTCAAAGCTCTGCAAACCAACTGACTGACCAACCTACCTGGACCAACTATAAATATTCATACTCCTCCACCATGCTCATCACTGTAAAGGGCAAAGTACATATTGGTGGTGAATTATATATCCACTGAAAAGGTCATCCACCTCAACACCATTCTTTTGATTAATTACTGGACACAGGGAGCGAGATTCAAGTAATTGATTGATTCTGCTCTTCAAACTCTCTTAACTTTAACATCAGTAAGACATCATCACAAATTTTACAACACTTGAGAGATGACCAGCCAGTGACCACAGTCTGAATAGTTTAAAAAAATGTCTGGTATCATAGCTTTATGAGAGTGGGGGATATTCAAGTGAGGATGGAAAATACTCCGAAGTTGACTCTTCCCACATCTTCCACCACCTATTGTCCTGTGCACATCCCTCCCCTGCCCACATATCTGTGTCCTGTCCACCTGTCTCTGTTCTCACCTTAGGGTGTGTGTCATTCCCAGACTTCTATAAACACCGTGTGTATCAGTCTGACAATTTTTGTGTTCACACGGTTGAAAATGTTCAAAAACACTAACACATATCCCCATCAGTGCTTTGATGATGATCGCACACTGTAGATCAGCTAAAACAGACTTTTCGAAAACATGTTCCTTTTTAAAGCTACACTCAGGTTTGTGTGTTGCATAGTTGGTTAAAGCCAATCTGATAGCATGATGAGAGCAAATCATCACCTTTTCATCAAAGTTCACAGCATTTCATAAAGTCATGAGGTGTTAATTACTCACTCATGTCTAGAATCATATGTGATATTAGTGCGACTGTTACAATTTCACTTGCTTTTTAGGGGTTAGTTTACAGTCTAATGAAGTCTCTTAATTCACTTGCCTCTCTCCACTAACCCCAGGCTCACACTGAATCCGGTGCGGGTCCGGTGCGGCTTCCGCATGTAATCCGTATCATTAAGATCACTGTTGTTGGCTCACATTAGCCCTGCGTGGTGCGGGAGCCGTATGGCACAACGGAAAGAATCCGCAAGAAGTCTATCTTTTCCGGACGCCGGAGAGGGTCTGTGTCAAGCTGAACGAAATATGACGAGCTATACAGGAAGTGAATTGCCGCATGGCATGAAGATCAGTTGATTTTTAGAATTAAATCAGTGTACAAACAAATGTAACTTGACTCTTCTTTGACAGCACAGTCGCGCTAGTAGTAAATGTAAACATTACATCACACCCGGTGACACGAGGTCGCATTTCGACAACAAGGGACTACAAGAGACTCATCCTTGAAGTGGAAAGTCATCCCATTTTATATGACACATACCATACTATTATAAGGATAATTCAAGAAAAGAAAAAAGTAACGTTATAAAAAATAATAAACGTTAAAGGAATAAAGCTCTAGCGCAAGTCCAGAACGTGAACCCACATGAGCTTCTACTCTCGCGAGTGCCCACCCGGCACCGGAGCCAGCCGCAGCCTCTAACTGGAGCTGATGTGAGTGGCAGCTTGCAGAAAATCCGCATGGTATCTCAACTGCAATTCTGATGCCATAATGGTTCACAAGCCAATGTGAGCTTGGCGTAAGAAGCCAAGTGTCAGTCCATTATCAAAGCCTGTCTTAATCCAAGCTTCACCTGTATGCTCATAGGAAACATGTGCCAGAAATTTGTACTGCATTTACCTTGTTGCTGTGTGTCTGAAGGGGGCTTCACTTTGGAGTAATGGATCAGCAACAGTTGCATTTGTGTGGAAGATATTTTATCCCATCAAAGGCTTCAAGAGAGATGGGTCTGGACCAAGACAAACTTCTAGTTGATGCCATCTTTTATTAGCTCAGTGTGAGCTAATAATAGATGGGAGAGGTTTTGAATGTTGTGAAGCTTAACTGGACATCTTTGAACAGTAGAGTGGATGGTTGGAGAATTTGTCCCAGTTGGCATTGATCTAGCACACTTTGGAGCAATCATCTATGCCTCGCTACATCACTTACACCTGGGTGTTAACAAGGATCATCAAGCCCCTGTTGGCGTTCTGTTCGGTGGGGCACCATGCTGTATGTGGAGTTTGAAGTAAAGTGAGGCTCTTGCAGTTGTCTCACCCCGTCAGTGTGTGTTACCAGCCTATTTTAATCAATGAGCTCATTTCTCACTTTCTGGCTGAGAAGTTTTAAAATATCAGTTGCCTGGTTACTAGTTAAAGGTCATCCAGGTGGTGAAAAGCCATCAAAGGAGGCAGTTGACCATTCATAGGACAGCCAATCAGAGCAGGCCGGCTAATCAGGGGGGCTCAATGGCATTTAGGAGTTACAACTCAACACTGGATGAGCTGGTGAGAGCAGGGTTACTGATACTTACAATTACCAGTGCCAGAGTTTCAGTGAAGCGGTTACAGCGCTGTATTTGGGAAGACTGTGTTGGAAAAGCTCCTCTTTGGGTGAACCAAAACTAGTTCCATAACCATGTAGCTATGCTTATCAAAAAAGACACATCACCCCCTATCAAATTCTCAGTCAGAAGTCTGAATCCCTTTCCTGAATGTATACGCAGACAATACTAGATCCCTGATGTGACTTTATCATCAAGCTATGACCTTGGTCAGACTGCTGCATGCACGTAAATGTAGTGACTGCCAATGGTTCGCAAAAAATTTCAGATTACAGCGCCAATTTAGCTGCAACGAAGTGGAAAAACAATGGCAAATCTACCTACTACTGTTCAGCCACACAAATAACGTTGATCTTGGACCAGTTTAAGTACAGCTGTTACAGCTGTTTTGCTGGAAACAGATTCACGTAGTAAGTCTTTGCCATGTTTTATCATCAGGAGAGAACAAGATGCACATCTAGGGTCTGACAATGCTGCCAACTTAGCACTGAAGGAGGCTCTGGCAGCTATAACAGGCTTGAATCCAGGAGTTTTTAACAACTTCAAATCACAGTTGTGTATTGATTCAATTGATTCATCTGGTGGGAAAGGTTCTTGACTAAGTCATTATAAGGTGGGGGGTCACTTTGAATGGTCATCCTACTAAGCTCCCTGATGCTCCTAATGACTTGGAGCCAGTCCCACTCAACCATCTACTTCTCCTGAAAAGAAACCAGGTTTCACACAGAGAGTGTTTGAGCCTCAGGATCCATCGATCAAAGATGATGGAGAGAGGTGAAGTATCTGTCCAATGCATTCTGAAATAGATGGACAACTGAGTACCTGCTGTTGCTACAAGAAAGGCAGAAGTGGAACCAGAGCAAGAAGCAAATGGGTGCTGAATATTTTGTGATGATCATGGAATAGCCCTTAGTGGTTCCTGGTCTTTTAGCAAGGTGCAAGGTCCAGGATGTCTTTCCTGACAGACCTCTATCATTGCCACCAGTTCAGAGATTTGTTAGTGCTATTTCACTGATCTGTCAAAGAACTGTTAACTTTAAACTACTCTGGCTACCAGTCATCTGTTAACTTTAACTACAAATCCCAGTGAAGCATGTCAGCCAAGTCACTCCTCAATATCTCTGTAGACTCAATTAGTGTATTTCCCAACACACCATATAAACAAGAGAGGAACAGCATGAAAAAATATAAATCTGGAAAACTGTTAATCTTTAAATTTTTGCATACAAATGTGCTACTTAATTACTTCAACTGTTTTCCTTTAGAGCTTATCTTGTAGGTTTTCGTCCTTTAGCCTGACTGAATCAGTGTCCCACATGAGCACGTGGCCATTTCAGGGGAAAAAAATAGGGAGCAAAGAAACTTTGAGGGCAACATCAGCTCAGAATTGGGTTAAATTATTCAGATGATGGAAAGATAATTAATGGGGAAGGAGTCAATAGTCAGTGCAGATGACAAAAGTGTGTGTGCGTGGGTGTGTGAGAGAGTGTGTGTGTGTGTAGAGGAGGTTCACAGGTGGAGGCGACAGGATCTCATCTAAAGGCCATGAAAGATTTAACAGCAGGAGGAGACAGGAATGACAATGTCTGTGAAGGCCCGCAACATACCAAGTCCCCCAATTATACCCGGCATTAAACTGTCTGTCGTCTTTACTCCGAATTTAATGCACAGCCTCTCAAATCAATAAAAAAAGAATGAACTATTTCATGGACTCGATCAGTCACAAAAAGATCTATAATGTGATGATGATGTGTGTATCCGGTGAGTCAGTAAAAGACAAGAAATATGAATAAACATCGTAGTCAGACTTCAGATTGGTCCCTCTAAATCAAAGATGCTATGAGGAGGATCTGTTTTGATTGGCACCTTCAGGCCCGGAGTTTCACACATACTGTAGTAAATTACTTTTAGAGAGGTGTGTGTTTGTTTTAGAATTAAATGGAGATCGGATCGAAATAAATTTTCTCTGTTCAAGACAACTTTTTATTGGATACAACATGCCAAGGTAAGGTATTTATCAGTACAGTTACAAAGTGCCACGTTTTAACGTGACATCAAGCAAACGTTGCAGTAGCTGGCTATATGTAGTGTTACTGGCAGCACGGTAATCCAACGTATCTGTAGGATAACGTGACAACAAGTGAACACTGCCAGTTAGTAAGTAGTTTAGTAGCTGTCTATATTTAGCGCAGCTGACAGCCCAGAGCTCCAAGACATGTCTGTAATGTGTAACATTAGTGAATCCTGGTTATGTCCTGCCAGTCATCTAGCAAGCAGAGCTAATGTAACCTCACTCTTCATTTTCTTGACTGTCTCTTAAGTTTGAACAGACCACTGCAGAATAACTGCTGCATGTGGGTTTGTATGGACAATATCACAAACAGATTAGCCCTGTGTTAGCCTTTAGCCCATGCACTATCACTCTCCCCTTCAGCTTTCTTCTGCTCTTCTATACTTTTTCTGTCTGACAGTTAGGCTCCTGTGTTCACCATCACTACAAAATAAATCAAAGAAATAGTTTTTAGCGGAGAAAAACACAGATATCGCTTCTCACTACTAAACTTGTGTTTTCATAGAGAGGTGAGGTGAGGTGCTAAGAAGTTGCATTTTGAAATAACCTGTAGCCTGTAATATAGTGCTGATAATCTCATTTTAAAGTGTGGATTAGATCAGGCATATATCTAGAAGGGAGACTTGAGCAAGATCACTTAGAAACTCCTCATAGCCATTTTAAATTCATGGGATAATTGCATATAATAATATTTATTAAATGCAAGTAACACAAAGGGGCAAATGACAGTGTTTAGAAGATATTACCTCAGTCTCTGGAAGATTACGTTTTTTTTCCACACAATAATGCATATAGTTTTGTTGATGTTGATTTGTTAATGCTCATAAATACTGCAGTTAAAAAGGTTTACTCTCAGTTACTTTTTTCCTGTTAAAGATCATGGTTTTAACCAAAAATTGGGATATCTTAGAAACAGATGAAAGAAAACAGTAGGAAAAAAAGGAATTTACCAGAAGGGCATGCTACTGCAAGTTTAAAAGCTCCAATCTACAACAAATTCAGATTTGTTTTCCAAATAATGGATGATGAAAGTGATCCTGTTATTCCTGACGTCATAGTAAGTGATGCTGAATTGCAAAGAATGGTGGGAAAACCAGCATGAATGACTCCCACTGACTGGCCTCTGTATAACCCGAACTGAAAGTCGCAACCTGGAGACTAATTCTGCAGCAGCATGTGTACACAATAACTATGGTGGTGTAAATGGAAAACTGGCAACACCAATGTCACTTAGAAGGTTACAGATTTTAATTGTTTCTCCAATTAATTTTGATAGCTTTTAATTCTAGCTTTTTTCCTTTTTTGCATTTTTCATTAATGATTTTATCAGTCCAGCTGAAAATTATTGGAATGTTTCCTTTGATAGATGTTATGACATTACTTTCTGCCCATTTTTTTATTTATTTTTATTTTAGTATGACCCTCTGTCTTCTTTGATGATTCTGTCTGTATTTGTTATATGGTATCTGCTACCTAACACCACTATAGGTAACTTGATAAATGGTGCGCATATAGTAGGGATACAGTTACATGTGGGAAAACTACCTCCAAAAAGAGGGGCATAAATTGATAGAGGTAGATTTTTATGCCTAGTCACATGTTTTCAGTTTTTCACAGGAACGTAATGCTCACATAACAGTTTTCAATAACAAGAAACACCTTGAGATACTGTGGCTCAGGATAGTTTCAGTGCTAGTTATAGAGCTGTCCTCTGTTGATCTGTTACTTTCTGACATACTGTTTTTTTAACATCTTTCATTTGTGTATTTATTATCAGCAGACAGCGGATGATAGTCAGCTCTGCAGTATTTTGCAGTCAAATTGTGTAGTTGTGAGAAACTACCATGGTAAGAGATCACACCAAGTGTATTTTGACTTGGTTTGTAACAATGAAGCACAAGTTCTGTTTTTTAATAATCCCCAGAACGTCACTCTTCTGTTCTGCGGCACACATGTCAGAATTAGGACTCCTCACCACGGTGAGGGCGTAGTACTTCAAGCTTGTCATGGATCTCCAGATGGAAGTGTTCAAGGCTTTTCCCAGGCATTCATGCTTGTTTATTTATTAGAGTTTAAGTCAGAGTTCCTCAGAGGACAGTAGCCAGCTGTTGCATTTCGGTTTCATTCCACAGAGACGTGGAGGAATGTTGTCCTCCTGATCGCTCGACTGTCACTATCTCTCCCTTGCCTTTTGTTTGCTACTTGTACATTTAATTACTGATTTTCACTCTCTGTGCAAAGCTTTTACAGTCCATTTTTCCTATTCTTGTGCTCTTTAACCTTCATTATCCAAAGTGAATAAAAAAATGTAACTTTTCTTACTGCAGGTGTCATCCTACTCTACTCTGAGTAAACACATTTTATATTTCAAAATAAATTTCAAAGGAATATTTTTTTCAGACTTTTCCTTTTTTTTCCTCTTTTCTCTCTTTCTGTTCTCTTATGCAAAACTACATAATTAGGCTTCTACAGCTCTGTTGTTAAGAAACTTTTAATGTATCTTATCTTAGTTCTGGGCAGAACATCCAGTCATATTAGAAATCTTTAGTTGATTTTTCTCATGTTATTTTTTTTCCAAGTTTGAACTTAGAGACTGTCTCACCACTGAGACCTAGACGTTTCAGCACAATCCCAGCTGCAACAGTATTTAATTTGAGTGGTAGTTAAACCTTTTGTTAGTGTTGGCATTATTTACTAATTGTGAGAAAAAGGGAAAGTAGCATAATACAGTTTTGTAGCTTTATTTTCTGCAGTGGAAGGGATGGGGTGGGGGGAAATAATTAAACAGAAAAGCAATACTTGTGTTTTGTGTTTCCTACTAGCTACCAGTAAATCTTGGTTTTCTCCTTACCAGAACAACAACCCTCTCCTACGCGAGTTTGTACCACAACAGTGATCTCCAGATGTTGCCACATTGTTTTTGGTAGCCAGCACGACCGGCGAAGTTTTAAATTTGTTTTTGAAGGCTAAACCAGTTTGTTGTATCGGTGTCCTCTCAATTTCTGTGTAATGGAACTGCTTTTAAAGCTGTTCAGACAACGTGTACCCAAACTCATGAACAAGAGTGTAAAAATGTTTTTCCCAAAATTGGATGGTCACAAATTTTTCAATGATCACAAGTTTTTTCAAAAGGTGAAACTTTTCAGAAAATGTATACACTAACACAACCTGCCACAACCTCATCTCAGACGCGCTCACCTGCCCGTTCTTCTTCAGGTCAGCCCACATGCTCGTTCCGTCTCCTCCTCTCATTAGGACGTGGTATGTGAAGTAGTAGATGCCAGGCAGCGGGCAGGTGAACTTGCCTGTGCTCGGCTCATAGTAGTTCCCGACATTGGTCACCACATCATCAAACTTCAATATCTCACTGCCTTCATGTTGTTTCCGGAGGCCAGCGTAGAAGGCAATTTTGGGACTGTAAAGGGATTGCCCGTATCCACCAGGTCCAGGCCCAGGTGGACCAGGTGGGCCAGGCTTGCCAGGCTCTCCAGGAGGTCCCTTGGGACCAGGTGGACCAGGAAGTCCAGGGCTCCCTCTGAACCCCTGTTTGCCCCTTCGGTTTGCAAAGTCTGGGGGCTGAGGGGAGACTGCTGTGAGCTCTCCCTGTGGGGGGGTGAAAGTGTCACACACCATTTTGCAGCTCCCGAGCATCTCGTAATGTGTGCCCCCTCCTCCAGATCCTCCCCCCTTGGTTGTGTGGACCAATAGGGGAATGGCCACCAGCAGGACCAAGACCATGGCCACGCCAACTCCCGCCCCAATGACACGTTTCTTACGGCTGAGCCGGGAGGCGGCCAGCGTGAGGAAGTCCTCCTCCCCTTTGGCTGGAATGGTTGTGCCTGCCAGACTGACCTCTGGGCAATAAGTAACCTCTGGATTAAGAGGGTGGCAGAGGGAAATGTGTGGATGTAAGAGGCTGAGAATATAAGGCGGGCCCTAATAGAATAAGACAAACAGGTATTGGACAAAACGATCACAATTTGGGGAAAAAATACCATAAATGGTTTTCATTTCTGTAAGTATAAATGTTGGGCTATTTTTTAAACCAGCTCTGCTGAAGTGGAGGCTCACATGAAAAGCTTCTACTTGCTCAGGCGGGGAGCTGTCAGGTGGGGTCTACAGTATTCCCATTGGAGCTCATCTCACCCCCATATGGGGAAGGGCACGTTACTTGTCTGTCCAGGAATGAGAAGAGAGGAAGAGGAAAGCACAATATATCAAGGCACTCTTCCGCCTTAACTTCTGGTGATTTTAATGATGGGCCTAACGTCTTTTGGGTACTGTCATTCGGATCAAAATTTTGATTTGATCAAATAAAAACTCAGATTAGTTACAGGTCAAGAAATGCTTAATCTGACAACGGGGCAGACTGGATGCATTTTTAATCAGTCACTCTTTTTCTGGAGGAGAGTGAGGTGGGCATTTCATATATGTATCAGGTCAGAACATGCTGAAACCTATGAGAAAGGAGGGCACACACACACACACACACACACACACACACACACACACACACACACACACACACACAAGGAATTACAATGTTCAGTTAGCATTCATAAAAAAAAAGCCAAAACAACCATTTTCCCACCTGAAGAAAAAAAATAAATTCACTTAAAGATTGCATTGTGTAAAATTGTGTGCAGCATTTAAATACAAACTATAATCTTAACAATGACTACGGTGTTTTTATCGTTAAGTATGACACCAAAGTAAAAAGTTAAGTCAAATAAGGTTATTAGGCTGCAAGTGCAAAGGCCTATTCATCACGAACACAAACCTGAATAATAATTTTATCCCTTAGAGTTAATCCAGTGTACAAATACTGAATAATTCCTTAACAAATTCAGAGTAAAATCGTTCATTTTTGGCAATCCGCCCTTCTTTACTCATGACAGAGAACAAATCGAGATTTGACAGCACACCTAAGAGAAACTTCGAGAGTGAAAATTAAATTTAAAATAAAAAAAAATATCATAATATTTTTTACCGAGCTGTTTCTTTTTCTTCCTTCCGGTCTTTCCTGTCCGCTCCTCAGTTCTTCACGCCGCGGGTTCAGATGGAAACGCCGCGGGAAACTGGTCCAGGTGCAGAATGAGCCCCTCCTCAGACCTCCCTCCGTAGGATCAGGTAAAGTTCATCTGAAGTGTCACAAATATTCAAACTTACAGCCTCTGATGATCCAGCACTCCTGCATGCTAACCCGACCGCACCATGCTAAGCGCTCCGGGCAGCGCTCACAGGCAGTTCGAGCACACACGGAGAAATACAAAACACAGAAGAAACAATACAACACAACTGAAAGTAACGCCGCGGTCCCTCAAATAGATTCACCCATTCCGACGAGTGACTTTGGCAGAGTTGCGCTGTGCTGAAATCCCTCTGCACGGAGACTTTATTTGCAGAGCAACAGTTCACTCACTTGTTGTATATTCCGTCCTGCTTCTCTCTACCCAGTATCTTCCTACTACTGCTCCCCCTCCCTCTCCGTGTTACACACACACGCACACAGATTCACCGTCCCATCATCCTGCCTGTGACCTTTTCACAAATCCAATGACTACATTCATTTAATAGTTTCATCAAAGGTTGTCGTCTGCCATTCAAATATCGAAAATTTATTTGCACCTGTTACAGCTAAAAGTATGACCTGCTTCTTGTGTTTCATTGTTGGGTTTTTGGTTGAGTTACAAGCTTCTTTATCTTATTTTGTACAACACGTTATTGTGAATATAGGTTGTTTAAAGTTGTCCCTGTGTTGTCAGTTTTTTTTTGCTCACTATGATGGGATCCACTTGAAAACTCCACCCAGAGGCTGTGCTCCAAAATTTAGATCACAGTTTGCACATTAGTACATTTATTCTCTTGCCTATTTAAAGATTCCTCAGTGTGAATGTGTTGCAGCTACCTGTTGAGCAGTAATGGCGCAGAGCACATGCAGAGAGCCTGTGGTGTTTAGTAGCCAAAGCACTGAGTTTAGGCATGTGAGACTGACACACATCACACAGAGGGAAGATGGAGGAAGTGAAAGGGATAAGGTGAAAGAAGGGGAGAGCTGTGTTTCTTAGGGTTGTTGTCAATGTCTACGTGTTTTTTTCTGTAGCTTTCAGACCTCGTTAGAGATGAAAGATGTATCGCTGCTGACAACTCCCCCTCCTTCCCCATCTCCTCCTGGTGCCTTTCTTTCCCCCTGTCTTTCTCTCTTTTCCTGTTTCCCTGTTGAATTTTACACTTATAGCAATTAATTCATTCCAAAATTGGGCAAACTCGTTTTTTGTTTTTCCCGATGCATAGAGCTGAGCTTTCTCTTAAAATAGACACCCTTTCTTTGTCAGCTGCATCCAAAACACACTTCTATAATTGGAGACACATCTTTCCTTGAATGCGTCATGGCTGTTATGTGGTCTTATTTTATCAAGAAATGTTGATCGCAGGGCATTCAGATGAAAAAAAATATGTTAGTACACCATTTAGGAAGCCGTCAGTCCTCTAAGCCACAAGTGTACTTGTATGTTCTGTCAGTTCTGCTCTTTATTTATTCATCTCCCAACTTTACTGAGCAGGAGAGTGGAGCAGATATTGAATATGGATCAATAGATCACTCCCCAGAATGCATACTGTCAGCCGGCTGAGCCCTCAGGCAGATGCCAAGCCTCTAGTCACATTTGCATTTGGAGATAGAAAATAACTACTGCTTGTCAGAAAGTGGGAAACTGTGTGGTCTCTACATTTAAAAAAATGGCATATCAAAAAAAGGCAAAGTGCGTAGTGGAGAATTTTCTGCTTCTGCTTTTTACAGTACACCACTAGCTTACATCTACTTTGTGCGTGCATGCCTGGCCGTGCTTCTTTATGTCCCTTTATTGCAGGGGTGTGAGTGCCCACATGAATACATATGTGCACACATACACATATAATTTACATGTGGGCTCTGACACACTGAGAAGCTTCCTGCATTTAAATTATTATTGCCAAGAAGGAAGGACAATTTAGAGAGAATGAGGTTTTTAGAGCCCTATGAAATATTAACTAAGCCAATGAATATCTAAGCTGCGAAGCGATAATATCTGTCTCTGACTCTGTTTTCTCGTGATATATGATGTCACATCTGCACTATATCATTCCCTCCTGTGTTAATTAAAGCACATGTTTATAGGAGGAAACAGGTTGAGCTTTTTATCCGCACAACACTGGCTTTTATTTGACAAAATATTACCTGATAATCGATTTAGCTGTTAGGTGTAAAATCTTCTCTCTTTTTCTGATTCTGAACTCTTTCCCTCTACCCTTGACCTTCAAGAGTCACAGCAGTGGACTGATATCAAGGCTTAAAGCGACAACAAGCTGAAGGATCTGGAGACTAAAGGGTTACAGGGTTAAGTCTCAGATGGGAGAGATGGCTGTTGTTGTTAACACAAAGGTCTGCTGACCCAACTCTGTCAATAAGCCCCAGCAACAGGAAAACTGAAGTCAAATGGTACAATATGTGATTTTTTTTTATAAGAGCCATCTGATATAATATATTGTGAGAAGAGTGAATTTCAGGGTAAATTGTTAATGATTTATATTTTTTTGCAACAAGATGCATATTGTGTTAAAATGAATCAACTTCCAGGTGGGGGTTAGGGTTAGGGTTTTGTTTCCTCCTTCATGTATCATGCCTTATGTTTCCCATTTTATTTTGATATTCACACTTTCTCTCATTCCAAGTTCATGGACTTTTTTCCCCTTTGTTTCCACTTCCCTGATTACCCTGTGTAATTTACCTTTGTCTCATTATCCCCAGTCCTCTGCTGTTTTTGAAACTGCAAACTATAGTAGCAGTATGTACTGACTGGCCAAAGTATGGTGTGTAGTATGTGTAGTGTAGTGAATACTCTTCATCAAATCATAATAGTCGGTCATTATGGTCAGAAAGATACATATATTTTTTCATTAACAAAAGTTAGACAAACAAAAAACATGTTAAAATGTAGCCCACAAAACACAACATATTAAAGGTGAGTATGTGTGATACTCTTAGGCCAAACTGTCCTGCTACCTTTCTCTCACATCAGTTTGAACTCAGGTCTCTGTGGGCTACACCGGAATCATGGTCATTTTAAATACAGGACCAATGTGTTGAAATCAGTTGCTCAGGCTGATACATTGTGGTCCTCTCAGTATGGCAATGAGATGGATAAAGCTGCAGGAAAGTCCCTCTCTGTTCAGAAGAATCCTATCGAGATTAGCTATTAATTGTGGTTAGTTATGGCTACATTATTCTACATGGGAATAAAAATCTTCTTGCTCTTAATGGCAGCACCTGCTGCCAAATAACTTGTAGCACCTTCTCGTACTAACTAAGGTTTTTCCTCTGTCAAAATTGCTTGTGTTGTGCGTGGCTTTGGATAAAAGCGTCTGATAAATGAAACTGTAAAACTGTAGCGTGCGAGCAGATAGTCATCACGTGTTCAGAGATGTTATGGTGGCATTAACCAGCTCATTCAGGGTGTAGGTGCTATCCACATAGCAAGTAACAAACACGAGCAGAGCTAGTGGCTTTGGAACGAGCTTAACCCGACCTGCAATCTCACAGGTCAGAGAGTGGATGAGGCAGAAAGAGCAAGAGGACAATGGTGAGCGGAGAGGCAGGGAGGGTAATGGAAATGTAAGGGTCAGAGCATCACATGGGCAACATTTACAGAAACACGGGATTGTTTGGTTTTAGTCTACATCCACCCATAAAAAAGTGAAGTTGTTTTCAGTTTTTTTGTGAGGAGATCTTTATAGTTCTGTACATTTTGTATTGCATTGAAACTTTGTCTACTTTCTCCCTTAATTTGTCTGAGATTTTGTTTACAACCTGACTCCCCTCTGTGACTTAATGCAGCTTGACTTCTATGTCAAAGCCCTGAATGTACTGAGCACCTGGGCTTGTCTGAAGCCTGTACAGGCAGTGGATTCCCTCAAACATAGTCAAGGTATGTTCATCCAACTTTGAAAGATTCAACTTAATGTTTTTTAATTGGACTAAAATGTTTACATATACCATCCTGGATTTTGATGGTTTGCAAACCATTTAAATCATGGTTAAGTGCATATAAATGATCAAATATTAAAACAGAAAAAATGTATCTTTTTCTGTGAGATACATTCTCATTTTAAAAGTGATGCTGGTAACATTTCATGTAAACATCCTGTAATTTTTTTTTTTTCTGGCGGCATATTGCTGCAAAACCTGTATGTATCTGCCATTCAGCGTCAATGGTGCCCTACCAGATTTGTAAGCTACTTGAGCTGTGGGCACTTATGCATATACATACCTACAATTCTACAATTCTACAATTCTACGATTTCATTCAGCAGATGCTTATGTTCAAAACAATGTACAACCAGTGTTGGGCAAATTACTTTAAAATATAATTAGTTATAGTTACTCATTACTTTCCCAAAAAAGTCATTGAGGTAGTAATGGAACTACTCATCCATATGTAATTAGTAACCAAGGGAAGTAATCATCACATTGCTTATATGGAAAAACCTTAAATTTTGCAAAAAAAAAACTGAGCAGTTTTTTGGACATAATGTTCACATGTATATTCTTGCTTTTTGCATCTGTGACTCTGCGGATCGTACAGAGTTAGGTAATTCATTCCATCATTCAGGCACAACGAAGAAGAAGAGTCTGGCTCGAGATTTCGAGCTATACTTTCACAGGCAGAGCATAGCAGGAAGAGGTGTAGACCTGGATGAGGGACCCCAGGTAGGCAGCAGCCATTCGTGTCACTGTTTTTGTGAGCTAAAAGAAGAGCTTTGAATTTGATTGGAGCTGCCACTGGAAGCCAGTGCAGACAGATTAACAGCGGGGTGACGTGCTGTTTTGGGCTGGTTAAAGACCAGACGTGCTGCTGCATTCTGGGTCATCTGCAGAGGTTTAAATGTACACGCACTGAGGCCTGCTAGAAGAGAGATGCAGTAGTTGATGCGTGAAATCACCACCAGAAAGTTGTGTGGCCTGTGTGTGGTCTGTTCCTCCTGATGTTATAGAGGGCATATCGACAAGACTGGGCAATCGAGGCCACATGAACCTTAAAGGTCAGCTGGTCATCAGTCATGGTCAAATCACCCAGATTTCTGGCAGAGTTTGTGGGCACAAATTGATTGGATTCAAGCAGGACACTGATCTTTGGTAGAACTGAGGGACATGTTGGAAGGACAGTGATTTGGGCTGATTTAGCTGAAGGTGGTGCTCCTTCATCCATGTGAAGGTATCAGCCAGACGCGCTGATATCTGAGCTGAGACAGTTGTGACATCTGGTGGAAAAGACAGGAAAAGCTGAGTGTCATCAGCATAGCAGTGGTAGGAGAAGCCATGGGAGCGAATTACTGCACCAAGTGAGGTGGTGTATAAGGAGAAGAGTAGAGGACCAAGCTCTGAACCCTGGGGTGCCCCTGTTGATAAGCCATGTGATTTAGACACTTCTCCTTACCATGACACTATGAAGGATCTACCTGTGAGCTAGGACTTGAACCACAACAGGACAGATCCTGAGATGATGAGTTCAGAGATTGTTGAGCGGAGAATTTGACGGTTCACAGAGTCAAAGGCAGCAGTCAGGTCCAGCAGCAGTAGGACAGAGGACTGACCAGCAGCTCGAGACAGTCTCAGTGATCCTGTGACTGACAGAAGTGCAGTCGCAGTGGAATGGTCACACCTGAAGCCAGATTATTGGGAGTCGATCAGGTTGTTCTTCTGCAGACGTTCAGAAACTTGATTTAAGACTGCACACTTGAGTATACCATCACTGATTGTCACTGATGAACTACACCATGATAATAAGCCTGGTGGCCTCCTTCTTCTTTCGAGCGATGTGACTATGATTTCCAGAATAAAAATCTGAAATTCAGTTTTTTTTTTCCATAACATGACAGTTTTCAACTACTTCAGCCCATCTTGAATGGGCTCAAGCCCAGAGAGGTCACCAGTGATTTTGGATTATATTCACAAATGGTTTCCTCCTTGCATGGGCGGTACAATTTTAACCTGAATTTGTGGACACAGCTATAAACTCTGTTCACACTCACAGACAATGGTTTATTGGTTGTGTTGTTATGACCCTTGCAGTGATTTCCACTACAGAGTCACGTCTGTTTTTTATGCAATGCTGCCTGAAGGCCTCACAATCAGAGTCATATCTGCAACAAACATTTCTCTTGATTCTTTGGACATTTTGATTTTGTCCTGTTCCACAGTTGATGAAATCATCCAGTTCATTATAATCGTACTGTGAGTAACATTAATCAGAAACTTGCTGTGAATTACACCCTTGCTTGTACTATCCTCATAGGGACTATGTAATTTGCAAGCCATGGAATTGTGTCTTTACCATCATCTTTCACACTGTTTTGGAATTGAGATTGAATTTTATATTAGTTCACTTTTTTATAATGTTCTTGTAAAATTCCTCATTGTAAAATGTACACTCTCCTTTGAAAGTCTCATTGTTAAAGTGAAAATGTGGGAATGGTTCAGCTTTTTTATGGAGCTGCTGCAGAATAAAGAGACCAGTAAACATCTTAGAGGGACAGTTTGGGGACAAGATAGACCTGGAATTCAAAAATAACAAACTATTCAGACCAGAAACTTTGAGTCAGAGGCAGATGTGATCACAAATGTGAGGAATCCCCAAGGCTCGGTTGTGGGGCCACTGTCGGTCAACTTTTTCATCTCTGTTCAGTCTGTGTCAGTCTCTAAAGTGAAGGCTTCTGATGTACTAAAACTGATCCTGTATGGAGTCATTTAGTCAGTGATTTTTTTTTTGTGGCATTTTAAGAATTCCCAAGGCTTCACCTCTGTAACGAAGCAGTAAAATGCCAAGAGTTCAGTTTAAGGCTAAAAGTAGAATTACGGCTGGGTTAAGGTCTAGGTTAAACATTCAGCAAAGTTTAGGCCCAGGGATTAAATGCCGCTGTGGACATTCCTCCAAGGGAGAAACTGTGTGTGTGTGTGTGTGTGTGTGTGTGTGTGTGTGTGTGTGTGTGTGTGTGTGTGTGTGTGTGTGTGTGTGTGTGTGTGTGTGTGTGTGTGTGTGTGTGTGTGCTGCTTCCTCCTCTCGTACATCTACCTCTGTCTGTGTGCTGATCTGATTATGGTCCTTGATTGCAAGTGACAGTGTGCAGATTGAGTTGCACAGCCTCTCTAATTCTCTCTATTAATGAGTTGCGCTCCACACTGCTGCCCCGGACCCCATCTATTAATCACAATTTGTCATCTGTCTTGTGCCCTCCACACACACCCATCCTTCCTGTCCCTTTCCTCCCTCCTCATCCCCTCCAAACCACACCACCTTTTTTTCTGTACCTGTCCCCATACCTCCCAGCTGCTAGTTTCACCTCATCCCTTTATCTCCTCCTGACTTACTCCAGAAATTCTCCCATCAGCAGCCGTCTTTCAATTTGCTGTCTTACTGTGGGTTGTTCTGTGCTCTGCACCTGTTTCCTTTCCTGATGGATTCACTTGCATCTCCATCTCAGCTCTTTGCACTCCTCTTTTACCCCTCTTGCACTGGTGTCTTGCTCCCTTTCTACGGCATGGTCAGCATACTGAGTGGGTTTTTCCCCTGAAATGCACATTTTAATTCTGCCAGCACTCCAAGGTTAAGTAAGCCCTCTCACATCGGTAAATAATGATTTATCACTCTAATTCATATCCGTACCGGTGCTCTGTAATTAGATATTTTGTTTTAGACTTGACTGTTTAACAATATTAACAATTATAGAAAATCCGATCTGAAAGCCACCTCTCCTCTTCCTTTGGCTTTAGCTTCTTCAGACTCCTCAGTTTTGGGTTTGTGTCTACAAAGTTGCAGAAGTTCTAATTTTGCAAGATTTAAAAGCATGACTAAGACAATGTGAGCACCAGCCTTACAGTTGCACTGGAAGACGAGTAGTACCATGTACAGTTCATTATTCGTGGATCAAAAGTAGCTACAAGATCCCTACAGAGCAACTGTGTCAGAAATCCTCCACCCCACACTGAACATTAATTAAAGCTCCTGTCTTTTCCAACAACCTGCTGCTCCCGGCAGGCAGTCTGTGTTCTGAATCACTTCAACATGGGAAACACAGAGCGAGACGAGCTGCATGAAAAACATGCACATGCTTGTCTATAACATGTGAAGTAGTTTTGTGAAATGGTTCGACCCTTTTTTTTTTATAGAAAAGCTTGTTTTGAGCTTTCTCATGATGACTTAAATTGTTTGCTTCTTTGCTCTAGGAGTTAAGTTGTAATTTTCTGGTAAGAAAACATCAAGCTCTTGATCAAAGGGACAAACTACATCAGAAAGATTTAACTGAGGAACTCTTTCAATTAAAATAAAAGTTTTTTTATACATATTTTAAGTCAGCTGCATTATCACATTCCTTCACTAAAGTGTCTCAATTGGTAAAAAGAAAAAGACTTGATGGTTTCATAGAAATATTCTAAATGTTATTACAGGAGGTACTCAACTTATGTGGTTCTCGACCTTCATGGGTTTTAATTGTCTGTACTGTTTCCCCATGAATATGAAGTATCATACATGTATTTAGATAGTTATTTAGAGATTTAGGGAGTATTTAGGGGAAAAAACCAACAGGATTTTCGGGTTACGACGCTTCATAGGAACGGAACTCGTTCGTAACTCGAGGACCACCTTCATTGTACTTATCAGAGTACCATTAAAACTTTTTCTGTTATAAAAGAATAATCATACATTTTGACAGTTTTATTGATTTACATCTTTTACCAAAAATTGCTCTGATAAGTCAAGTAACAAAATGGATTTGCCAAATTAATTTAGAAAGTCACACAGGAGGAGACCAAGCAGCAAGTTTTACATACATACCCATTCAAAAAAGCTGATCTTTACGGCTAAAGCAAACATCTTTACAACCAAAAATTACTTTTATTTATAACTCTGAAGTTTAGAGACTATAAGATGACGAGGTTTGCCCAATCCGAGGTACAGCTAACCTTAACACTTGAGCTGTTGGCTGCGAGGCTCAGGGCCCAGCTCAGCCTCTTTCCTCCACACAACCCTGACTACAGTCAGGTTGAGATCAGCAACAGTTCTGTCTTACGGTATAAAGCAGGGGTTCCAAAACTTTCTATGCCAAGGCCCCTAAACAGGAGCAGGAGTCAGGTGCAGGACTCAGTACAACAAGGGCTACGATGTATTTGGGGCGTCTGCTCTATAAACACATCTAAACTAGCGCCCCAAGTATTTGGCACTGTCCACTCATGATCCTCAGACTGTAAACTCAGACCTGCTTCTTGAGTCTTAGTTGTGTCATCAGAAACACATCTATAGGGTCACATTCATGTCTGTGAGCATGACCTTCCATGTCATTTCAGATAAGCCAACTGCCCCAGCCTGGCACTTTGTATGACCAGCTACAGTAGATAGATGTTGATATTTGGTACAAGATTTTCTAAAATGATACAGAAAAATTCAATCTGATTTCCATTTGCAATAGCTTGCTAGGACATGCAACTTCCTGCCACCAAAGATAGTGGCTGAAAACAATCAGCAGCTCATTCAAACTGACCAAACTATTCAGATACCTGCACAATCTGTCATTGCCTTGAAAAAATGAGCAGTAAATAATTTAGCAGTCATGATCGCCTTGGTGCTCAGAGGTCAAAGCCTCTCTGAATGATGACAGGAGATGGGTTTGGCGACTGTTGGTCCTTGGGCTGTCCTATTCCTTTAGACTTGGTGACAAACCTGGACCGGTCTTCGACTTTTGACCTTTTTCTGCACTCAAAATATCTAACAGTTCTCGCTCTCACGGTTTACAAATATTCCTTTCCTTGAGGCATGAGTGTAGCAAAAATAAATTTAGTCCAGTGGATTGGAGTTCAACAAAGAGCAGGATGCAGGAGTACAAAAAATAAAAAGAAATGGAACACAGCAACCCGTGACGAAGGACAGACAGACAGCCTGGGTTAGAAGGGAGAGCGAGGGATCATCCAGTAGGGATGACAGGGGCAACAGAGAGAGGAGGAAAAAGGAGGGAGAGATAGTGAAGCGAGACATCGATGACCTTCTTTTAGCTCTTAAACCATGCTGTTCATGCCATCGCATCACTCAGAGACAAGAACACCTCCTATACCCTGCTGCTGCGACATGAACATGACAGGGGCTGTCTGATATACTGGACAATGCTCTCTAATACACACATGCTCTCTAATACACACACACACACACACACACACACACACACACACACACACACACACACACACACACACACACACACAGGCATACACACTGACGCCTAGACACAATCTTCCCTCTAAGGATTTCTGTGATTACATACAGTAGAATACCAGATTTCCATGTATTGCTGATTTTACTCACCTCCTCATCGTAACAGGCTCATGTTTACTGCAACTTACGACAGACATTCTCTAAAAAGTATCATTTATTGGCTTAACTTGCTTTAATTTACTAGTACCTTAAAAACATTAATTCATCTCTAGGAAAATCTTATTGAGCAGCATGGCGGGCTTTTATGTAGACTGTGCAGATGTGCTAGATAAAACATTGACATCTCCCTTTTAGGTCAACAGCATTATCAATCTTTAAGTTCAGCCTTTGGCTGTATATTTGAGTATCTTGGTACAGTACTAAGGGAGCAACAGAAAATCTTGCTTAAAATATATTTTAATTCAACTGAGCACTGAAAGATGAGAAACAAAATGCTCATAATATCAAAAAACCCACCAGTTAGCATAAACAGCATTTGCTAATGTAGCCTAATCTTAAATATGTCATTTCAGAGGAATAACAAGTTAAAATGTAGAAATGTAAAAATGTGTAAAATGTTTTTGTCTGCATTGACAGACTCAGACTTGCCAGTGCGGTTGTTAATCAAATTATTGTTGTATCTCTCCCTGAAAAGTGTCAGATGTGTTAGCTAAAGCAATATCAAAAGAATATTTTAGCACTTAGCATTTTAGTATATGACCTAAATGAAACAGCCAGGTAACAGTAAACTCAGAGCCGGCCCAAGGCATAACCGACATAAGCAGCTACTTAGGGCCCCGTCACCTCCAGGGGGCCCCCAGGAGCATGAGCTGCGGTGCATGAAGTTGTATGTTTCACAATCACAACCACTGAGCTGTACATTGTGATGCAAACAACTTGTTTCTGGATACCTTTTTTCTTCGTTTTACGACTCAGTCCAAAGCGAGTATGTAACTGATCATACACATGTGCAACTCGAAGGAGTGGCGAAGGAGTAAAGCAGGACACTTGTGTGTGGTGTTGGTGTTGTTCACATGACGAGCAGAGAAGACAGAGTTAGAGGGTGTACCTGTGGGGTTGTATGGTTCTGCTGCCTGGGAGCTCTTTAGATTCTGTGTGAGCTCTGGTGACGTCTGTAAGAAAGTGGAGGATAAAACCACGACTGAGTGTTGCCAACTTAGAGACTTTGTTGCAACGTTTAATGACTTTTCAGACCCCTCTGATGAGTTTTTAAAGACGACAACTCTTGTGACTTTTCTGAAGTTTGAAGAATCTGAGGTTAAAGCGTGTATTGATCTCCTCAATGGTCAGCGTGTGTTGAGTCCCTCCTCTGTCCTAAACTTAGACAGACAGTCCTCCTCACAGCAGTCTCCCCCTGCTGCTCAAGAGCAGACTACTGCATTCAAATGAATCACTTGTGTGTATCTCATTATGGTCACTTCTGCCGGTCCCAAGCCCAGATAAAGCTGGAGGGTTGATATTTAGACATAAAAAAACAAGAATGGACAGAAGAAGTTAATTTGTAGTTCTAAACATATTTATGATGTTGCGTTTTACCTGCTTTCTGTCTCTCCAACCTTATTTCTCTCTCCTACAGAGCTTAGACAGTTACATGCGAATGGCATATTCTGCAAATTTGACAGCATCTTTTAGTGACTTCTGGGACAGCCAATAGCAACTTTCCTTACTGTGGAGCTGGCATGTTGAAACTAGCAGTGCTTCAATCAGCTTTAATGATGTTTGACATGGGAAACAGTCTCATTCTTTCAGCTTTTTTATGACTATACATGACATAATTGATTAAAAATACTCTGTCAATTATAGATTATTTGGATATATGGTAAAAACAACAACAATGTACACTGAACCAAACCAAATCTAAAAACCGTGACCAAAAAAAGTGATAAGAACCGCACCGTGGATATTGTGAGCCTTCAGTGGGAGGGGCCCCCCCCCCAAATGAAATGCACCTCATAACGGCTTGGGCGGGCTCTGAGTAAATATTACCTGGCCTTAAAGAAGGCACTCTGAAAACAGTGACAGTGAGAATTGATGGATGAGGGACCATGTAGATATCTAAATACTGTCTACAGATGCTCATTCCTAAATCTTAGCAAAGAGTAAGTAACACAAGCACAGGCTCTCGGGTTTGTTTGACTATGATAGTTCAGTCTGTATAAAAATTGCATACATTTAACCGTATGTTTTTGAGTATTACAGGTTACATTAATAAGTATGTGCCTAGAGGCATGATAGCAGCATTTAAAAAAAAAGTAAAGTAAAGGGTAACCAGAGTTTTGTCCAGCTCTTATTGGGTTTGGAGAAGTTTACACTCCAGAGGCTCCAGCTAAACTTGTTATTTCAGGCTGTGGACACATTTGCCGCTCCCATTGATTATCCCTCGTACAGGATGTAGCGTCTACATGTGTGTGTTTTTTCTCTGTGGATAAACATCTACACTATATACTTGAATTCTCTAACTTTCCATCTTCCTCCAATTGGTTAAGCCGTGCAATTTACCTGCAAACAGCTATCCATCTCATAATCCGTCTTTCTCACACTGTTCCATCCATCTGTGTCCTTAACATGAAGCCTCTTCCTGTCTTCACTCCAGACACAATTACAGTAACAAATCTTCCTCCAATGTACCATTTCTATTTTCCTCCCACGCAGTCTCACCTGTTCTCACTCTTTTCAAGTTCAACACTCTGTGCTTTCTCTTTCTCTCTCTTTCTTTCTTATTCTTTCCACAGACCACAAGTGCAGTGGCCTCATTTGTTTTTATCTTGTGGTTAACAATGCTTCATTAAGACTGTGCTTGGGCAGGTCAGTAAACCTGTAACATAGGGAATAATTGTGCAGGAAATTATCATTGCTGGAGCATTATTTAAATAGATTTACTGGTGACAAAGCATTAGGAATGGTTTGCTCTTGCAAGATAATGAACGCTGATGAATATTTGCCAAACAGAAAAACAACCCAAATTTTTATTATCTGTACAGAGGTGTTTCACCGTGAGAATGCCTTTCCAGGAGCTTTTTTAAATTGGTGATTACTGCCTTTATTTTTAAGAGGGAAAATTAGGTCAAAGCCATCGTTTTAAAGTGCTATGTCATGTCTCATTTCCTCCTACATCACCTTTTGCCCTGTTCATCTCCCTAGTAGTCACCCACTGGCGCCCCCCTCATACTTTCAATAACAGGGACTGAAATCAGATGTAGAGCTTGATTGTAACTGTGACTGTGTGAAAAGACTGGGCCTGTTAGAGATAATGTCAGTCAGTGCATGGAGTACCTGTGATGGAGGAGTGTAATATGGTGAGATCCACTTTTAGAAAAAGAAGGCAAAAATATACCTGTAAATGCAATAAAGAGATGCAACAGTTGAGGAATACATAGTGTGAGGCAAGTGATCTCAGAGGTATGATGTGAATTTTCCAACAGGTTCTAAAAACTGTGACTACGGGCTGGGACAATATGCTATTCTCGTGATTCTGTTACGATTTTTGGGGTGCCAATTCGATTTAAGTTGCGTTTCTTCAATATTTCAGATTTTTGCCATTTTTAGCTTGCTTTTCAACACCAGCACATGTGAAAAAGTTAAATGATGATATAATGTCTACAGACTTTATCAGGAGCCATATTTCTTTACATAAAATGCAGATCTTGTGAGCCAGAAAAGAATATGTTACCCTCTGCTGGAGAAAAGTGGTAACTTTTTTCCAATCCAGTTTATAAACAGACCGAAATAGAATAGAATAGAATGGAACTTTATTGTCATTGTAACGAGTACAACGAAATTGAAGTCACAGCAGCAATCAAGAAAACGAAAGCGTTGGTGTCTGATGTAAGCTCGGTTAACCACGTCTGTGAATAGCATGATGCTACTCTGCCCTCTGGTATTCCCTCTGTTGCTGGGTTAGCACAGCTAGCTTGTCCATCTTATTGGAGATAGGTCTTGCGTTCCCAATAACGATGGATGGAAGGACAGGTCCATGTCGTCACTTCTGAGCTCACACCTGAGAACCAGCAAGTCGTCCTCACCTCCTTCTCCTCACCTTGTGGGAAGACAGCAGGCCTTACACCAAGTAGCATTGACATGCTACAGGCTGTAAACAGCTGAGTTCACATGTAAACAATGAAGCCATGGTTATATGTAGGATCTCCAGACAAACACAGGAGAAAAAGTAGTAAAATTATCGCTGTAGCCTCAAAAAGTTTGGTATCCATGACCAACAAATGAGCCTTACAAAGTAATGATCCACTCCAAATACAAAGATTACAACAAATAGATGAAAAAATTACAAGAAAGGGACAGAGCAGAGATAACTGCTGCAAAAGGCAGCCATAGCCAACAGGGCGGGGCCTAGCAACATTCCAGAAATGAGGAATTTGAGTTTGAATCTTTTTTTTTTTTTTTTTTGCAAAGAATTGCGATTTTGATATTGTCAAACAAGAAATCTCAATATAGGTTTTTCATTTTTTTTCCAACCCTTACTACATACCAAGCAAGGCAATGTATGTGGAGGAACTTAGTCCTGCAGTTTTTTAAGCTTGTCCCTCTTGAAGCTGGTTTTGGAAGTACTGGTGCCCATCACAGTAGAAATAAACATGTTAACAGCCTGATACAAAAAATGTCTCACGTGTGAGAAACTAACTTCTTTAACAGCACACACTGTACAGGGGTGAAGTTTTTTCTTTCTCACAGTTTCAAAGATATCAAGCTATCGAGTTCGCCCAATAAGAAGCAAAGCTCAGTTGGTTGAAAGGCAGCACCCTATAGCTGTTAGTGTGGAGGCTCAAAGCCCTGCCTCATTTGTAATTTGGCCTATGCCAATGGCTTGTTTCAAGACTCTGTTTCAGAAACAGACGGGTGACGTCAGAGAGACCAAGTCCATTTATTACATACATCTTGTTCTGTGACCAGTTTCAAACCCTTTATGCAATGTATTCTGAATAAAAGACAGGTTGTTTAGTCTGTGGTTATACATGTTAAATAACTGAGTATATCGCCTTCATCATCTATAATTATCCCACTTTTGAACTAAAGCCTATTTCTGCTTGAGAGATACATCTTTCTGTGGACTCAATTTTGTAAACAGTGAATGGAGGGTGGGGTTTACTGTGATAAAGACAGCAGAAACAACACCAGCATGGATTTTAAGAATATATGGAAGCTGCTTAGCTAGTGACTTATTATGTGCTGCATTCACAGCCAAGACAGTAAATCTCAGCAGCCCATACACACTCCTGCTCTTTTTTCTATTCATCTATCTTTCTCGGGCAGTCTACCAGCATTTCTTCTCTTGTCCTCATTTATTTGAGACTAATGACAGTTCATCACAAATGCTTCAGTTCAGGAAACTGTCATTAACCCCTCTTGTTGGATTATTCAAAATCGCTGCAAATATTTACTGCTCTCTCTTTGTTAACAGGCTTGTGAGATGCTAGATGCTAAAATACTGGGTGCTGGGCTGTCCTTGCTCAGTATGAGTGAGATATGGTGCTGGGTACTGTAGGAACTGAATAATTCATGCCAGCTCTGGCTTGGTCAGAGTGTTTTAAATACTGGTTATAGAGCAGGAAGCTATGAATCATTCATAAGAGGTGATTAAAGACTGCTGTTAATTAACCCTTATCCTCTCACAGTAATATGGAGGGGGTCAGTGACTGGTCCCTGCCCTGACCCTCAGACCACCTGCTCACTGTCTCAGTTTCTCACTCCTGAGCGTGAGGCCATGTGTGTGATTGTTTGTCTTTTCCAGGATAGAAATCTGATCAAATTGAGATTTAGGGACAAATCATCTCTGTGGAAGTGGTATGGATTTAAAGGTTGTTCCGTAATGTAAGCTATAAAAGATGGTTCGGATCATGTTTCAAGTGTACTGAGTATGTTAAATGTTAAATGCGTGTATGTGTCTGTGGGTGTGTGTGTTTGTGTAATTGCCGTGACGAGACAAGATGTTGAAAAGTCAGTGATGCATGGCGTCAGAGCGCTTGAACGCTCTGCGGATGGCCCGCAGAGAGGAGGTATGAAGGAGAGACAGAAGGGGGTGTAGAGAAAAGAGAAAAGAAAAGGAGACGGTTAAATGAATAAAACAATTTTTCTTACTGCTTAAATGACAAAAGAACTTCACCGAGTTATCAAAGGGAGCAGCTGTCTGTGGTGTTTAGATTTTACATTATATTCTGAGGAAAGAAAGGTATTTTAATAAGAAATGTTGATTGTTGGCACGTGTGTGTGTGTGTGTGTGTGTGTGTGTGTGTGTGTGTGTGTGTGTGTGTGTGTGTGTGTGTGTGTGTGTGTGTGTGTGTGCACGCTTGAAAGAGGGAGACAAACAGACAACTGAGCTCAGAGGAGTTGGCTCCCTGTCAACTACTCACTGCTAAGAATTAACCCATAGACTATAATAGTCTGCGTAAGGTGTGTGTGTGTGTGTGTGTGTGTGTGTGTGTGTGTGTGTGTGTGTGTGTGTGTGTGTGTGTGTGTGTGTGTGTGTGTGTGTGTTTGTGTGTGTATGTGTGTGTGTGTGTGAGAGAGAGAGAGAAAGAGAGAGAGAGAGAGAAGGAGAAAGAGAGTGTGTGTTTTGCTGTGAGCAGATTTTAAATTTGGATGGAGTCACCGGTCTGTGAACATAGAAAGAGCAGACCCAAGCATCTTTTACATTCAGCATCAGTTCCTGAATTTATAATGGTTCCTCAATTGAGAAACAATGAGAAAGGAAAAATGAGAAACAAGTTTTTATATAACCAGTCATCAATTAACAGCCACTTGTTTGGAATTGTGTATGCAAAGCTAGACACTTGCTGTGAGCGTGGTGACGTGCAATAAAAAAATTCAATATTTTGCCCCCCCCCCCCAACACTGTTATCCCAACTCAGTCCTCTTCTCCATCTTCTTCGTAGTAAAACATCAAAAATAAAGAAAAAAACAACAACAAAAAAATTTAAAAAACTTTATACTTATATGAAAATACATACACACAAACACAACAGTGTCATCGGTGACTTTTAAAAGCCCTCAGAGTCTGGAGTACATTGTCTGCAAGGTAAGTAGTGATGCTTAGTACACTATAATATTGTTCTATACCCAGCTCTGATAAATCATAAAGTGCAAGTCACTAACTGTAAAAAGTTTGTGCTAAAAAACATTTGGCACACAGGGGTTGTACCTTTTTTGGCAAATACACTCTAAGCTTCCTAGACTCTTGTATGTTGTTTTGTTGTGTCTCTGTGAACCTATAAAGTCCAGTCATGTCAAATTAACAGGAGACAAAGGAGTCTTTAAAGCTTCTGGCAGATGAAAATGTCTGACAGGATCTTAAAAGGTAGAAATATTTTGGTGGACAAAAATGTCCCACTGGTTTTGATTGTTCTTTGAGATGAAGATGTGGAGCCCAGAGAATGTACATGATTTTGGCCATACCATTTTTGCGCTGCTCTAAATTTGTCCTCAGATTACCAAGGGGGGATTTTTTAAATTTTTTTATAAATTGTATTGGCCAGAAAGATTGTGGGTGTAAAATTGTATGATAAAGTGCCCCCAAGAAACAAAGGTGATCCAAATTTTGTGGATCTAAAGAATGAAGTGGCTTTAGCCTTTTGAAATCCTTGACCCAACAGTTTATCCACCATTAAATAGGGTGACCAGACACTTACAAGCAACTCATGTAACAGGGAGTGTGTTTGTGTGGGACAATGTGAGACATGTGACTGCAATGCTGAAACATAGTCTGTAGATTTTTTTACCAAAAAATGTCCAACTTCCAAAAAATGTCCAACTATGATTTTTATTTATTTTATCTGGAGTAAGTAAAAATTTGGTTCTCTTTTCATTACACATTATAGATTAGCATTGAATCGGATTTTTCTGCAGAAGTCTGAATAAGTTAAATCTCACTAGGTATGAAGTCTAAAAATGTGTCTAATAGATCTCACATCTTCACATGGACAGTTATACTTGCATCTGTTCAGTCAAAACCTGTTATATCACACCCTTATGTTTGACACAGGACTCTTCAAATTCCCTTTTGTTTCATTCCATCCAAGGGTTGTAATGTGATGTCCCAGTTGTTGTATTATCCCTGTTTCTTCAGCCAGCACCACTTTCTGCTAGTTTTGCCACAGACTCATCTGTGAGACAGACAGGAGTGAGAAATGTCGAAAGAGAGAGGCTGGGCTGAGATGAGGTCTCTGTGGACTCTGTTGATTTCTTTCAAGTGAGCAGCATTTTAATTTCTTGTGCCAAGGCCAGCAGACTGCAGATGGACATGCACACAGAAGCACAGTCTCACTTTTAAATACACATTCCCTCCATTTCAATCTTACAATCTCAACACACTAACACTCCAACAATCTCATCACCAGAGCTGTTAACCTGTAACCTACCCAGGCTCTTTTAGTCTATTCACCACAACGACCTCTTTGCAAAGGCAAACGGTAGGTAGGTTGGTGATTCTATGGACGGTATATCTCTGACAGGTCCTGGGACTGATGGAGCATGTGTGTGTGTGTGTGTGTGTGTGTGTGTGTGTGTGTGTGTGTGTGTGTGTATGGCAGGCAGTGGGGGAGTGACAGGCAGTGACGGTGGGTACACAGCGTAACCTTTAAAGCGGAGCCACAGGAGCATGACGGCCAGACTCCAAGGTAACAGAGAGAGAGACAGCAAGAGGTGTGCGGGGTTGTTGGGAGGAGAAGGAGAAAGTTGACAGGTAGGGGAGATAGAAACTTCAATGTATTTGTGTCATCTGCTCTTCTGTCTGTTTGCTTCACCGTGTCCCTCTCAGCAAAACTGCTCTCAGCCAAGAGGTTACATTTTAAAAAGAAAGTTCAACAATTTAGAAAACAAGCTTTGCCCCTCACAGTGACATAGTGATTGTCTGATATCTGCAACTTATATGGAGCCGAATTTTGTTGCAAGTATGTTTTAACACAACAGCCCACTCTGATGGAAAGTAGAGTTAAATATATAAGCTCCAGCTCCATAACCTGTTTTTCATAAATGTGTCGTTGTACAAAAACAAAGACACCAAACACCAGGTATGTTGGTGACAATGACACGTAACATAGTCACTTGGAAAAACTGTGGCCAGAAAGCAAATAGATTTTTAATCTCAGCACTCCTAAAATCAACATTTTTCCTGATTTAGTAAACCCAACACGATGTCTTTTTTGCCTTAGAGTTGCTGAAGGGTGTACTTTTGAATTCTGTTGAGCCCTGCTAGCTGTTTTTCATGCTTCCAGTCTGGTTCCCTGTAGTTACCCACACTCTGACCACTGTGTTGTGTCTAGCCTCCAGACATGAGATTAATATCTGTTTTCTTATTTCGGTCTTGTTTACTAATTGCTTGCATAAAATTTGGATTTGCATATATATTAATCAAAGAGGAAGATCATGCTCAAAAGGTTTTTGTCTGCATCAGGGTGATTTACAGTTAAAAACAGCATTGAAACACTCCTTTTATACCACATTGACTTAATTACACAACAACAACACACACCAAGCATACATGTACATGTTATTACATACGCACAACGTGTGTGATGACATGTTGCCTCTTTACACATTATACACACGGATGCAGCTGAGAGTCTCCCTGCAGCACTTTCCTCATCACGATCTCTGTCCCATCAGTCAAGGTTTGGTGAATAATTTATGGATATTGGAGCGAGGGTAGTTGGTGGAGGATATATGCGTCCAGCCCGAGTCCCCAGTGTGAGTTTTTAAGCTTCCACCAGTCACAAGGGTCCTCCTGCCAATACTGTCTGCCAGCTAAGATCTGCTGTTTATTCCCACTGACAGGCCACAGACACACAGGAAATGGCACACAGACACAGACACACGCGCACACGCGAACACACACACACACACACACACACACACACACACACACACACACACATATTTATATACACACACACACACAAGTCACAAGTGTTGTTTACACATTCAGTTATGTTTTGCACATATATGTGTGGGACCTGCTTCCTGGTTAGATTTTATATACTGCAGATGTAAAACCATTTCACCTAGAAAACAAAAAAAATCCATTGACCTCCTTGTTGCATGCTTAATAATACACCTTTCTTAAATGTGAAAGCACACCAAGCATCAAATCTGTTTATATAGGATATATATATATATTTCTTCTACACCGGGAGATTGACATTTACAGGTGAACAGGTGAACAGAGGAATGGTCTCACTGTCTTTCCAACTGGGGGCCCAACTGAGGTTTTAACTTAAGACAGGGTGGCATGAACATTGTTTGCGTCTGCAGTTGCATTAAATAAATCATGTATCAGTTTGTTTTTACTGTAAAAAAAATAATTAAATCAATTTCACACACCTGTCAATATATCGAACTGTAACTCTTTCCCAAATTTCAAAGCACTAATGCAAGAAAGTGAAAATGAAACACTAGCTGCCTCTTGCAGCTCGGCTTCGGTGTTAAGCATTTTGCAAAGCCTCTGACTGAACAGCTAGTCAGTCATAGTTTAAGATTTGTGTTGACACATGAGGTGGCCAATCAGATTTCAAGGCGACTATGACGTCCCGCCTAACCCCTTTGGATCGCCTTGCCAGAGGAAAAAAATTAATTGTCATGAAACATGAAGTAAAACATGGTGTTGACACGTTGCACTAAAAGTAGAATGATGGCTAGATTAGTCATACCCTCTTTGTACGCTAAAATGCATTTTGTTGTAGCAAATACATTTCAACTTTATCATTGATTGGTAAAACATATCAACTAAAATGTTTTAGAAAAGCAGGTCTTACCTTGTGCAGTTGTTTGGAAAAGAGCTTATTTGTCATTTGGAGAATATCATCTTGCAGTTCAACCTATTGGACTTACTCAGGGATCCATGGGTAATGTAGTTTTTGATTAATTGATGATTTACTCAAGTAAAGGGAATTTAAATTAGTTACATTAAGGGCATCTTAAGTAATGAACATTGTAGAATAACCTTTAATATCTGGCCTTCCCTCCCATACAATTAATTATAGATCTGTCTCCACACAGGCATGACGAGGCACATTAACACATTGTACAAATTATGCACTAACAAATTTCCCGACATAATACAGTAAGATTCCTACCCACTGGTTGTAAATGGACACACACACACATGCACACACACACACACACACACACACACACACACACACACACACACACACACACACACACACACACACACACACACACACACACACACACACACACACACACACACACACACACACACACACACAAACTCACACACACTGCTTGGACCTAGTCCTATGACTGTGACAAGCCCTGCTGTCTGCCTCAGTCCTCTCCCAGGCTTTGGGAGAGGATGGGGAGGAATGCTAAAGAAACCAGGAGAAGCCAAGCATACAGTTTCACTGTGGGGGTGGAGAGAGGTGGAGGCTTGAAGTGAGGAAGGAGGGCTGGGACGCTCCTCACCACACCACAGCACAGCACACAGCTCTCTTTCTCTCTTTCTCTTTCCCTGCCTCGCCTAGCATCCTCTCAGTCTGCAGAGACCTCATGTGTGTCAGCCAAGCAGTGGAGCATCCCTTCTGTCTGTTTTTACCTATTTTTGTTGTTTCTCCTGCTGTCTCCATCTCATCTCTCTTCTTTTCTGTTTGCCTCTTCACATGTCTTCTTGCTTATGTTAAATTTTGTCTCACTTATGCAAGTTTTTTTCTTTGTCTTAAGTGGGTTCAGGGCAAGAGAGAGCTTGCACTACTATTAAGAATATGGAAATCAATGGAGGAGGACACACATATTTGCAAGAGCACTTTGGTCTTGAAGAGATCCAGTGTCAAGACATTTGGCAGAATCCAGAACATTTTTGATAGGAGTATATTTTTAACTCCACCACATAAAAAACGAAACATCCCTCATATTATTAAAAGCTATTGCGTATGAGTAGTTGCTGTTTCAAAGTTATTACATGGCGAGGTGTATAGAGGGGGATCAAAATTGTATAGAAGGAAACAAAGTGTGGTCTTAAAGAGTCATTTATGTGTCGATTTGTTTCCTACTAAACTTCTCCATAGCAGGTGTCAGCTGAGGAAGGAGGCTTGCTGCTGGACACAGTAGAAAAGGCAATTATTGCAGGGGAGCGTTTTGTTTTGTTTGTGGAAGCAGCATTGTGTGGCCTGCTGCTAATGAGGCCCCGCGAGCTTGTAAATAATGAATTGGGAAAAAGGTGACACAGAGAATGACTGACTGACTGTGTGTGTGTGTGTGTGTGTGTGTGTGTGTGTGTGTGTGTGTGTGTGTGTGTGTGTGTGTGTGTGTGTGAGTATTTGGTGGCGATGGTGTGTCAGGTCATTTCACCAGAGAGTGTTGACATTCTCCCTGATAGGCCTCCAGTATCATAGCGCTGTTTGATATTGATCTGGCCACACACACACACACACACACACACACACACACACACACACACACACACACACACACACACACACACACACACACACACACACACACACACACACACACTTTTCTGTGTATCTCTTTTGCTTTTCACCAACTTAACCTTGAGTTTTTTCTATCTGTTCATGTCAGCTTGGATTTACACCTACACCTTATCTGCCTTTACAGATACGGGCATCGTTAAAAAAACATGTTTGTGATCATACTGTTTATCGTGTTTTTAAAGTTGAAGTCGATTTCTGTTCCCAATTCATCTTTACTATTGAAACAGTATTGGGGTGGCATGTGGGTGTGATTACACTTCAAGCTTTAATACCAGGTTACGGAGACTTAAGTCAGCAGTATCTGTGTCCCTCTGCAAAACTCTGCCCAATGTTAGTTGGCAGCTCCGACTATGCTATGCAAGTCATTCAACAAGTTTTCCCAATCCAAGGGTATTAAATACGTTATGTCAAGAGCTGCAGTTAACGATTGTTGCGCAGCAGTTGATCACACTGCGGTTATAACAAGATAAAAGGAGAGGAAACATTGGAGGAAAAAGACTGTATGGTTGATCTACTGAGATTCCAGAAATGTTGTAAATGCAGTAATTCATTGCTGCCCTGTAAACCAATTCCAGGGCCGGCAGTTTGTGTTGTTTTGATGAACTTTTTTATTTATTTAAGTATTTCATTTTATTTTGTTTTTGAGGTGGGGCATGTCAGGACATGTATATTGGTTTCTGCATAGGTACAGGGCTAGTGATGGAAAAGCAGCTCTTTTTTACTGTACTGAATCAGTGAAATCAGTTCAGTAAAGTGAGTCTTTTAAAAATGTATTCACTAAATTGTTCAGTACTTCTCCACAGCTTCTCCTGCAAATCAGAATTTAATATGCTACATCACAGCTGGACATTTAGTTCTCATACTGAAAAACAGTGAATAATGAACCAGGAGCTGAGAATTTAGTGGCATAGAGCTCCAGTTTGCAAACAGACAGCTACTAAAACAGTCATAGTTGTGTTTTAGTACATCCAGTTCACAAATCACTCACTGACTGTCTCTCTCTTCCTCCCTCTCAGTGAGAGAGTGATTCTTTCACTGAACGTACTAAACTGAAGCTTGGAGTCTCTCTCTCCCTCCCAGTCAGTCAGTGAAAACCTAGACAAATCCAATCCATCACAAAGATGAATTTATAGTTTTGAGAGGACAAATGAACATTTTAATTTCTAACAAATTTAAGATAGAATTTCAGAGTGTTTTTTTTTTAAATCCATAGTATCTCTTGTCTGACATGTTAATTTAAGCCTAAGATCATTACTTTTTTAAATGTCAATTGAAACCCTTTTAACTAAATAATCCAATTTACACCAATAATTAGCCAGCTATAAAAAGCACATACATTTTTGTGACCATTAAATGTTAAATAAAACATTTATATCTCATGAGTGGGAGATGTAGGGACAGGCTTGAGTGACACACGGCTTCAGTCAGTACGTATCACTGTCATGAAAGAGAGATGGAGGGCAGGCTTGGCCGACTTTTATGTTCTAGAGCAGAGGTCAACCTTTTTCAGACCAAGGACCCCCTTACTAATGGATAGACGAAGCAGGAACCCCCTACTATATAAATATTGTATATTAAGTGGTGTTTTGTACTGAACAGGGCCTCATGCCATGTATATATGTACATCGTTTTTTTGTTTCAATACTCAACTATTCAGGAAAGACACAGGTTAATACATTTATACTTTCATTTGAAATTTTTGCGAGGTAGAGGGAAAAGGGAGAAGGGAGAAATAAATATTTGAAAATATGAAAATTTGAAAATTTGCCTAATTAACAAAAAAAAGTCATGGACTCCCTACAATACCTCTACAGACCTCCAGGGTGCTGTTTAGTTAGCTACCAAGAGCATTTAAAGAGCTGAAACTGATCACAAAATATTAAAGTTTAATTAGCGCTAACTGGGATTTCAAAAACTGAAATTTGGTTTAAAACAGGTCAGGTCTGGCAATCTTTACTTTTCATCCATTTTTCAATCAGTGAAAATTCATCATTAACATAAATGTGTCTCAAAGTAAATTTTTTATTTTAAAGGCATTTCTCTGGTAAATTTTAAGCAGTATTTGAAATCCTGTTTATGTAAAGACACTGTCAATCCATTTTATTTTTCACGCAAATTTTATTTATTATAATTCATGTATTACAGTAAATTGAAATATTTAACCAAATTGAAGAATTAAGTTATAAAACACAGCTCTTCAACCCGAAATGTGACAGCTGTCAAGTTTTTGTGTTTCTTTGGATGAAATGTGGTTGGGTTACTGTCTCTAACTACATGCTTCTGTGGCAATCAGCAGTTAAAAGCAGAAGCTGAGGTGTCACTACAGTGATGGTGGCTACTCAAGAAGATGAAAAAGGGGCATTGGGTTCTTCTAACCTTTTTTTCAAGTCCCAATTTACACACAAATTGATTATTTCTGCATCCTTTAAGTGTCTCCTTTTTCAGTGTTAAGGCTTGAGTCATGAGCACAGACCCATCAGAGCCCTTTGTTTGTTGGTCTGCCGATGTTAGCATGTCAGCATTTAGCTTAAACCACAAAGGTACAGGAGAGCCTCACTGTGGCTCTTAAACTTATTCTCCTGTTTTCCAGCTGAAATGTAGAAATGGTTGTTACAGGTAAATATTGGTCTTTTTTCTGTGTTTTCAGATTCTAACTGTGTCCTTGTTACCAATTTTCCTAGCTGATGTAGTGTTCTTCATAAACCCCGAGTCTCTGTTGAGAGCAGGCCTGGATTTCATCTTCGAGCTGGCTGCTTTAGTAACATTGATTGTAACACACTGAAAACACAGGTGTATAAAAAGTAACAGTTCTTTCTACCTGTGGGTGTTAAGTGTGTGTGTGTGTGTGTGTGTGTGTGTGTGTGTGTGTGTGTGTGTGTGTGTGTGTGTGTGTGTGTGTGTGTGTGTGTGTGTGCGTGTGTGTGTGTGTGTGTGTGTGTGTTTCCAGGGAGAAACATGAGAGAGGAGGAGAATTATTACTACCCTCACTCTGGTGTCCAAATGAAGCCCCTTAGATTCCTCCAGACTAACTCCTCCCTGAGGAGAAAGGATCAGACAGGCTGCAAGAGCAATGAATCTGTGTGTGCAGCTCTGTGTATATTTGTGTGTGTGTGTGTGTGTGTGTGTGTGTGTGTGTGTGTGTGTGTGTGTGTGTGTGTGTGTGTGTGTGTGTGTGTGTGTGTGTGTCTGTGTGTGTGTCTGTGTGTGTGTCTGTGTGTGTGTCTGTGTGTTCACCCAGCAGCCATGTTGGAGGGTTAGGTTAGCAAAGACTAAAGGATCAAAGACCACTCACAGCTTGGCTACCTCCTGTACATTACATTTCCTCTTCTCTTCTTGCTCTTCAGGCCCCTTTTTGTCGCTCTCCATTTTCATAATCATTTCAGCCGGGATCTGTTTCTCCTTTTAGTCTTTCAGTGTACTGTCCAACTGTTAATAGCCTCCGTCAACACCAGCGGTCTTTTCTCTGACTGTCTGTCTGCTCCCCCCTCCTCTTTTACCTTTTAAAAGGTGAATACTTTCAGCACCCTGCTTTTGTCTATGTAGCTGTCTGTTTTTGACACTTCCTCCTGCTGCTTTATAAACCTGCTCCACTCTCTTGTCTCTCCTCCTCTCAGTGACCAAAATATACAGTCTTCTTTTTAAAAAGCCCACTAGCCTCCCTCTAGTCATTTAGCTCCTCTCTCGTCTCGTATCTCTTTTCATTTCTCTCCCCTTTCTTTTGCTCGTTTGTATCCAGCTGGCAAGAGCAGGAACGTGAGGTGAATTCTCCTTCTAACTTATCCCTTAATGTATTTTTTCTTCCTGTCATCTTTTTCTCTCATATTATATCTGTCCTTCAGACTAATGGCTGAACAGACATTAAGTTAAATGGTCATTCCTGTGTTTTATGTGTCTTTGTTATGCCGTATCTATGACTGGCTACATGTCAGACACCAACATGTCGTAACCCAGTGGGCTCCTTGTTCTCTACTCTATCAGTTCTTTCCCTCCCTCACCCTTGCACCAGCTTGTCCCTCTTGGGTTGGGCAGAAGGGAGCCCAGTGGCTCTCAGTCGATCTGTCTATTTTTGCCCCCACCCCTTCCCTCCACACGTCTGTGTACCCCCTTTCAGACGGCTCAGGCGGCCCCCTGGTACCATCGCTGACCCCGTCAGTCAGCCCTCATCAGCCACATTGACAGCTGTCAATCTGGTGTCTGGGGTGCACTGTGACAAGGGAGGCTCGACGGGCAGCCACTATGGTCCATCTCATCAACAACATGCTTAGCATTTTAGATCAGAGAGAACAGAATTTTATTTTTAGGTTAAAAAAATAAAGTGATTTCATAAATACCTGCCTACAAGTCATAATCTTTGCACTGTTAATGCAACTATAAACAGCTGTTGTCAGTTTACATTTTGAAAAAGTATTATTAAGTATTATTGATATCAACTGTGTCTGTCATTCAGAGGAGAAATATTTATCTTATAAAAGTTTGATCCTAGTTCTGTGATTTCTGAGTTGAACTAAATTAAACGTAATGTGTTAAATACTATGTTGATTTAAACAGCTATCTATCTTTCTTGCATGATTAGAAAGGTACATTTATACGAAAAATGTGAAAGTCCAGCCTTGTCATAATGTGGTCAGGCTATAGAATCAACTTCATAGCCAAGCACATAAGGTTATTTTAGGGTTTGTCGGCATCCTGAAAACATATTTCAAATTGATTTGCATTGCAAGCAAGCAGAGAAAGCAGAGACTTCTTATGTTAAATAACTACAGAAGCTTGTGACACCTGCTTGATAATCTTATAAATGTCGTCACAGTCATTAAAAACAGTCAGGTAAAATTCACCGTGATCACTCTGTCCATTCAAACAAGCCTCCTGTGTTGTGCTATGAAAAGAAACAAACATTTCCAGACCTTTGAGGGTTTTTTTTTTTTTTTTTTTGCAAAAGAGCAAAGCAACACAGCTTTCTCAGCTCGTCTCTCTCTGTGATGTGGGAACAGACACACCCATTCTTTATCTGTGTTATTATTCTCCACCGCCACCAAACCACTAATGACCTCGCATTCACATCCTTATTCCTTTCTATTTATGGCACTCAGGTTGGATCTGGAGCCTTTTCTGCAACTGTATGGGCAGAGTAATGGCTGAACTGAGTGACCCAGTCGAAACAGAAAGAGAATCGCATTTATATCATTTTTCTTTCAGATCACATCTGCTCTGTGGCTTTAAAAATGACAAAGAAATGGACATTTTGCAGAATTTAAGATTACACAGTATATCAGGGAATTTAAGAAACTGGTGATGCAGGATTTTATCAAATCAAACCTGTTGCTTTAGGGCTACTGTAGAGACAAAAATGTTAAAGGAAAGTTGAGACACTGGAATATCTGGTTGGAAGAAATTAGGGGTAGTCGAACTCCCACCTTCTTGTCTTCTTCTTCCTCTTTCTCTTTTCTTGTTATCAACTGCTACTGGAGTGTGCTTGAACTAAAACACGCAATCATCTGAAATGCACTGTTCACACCAAGAACAACCAAGGTGTGAAAAAATGTGATGGGAACAAATATGCAAAACTTGTGTTCAATATTTAATTATTTGTGAGTTTGTTTAGTTAGTCTGTGTACAAAAAATAAATAACCAAAGCATTATATTCATACAGTTAAGGGATTAAAGAATAGATTATTTCAATATGCATAAAAATTAGATCGTAAATATCACACCCAGAGAAGTAATAATTAAAAAAATGTGGATCTGCTCTTGTCCGTTTTTTCTGGTACAACTGAGCTGGCTTAACAATTCATCATTATTCGTAATGAAAATCTTATTATCCGAAGGCAACACAATTAAGACTGTGATTTATATGACTGCAAATTAACATATCAATAAGCCTTATAGGAAATGTCTCATTAATTAGTCATCCTTTAATTGGCCCTGAATGCCATTAGCACGCTGTGTGTGTAAACCAGGCGTTCATTAATAACATTAAGACCCGGATCTGCTCGGTCAAGCTAAGATTAGTTTAACTGTTGTTACCACTTCAGCTGTTACTTGACTTGGTATTTGTGTGGTGTGTGTGTGTGTGTGTGTGTGTGTGTGTGTGTGTGTGTGTGTGTGTGTGTGTGTGTGTGTGTGCGTGTGTGTGTGTGTGGGACAGAGAGAGAGAATGATATGACACCCATGCCCATGCTGAGGCTGGTTCTCCTTTGATCAATGGGGCCTGGCACTGGGGAGTAGGGTTGGGGGGTGGGAGGTGAGTTGGGGGGGTCTGAACCTCCCACTGGTGCTGATGAAGACGAATGAGCTAACAAGACATGACGGAATTGCTTTTGCAAAGGAGGGGGGTGAATGCTGTATGGTGATATTGTGTTGAGGCCAGCTGAAGGAGCAGGTTGATTTATTGTCCCCGCTGCAGATAGCCACCGTTTTACCTCCCCGCTCTCCCTGCTTATTCACAGAGACCCCTCGCTCTTTAATTACAGCCCCCAGCCTCCGCCATTCTCTCATCCATGTCCTTATTAGAGGAGTCATACCTCACATCATATATCCAAGCTGGCAGAGGACAACAGTATATATGAGACAGAGCCTGGGGGATGGAAGAAGGGGGTGGCGCCCAAAATGTCACTGCCGTGTTGATTTTGCATTCCATTACCACCTTATGGTCAGAGAAACAGGGAAGAAATACAGAAAGCAGGGAGTGTAATGAAGCCGAGGAAGTGAAGCTCAAAGGGAAGCTGGGAAAAAAAGGACACAGGATGGATGAAATCTGAGAGAGAAGGAAAATAGGACGATTAAGTTATGTACATAATGGGAGAGAGAGGTGGGGGGGTGACAAATGGATAAACAGAGCAATCCTCAGAGAGAGGAGGAGGGTTTAAAGACATGTTAAATGGTGTGGGAGGCCTGAGCATAAGGTGGAGCTTGGTGGTCCACCTGATGAATTCACAAAGGCCCTTTGGAGGGAAGAAACGGAGAGAAAAACAATAAAGAATGTAGACCTGAAAAAAAGGGAAAAGTTAAGCATTAGCATCGAGGAAAAGCTTGACCAGAGGCATTCATTGCCTTGCGGGTGAATTACAAATTAGTCTGTTTGTTTTGAAATGAATATGGATCATCTAAGTTTATAACACAGGTTCCCTCTGCAACCAATAAGTGGACAAATAGCTGTGCAGGTCTACATTAGTGATTCTCTGCAGTGAAGAAAGGCGAGAGAGGGAGAGAGGTGAGGCAAGGGGGGCTGGCACACCACAGATAATTTATCACTGCACAGCCATTCGCTCTCTGAAATATCAGCCTATTAAAACATTCATTGAGATGATTAAACTGCAATAAAATCTCACAAAATTTGCACTGACACTTTCAGTACATGATTTATTAGGCAGAGGCTTTGAATGTGCCGCTCCAGCCCTTAAACACACAGAGATGGGGAAAGATCAGGGGCTGCTGCCACCTGTTGGCCAACTGTGAGATCACTGTTGCAGCAAAAGAGAATACCTGCTGCATTTCTTTTTTATGTATACTAACTTGGATTACTAACATTAGTCAATTTTCTGTTCAAATGATTTTTAATATAAACCTTACATTTTTCTCCCCTGTATGCATTATTATTATTATTATTATTATTATTATTATTATTATTATTATTATTATTATTATTATTATTATTAATAATAATAATAATAATAATAATAATAATAATAATAATAATAATAATAATAATAATAATAATAATAATAATAATAATAATAATAATAATAATAATCTATTTATTTACTTATTTGTTTAATATTTTTCTATTTTTTTTTATATTTTTTTAAATGACACTGCAACACAGAGTGGACAAGATATAAAGACTTATAAGAAAGCTTTTAAACCAACAGCATGCTACTCTTCATCTATGCAATTTGAAGTAGAAAACTCAAACATCTGGGTTGTAAACTCCAACAGTAGGGTAAACAGATATGGAAGGGCATTGGAGTTTTTACACTAATAAATCTGATTAATACAAAGCGCTGTTTTTCTAAATGTCAGGGCTGCTCCTTGTGTAAATTTCCCATACAAACACCAGCCAGATCCATTTTGACATGTACCTCACCATTTTACACTCATTATATTCCACTTTACACAGCTTGATTTAATTATGCTGCTGTATTTCACATAATTGGAGACAGCGAGAGGTCAGATTGTTACGACACCCGGTCCATATTTCACAGAGGTGTTTAGCTGAGTGTTTCTTGCTGAACTCCTGTTGTATTGATCTGTATGGTTTATTACAGGCTGTGTAAGTGTTAATACTGTCCAGGAAGACAGGAGGAGGGGGGATTACCTGGAAATAGTACTATTGATCCTGGTTTGCCTCCGGAGAGAGCTGTACGTCGCTCAACCCTCCGGGGGTGCACAAAGTCAGCAAACAAACATCACCTGAGGCGTGTGTTTATGACAAGCTGCCTTTTGTCCACTGTGATTGATCTGTGGGAGGATGTGGAGGTAAAGCAAGAGTTATGGAGTCATTGCTCTGACAGGTGACATGAGCTGATGTTTAAAGGCAAATTATTCAATCAAAGCTTTTTTAACTTTTATAATACATAAGTTTGGTTGCGTGTGTAGTGACATTGTGTTATTTTATCCCTTTGAAGACTGTTTTTAATTTTTTAACCTGACAAATAACCACTCTCTTGAAAGGTTAGACTTTGTTGGTCACCTCACAAAGTCAAGTTTAAGGTTTTAGAGTCCAGCTCAGTTTAGGCCAAGAGCTGGTATGGCAGGCATTATTAACATTTTGTGTAAGGCTGTGTGACTGGGAGCTGCACATTGTCAGGGTCAGTAGTACATGGGACAATTTATTGCAGAGGGAGGATAATAATTTGTGATACAAAATAACAATGAATTAATACCACTACAGATGGGGATAGAAAAAAAACATTGAGTTATTAAAGTGCAGAACTGTGTTTATAAATTTAAAACACACAGTGAGTTTTTCTCAATTTATTTCAAAATGACAAAACCAACACACAAGCCTGTTGATATATAGTACTGTATCAAGAACATGTACATATAGTATCACATACTCCATAACTCTTTCATCAAGATTCTGCTTGAGGCTGGCTGCAAAAAGACTGATACCACATACACACCAAGGCAAAAAAAGACTTTTTAAGGCATTAAAAAACCTATTTACAGCCTGGCTCACAAAATGGCTTGGGTCTGAATCACTAATTTCATTGGCACACACTGTATGGGGGGTGAATTTTTTCCCCAGTGGTTAAGATCACAATTTTGTCCAATCAAAGGCAGAGCTCACATCTGGTGTCCCATAGCTGTTTGTATAAAGGCTCAAAGCCTGCCCTTTTTTCCAGTATGGCTGCTGTCAACCAGGAAAAATTAACCCCACCCCCCCAAATTAAAACAAAAAGAATTAAGAAATAAAAAAAGGTTACTAGCAGCTGCCTGTTCGTTTTAGCTAACGTCAACCAATGCAAAAATAAATAAATAAATAAATAAATAGTACAAACAAGCAGCTATTGTTTGGCTTAAAACACTTCCAGGACTTGTGCAGTCACCATCTGCACAAAGAAACTTAGACCTCTTTCCTATAACCACTATTTGTATTTGTTCGTATTTTTAAATATAGAATTATTGCTGTAATATGCTACCCCAGTGACAACCCCTCTTTTCTAATTATAACAGACACTGCTGGATTAAATCTGTTTACCCGCCATGCTCCAGTGGTCAATGAAGGTCATTTCTCTACAATGAAGTGGTGATATCAGAGCTATTACTGCACCACAGATCACTCACAGAATGGTTCCCACAGCTGAGAGGTCTTGTGAGGATGTGGCACCTGGGTGTCGTCTGGGTGCTCTCTGTCACACTGCTGGTCAGTCTGCTGGTCTGGATCAGAAGAAAAGTTAAAGGTATGCATGTTGTTTGGACATTTGTGTCATTGTTATGTCATTTATATATAAGTTTATGGATATATAGACTATCTGATCAATGTTGAAAATAAACCTACCTTTTGAGATAATCAGATGAGCACCTGGTTGTTACTATTGACATGGCTTTAGTAAATCATAAAATGTACTTTTTAAAAAAAAAAAACACACACTGCTTATCATGCTCAGTCAAAGGCATGACTGTGAAGTTTTACTGTAATGGCGGATAAAAGGGGGAGGGTCCAGTGAATTCATCATTGCATCACTGTGTCTGCATCCAAAAGTCCTGTTTCTATTTAGAGACAGCTCCAGTCAGCTGTGGGCCTCTCTTACTCTCTTACTTAGTGTAGTCAGTATGACTCTTGATTTACCTATAAAAACACTTGTATGCATTAATTTTGATACCAGGGGCCAATAAAAGTGTATAAAAAGATCCTATCAACTATTTATTTATTTAGGTAACAGTTATTTTGCTGAGAGGACATTGTTGTTATAGATTAGTTGATTAATTATCATGTTTTACAGATGTGTTTTTGATTTGTCTGTTTTTCTGTGATGTGCTACAATTGCCTTTTAAAGTATATTCAAGTTTTTCTAAGTTAAAAACACAATGTTGGTCTTTAGAAAGAATTTGTCTGACACAAGTCAGAATTGATTTTCTTGGCTAAGTAAAGAAAGTTGAACAACTTACTGTGCATTTAAGTACTCTGTGGTGAGTTTGTACTCCTCAGTAACCAGCCTATCAGCTACAGCTCAAAGCCGAAGACGTGATAAGGCTGGTGGTGGGCGTACACTAACCTGCTTGTTACAGATAGAGCATGTTTCACCCTAATAACAACATGGCACCTAGAGGGGAAATCTGAGAAGTTATGCTTGAGCATGTTGTCTTTTGCAGAGAAGGTCTTTCATGTGAGTGTGAGAAACTACCTTGTAATCTGGGTGAATTAAGGAGTTTTTCCCCTATTTCAGTAAATAAATGAGTCTGACAGAGTGAGGCTGGATTGTGGATACTGGGTACTGGATAATGTATTTCGGATCTTCCTCTCTAGGTGGTGATGATGACTTCTCAGGACCTGAACGAAGTAACAAGATGCCCAGCCTTGATCCAGCACAGGAGGCTGGTGAGACACTACAGCACAAAGACTGATATTTTGTGAACTGTCTTTAATAGTGTAAAAAAAAAAAAAACTTAAACTAAATGATAACATTATCAATAACAGTATGAGTGCTAGCACATGTATACTTCCTGCTGCATGGACTGGATTTGTAGCTGCGGGTTCTGATAAACACTGCAGAGAATTATGAGATCTGTAGCTTGGAATTTAACTCTGTATCCAAAAAAAGCAGAAAGACAACAGGAAATGTCTACATTATAAATAGAAGAGAATTTAGAAGTGATTTTGAGTAGTAATTTTAAAGTAAAATGTCCATGACGCTCCTTACAGGGGCTTTTATTTTTTATATTTGACCTGCCAAAGGGGCTGACGGTTAATAATACAATATAAAAACAATAAATATTGTTTTGTGCAAGTGAAAGGTCCAAATATCACTTTTATTATGTCTTATCGAATAAACATGGATTTATCAAATACAGAAGACAGAAGTTTAAATGTCTCACAGGGTAAGGTTTGGAGTTTAATTCAATCTTCAATTTTAGTACAACTTTTTTTTTTTTTTGCTTTATTTGTTCAATCAGAGTCTAAACTTATCATTTATCAAATTGAATTGTCTCAAATAATAATAGTAATGAAAACAGCGCAAACAACCCAAAAAAAACAAAACAAAACAAAAAAAAAACACTGAGGAGGAAATATACATATACATACATATACGCATTTGATAGATCGGCTTAATTACTGTATTCATCCGTTTTAGTCTTAGTCCTTTAGTAGTCCATTGTTTTCGCTAATTGGTTGTTTCTTTATCAAAAAAAGAAGAAGAAACACAAAAAGTCTATTTTAATTTGATCTGAAATTTTGCTAGCAAGGACTATGACTAAATCAGTTTTTTTTTTTTTATTCTCAATATTTGAGTTTTTTTTCTATGATTTCAGATTTTTCTTTTTCCTTTAATGTAAACAAAGTTCAAAAAGAAAAATATACATGAACCATTTTGACCAGGATGGTTGATGAACAGGGTCAAATACCTTTAATAGCGTCTGCATGAATCTGTGTGTGAGTTTGTGGGTGTGTGTCTAAATGTGTTACACAACTATGTGTGCCTTCATGTCTGCCAAGCAGATAGTTGAGCTGCACGCTCCTGCCACTGCTCTTACTGTGCATAGCAGCAGGCCGAGGCACAGGTGAGAGGCTCTTCACGGGGCAGCAGCAGGTTGCAGGGAATTTTACGCTCAAGGCCTCTTCCTTTCAGCCAGTTCCAGCTCCAGCACCAGGGTCATGGCACAGCAGACTCCAATTGACCCGACGAAGATGGGGATGGGTCGGGCCATCGCCGTGTTGACCTCAGGAGGCGATGCCCAGGGTAAGTAAAGGATCTTTAGAGAGCAGCGAAAATGGAGTGCCACAGCCGGGCATGTTTGATGATTTTTTTTTTAATCTCCTTGGGTGATCAGAGACAATCTGGTATGAGAGAATTCACTCCTGAGACTAAAGATGTGTTTAACTATGAAAGAAGAGAAACTTTTGATGTAGGCAAGTGAATCAAATAGCCAAGTAGGTTGTTTTAGCTTGACATATTCTCCATAAATAAAGTAATTAATTTGAAATTTAATTGGTTAATTTTTTTTATCAATTAAAAATCTTTTTAAGTATAAGTAAGCTACATTTCTATTTGAACAGGCTTTGAAAAGTCTTCCTTTTTGTGAAGTAACCGTATTGAATTTTAAGTGTGGCTCCATTGATCATAATTTTGCCCAATTTTTGTTTTGTGACTTAAATTTTACTTAAAATGTTTCTTTAATTTTCATCTAATCAAAGATACTGGTCAAATCTTACACATTTAAAAAATCTGAGATTTAAAAAGAATTAGATAGAATTCCTTATACATATTTGCTAGGAACACAAAGTAAGACAGACTCTCTGCTGACCTTTACCGACCTTTAACTTGAAGAGGAATATCTTCACAATGACCTTTAGGATACGAGTCAATGACCCCTCACACCACTGTGGTTAGTAAGTTATCCATATGTCAGTTATTTTTTACTGTTTATTTTTTAGATCTTTGAATGGGTTTCAATGAAGCAAAACTTCTCAGCTAGCTGTCCTTAACCCCAGCTCCTCATTAAAAATCTACCTCATCCATCTTATACCTTTAAGCCCAAGATTCTTCTTTGCAATACTTCCTCTCCTCTTTTCTCTTCTCCTCTCATCTCTTCTCCTTTCCTTTCTAACACTGTATCTGTTATGAGGGCTAATTTTAGAGAGATGACCTTTCAGTCATGTGTCGGTAAAGTGGTGAGGTGAAGTGAGAGGCTCGTCCTACTCCTCCTGTCTGTCCTCTCCCCCCTTACACTGTAAACGGAGATGCTTTTGGCACCCTAAAAACTAATCTATCCCCATCTTGTCATTTGGGTGACCTCGTGAATGTTGTGGAATATGAAGACTGCATGTACTTCAGTAACCAAAGATTAGTGATGAAAATCCATGTTGAAAAAAAACATGAAACTACATCAATTTTGCATACTTTTTAAGGAAAACTATGAAAAACTTTACCCTGTTGTCCCTTGTCTCTTCTTCTTATCTGTCAGTGATGCAAAGATCTTAAAAATCTTCAGTGCTAAAATAAACAGAAACACTGTGTCTGCAGGTATGAATGCGGCTGTAAGGGCCACAGTTCGAGTTGGAATTTACACTGGAGCCAAGGTGTATTTTGTCCATGAGGTAAATGAAGATTTTAACTTTTATTTATATATTTTTTAATTATAGAAAATTAATTCTGATCAAAAAGAGCTTCAAAAGCCCCCATAATCCCAAAAATAAACATTCACAGCCTCCAGCATGTGACTATCATGTTTGTCGCTGTTTAAGAGAGATTTTGAGATGTATCTTTTTTCAAAATGTTCATGTGATGGGCTTTTTCTGAAATATTTCTGAAATATGTCTACCAGTCTTCAGCAGAAGTATTCAGCAAATCATAATAGTGTAACATCACAAATATTGCATGACTACATAAGCTGCACATACTGTCCTAACGTCTTGATTTCACTTTTAAAAAGTTCATAATCGCGCTGTCTCTGTTTTTGTCAGGGTTACCAGGGTCTGGTGGATGGAGGTGACAACATCCGCCCAGCTACTTGGGAGAGTGTGTCAATGATGCTACAGCTGGTAAGAACGAACTCGAAGACATTAAGACATTTTTATCCTTACATGAATCATGTCAGTGCTGTCTTTACACATGTTCAGCGGGGACAAGTGATCTATGTGACTCAAGCAAACCCTATACACAGCAGATTTATAGGTCAAAGTTCATTCAAATGCCAGAGTTCCAGTTAAATAGCAAGACGTGAGACATCTCAAACATTCAAGCTCAGGTTTCAGATAATCTTACCTCCTCCCCCCTCTGCTTTCTCATAATTTGGTGTCACTTTGCCTGTCATTAGGGTGGGACTGTGATTGGTAGCGCTCGTTGTCAGGATTTTCGCTCCAGAGAGGGGCGCACCAAAGCTGCGTGCAACTTAGTGAAGCTGGGCATCACCAACCTATGTGTGATCGGAGGTGATGGCAGTCTGACAGGCGCCAACCAGTTCAGAACAGAGTGGAGTGAGCTGTTGGATGACCTGGTTAAAGCTGGTGAGACACACGAGCACAAAACTCAAAGATTTCAGCAACACAAGCAGCTTTAGATTAAATGTGAATTTGAAGTAGGTTATGTAGCAAATTGTACACACTATGATAATTCCAATAATATTCCTTCTTTAAAAACAGCCAGCCATACTCCCCACTTTCAAATCAATAGTAAAACTCACTGTATCTGGGGGACTAAACTGTCTGTTGGTCTGCTTAGGCAAGATCACAGCAGAAGAGGCTAAGAGCTCCTCCCATCTCAACATCGTGGGCATGGTGGGCTCCATTGACAATGACTTCTGTGGCACTGACATGACCATTGGGACGGACTCTGCCCTGCATCGCATCATAGAAATTGTGGATGCCATCACCACCACAGCACAGAGGTGTATATACATATAACCAGGCGTATATACGTTTTCTAAAGAAGAGCTGTCTCATATTTGAAGACACTTGACATGATTTTTTTTTTTATTTTACAGCCACCAGAGGACTTTTATCTTGGAGGTAATGGGCAGGCACTGTGGGTGAGTAAACACTCTGTGTCTGCTCTTAAAACTCCATTTTATCCAAGTGAAGATATAATTTAATGTGGTTAAGAAAATAAGGAAGACATATGCTCAATGTTCTTCTATTACACAACAACACGAGATGAGCACACGGCTGCTGAAATCTTACAGATTAAGGGAACTGTTGGTTTTGAGGGTTACAAAATATTCCTATACAGCACTTCAAGTAAGGTTACTAAAGTGAACAGGACTTTTCAACAGGGAAGGGGAGAAAAAATGTCATTGCATGAGAAGCTTGACATTTGAAAGGTCAATTGTATTTTTGGTGTTACTCTATAGTATTACTCACCAAGTTGTACCATGTATTCATTATTTCCCACTGAAAATCTGCTTTAAAATATTTTAGTATGAGTAAAAATGTTTTAATCATACTTAATCTTAAATGAGAACAGTTACTGCTTTTCTTTTTTGTCTTTTAACAAAATTCCAATCATCTGTATTAAAAAGACAAAAAGACTGTAGACATGCTAGCTAGCAATACTATGAGGCTACACTTTGAGGCCCAGTGGTGCTTTTAGCTGAATGCTAATTTAAACATGCTTATGTTCTACAAATAAATTAATAGCTATGAATAACATGCTTGTCTTTGCTAGTTTAGAATTTGAAACCGTTTTAGTTTGAGGTGGGTACACCACTCCTAGATTAGCATGGATGTGTGCTAACATTAGCTAGTCAGCACTTGTTAAATCTTTTTTATGTACAATAAGGAAGAAAGGAGTGGTTCCAAAAAAACTAATACTGGTTTAATGTTCCCAATAGATAAAAAAGTAAGCTATAGAAATCTTTTCAACCTTACCTTGGTGGGTAGGTTTGAAAAAGGTGTGACAATAATGATGAATGGTTATTATTTGTTATATCTGTATGCTGTTCCAATGCTGATGGCTCTTTTACACGCTGAAAATAATGTTTAAGAAAACAAACATATATCTTTTTTTATAGCTATGTCAGTTAGTGGAACTACACTGAACCCTCTGATATTAAAAGAGGATTTGCATGTACATGGCCTGAACCATAGAATAATTTTGCTTTCATTGTTACCAAGTGGCAACCTCTGGTCTGAGAATATGAGACAATGTGGAAGTGCTAAAATCTGCTGTTTCTCGAGTATCCACTTGAGGCTGGCTCCAGAAGTACCGGAAGTCACATACACACCAAGCCAAAAAAAGCTGTTTTCAAAGCATAAATTAACCTATTTACAGCCTGGTTAAAAAAACATCTCCTGTCTGAGTCGCTAATTTTACTACCGGCAACCACTGTACGGGGGGGTGAATTTTTTTCTTACTCGGCCGTTCAGAGGATATTAAGATCGTGAGCTTCTCCAATAGGAGGCACAGCTGAGGGTCACGTGACCGACATGCGCCCTATGGCTGTACGAGAAGCCCTTGTCCCTACCAATATGGCCGCTATAGCCGATGCGCTTCATTTTCCGTTTCAGTAACACACGGGGGACGTCGGCGAGACTACGTCCATGTTTTATACAGTCTATGATTGTGACATTGTTTCTCCAATTACTCTTGATTTATTTTCTTGAGGAATTTCCAGCCAAGGAGTACCTTTTATGACATCACCACCTTTTGAGTCTTAACACAATGTCAGTTTTGCAAAGACATCTGAACCCTGGCTTGTTCTCTACCCACAGCTACTTGGCTTTAGTGACAGCTCTGGCCTGTGGTGCTGACTGGGTATTCATCCCCGAGATGCCCCCAGATGAGGGATGGGAGGATCATCTGTGCAGAAGACTCATTGACGTAAATGTCTTTCCCTTTCTCATCTTATAGCATTTATTAAAATTTTGGATGACAAACACAAGTTTTAATTTTTATGGTTTCCTCTTGTCACTCAGCAAAGAGGCCGTGGGTCCCGTCTGAATATTATCATTGTTGCAGAGGGAGCTATGGATCGCAATGGTAAACCAATCACATGTGACCACATCAAACAGGTCAGTAGTGACATTTACCAGTACATGTCATCGCTAGATCTTCTAGGAAGGCAATCTTCTTAATCTGATTTTTCTTCCTAGTTGGTATCAAAAAAGCTGGGCTTTGACACCCGTGCCACTGTCCTTGGCCATGTCCAGAGAGGAGGAACACCTTCTGCCTTTGACAGAATCCTGGTAATGTGACCATTGCACCACTAAAATCCAGTATTACTTCTCATCTTTGAAGGTGACTTATTGTTAAGACTGTCGGTTAAATTTGTGTGCATGTTTTTTAAGTGTTTACTTCTTGTATTTTCATGGCCCAGGCCAGCAGGATGGGGGTGGAAGCAGTGATGGCTCTGCTGGAAGCTACACCAGACACTCCTGCCTGTGTGGTCAGCTTATCTGGAAACATGGCCGTCAGACTGCCTCTCATGGAGTGTGTACAAGTGGTGAGACACATTTTTTCCAACCAAAACTGAAACTCTAAATTTCTCCTGTCTGATCAACTACCAGCTTACAGCCATATGTCTGATGTTTCTTAAGTATATTAAATCAATTCTTTCTTCTCTCTTAATTCTCCGTCAGACTAAAGATGTCACAACAGCCATGGCTGAAGGGAAATTTGAGGAAGCAGTCAAGCTCAGGGGAAAGTGAGGCATGCACTTTTGTGTTATCCATTTAAATGTAAGTGGTGTGTCCAGTTTTAAAATGTCTGTATATTTCTACCAATTCATCACCACAGGAGTTTTGAGAACAACTGGAATACGTACAAAATGCTGGCTCATGTGCACATTCCAGAAACCAAGGTCAGGATCTACAAATTTACAGTCTTTTGTTCAGTCAAGAAGTCTGACTCTGACAAATGTCTGTATGAATGGTTTTGTTCCAGAGTAACATCAATGTTGCTATATTGAATGTTGGAGCTCCTTGTGCTGGAATGAACGCTGCTGTTCGATCAGCTGTCAGGATCGGGATCCTACAAGGCCACCAGATGCTGGCAGTGCATGATGGCTTTGATGGTCTGGCGAACGGAATGGTACATCATTGTTACGCTCATATAAACAAACAATAAGAGTATCATAACCGTGAACTATTTTGGCACAAATCCACAGCAAAGATCATATTAAGCCTGCACTGGTTTCTGCACAGATTGAGCCAATTGGTTGGTCTGGTGTGGCTGGATGGACTGGAAAGGGTGGCTCCATGTTGGGCACAAAGAGGTGAGACGTCATCAAACTCATCTTTTGTTCCGAAGTTAAAACTGAGGATGTCCAAGATGACTTGACTATATTTTGGTCTTTTTCACATTTTTTTAAAGATCCCTGCCAAATGAATTCATGGAAGAGATCAGTCTGAACATCACAAAGTTCAACATTCATGCTTTGGTCGTTATTGGAGGCTTTGAGGTGAATAGCGAGCTATAATAGCTGAACTAATTGTCTACTAAATAAGTCCTAAAAATTCAAGCATTACTGCAAAAGTCACTCATTAGCATTTTTTTTCCTTTGTTCCTTTTCTCCTCAGGCATTTGTGGGCGGTCTGCAGATGGTACAGGCTAGAGAAAAGTATGAGGAACTCTGTATTCCTCTTGTCGTGATTCCTGCTACTGTGTCGAATAATGTTCCCGGATCTGACTTCAGTATCGGCGCTGATACTGCGCTGAACACAATAACCATGGTAAACCTTCTGAACAATAAGTAACAAATTGGTAAAAGACTGACATCAGATAAAACATGAACTTACCTTTTTTCTCCATGTTTTATTCAGACATGTGACAGGATTAAACAATCTGCTGCTGGCACCAAGAGGAGAGTGTTCATTGTTGAAACTATGGGAGGATACTGTGGCTACCTGGCAACCATGGCTGGTTTGGCGTCTGGGGCCGATGCTGCTTACATTTACGAGGAGCCTTTCAACATTCATGACCTTGAGGTCTGATTTATGAAATTCAACAAAGCAGAAAATATTCAATAAACCCATCAAGGATGGAGAGATGATTGTTTATTTTTTATAGGTGAATGTGGAACATCTGGTGGAGAAGATGAAAACCACAGTGAAAAGGGGACTCATTCTCAGGTTTTCAGAAATTTGTGTCATTATTTAAACTCAATTTGGTGAATACCTTTCAGCTCATTGTGGGATCATTATTCTGTGTTCTTCATATCTTTCAGAAATGAGAAGTGCAATGCCAACTACACCACAGACTTTATCTTCCACTTGTACACAGAGGAGGGCAAGGGTGTGTTTGACTGTAGGAAGAACGTACTGGGGCACATGCAGCAGGTGGGCAGCTTAATAACAGTTTCTCTTTTTTTCACAGACTTATAACATTTGCCTCCAAATTTAGATTCATACACATTAAAAAATTTATCTTATCTACCAGGGTGGAACACCTAGTCCCTTTGACAGGAATTTCGGCACAAAGATGGGGATGAAATCTGTCTTATGGTTGACTGACAAGTTGAAGGAATGCTACAGGCATGGTAATGACATAACTTTAATTTTAACATTAAATGTTTTACACAATTGTGGTCCAATGGCTTCCTGTTCTCTCATTTGTACTTTTTTTAATCTTGAACTTTCAGGTCGCATCTTTGCCAACACTCCAGATTCAGCTTGCGTGCTGGGCATGAGGAAGAGATCTTTGGTCTTCCAGCCTCTGGCAGAACTAAAAGAGCTGACTGACTTTGAGTAAGACCTCAAACTTACCCTGTTTGTTATCTTCTTGTCCCTTATTCAGTTTATCAATGCTTTACATTCATTTACTCTGAGTAACTGGGCCAGGCTGGGGTCACATTCATCACAGTATCAGGTGAATACACTGACAGGGAACAAGGAGGAGGAGTTCAATAATATGCATACATTTTCTATAACCTATTTTCAGTACATAAAAGCATACTTGATAACTCATCTGCTAAGTAACAATCAAGCATCTAACCTTTCCCCAGCTTATATGAAATAATTCAAGATAGCTTTTCGTGAGTTTACCCATTATGTCAGCTAACACGACAGTTTACTTTGTGAATGGTGCAAGAAAAAGGGGAGAGAAATTATGCCATTAATAATGCACAGTTACCATATCAGTCGTAAACACTGGCTAAGGATTGGTTAAATGCCATTGTGTAAATGAATGTTTTATTAAGTATTTATTCTAACCTAAAATATAGCAAAAAGGTTTTCACAGCTCCTCAGATTCGTAATGTTAATAGGATCTGCAAATGTATATTACTAAAGCATTACATGAACATTTGAACTTCTCAACCAGAGCATGAAAATAACTGTTTTAGGAAGATCTCAACAGATTCCTGTTAGTTCTGTGATATTCTGCATCCTAGTGGTTAAAATGATTTAATCCAGCTGAATGTTAGAATGCTTCAAATGTATTACTGTGCTGTGATTGTTATTTATTTATCTATTTTTTAATGTTTGTAATTTCCACTGACTCTGCACTGGCTATCTTTGTCTTTCCCAGACATCGTATTCCAAAGATACAATGGTGGCTAAAGCTGAGGCCCATCCTGAAGATTTTGGCCAAGTACAAGATCAATCTGGACACCTCTGAGAGGGCTGCAATGGAGCACATCATTAAGAAGAGAGGCGTGGTTTCTTAAACAGTTTCTTGATGTGATTGTTCCTGAAAAAAGGGTCAAAGCACTTTGTGGAGTCTCTTTTTTGACAAGTGCAATATAAATAAAGATTTTAACTTTAATTAAATCAAGGAAAATTTGTTGATTCATGCTTTCTAAATTCCTAAATGTTTGTTCAGACTTCCTTCCTTTTTTTTGCTCGGATAGAGGATGATCTGCAATAAATCCTCTTTGAGCAATGTAACAACTCTTATGAGGTTTTATCATTGTATAAATCTTTAAAAGCTTGTTTTAAGCTTTTCTGATGGAAACCAAAAACCCACCTAATTTAATACTCCTTGAAACTCAGCACCATTTGCAATGAACTAAAATGAACTACAGTGGAATATTCAAAAAATGCTTAAGTTCTGAACGTCTATTTCTTGCACATCTGCCATAAAAGTACTCAGATCTAGTTGATTCAATAAAGTAAAAGAGTACAGTCAAATGTCAGATGAGGAATGGAGGGTTTTATATCATTCTTCTTATTACTGTCACTTTTATTAAGCTGTAGATAAACATTCTCCTATTTTGTCTGCCCCACAGTTGTGTACACTTCCTAATGACAATAAATTTGATTTGATTTTATTCTACCACACAAGCCATTCTCAATAGCACCATGGTCATTAAATGATCATAACCAGTTTTGACCATTTTTTTTTAACATATAAATAATTTGGCATAGAGCTTGAATTAATTTTTCTAAACTTAATAAAAAATGCTCTTAAATTAAAAAAAAGTGAACTATCACATATCATCTAAAAGATAGCTATCCAATCATATTGATGAACTATCACATATTATCTAGATGATCGCTTTCCAATCATATTATGTTACTTTTCTGTAAACCTCCTGATGCCTCAGCAGGGCACAGCACATTATCAGGGACGGGTCACCCCAGTTTCAATCTGTTTGACCTGTTGCCCTCCAGCAGGCACTACCGGTGAATCAAACCAAGACAAACTGACTCAGAAACAGTTTCTTTGCCAGAGCCATAACCACCCTAACTTCAAGCATTTACTGATCACTCACATTTTAATTGTGAACCTATTGCATATTAAACTTTACACAAGACTTTTTTTTGTATTTTGTATGTTACATGTTTTCTTTGCACTGAGAGGAGCAGTTTCAATTTTGTACATACATTATATGATGATAATAAAGGTTACTGTATTCTATTCATATTATATTATATTATATTATATTATATTATATTATATTATATTATATTATATTATATTATATTATATTATATTATTTTATATCATATTATATTATCCATGACATGACATCCATTTACAGCCGTCTGTACCTTCCCTTTTAGTGGCTTCTCCCAACAAAACAGCATTACCCACAAGTCCTTGCGATTCAGGTTACACCGGATATAGCTTCGGATTGGCCGACAAACACCTTTCAAAAACAGTGCGCGGCGTTGCAGTTTCCATGATAGTGAGAGATTTGAATCCTTAAACTCCGCTACACGAAGTTTAGCAGCCACTGCATCGCGGCTAAAACATGGTACAACTTACAACAAGAATAAATTATTATCTATGGTGAATAAGGTGCTGCTCCGAAAGGCTGTGTCTTTAGAGTAAGTCACTATCTATCGGTTAAATTGTCAAACGTTAATGTTTTTGCATTGTGTTTTGAGAAACGCTGTCGCTAACGTTAGCTAAGCAGTTCACTGAGTCGAAGTTTTGGGTAAAATTACGAGCGTGTTCGTTAACATGTTTCTTGATCTTCATAGGTATCGACATGAAGTGTGTGAAAGCAGAAGAGTACATCAAACGGACTGCCTCTGTGAGGGACACGGAGCTTTTATTTCGAGAACTACAGGTTAGCCTACTCAGTTTTACTCATAGGAATCGCTTGTATTTTGCTCATCTGTTTGGGGTATGTATCCATTTATACGGATATCTGGTTGGTCCTAAACTTTTACAAACTGGACTTGTAACAGAAACTGGCAAACTCCCTTAAGTAAGCTTCGTTTCATTTGCTATGATTGATGTAACTTTGTTAGTTTACTGTATTGAACTCTAAAATGTGTTGAACGGAGGTTAAGGATTTGTCTTGATTTTTGTTTCAATTTTTTTAAACTTTGTAGGATTTTGTGAAGCATCATCCTAGCATTCAGGGCCGCACAATTTGTGACAGGATCATCAGAGCCTGTAACCATCACCTTGGAGCCGGATCCCTGGACTTTGATCATATCAGTCAGTTGGTACAACTGGTGGAGCTTTCCCTTCATGGATATGATGTTTCTGCAGCACTTGTTGCCCAGAGCAGTCCTCTGTACATGGAGAAAATACTTTTCCACATCGTCAAGAAACTTAGCTCACTGGGTGCTCACGGGTTATGTAGTAATGTAGCTGGGTTGCTTTTCAGAAGGCTCACCCCTGCCCAACAGGTTAGTATCCTCTTGTATTCTGCAGCATTACTCTAGAAGTGTTGTTTATTTCACTCAAAGCACTAATAAAAGTACTATTATTGCATGGTCCATAGGCTGAAGACTACTGTGTCCTTGTGCGGAGCTGCTTCTCAGTGCTATGGAATGGACTGTCTGCCGTCAAAGAGAGTAAAACTCTCAAACATCGTGATAGACTCCACTGCCAGACACAAGCTCTGAGCTTCCTCTTGTTACTGGACACAGAAAGCTCTACTTCCTCTGTCTCCAAAGCTCCCATCTACGCTGAGGATGCCATCAACGAATATGGGGGCAGCAGTGGAGCAATAACCAAGGATGATGCTTGTTTTCTCCTGCAGGAAATGAACGCTCTCTTAAACAACTGCTGGACCTCCCATCAAAGTTGTGATGGGGACTTGCCTAAGCAGTCGGCTGAAACATCACGTTTACATGTGCTCTCAGAAATATTGCTGGTAATTGTGAAGGTGCTTTGCAAGTCCAGCCACTATGGTCTAGCCTCCAACTTCTTGGCTGACATCGAGAGCAAGTTTATGGATCATGGTGCCTGTCACTGTACAGCTGTGGTGCTCTGCAAATGGGCTGTTAAAATTCATCCCTCGGTGTTGGCTGATGAAAACAGTGGCCACGCTTTGAAAGAATGTGCAAGAGCCTTGCGATCGCTTTCAGCGGATCTGGGGGATCAAGAAGCTCATGCAGTTCTGGAGGGATGCGGACTGGTTATGTGGGCTGTGGAGAGTGGCAATAACAAGGCATTAAGTGGGTCTATGCTCCTGGCTTGGTTTTCATTTCTTGAGGAGTACCAAGAACAAATATTAAAGGTGTTAAAGCAGGTAAGAGCAGTGACTCCTCCACTGTGATCAGCTCTGATATCTTTGGATGTGTGAGTTAGTATACTATTGGATTAAATCCCAACAAAATCGTGACAGTATTTTTTTTTCTGTGAACATATATAGTGGTCACTGATTTGAGGTTTGCTCCATTTACAGAATCCAGAATGCCAGGCCGAAGGCAGCAGACTACAGCATGCACTTTGCTTCAGTATTTACCAGGGTTTTGTATTTGCTTATGAGAGCATGCTTGCTTCACAGGTGAGGCTGATTCTGTAGCGTCTAGTTTGCAAGATGAATGAGATATTAGGGTTGGGAGAAAAATCCAAGTATCTGGATTTATTGTCTGACAATTTTAAATGGGGATATAATTTTCAATTTAAGTCCTTCATTTTAGTCTTTGTTTATAAGCTTGGTTGAAAAAAAGAGACACATTGTCAAATCCCTGTAATTAATCCTAAAAACTCACTCACATGTGATGGGCAATCCTGGGGGAAAATATGGCTCCTGATATAGTATGTAGACATCATCATCATCATTCAACTTTTTCACATGGTCTGGTGTGAAACAAGGAAACTGAAAATCTGAAATATTGAAGAATTGCAGTTTAAATCTAATCAGCAACCCAAAAATTGTTAAAGAAACAAATGGAGACTAAATCATATACCCTATTAGTTACAGGAGTCCTGTGTGTTTTCAGAGTTAAAAAAAACACTTGGTTTTATATCTTTTGTGCTAATTATAATTTGATGTTGTCAGCTGGAGGAGAGTGACACACTGGATAGAGTGCTTCTGTACTGCCAAGCCACAGCTGGACTTATGTTGACTAAGCTGCATGAACTGTCCAGTGAAAACCTTCTTGTCAAAGCAGGTAACTTCCCCAAATCATCATAAATGTACCTGTTGAAACTTAAAGTTTGGACACAAGTTTCATTCTTTTGTCTTGTTTTTTTTTTTTTCCCCATAATGCCTTCAAGTGATCTCAGTAAGCAACTTAGCGTGTGGATTGTACAACCGGCGCCTCTACGACCAAGCCTTCACACTAGTCGAGATCCTCTGTAAGGATCTGTGCAAGAGTGTCCCTGCATGTCTCTCTGTTGACAGGGTGAGCAGTTTTCTACTTTGATCATGCATCACATTGATACACTTTTACTTAGTATTTGTTCTATCATGTCTGTCAGGAAGGACTTTGAATCAGCACATGATTACCTTATGGTTGTAATTGGGTTGTGTTATTGAAAAGAAGCTCAATACTTGATTTAATCTTGTGGATATCTGTCTCAAAATTTAACTAGGTGAGCCGACCCTTCATGCTAGCCGTGCAGACCTCTCGACGAACTGGAAAACTGGAGCGTGCACTGGACTGGGTGATCCTGTGGCTGAAGGCTCTGGGGGATAAAATCACCTCTCACATGGCTGAACCGGTCTCTCTGTGGGTCAAAACTAAGACTGATGCAGCTCGAAACTCTGAGGAAGACATCCGTCTGAGGTACTGGCTCTCAGACTCTGATAAAGAGAAGTTAAAGGTCCAAAATAGTGGGATTTATTTTTAGTTTTTCACAGCATGCCTCAGTTTTCCTTCATGCAACAGTTTTGAATTCATTTGCAAGGAGCATCACATATTCAGACCCTGTTGAGGCTGTGCAGCTTCAGGTGACTTCATTACCTGCACTAATCTAGGCAGGCAGTGCTGCTATGAGAACACAGCTCTTTGCTGATTGGCTGCTTTAGTGCTCGAGTGTGCCGAGTGGTGTGGATAAATCAAAAAGTGGAAATTATTTAGAAATTTCTGTGCACTGACCAACGTTCATCGTAGAGCCCTGTGAGATGATCCTGAGAGATTGGGAACTGGAAAGACACGGGCACTTGAAGAAAACTTCACTTGTATGATTTCACATGTGAAAATATTTTCAATGTCATCCTTTAACAGACTTAAATAGACTAACATCAAAACATTTAAGTTTTGGTTTTTGATAGATATGAAATTATGTATGCTTTAATTTTCAAATTCATTTTATGGTCTAAACACTGCTCTGTTCGATACTGTTTGTACTCTACATGATGTTTAAATCTTTCATATACATTTCCCAGTATGTACATGAAAAAAAAGAAAGACTCTCATAACCTGTTCCATCTCTAAAGGACTTTACATGATGGATTTGGCTCCGATGTCCCTGATGAGCAAGTAATGCTTTGCCTTTTGGAGGAAGAGCTGCGTGGCTATAAGGAGGTGGCAGGAGACACCGCCCAGGAGCGTTATAACACTCTGTGTGATCTGTTGGACATCTGCCATGAAAAGAGCTCTCACACTCATCTACGTGCTGTGTACCTCTGTGAAATGGCCCAAGTCGTATGTTACCAGGATTTCAGTGAACAGACTGACTGGTAGGAATTTTAGAAACATTATTACTTTGAAGGGCACTCATCATTGATACAAAAACACACTGTTTGCAGTTGTAAAAATTTTCAGTATTTCCTGAAAAGACTGTTTGAATGTATGTGTATAGCCCTCATGGGCTGAAATAGACTGGAATCTACTGTTTTCACGGTTGCTGTGTTCGTTTCATTGCACAGCACGGCGGTTGATTTTACCCTTGAAGCTTTACGGCTTCTTGAAGAGGAACCAGAGACCCCAGAGAATGCTGATAGACTGAAAGATGACAAGGCCCAAGCTTCACTTTGGCTCTATATCTGTAGTCTAGAGAAGAATCTCCAGGAGGTGAACTTTGTTCCATTATTTTGGAAATCATGCACTTATTATTTTTGTTACACTGACTGTATTCTAATAAAAGAGTTATTGTTTAGAACTGCTTTTGGTATCATAAAATAAGGCATAAAAGTGATGTGAGTAAAAGCATGATGATGACATTCATTGCCTGTTAATCAAAGTTCTTGTACCTAGTCATTAATGCATGGGTTTTTGTTGTTGTTTTTGCTAGGCTATTGAAAGAGACAAAAAACAGCGAGAGTTGCGAGAGCAGACCCAGTCTTTAGCCAATCCAATAGGAACCAATGATTTCGATTATGAGGACAAACAGAAGACACAGGACAGCTTCCTGGTCCACGAAGGCCTGCATTTCAACCTGGCTGCAGAGAACAGTAGGAGTCCTTACTTTTCATTTCCAGCCTTGTGTGATATACTAACTGTATGTCCAGTATTTCATTCTGTAATGTACTTAAATTTAGGATGCACCATGTAGTTTTGGATATATTTTTGGATAAAGATATGAAGATGTTTTTAAATTTTCTGTGTCTAGTAGAGAGTTAAATACAATGTTTTCTGTCTCTTTTAGAATTGTCCAAGCCTTTGGAAAGAGCGCTGGATGAATGGTCTGCTCTGTTGTCCAGTAATGTCCTGCCTTCTGTCAGAAGTCCTAAACAGACCTGTAGCTCCATTGCTGTACTTGCAGCTCTCTTTAAACTCATGGGAAAGGTACAAAATGGAGTTGGTATATCAACCCCAAACAAACAATAATTGAGTATTTAGTGTAGGTGTATTTAGATTCAGGAGGGTAAATACTACACTTTCAAATTGCAGTTTGTATATTTATCCTTGTATAGGGTTGTTTACTACCCATTTCCCACTGATAAATGAATTTTTCTTTGTCTTCATCAAACCTCTTTCCCTTATTTAGCCTCTGAAGGCATTGGAAGCATACCAACTTGCGATAGGACTTTCACATCAACTTGCTGATGCCCACGCATGCGCCACCTCCCTCTGTCAGTCGGCTGGTATCCTTCTGGACATGGGCACCCCTGAGCTAGCTTTGGTAATGCAGTTTTGAGAGCAGAATTTGACACAAACTCACCACAGATTAATTAAATGTATCTGCTGTGAATTTTTCCATGTATGTTATAGAAAAGAATTGTACACTATTTCTTTTTAGGCCCAGCTGGAGCGAGCAGAAAAGTGTTTTACCTCTGACTCCACCCCTGATGGACCTTCTTCTCTTTCTATGCTGGCCATTCTATTGAAAGCTCAGTACTGCTACAACACAGGACAGGTTGGTCATATTTATGCTGTCAGCTATTCAACTGGATTGTATTTCTACTTAATGCATCGAATATTTAAACAAAGTCGACATTCCTTTCGTAACAGATCTGTCGTGGGGTGCCTTTACTGTGTGAAGTGCTTAAAGAAGTGAATGAGCAAAGGCAGTCAAAGAGCTGGTACCTGCTGCGTGCTCGAGCTCTACAAATCTGCAGCTCTTATCTGAGTTTGGATGTCACTTCACTACCTGAAACCCTGCGGAGCAACATCACACAGCACGGTTAGCTAAAGAGTACACTTATCCTTTAATTTCCAGAACACAAAATTAAGGTTGAGTTTTCAGATGTAAATGAGTTCTGACTTCTTTACAGGTGTTAACAGCCCAGACATTGGCCTGTACGAGAGTCTCAAGCTTCTCTGCAGCCTTTTGGTCACTTTAGTGGGGAAAGGCCTCTATGGAAACAGCTGTGGCTCAGGCGACTCACGCTTCATCGACCAGGGTACATTACTTCTAAACCTGTTCTCACAACAAATGTGAAGCTGCCAATACTCAATCAATGTTTGTTTAGGACTGTCTGCTGTGTTGACTCTTTCCTCCTTGGTCTGTGAGTAGGAGATAACCTGGTGCTGAAGTGGCAGCTGCTCTCTGAGCTGTTAAAATGCTCCATGAAGATGGTAGCTGTTAGGAGCAGCTGTGGGGCTGTCAATGACGCCAGGCTGCAGTGTCTGGAAGCTCTAAAACTGGCCATTAAGCTGCAAGCACTCAGTCGGTAAGTACGTTGATTAAAATGTGAAATGTGGAGCAAAGAAAAATGATTTGATTGTGCTATTCTTTATTCTTTATTTATTCATAATTGAAATAATCTACCATTAAAGGTGGCTAATCCTTTTTTTTTTTAAACATATTATCCTGTAGATGCTCTGAGCTGCTGGTGATAAAAGCTGAGTTGGAGCTGCTGCAGGGCGAGAAAGAGGAATGTGCAATTGATTTGGATAAAGTCAGAAATCTTCTGGAGCTTTGTACAGGTCTGTTAAGTATTCAACCACTCCTACAGATGACGTATTATTCATCTTTTATTAATGTTTTGATTAAATTTTTTTTGCACCATTCAAAAAGATGCCATAAATCCATTTGGATTTCCCAAAATAAATACTTCTTTTGCTGGGTCTACTGCTTATTCTCATTTTTTTTAACCCCCTTAGATTTTTCTGACCAGGTGCAAAAATCAGAGATGAAAATCAAACCCCGGAAAGGTCGCCCTACAAAGAAATCCCAGCCCTGTCCCCCTGTGGATGATGATGATGACAAAGGCATCCTGAGCACTAGGTGGATTCCTAGGGAACCTATCGTAAAAGATCTTGCTAGCTCCCCACCGCTAAAAGCGCAGCCTCGCCGTTGGCTCTCCTCTTTGGCACATGAATCTGACTGCCAGTGTCACTGCTGCTCTGAGCCCTGTTTGGGCCGTGTCACAGCTCGCTGGGCAGCTACACAGGCTGATCTGGTTCTGAAGTTGGATCCGAATGAAGCAAGGGTTGGTCTGAAACTTCAGTGGGCAGCTTTGACCCGCTGTAAGAGTGTCTCTTCCAAACTTGGCAAAAATTTGGCCAAACTCTTCCCTCCAGGAGGCCCTGTTAAAAGCACCTATAAACCCTCCCTGATGCAGGATGTAGTGGGTCGTGTGTATCTTTGCATGGCTCTGTCTGGGCTGGAACCAGGCCTTAACAAGGTCTGTGGTATATGGAAAATACTGGAGGCTGGTTTAGCATTTGTGGATTCTGCACCATCTCCTGACCTCAGACCCATTAGAGCAGGCCTAATGGCAACCAAAGCTATTGTGTCATTGGTTACCATGGCTGCCAAAAAGGGCTGCAGCCCAGGGGAGCTTTTCTCAAATGTTTGGACTTGGAACGCTCCAAAAATGGATAAAGATCCAAAATCAGAACAGGAGGCAGCACCTCATTCATTGGCTATGAAGAAGCCAAAAGAGTCCATTAAAAACCCAGAGATTCCTGACAAAACAAAGGAGGCAAAGAAGAGCAAGGTTGTTAAACCCAAGATTCAAGTGACAAGTTCCTTGTCTAAAGTAAAGGGACAAGTGCCCATGACACCAGTGATGGTGAAGTCAAAGCCCTCTGCGAAGGACCTTGGCTCTTTTGATTTTAACACAGTGGTACCCACTCTGGCCTGCACTCCTGTTCAAAGAGTGAAAGCCCCTGCGTCAGTGCTCAAAGTACCAAAGACTGTTCCAAAACTGCAGTTCCAAGTCTATGAAGAGCTGTCTCCAGTTCAAGACAAAGCCCAACCTGTGCCAGCTGCCCCTAGACGCACAAAGATATCACGCTACAAGGTTAGTGTTTGATTAATAGGTTGTTTCACTTTTAAAAACTTTGTTTTGGGTCAATGAAAAACTCTTTTTTTTTATATTGAATTACAGGTGGAATTCAGCGACGAAAGTGACACAGAAACAAATAGCCAGCCAGATCTCAAAGAGAAAACTGAAGTCCCTAAAAGACGAACCACAACAAGAAGAGTCGCCCAAAGCAGTAAAACATCCTCAGATCCTCCTACAGTGAAGGTCCAACCTAAGAGGCAGACCAAGGGCAAGTCGCGCACTGCAGTAGCTCGGGCCAACTCCTCTGAAGATGACCAGACTTTAGTCTGCCAGCCCACCTCAGTAAGAAGAGGAAGAACCAGAAGGGAGCTGTCAAGAGCTGAGGCAGATTCAGTAGAAGAGCAGGAAATAATGAGGACCAATGATGAGGAAACTACAGACGTTCTGGACTTAAGCATTGAGCAGCTCAGGACATCAGACTCTGAAGATAATCCTGCATCAAGTAAAGATATGGGTGAGTGTTGCGGCAATTTTTTTTAAAGTTAAAATGAAAAGGAGTACAAGAAAAAAAAAGATTTATCCCAATATGTTAAAACATGAAACAAACAAATAAAGACCACGTCATTTACCTCTTTCTTGGCTCTCCAAAGACATCGATTTTGAAGTGCTGCGGCGGGACATGTGTTGTGATTTGGAGAAGGATGACCTGTCTGAACTGAGGAGCAGAGGCCATCTGAGGGATGGATCACAAACACACCTGTCTCATTCAGACACCAGGCCAGGTAACACTTTCCACCGATGAAAGAACAGCTTAATACAGTATCTTTAGAGGGGCTGTGAGTAGCTTCAAGGTAATCTTGCAAAATTCTCCGTTCTAGATACATGCTTGATCCTATGACAACACTATGCCGGCTGACAAAGTTTAGTAGTGAGGAGAGAGATCTTTGTTTTTCTCTGCTGAAAACAATTTCTGGGATTATTTTTTGTAGTGATGGTTGACGCAGGAGCCGAACTGTCAGACAGAAAAAGATACTGATAAATACCTTACTTCGGCGCGTTGTATCTAGTAAAAAGTTTTATTGAACAAATAAAATTTGTTTCAACCCGATCTCCATTCCAAAACAAAAACGCACCTTGCAAAAAAGTAATTTATGACAGTGTGAGCGAGACTCCCAGAAAGTGGCGAGGCAGTCCAATTAAAACAGATCCTCATCATAGCATCTTTAATGGATCAATGTGACCTTGTTGCATTAGCAGAGAATATTTGTCAAATTTTCATGGGTGCAACCCACATATTCAGCTCTGCTGCTCATCCAACTCATGCATGTTCCTTACAAATGTGGCAAAAGGGACATTCCAATTAGTCCTTGTGACCCAGTTATAACTTTTATTTCTCCCTTACAGAAAATCTCTGCCTGGATGATGTTCAGTCTCTACTCCTCTCAGCCTGGTTTGCTCTTCAGCACTTTCCTTCCCCCACTCTCCACACAACAGTTAGTTCCCTTCTAGCCTTGACCATGGGACAGCAGGACCCCATAAGCACAGCAATGCTGCATGCCCAGTCTTTGGGCATCACAAGTCGTCATCGCACAATCAGGCATTTGGCCAGTTGTTTCAAGTAAGCACGTGTGTTGTATGAAAAGTGATTAATCAGGATCTGTGGTTCATATTTGAAGTTTCTTCAAAACAGAAAATGTAGAACTCAATTAAAATATATCATGTTTTAATATCCTTGGTAATTTTCTTGCAGAAAGCTGAAAAAGGGGTCAACTGACCTGGCAGAGAAGATGAATTCCCTCAGCCTAGATGAGCTCGGGCCAGGCGAGTCAAAGAGTTTAAGCGAACAGAAGTTGTTACAGTTAGAGAACATCTTTTCCTTCCCAGCCTTTGATTCTTCCACTTTCCCCAAGAGCCACTGTCAAGAGTTCATGCAACAAATTCAGCAACTTCCACAAGGTAATCTATTCACAGCTGTTAATACTATTATTACTGTTTTTTTCCCATTCTTTTTCAGTCAGATAACTTTATAGGCTATGCAAAAGCAAGATGCGAGTTAAATCATGGACACATTGTGTGTTCTACTTTTCCCCTGTACAGGAGTGACCGTGTGTGTAATGTCTGTGCTTGGAGTCAAACCTGGTGAGATGGGTGACAACATCATGCTGTCACGCATAGAGAAAGGATCAGCCCCTGTTACTGTCCACATCCCCACATCCAAACAGCAGGTGAGGAGAGTCCAAAATTCATAAGAAAGGAAATATTAAGCTCAGACAGGTCCAGGGACTTCATTATGACCTTTGACCACTAACTTTACAATTTTGCCATGTTGCTTACTCATCTTTGACGAGAGGAAAAAAGTAGCAGTGCTGAAAGAGAGTATATTATTAAATGTTCATTTTTATTATTACTCTTTTTTGTGGTTTAAGTTTTAACTTCATGTCCCAGATTCTAATATTGATTGTTTTTGTGTGTTACCAAGCACCCCATTAGCTGGCTGGTGCAGGAGATAGACTGTATTCAGGGGGATCAGAAGGCTGTGAGCTGCGTTTCTGAGAAAGCCAAGTGGTGGGAAGGCCGTAGGGCACTTGACTCTAGAGTTGAGGTAAGTAATGAAGAACCAGACTACTACTGGTCTTTATAATCACTTTTGTTTTGATGTACTATTATTGCCCAGTTTAAGTAGCTTCCCTTCATTCTTTCAGCAACTGATAAAGGAGATGGAGGAATTGTTGGGATGTTGGAAAACTTTTCTTCTCCCGCCGACATCAAACCCTGAGCTCTCCAAACAAGCCAGGCACCTTTGCAAATCTTTGTCTGCAAGAGGAGTGACTGTCAGTGAGGAGCTGCTGAAGGTGGGAGAGTTTTGTTTTGGCCATATTGTACCTCATTATGGAAGCACAAACACAGCCAACAAAAAAACAACCTTTGTATCATGTTTCAGGCTTTGCTTTTGGGCTCTACTATGCTCTCCAAAGAAGACCTCAAACAGTTTGCTCTGGGAGTTTCTCCTCAGTGGGACATGGAGTGTGACCAGCTCTTGCAGACCACTGTGTCCCAACTCTCTGACAGAGACAAGCCTCAAAGTCATGTTGTTCTCATTCTGGACAAGGTTTGTTTAGTGTCGGATACTACAATGTCCCACTTTGCACTTGGAGATATTTTTTAATAGAAAATAATTCATGAGCACTGTTTTGTTTTGCAGTACCTTCAGAAGTTGCCGTGGGAGAGCATTTCCATATTAAGATCTTGCTCTGTCAGCCGGATGCCTTCTCTACACTCTCTTATTGGACTGAACATTCAAAAAGAGGTGAGATTGAGCTCTATGGGGCAAATGTCACTCACTCTGTTTCTGTGGTAGAAAAGTAAATTGTTATTAACATGTCCTGTTTCAGACTGACTCAAAGTCCATCCTGAAGAACGGTGTTAATACAAGGCAAGTGTTTTATGTGCTGGACCCTGATGCTAATTTGGGAAACTCTCAGGATCGATTTAAGGAATGGTTCAGCAGGTGAGACAGATTCACATAAACTTTTGATTTTTGTTTTTTTCACCTTCAATCAGTGCTTTTCTTCCATTTTAACCAAATCACTCTTTCATCAAAGTAAACCAGATTGGGAAGGTGTGTGTGGCGTTGCCCCCGACTCAAGTAGGCTGGAAGAGGCTGTTGCAACCAAGGATCTATACATGTAAGTTTTTTATGTTTTTCTACACACTTGTATTTTATTACTCTCCAACTACAATAGTCTTTGTTTAAATGACCCTGTCTGTATTTTAGATTTGTGGGTCACGGTGCAGGCGCTCGGTTTCTAGACAGTCAGGCAGTCCTGAAACGGCAGATGAGAGCAGCTGCTCTGCTCTTCGGCTGTAGTAGTGCTGCTCTGGCAGTGCGTGGGGACCAAGAAGGACAGGGAATCATCCTGAACTACCTCATAGCTGGATGGTGAGCAATTTGTCCTTACTTTCAATACCTCAGTCTGTCACTGCATAACTGGTGATACATGTGGATATGTATACCTCTGATGGGGTAGATTTATAAAGTTTGTTTTGGGAATAAGATCGACCAGCAGTCCTGTGACAAATATAACGACACTAAGCATGTTCAGTAGTTCCTATTTTTAGTTATCTTTTTTTTTCTTCAGATTTTAAGTCCGTTTGTTTCTTTTTTGTCTCTTTAGCCCATTTGTTTTGGGGAACCTGTGGGATGTGACGGATCGTGATATCGACCGTTTCACTAAAGCCTTGTTGGAATCTTGGTTGTCTGCTGGCTCTGGAGCTCCCCTCCTGGATTATATGGGCCCTTCACGTCAAGCCACACACCTGAAACACCTCATAGGAGCTGCACCTGTGGTTTATGGCTTACCTGTCCACCTCCTATAGGGGGGCTGGAATTCACAAGGTGTGCTGAAAACAGGATGTCAATGGACGGCAGATTTTAACCTCAATCAGCACAATTTTTTTAACTTTATTTTGAAGTTTAATCTTTTTTTGTTGTTGTTTTTTTTCTATTTTTTTTTTTTTTGGAAAGGTTTAAATTGATACTTATGTATTTAAAACTATGCCCTCTGTTTTTAAACAATGTTTTAATGCTTGAAATGATTTTAGATATGCACTTTTATTGTGTTGATATAACAACAAATTGTGAATAAAAGTGTTCTTATATATAACCAGTGTTTGAGTGAGAGTCATTTTGATGTCATTTGCCAATTTTCAACATGTTTTTCTGTTTTTCTAAGATTCTAAGGTTGCTATTACCCAGTAACTTTATGATTAAAGTACTAGAAGTGGGAGGCTTGAAATAAAAACAAAAAGAAAACACAAGGATCCAGTTTTTTATTGAATTGGTTTGTCATGTGATCCTTTATAAAAAAATAATGACAATTGACTTATAGTTTAGGAAATTAAACCATTTTCTGCACTGTCACTGCTAAGACCTAAAACCATAGATATTTTATTTTGCCTTTAAACAAGATTTTATTTCATAGAGTTCTGAAGCATGCTTAGTTGCTCTGACCACAACAAAAATCAGATCAAGTGGGCCACTTCTTTCTATTTTAATCCTCTTTTAATTTTGGTGATGGGGTAGAGGTCCAGAGAGGGGCAGTAGAGAGCACAGTTCCTTTTTGTAGGACAAATGACCAAAACTCCTTTGTATGGCTTTATTTTGGCATAAAAAGAACAGGGATGATGACCAGTTCAACAAAAACAACTGAACCTTTGTTAATATGTCAAGTGATCTTATAATTTGACCACTGCTTTATATATTGGGGGGTATTCTAAAATGAGCAGTTTTAACATAATTTCACAGGTGGAAATGACAAAGCCACTTAATGCATGGACAGCAACACACAACGCTATGAGTCCTCATACTCCCAATAACATGAAATTAATTTTTGCATTACTAATGTCAATCACAAAACCATACAATATATTAAAAAAAATACTTTGAGAGCCAATAGGTTACCATTAAGGATAAAATTGGAACTGACTGAATCAGGGGCTTCTCATGTCTTGGCCGCAGGGGGGCGGTGTGTCGGGCTGACCCCAGCCCAGCTCCGTAACCCGGAAACGTATCGCTAGGATCGTTTCACATCACGCTTCCATCATGGCTGTGAATCTTACCGATCTCTCTCTGCCTCAGTTAGAAGGGTTGAAGACTCAGTTAGATCAGGTACTGTCATTGCATGTTGTTTGTTTGATTTGGGTTGTAGTTCTTTGATGGGAACGTCAGTAATTCAATAACATAACGCAAAATAAAGGCATTAGGCTGTAGTAAGCTACTAGCACACCCTGTGCTAACGGCACAGACACCACTGTCGGATATAAACCATCACCTGATATGAAACATGCGAGCGTGTCATTTTGATTACAGTGAAAATAGTTTCTTAGGTATTTTGTGTTTTGTCCTTACAGGAGGTTGAGTTCCTCACGTCTTCAATAGGTCAGCTTAAAGTTGCCCAGACCAAATATGTTGAAGCTAAAGATAGCTTGAACGTCCTAAACAAAAACAACAAAGGTGGGTGCTGTTCTTTTTTATACTATTTTACATCAACAACTAGGAGTGGTAAACTACTTAAATCGTGTCAATGGGTCTTTCTCCCTTGGTTCCTCTCATGTGAAAAATTGCGATTTTTCGATAATTCTGATTTTTGTGGGGTTTTTTTGGGGTTTTTTTTAACACCAGACGATGATGGTGATGGTGATGGTGATGTCTACAGACCATATTGGAAGCCTCAGTTTCCCCAAAAATGCACATCACGTGGGCCATTTTTTAAGATTTATTCAGGGGACCCGACAAGTCAATTTTTTCCCAATCCAGCTTATAAACAAAGACTAAAGAAGGACTCAAGTTTGAAAAGAAAAAATATTTTCAAACAAAAAAATTACTGTTTAGAATTGTTCAACAAAAAAATGCTGATACTACAACACATCATTTTTTTCTCACACCTTTAGTATCAATGTATGGTGTGTTTTTTTTTTTACTGTATCATAAGATCTTTAAAATTAGACTGGTTTTATGACTGGGATCATTACTTGGGATCAAGTCTTGTCCATCACATGTTGATATTTTTTTCCTTGCATCTTTTTCTCTCTGATCTCTAACAGGAAAAGAATTGTTGGTGCCGCTTTCCAGCTCTGTATCCTTTGACAGCTTAACGACCAGTGTTATTTGGTTTATTGTTTATAATGATGTGAATTAAGTGTCGCTCAAAATGTACAGAAATGACCTTGACCTTCCCCCTTCTCAGATGTATGTGCCTGGAACATTAAATGATGTGGAAACGTGTTTAATTGAAGTTGGGACAGGGTACTATGTTGAAAAGGCAATTACCTTTTTCCACTTCCTTTATGTTACTCAATTCTTAACCAAATAATTAACACTTATTGAAGTAATGGTAAAAAATATTTCTGCCTAAATGTATTTGTCTCCATAGAGTGTTGAAGACTCAAAGGCATTCTTCAAACGTAAAATAGATTTTCTCACAAAGCAGATTGTTGAGAAAATTCAACCTGCCCTTCAGGAAAAACACGCTATGAAACAAGGTAAAACAAGCTACATGTCTCTCTGCTTTTCCTTTGTCTTTTTATTGTATATTTTTGCATTTTCTTTATAAAATTTGAACTGAAATATTAATTCTAACAGTATTTACTGAAGTGGAAAGAACATTTGCACACTAGTTAAAACATTGCACACATTTTAACACTTCAAAGTTGTTTTCAGTATAAATGCATGTGTAAAAGATTTATTTTTGGTGATGTAGTTCCGTATAAAAAATATCAATTATGTTTATTTATGATGAAAATATTTTAAAGACAGTCAACTGTTACATTTTTTCCATTTCAGTAGATGAATGGAATATATATTTTGTGTTCTACCTTACAGCTGTGGTTGAAGTAATGAACGTGAAGATCCAGCAGCTCCAACAGAGCCAGCAGTCATCACAAATGGTTGGGACCACCAGTGCTTAAAGAGAGCACCTGTTGGAACCCTACATGAAAGGGATGGGGGCTTCCAAATTTGGTGCACATCTGCTATCAAAGGTCAAGAAGCAACTTTAGCTGATACCAAGAGTCATGTTAAATTCTGAAAAATAAAGATTGTTTTGGTTCTGTCATGGTAAAGTGGACAAGTGATTTTGCTGCATTTTAAATTCACTTAACTGATCAGTTTGTACAATAAACAAGGTTACAAGGATCTTTTGCTTTTCAAATTTTTCTCATGATTGTTTTGGAAAAGGGCTTCTTGTTTTCTGCCATATTTGTGAAGGCACCTCAAAAACACAAAAAGTGTTTTCACTGATCAAGCTAAAAGCGGACAGAGCAATGCTTGGAATTACCATTACCCAAACTCACTGAAAACACTGGAGATATGGAATAAGAACATTGGACAAAAGCATTAAACTAGTAGAGGTAAACAGTAAACACATTAAAATTAAATAGCTTAAGAAAATAAATAGATAATAAAAGGGCTAAGATATAAATTGAATCATTTAATGAATAGAATAAATTGAACAAATAAATCTAATAGTGAAATAAAAGCAAAATAAAAAGAATATATTAGTTAGAAGCCAAATGAAATAAGTGAGTCTTGGGCCTGCCTTTAAAAAATATGAATCTTCTCTGTGGCCCTCAGGTCCTCCAGCTGACTATTCCACAGACAAGGGCCATAGTGCTGTAAAGATGCCTCATACGGTTAAAAGCAATTCTGAAAGATAAGAAGAACCAAGACCCATTAGACATTTAAAAACCATTAAAATGACCTCAAAATCAACCCTAAAACACACAGGGAGTCAATGCAGTGATTTGTAACCAGTATAATGTGTCCCCCTTCTGGTCTTTGTCAGCACATGTGCCACTGAGTTCTGTAAAAGTTGTAAAACTGAGACGTTTTATTTTGGATGACCAGAAAGCAGGGGGTTACAATAGTCAATACAACTGGATATAAAAGCATGCATTAGTGTCTCTGTGTTAGTACGGGAGAGAAAGAGGCAGAGAGTAGGGCAGTCTATGTACTATGGTTCATTCCACGTCCAGATTGAAATTTCTCAAAGGTTGACTGCTTATTTAAAAAATCATTGAACTGAATAAAAACAAGTTTTTCTCAAATTTTGCTTCAAAATTATATGTTGGACACAGGTCTGTGGTTATGAAGAACATAAGGATATAAATTGATTTTCTTCAGAAGGAGTCTCACTACTGCCGTTTTAAGGGCAATAGGGAACATACCCATCTGAAGGGAGCAATTCACAACATTCAAGAGTTCACCTTCAAATAATCCATAAAAAGTTTCAAAAAGTGATGTGGGAATTGGGTCTAAAAGGCAGGTTGTTGGTTTTACTGAGCATCAATCAGGACAAAACTGTCTGGTGTTTCCTTAAGTAAAAAGAAGCTTTCTGAAGTATTAAAAAACAGTATTTTGCCTTGATAAAATAGAGGATCTTATAAAATCGATTTTTACCCCTGAAGTGGTCTGCAAGGTATTGGCAAGGAAAGTCTGACGGAGTTACTTGATATCTGCTAAAAACAGGGTTGATTAAAAGATCAATAATATTGAAGAGGACTTTTGGGTTATTATTCTGATCAGTGATTATTTTGGTAATGTATGTAGTGCTAACATACCTGAGAGTATTATTAGATGTTTTTAGTTGCTCAAAGTATATCTGATGATTAATTGTTAGTTTGTTTTTCCTTCATTTCTGTTCAGCTACCCTTCATTTTCTTTTCAGTTTTTTGATTTCTTCATTTCTCCATGGGTGTGTGCGCTTATGCACTGCCTTTTTTGTTGTCAGTTGGGCAACAAAATCATGTGTTGATTGAAGTGTATGGATAAAATGTTCCACAAAAAAATACAGGATGCAGGTAAAACAGCTGAAGGATGCTTATCCAAGATTTCAGTAATAACTTATAGCCACTTCTGGGGTAAAAAAAAAAAAAAGTTTCCTAAGAGTTCACACTGAGGTCTCCCGCTGAATAAAACTAGTGAGATTAAAAACACACAGTAGTTTAACACAGCCAAGTTGACAATAGAGGACACACTGGCTGGCAGGCCACAGGTGAGGACTAAATCTAGATTGTGTCCTCTTGCGAGTTGGCTGAGTGACATGTTGTATAAAGTCAAGGCAACTAAGTGAATTCAAAAACTCTTTTGCCATGAAATCAAATCGATTGTCTAAAATCACCAGAAATAAAAAAAAAAAAGTCACCAGAAATAATGATGTAATTGTCATGGATTATTGGTTAAAAAAAAAGAAAAGAAAAAAGAAAAGAAAAAAGAAAAGAAAATTCACAGATAAAAGCAGCATCATGTTTTGTGTTTTGGTGGTCTGTAGAAAGTGGTGCAAAAAAATGAAGGACTTAAAACAACTGCATGACGCTCAAAGGCGGTGTATACTGATCAAATAGTGTTTGTTTTATCTTTAGCGAATTATTTGCTGTATATTATTTGCGTATATGCAGTGCCACCACCTTCCCTGCCACTTCTCGGGGAGAATGTAAAGAATGTAACGTCCCAACTATAAATCACATAACTTAGTCTATCTGCAAGGTAAACTTTAGATACGGTAGTTTAAGACCGTTTACGAATAACAGTGAGTAATATCGTTGTTGAAAGGTCAAAAAGGACCCCTGGCTTGTCCTCTGCTGACCTATAGAGGAGGTCACTGTCAGCCTTGCAGCAGTGCTGAGACCCACCACAGAAAGCGAACCGACGCAGTTGAAAATTCGCCCCTACTTAGTGGTTGAACCAGTAGATTCGCTGCTCTAAGCATGCTGGGATAGCGAACAACGCGGAACGAGTACGCGATGTGTCGTAACTTTTGTCTGACACTTTTCAATGTTTGGCCGTTTTAAGAGACTCGCGGTAGTTTGTTGAGTAAAACACCCTCGTGGAAAAATTATTTGAAGTATGACATTCCTTCTTTTATTACAAGGCTTTTTTAATTTCATCAAGTGATTAGCGAACAGGGCGGAAGCAGCTTCAGGCGAACAGATCGCGTGCTATAAGCCTACACCATTTGGTGTTGCTGTTGCCGTGGAGGCGGAGAGCAGAGAAGACGGACGGTTGCAGACAGAGGACGGACGCAGCTGTCACATGCTGAACGAGCGGTGCCACAAAGCTAAACTTCGGGATGTGGAATTGAGTAGAGGAACACATCACGTCCAATGGAATCGCAATTTTACTAAATACTTTTCAATGTAACAAACCAGAGGCTTTTAACGATTGTGGTCCGTGCAGACGCACAGTTTGGCTTGGAGCGGATCACGTTCGCTGTTTGAGTTACGTTACTGGGGAGACGGTGGTTAAGCGGAGAGAGCAACGAGAGGCCAGATCTAAAGAAGACCGGAGAACATATTTTCTAACCCTGGTTCGTCGCCCTTAAATTGAACCAACGTCCTCTGAGAGAAAGTGAGACCTCGAGAAAGCCAAACACCAAGGCAGCATGGTGAGTTTTTGGGCCTGGGAAGGGGCACGCGCTAGCTAACATGCGACAACCTGTTTGCGTCCTTCCTCCTGTATGACTCGTGCTGCCTGGAGCCTGGCCAAGCTACGTTTGCTCCGTCGTAATATCTTTATACACTTGTTGATGGACGTTAATGTTAAGAACTACGAGGTTCAGTTCACTGGGTTAGGCACATGCGTGTGCCTGCCAACTGTAAAAGCAGTTAGGCAAGGAGTTCAAGCAAGAGAGGCCGGCTCGTACTGGTCTGCTAGTAAACTTAAGCTAGTTAGCTTGAGGCAGGTATTTATGGAGTCGCTTGACATAATAGGTACAGTGACTCCAAGTAAACAGTAGTGCTTTCCCAACACGAAATGACATGTTTAAACGTGGACCCGTGCAAAATCTCGATATATGGTAAATTGTGATCAACAAAATGTTGTCATTTATTTCCCTTACGTTGCTTGGGTTGGAACGACTACACGTGATGAAAGTGTTAGCAGTTACACAACTTTAGCCAAATAGCTATCAAAGAGTTCCGTGATAAAGGTCATGGCAGAACGCCATGGGGACGTCAGCTTGAAAATTTAATCAATGTGAGGATGATTTGTTCACATATTAACCAGGGACGCCCTTTGATCGGAATCGAACGTATCCAATCAGAACGAGCTAAAGAGAAACTATTGTTTTAAGTTGCATGGGCACGCTGGCACCATGTGCTCTTTCTACCCGATTGTACAAACGACGTTTTTCATGCAAATTCACACCCACTGAATTGACTCGGTCGAACGACAGACTGTGTCAAAACCTTTAAATTTCGATTTGTGTATTAGTTTGTTCTACCACACGACGTTTAACTATTGATGACAGATCAAGAACGTCGTGTTAAACTCACGCTACTGCTCTGTAATGGATTTGCGCCATCCATGCTCACATGTGACCGTTTGATGGGCGGAGTTGCAGATAAAGAAAGCCAATGAAAACTCTTCCATTGCGTAGAGTAAAGGGCTTGCAAATACAATAAGAGGATCACAGGATCTCAGAGGAACTGGCTTCATTCATAGGTTGCCTGCTTTCAATCATGTAATTCTTCGTATACTGCTGATTTATAACGACGTAAATGGCTTGCAATACTTACTATCTTTTCTTTAATGCCCTTCGTTTTCATTGTGAGGTCAAACTGAGGATTGAGAGGACCAGGGGAACGTGTGCAATTTCTTCTTGTAAATTCTGAGCTCCAGTGTTTACTGCATATGATATAGCACTTGTATATACACCTCACAGCATGTATTACACAATGATCAAGGTTTTTATAACACTTAATACTATTCCACAAACTCAGCCTTAAGGTCCTGGTTCACCTTGTGTGGAATAAAAAATCTCAAAGACCAAATTGTTTGTTTAACTAACATAGATAAATCTGAGGTAAGATCAAGAGTGAGGAACTAAAGGGAGTGCCTTATACATCTTAAATCTCATCATGCACAATCTCTTATTTCAAGACAGGGTAATAATCAAAAACATTTAATTTCTATCCTGTTTTTGAAGGGAAAGGACCTAGTTTCAGTCCTAGACTTAGTCAGTTTTCTTGCACTGTTGCATTGAGACACACTGTTGATTATACTTGTACCCAAAAGAGAACTAATAATCAACTCTTAACATCTTGTTATGATCATGCAGGTTACTACCAAGGGAACAAGCCTGAACCCTAACGCCAAGGTGTGGCAAGAGATCCCTACACACCAGAATGACACCCCTGAAGGGACAGGGAACTCTCCTTGGCTGCTGACCTACTCCCCTCCCACTGAGATGACTGGAGGTATAAGTCAGTTTTGTGTGCATCTTCCATTATGTCATCCTTAAGCATTTGTATACCACCCTGTTTCTGCTGCACAGGGAACTGTTGTGATGTGTCTAGACTTGCATAGTCTTATTGAACATTACAAAGACGTTTGTAGAAAGACTCAATATTTGAGTGTATCTCTACTCTTTAACATGACAGTTTGCGCAAAGCATTAGTGGTTGTCATCTATATATGGCTGGTATTTACAACCATTGTACTGCTGCCTGTCGTCCTTGTCTCAGGTTTCTCTGATGGTCCCTCTGTAGGGGGAAAAGGATATGACACTGAATACCTGGACTGCACCGCTGACTATGACTCTGTACCCTCAGATGACATTGTCAATGACATCGACCATGCTGATCTTGGCTATTTAGTGTTTGACTCACAATGTGGCCCTGCAGTGGATGGTGACCTATCAAAGGAACAACCAATGTCTGAGGAGAGCCTGCGAGAGTCTTTGAAGAAACAGCTTGAGTTCTACTTTTCTCGGTAAGCAGTGTAGGAAGTAGGAGATAGCTTATTAGCTATTTCTAACAGTTTCACTTAACCAAACAACAACTAAGACTTTTTTCACTGGCATTAGCACTAAATGATCTTATTTACACTGGAATTATACTTTGAATTTCTGTGCTTACATTGAAAAAGACAATGTTGATTGTTAAGTATTCTATTTTTATGTTGCATCACCAAAGAGAAACTGTATTTGGCACATCCCTCGATGTATACAAAGCTCTGTTTCCACCAGGCGGTTCAGTTCGATTCGTCTCGGCATGGCATGCATTTTACAACGTTTACACTGACTAATCCTGGGACAGAACCCCAAATAACCAATATGTGCTGTCCAACTTCTTGGGATCCTTCCGTAGGGGTGCCAGACTAAACTGATCCAATCCTGGAAGGTGGAGCTACAGCACTACAGTCCGTTGATTGATCGAAAGAATCGACACTTACCGTGCGACAGGGGCATTTTTTTTCTCGGCGGCACACAGCCTTCTGTAAAACAGGCTTGAATGTGCTTTGTAACAAAGAGCCACATGTGAATCACAAAGAAAGTGAATTGCTGGATGTTTCCCATTGTGTTGCTCTTTGTTTACTGTGTCACGTTTTTCTTCTTCGTTGGATTTTTTGTCAGGGTACACTGTGTTGTGCTGATTTGGCATCGCGCTATTATTTAACTGGTTTTGGCTATCGACATCTGGCTTACACGCTGCCTACAATGTGGGGAATGGCTGTGGAAATGCAAATAGGGCCAACCCATACCAAACCATACTGATCTAAACCAGACTGCTTGGTGGAAACAGGGCTTAAGTAACCCACTCCTTCATGTTGATGATGTTAAACCCAATGCTAGGTGTATAAATAATTTTATTCTAATGCAGTGTTTTGGTGTTTGCAGAGAAAACTTAACAAAGGACCTGTACCTGATATCTCAGATGGACAGCGATCAGTTTGTTCCCATCTGGACTATTGCATGTATGGAAGACATCAAAGCCCTTACTACTGACATGGATCTCATACTTGACGTACTGCGAGGTATTTGTGCTTCTGTGCTACCCATGCTTGTGAGAATATTTTACAATGACTGTCACTCAAGTTTATGAACAAAGTACATTACACATTTGTTTGTTATAAATACAGCCTGGTGTCAAAAACTTAGATGATACAAGCACCGAATACTCGAGAAATTAGCAAGTATTATGTTGCTTCTATGTTGTAAAAACACACAATTTTAACATGCTTTGTTACAGCCTCACCAGTGGTGCAAGTTGATGAAACTGGTGAGAAGGTTCGGCCAAACCACAGTCGCTCCATCATTATTCTGAGGGAGGTGCCAGAGACCACACCAGTTGAGGTAAGGCAGGCAGGCAATTGTGCTCGAGTACAGCATGGTTTGTATGGCCAGTGTGACTGCGTCCTAAATCGAATATTGTAAGGGCCACATACTGCAACATGCTTAGGCTGTCTAACTCAGTGATCAGACAGAGGTGTGAATATTTCGTACATTTCAGACAGTATTGTTCAGTCAGTTAAAACTCTGTGGCTTTTTCATTGACACCCTATTGCCTCAGAGCCTGCAGTGTGGCCTGAGGGTCGATGTTGTTTGAGCTCAGTGTTTGACACAAATGTTTTATAAGTATTTTGCATTTCTTTCACAGGAAGTGGAGGCTCTTTTTAAGAGTGACAATTGTCCTAAAGCATTAAGTGCTGAGTTTGCGCACAACAGCAGCTGGTACATAACATTTCAATCTGATATGGATGCACTACAGGTATGTTTCCGAACAAACACATGGTCTAATTTCTAATCACCTATTTGGGAAATGTTATTCCCTGCGATGTATTGTTAATTTGCCCTTTTCTATGAAAAATGTACATCATAATTACTCATCTGAGCTGGCGGTCATTTGCTTTCAATCCTCTCTTATAAAGTGTTCTGTTGATTGTTTTCCCTTCCCTTTAGTGTTGATTGGGGGGGGGGGGTAGCTTTAGTTTTCAGATTCATAATGGAACTACAGTTTTCTTCACAGCCCTCTTTGTTTGTTCTTCCTTTTCTGTCCTCAGGCTTACAGATACTTAAGAGAAGAAGTGAAAGTGTTTCAGGGACAGCCAATCATGGTGAGTTTTTTTTCCTTGTGTCTGCATGAGCAGCCATTGGCTTTGTTTTTCAGCATTGTCCAGAATGTATAACTTGAGCTGGATTGCTGATTGATATGGGATCCACATTAATTTATAAAGTGTTATGGAACCCAACAAGCCTGGGGTTATTCAAGGATAGTTATGTTGTCAGCCATCATGCTCCTGTCTCTTGGCTAGGCTGTTTAGCTAAGTTGTAGCCTTAGGCGTGACTTCTGGGATTTATGTGTACAGAGACTTGAAAACAAGGTGTTTGTGAGAACTCATGTCTCTGGATAGTATTGTGGTATTGGATTGAGCTTCTTGTCGCCATGTGACATTTAACTTGGGTTTCAGATCCCCTTCCACTTGGACTTTGACCTGACTTAGTGTGTCTTTTTAATTTTATGATTAAAAACAAGGCACTGCTGAATTAGCCAGATCTTGCCCCCAGTGATGATCAGTATCGCGCTTGGAAGGACCCATTGGCACTGTGGCTGGCTGGGAGGAATTACTCAATTGTATCTTTGTGTAAATCTTTTGTATCTCTGTCTCTCCTCTCTCCCTCTACTCATCCTTCATAATTCCTCCCTCTCTATTCCCCACACCTCTTCCTCCAACTCCTTTCCCCTGGTCAGTACAGTGTTTAATGGCCTAATGACCGTGAGATTATGAGATCTGAGGGGACTAAAAGATGTTATACCTCTGGAGTGCCATATGCCTTAGATACAATGGAGGTTTTTTCAGTTACCACCCAAGAAATGTATCCTTCTGTCTTCCTTTTTCCTTCCCTCCAGGCCCGTATAAAAGCCATCAACACATTTTTCGGCAAGAACAGCTTTCGCAGCCTGGACTCGTCTGTTTACAGCCAACAAGCCCAACCTCAAAGTCAGTACAGCTCCCCGGTATACATGCAGCAGGTGTACAGCCCTCAGCAGCAGTACCCTGTTTACCCTGTGGTATCCCCCTCCTGGAACCCATCCGTCATGCCTTATTTTGAAACACCACTGGTGAGAACCTGAATCTATTGTGAAAGATGTCTACTTTTGAAATTTACTTTTTACCTTCATTTGGGGTTAAACGCTTTTGCTATGATCCAAATGAAACTTTTTCATGTGGACATTACAGTGCCCTCTGAAATTTAAGAGATTTTGATACTTATGAAGTACACTGACATAACATTAGAGAGATCTTTAAGTGGGACACAATTTGATTTTCATGTTTCACTGTTGTAATCATATCCAGGCACCTTTCCCACACAGTGGATTCATGAATGGTTTCAGCAGTGAGGGTAACTTCAAAGCAAACTTGAGTTCTGTCAACAACCAAAGACCCCTAAGCAGAAACAGGTAGGAAAACTCATCATACAGTGTTTAAAAGTTGATCAATCTGTTTAATTTCTCTCACATGAGCATTTACTACAATATCCTAATTGATTGAAATGTACCTTCATATTTCAGTTTTTTTGTAAATGTTGGTTCAAATAAGGCATTGATGGGCTGCTCTAGACAACCAACTGGGAAACTTGGCCATCTGAATGTTTACCTTCTGCTTTTTTTAATGATAAATGGTTTTTGCCCATTCTAAGATAAGTGACATTGTGTTTTTTTGATAAATGTAACATTCATTTGTATAACAAATGTGTCCTATTATCTCCAGAAACCATGTCAAAGGTCATCCAAGAGCCAGAGATGCAGCCTCTCCTTTGAGTCCTGAATCCTTGGTAGATGGTCTCCCTGGTACCTTGAGCTCAGTGCCCTTTCAGAAGTCAGGGACACTGACTGGTACCACCACAGCACCGGTTCCTCTGCTGTCCCTCTGCACTAAAGACACGTCACTACAAGCCGCCTATCCCAGTGGGTACCTGAACGGAGCTGGGCGGGGCAGGTGAGTGAATGTGGTTCACATGAATGCATATTTAGGCCTTTGGAATGTGTTTTGTATGAATACAACCTGTATAATAATTCCTGCATTTTTTTTCTCTGGACCATTTTGAAATGTAACTTTTAAATTATCACACATCTTTATTACAGGAAAAGTAATCAGAGAGGCATGAGGAGGAAACGAGAGGAGGAACAAAGCATGGTCAGTGATTTTTTTTAAACTCTGTTTTGAAAATCTTGCTTTGTTTGAGAACAAATGAGTTTTTTGTTTTGTTTTTCTAAAGAAATGTTGGTATTTTTTTTGCTTTGACATCACACAATGTTCATTTACCATAATCTTGAATTTTACTACATATAAACTACAGAAGCCTGTTCCATTGATGGAGGTTCCTTCCCCGCCAAAATTTGACCTGGAAGCTTCCAATTTTCCACCTTTACCGGGGTCTGTGGTCAGCCCAAAGGAAGAAAATACAACAGAGATGCGCTTGTCTGATGTTGTGCGTGGCTTAAAAGGGACTAACAAGGTTAGTGCTGTTCTCTTTGATACCTTTGACTGATATGCAGCACTTCTGTAGTGTAAATGCTCCTCATCAATTTAAATCCTTTTGTTTTTTCAGGCAACCAGCCAAGAGGCTCATGAGATGAGACAAACTAACACTGCAGAAGATGTCAAGAAAGTTGATTCAGTGACCCCTGTTGCTAAACCTGCTCTTGTAACATCACACACAGAGGTGGCCCTACCTGAACCAAGGTAAAGTTTTGTTTCTGTTTCTGGATTTTGAGACCAAGAAGTGTATTGCCATGATGTGATTTGACTTTATATTTTTTTACTTTTAGTGGTGCCTGTCCCTCAGTAAAAGAGGAGGAAAAAGCTGAACTTCCTGTTCCAGAGGAGGAAACATCTTCAGACACACAGGGTTCCTCTGTAGCAGCCATCGAACCTAGTTCTCCCACCAGCAGCCATTCAGAAGGAAGTTCTCCATCTCCCCCTTCTCCTACATCAGATCTGGTAAGACCTGCCTACTCATCTGATAAACTCTTTTAATTCTCAATGGCAAAAGCAATTCCAGGGGCAACCAGGGAACCCAATAGGTGAGACAAGATCTCACTGCTTAGCATTCAGGATTCCAATCTGCATAACCAACCATTCACTATACATCATCTGTAACTTGTGATTTATTTTTGATAAATGATTTTCAATTTTTGGTTCTCAAACTAGGGGTCAAGAAAACTCAGCTATGCAGAAGTGTGCCAGAGGCTGGCCAAGGACCCTCCACCAATCCAGGCTCCCTCTCCCTGCCCTCCGGCCTCTACTGCCAGCCAGCCACTCCAAGAGCTCAAGGTCAACATGGTGGAGGAGCATCGGCCTAACTCCAGGCGCACTACAGACAAACCAGAGAAATCCGGACACAGCCGCCCTCCTCGTCAACCATTACGCTCCTTCACTGGGACAAATGGCGAACCAAGAGTTGGGGGCCCAGGGCAGAAGATGTGGGAGCATCAGAGAGGCCTAAATTCTGGAAAGCGGTTCTCACCTCAGCGAGGTGTCAGGCGTGGAAAAGAACAGAACATTCCCCCCAGATCACCAAAATAAAGGAACCTGTCAATCAAAAACGAAGATAGTGTAAATATATGTGAATAGAAAGATGAATATAATTCTTTGATAGATTCTATGACTTGTTCGCTTAAAAATGTTTTGGACCTTAAATTATTTGGAAACACAGCAAATACATTCTTCAAGGAACTTTATGTAGTCTGTTGAGATGCAGATTAACTGGGAGTTAAAACATTCTTAATGTTAGGTAATTTGATCACAGCATCATCAAGAGACACCTCCATTAATGGTCATGCGCTGAAGTGTGTGTGTGTGTGTGTGTGTATGTATGTATGTATGTATGTATGTATGTATGTATGTATGTATGTATGTGCGCACGTGCGCACGCATGAAAGTGTGAATGGGAGAAATGGGGATCTCACTACTTTAACAATAAGGAAGTGAATCATTGCCATTGATATCGCAATGTCTATAAGGCACATTTAATGTCTTAGTGAATAGTTGATGTAGGTGTGCATTCTCTTGGGCTTGTTTTTTTTTTTTTTAGTAATGAAATCAAGAAGGCATGAATATAAAAGGGTATACATGTTGAATCCATGGCATTAGTATAGAAACTCTGATGTGTCTGATTAATTATAAGGCTTTTACTTTTGTGAATTGAAAGTAGTGTTTGAAAATTCATTTACCTGGAATCTTTAACAGATGATGCAGGTTGAAACTGTTTTAATTGTCTGCATAGTATTGCAACATATACAGGTTTTGATGGTTCAATATTTCAGCAGCAGTTGACTTTTTAACGTGGGTATTGGCTCAGTACTGCTGACTCTTACATAACCCCTTTAGTATTCTTAAAGTACCTGTATTTACTGTATTGTTAAAGCTGGATCGCATGAGTTTGTTGACTTGTGTACAACTTGGTGTACATTGCAAAAGTGGTAGGCAATGAATTACTCTGAGGAAAGATTCAGCCAACTGATGCTGTTGCTAAGGGTTAATAGAGCAAGGTCAGCAGCTAATTGGCTTGAATCAGATATCAGTGATGTATGTACCTGGGTATCAAAGCGCAAAATGAAGGGGTTATTTAACAAGCGTTGGCTTCAGTTTTTGACTTTGTAAAACAATCTTCCCCTGATAGGAAGGTAACATATAGTGAAAAATGTTAGAGGATCACCCTGAAATGGTTAGGATCTAGGACGGGGATCATTCTCTGTTTCCATTTTCTGTGGCGTTTTGAAAGTTTAGTAGTAGATTTTGCAGAATATTGTCTCTTGGTTCTGACTAAAGTCTGTACTGGATTACTTTGTAAAATGAGATTAGCAACCTGCATGGTGGTATGTATGTGATGGTTGGCCAGTGTTGAATTTAATAAGCTGATGTAGATTATTTGTACTTTCTTTTTTGTTCAATAAGTAAGGCTTCAAATGTACTCCTTTTTTTGCATAAAACCACCCAAACTTTGTTTAGTATGTGACTATACTATATATGTGTAGAAGTTTAGACTTTTGGCTATTGTGTTTATACGTGAGTTCACTTAAGGGAGGTTGTTTTTCTTTTTGTGATAGACTACATTTTCCATCATGATGTGTCTCTTTTAAGGTGATGAAAACTTTGTATATTTTTTTTATTGTTTGTCCTGATTATAGAACAGTCTCAAATTTTCAACAACTGGTTTCAATGCCAATCAATACAACCACTCTTGGTTCTGTAATAAGCAGGAAAGGCATGCGTATGGAGTGACGCAAGCTAAAATGCTCTATCGTTTGGTTTCAAGGCTAATGATCATAAACTGCAGTGAAAAACAGAAACTTGTGCTTTTATGTGCTTTCACTTAATATGAATTTTCTTGTTCTGCTAAACAAAGTGGGATGTTAAGGCTCATGTGTTGAAGATTTATTTCATTTTGAAATACATTGTTTCTTGTAATATGTAGTATAGTTGTTTCCCAGATGTGTCTGTGTATTTGTAATGTTTTATGTGTGTGAGAGAAAGAATAGTCACTTACCAGAATTATTGTCTGAAACCAAACTTGCAGTGCCTTAACAATATATCTGTTTAGTGTAAGAAGTTGAGGAGTTTTGAGTGCAGAAGTTGTCACACTAAACAACGGTAGCTAGTTGGTTGACTTGACACACAAGACACAATCCTGTCCACTGTAATGTTCATTTCATATTTGGAGCAGATGCAGCGCTCTGACTGCTGTAGAAGGGACTCAAGATGTGTGTGCATGCCTGTATGTTCATGTTGTGTGAAATGGCTTATTTTGTTGGCTTGTCAATGCAGTTTGTCTAGTATCAAAAACATGCTCACAAAAAAAAATGAAATTTGCAAATTGCAGCAAAGTAAACTCTGGTTATCTAGTGAATATTTTGTTGCAGAGTAAGATGTATTGAATAAAGATTTATTTTTAAGTATTCCTGTGTTTTACTTTTTTCAATATCATCTATACAAAAATTGCTTTTCATGTGATAGAACTGCCAAAAATAGTCATCAGCACTCTTACAGATGTTAACTGTTTCTAATCATGCTGTTTGTTGTATTTATCACAACTGACAGGACAGTGGAACAGGGACAGACATGCGCAGTTCAAATGATTTGCCACAGGGCATTAAGAAGGATTTGTTAACAGATTTTTACATGTCATTTGCCAAGTATCCATCCGGAAATAACCTTAAACATTATGTAACTGTTGTGGTGACAAAGGGCGTGGAATGCTTGGTTTATATGTTCACAACCGAAACACATGACAAAATTGATGACTCGAATTTAAGATTAAGTAGAGGTGTGGCATGAATTAAAACATCCAAGGATATGGAAATGTTTTATTTCACGTTGGCTTTTGCTCCACCTCCCCCTACATTAATACTTTTACGTAACACTCTGTTCCAAGCTCCAGCTCTCGCGTTGTTTTGCTAATGGAAGTGTCAAGAGTGTCAACAACAGACAAGCAAGCAGCAGCAGTAGCAGAGCAGCACTGTCCGGAGCAGGGAGGGGGGAGTCAAGAGGCTGTTTAAACGTCGGGTAAGTAAAGTCAGGCTTCAGATTACATAACCCTTGATGCGATATCATATCAAATGTGCTTAGTTATGTTCACGAGGTGTCTTACATTCCCATGCGACGTGTTTCCGGGCTTGAGTAAATAACCAAAGCTTTCTGTAGCATTAGCATGCTAACGATCAGCTATTTACTTGGCGGATCCTTCACTGTGCTCACAGAAGCGTTAGCTTAGCCAGCCGTGTTATGACTGCTGGCTGCTCAAACATCTTCGCCTCGCTGGACATATCAGGCTGCTTTCAGTCTAAAATTAGTTTTCATAATGGTAGCCTTCGAGTGCGTTGTAATGACACAGCTGTCACGTTTTCCTGTAACACACAATTATAGTATGCTTTGCGCTAAAGTTTTGCTAGTATCAGGCCCACCTGTCTTTATATCAAAGCTAGCCTGGTCATTTTTCCTCTTGGTTAACCTGCCCACCATTCGTAATTTGAACCATCTAGCTAGCCTCATAACCGAAACGACCTCAACCACGATAGCCAGCTATCGCCTGTGACCTACCGACACTATGGGGTAGGCTGCCTGGTAGCGTTAGTTTGCCGTGGCCCTGCTGCTTCATCATCTCTGGGTTTAACCTAGTTACAAAATATTCCTAAACTAGCTAACAGTCCCTGATCTGTCTACCTACCAACTACATTTTATTGGGTATGTGACCATGTTTTCTGCCGTCTTTGTGAGAGGCGTGGGCATGCCAGTGCGCGCTAAACGAGCTGTATTTCTCAACAGGTGCACGGCATTCATAGAGACACAGTTATGCTTCAGGTTGATGCATTTCTAAGTTGGATCAAAAGTTAACGCAACTCAGTGACATATCGTATCATTTGACTACTTTTTGAGCTAGTATCGTTGCTCTTTTTAAAAATTGGCAGTGCTTTGAGCAATTGTAGATCAATATATAGTTATACAATTAGCATTTGACTGTAACTAATAGCATACTCTCCTTGTAATTTTAGCACTAGCTATTTCATTGTAGCTTATTGAATAAATGAACAACAGTAAGGATTTTTTTTTGTTCTTTACTCTCTTTTGCAGCATACTTGTCTGAAATGGGGGATGATCGACCTTTTGTATGCACTGCCCCTGGATGTGGGCAGGTACCTTTCTTAACCTGACATTTCATATCCTTGGATCACTCTCCATCACTCATCATGTGGAGCTCTGTACTTTAGCTTGTACATAAATAACCACTGTTCCTCTTTTCCTGAGGATTACATATGCTTTTTGTAAATACTTAACATTGAAATGGTGGATAATATTTAAGCGTCAGTAAGCTTTAGTTTATTGAGCTACATTAGATATGTAGCATTTGTACCAAGAGGCAGATATTGCAACACATCACACAAGTTAAAGTTCAGTGTATTTTATAAACTTTTTTCAAAATGAGAGAACACACGTTGACTCCACAGTGAATCTTATATACTGTAATGCTTTCTGCAATAACTTTACCGTGTATTTATTTTTTAGAGATTTACAAATGAAGACCACCTGTCGGTTCACAAACACAAGCATGAAATGACATTAAAATTTGGCCCTGCCAGGACAGACTCTGTTATTATTGCAGGTAATACTATTTTATACATGTTAGTATTTGTGTTAATAACATATTTCAGACCTGGTTACAGGATGCTGCTTGGCTAACTCTTAAACCATCTTTTTCATCTCTTGCAGATCAGACCCCAACACCTACACGTTTCCTTAAGAACTGTGAGGAGGTTGGTCTATTCAATGAGCTGGCGACCTCCTTTGAACAAGAGTTCAGCAAAGCACATGAAGACGAGCAGAGAACAAAGCACTCAGTGAGTAATGGGACAAATGTATATGAAAATGAAGGAGACACAATTGCTTTATGATGCCAAATAAAACTGCAATCTTTTAGTACTTCGGATGCCGCCATTGTCACCATATCTTCTTTGATCCAAGGCTGCACCTTTACAGACACCATCTGAAGTCAAAGTTGAGGATGAAGGTCCTTTAAGAGTTGACTCTTCCTCTCCTGGAAGTCCGGATTCCTCTTCCAGCATGTCAGATGACAGTGAAGACTCCAGGGTGAGAGGCAAGGTACAGACCACAAAAAGTTCTCTGTGGTCAGCAATGTCTTCGTAGATTTATTCTCGCTCAAAACTCGCACGTTTTCAACATTAGGAACTGGCTGTCCATCATGCAGATTAATACACTCTCTGTTAGAAACATGTTTAACACTGATCTGTGAACAGGAGGTCCCTGCAAAGCCTGTGGTCATCTCTGCCCCTACTCCAACCATTGTGCGTCCAGGTTCACTTCCCCTTCACCTGAGCAATGACCAACTACACCCAACTCTGCCGTCTCCAACATCTGTCATTACACAAGCTCCACCCTCCAACAGACAGCTTGGGTAAACTACTGTGTGTTTGTGTTGTTTGCATGTTTGTTACCCCAGGGAAGTTGTTGACTAAATGTACTAAAAAACTGCTTCGGGGAATCACATCAGCCAATCAACAATTACTTTGGCTTTTTGAATAATAAAATGGTGGGAAATCAATGGATAGGCTCAGTCCTCTCGTGACAATATTGAATTCATGACACCTTACTAATTTTAGTGCCTGCTGTTTGACCTACAAAGAAATTAGTTGTTACAAAGATGCAGGTGCTACTTTAGTTTTAGCTCTTTCTGCTGTACATCTAGTTGATAAAAATAAATTGTTAGCCTCTTGATTCTGAATTTTCTCTTATTTGCTTACTTCAGTGCATCATCCTTGTAAATTCCATATTTCATCCCTTAAGGAATAATACCTCACCCAATTGTGCAATTTTGTGTAGTTTTTTGTCAAGATCTGCAAGGAAAAATACAAATAGCGAAAGGGAACGTCTTTTGATCACTCTGAACACTTTGCCAACCTGGCTCTCTTCCTGTATTTTGTCAGCAAGTGCAGAACGTGTGAGTAGCCATTTATGAGTATGTGATTTTTTCCAACAGTTCACCAACAGGCTCATATCCGCTGGTGAGGCACCTTCCCAATGGGCAGACAGTGCCTCTCCTGCCAAGTCCTGTGCAAATGACCTCAGTCATATCTGTGAGTAATTGGTGCAACTCTGGTGGAAAACTAGAAAAAAAAAGTTAACTGTTTAAATTAACCATGTCCTGTCTTTTACTCCATCCCTGGGAATTTTGATTGGATGTGAAGCTTGCAAGGCCAGTAAACTCAGTGCCTAACATCCCTGGGATTCCAGGACCTCCAGTGGGCGGGGCTAGTAGTGGGTCTTCCTCCCCATCTGGGTATAATCTGCACTCTGAGACCAAGATGGTGAGATAATCAACCATGATGGCATATTTTTTCTAAAGGCTTCAAATTATAGAAACAGCTTTAGCACTGCAAAATTGTCCAATTACATATAATCAAATCTGTTTGTTTCAATCACTAATTTTTGAGCTTCACATTAAATAATCTTCATTGAGTTTATTATGTTTCTCTCTGTAGCGACTGAAAGCAGCTCTGACTCATCAGGGCCCTGGAGCTCAGGATGGGGCTGGTGGGGGGGCAGGATCTATTCCTGCAGTCCCCCAGCGGCAGGAACAAAGCCAGCAGCCCTCTCAAAACTCTGATGCACCATCACCTGCACAACCTCAGGTAATGCACCCAAATGTTCGTACAACTCTGAACAAGACTTGCCCTTACAGTGACCACCAGTGTACAGGAAACCTGTGAGAGATTTGATTCTATATGCTGACTTGAGTTCCTTAACTACATGTCTTTAACCTTTGGTTACCTTCCAAACAAGAACATGTAAAACCTTTTTTGTGTATGTAAAGCGCCTTGGGTTTTTTTGAAAGGTGCTATATGAATTCAAGTTATTATTATAACCTTAGTTTATTTTAACTCTGACTTTCTGGTGTTTGAATTTTTTAAAGTATATTGATTTTTGATGGAAGGTTATACTGGGTCAAGATTGTCTGTGGTTGTATTTTTTCATTTATGTTTTTATACATTTTCATAAACTAGTTGTGCAAATATAAAACATATTTTACAGGTGTGATTTTAAAGATTTCACAATCAAAATGAATATAAAAAGAGCATTGGCTGGTTTTAAAACTACCAAAGCCCACACAGAAGGAGAGTTCAAACAGATTGTAAACATGACAATCCTCTGAACACATCCACACAAGAATTTCCCACAAGGGTGTTTTTGGTGATGATTTCATGGGCACAAGGAAGTTGCGTGATCAAACTTGATTACAGATGACAAACATAGATGGAAGTCAATTGAGCTTGTAAGCTGTCTTGGCATGTGCTCCTTTTGCAGCAAAAATGAAACTAAGAAAAAGATTTTGGGTGGAATGCTGGCTCTGAAGACTCGGTATTCTAGTTTAATAGAATATTCCACTTTTCTTGGGGAATAGTTGTGTTCATGTTCCCTGACATGCTTATGAGCTGTAGAAGTCTGCAGCATCCAGAGTTGGTGATGGTTTTTAGACTGCTCCTCTTATCGGTTATTGCAGGCGTTCTGTCAGATCTGGGTTGTAAACATGTTTACAATACAATGAGTATAAGCAGAAGTTTTTGTCACTATGTGGGCTCTTTCAGTTGCATAGAATAGGCTTGGCTGCCACAATACAGAATGTTATGTATGTCCAGTTCTAGGAGAGGCAGTTTGGCCTGGCTTTAATTTTGTCTTAATATCACTTTGCATCTGCTGAAATTAAACCTTTATATTAACTTGTGATTCTTGGTGGGACTTTGTTTTAAGATATTTTCAAACAAAAGGATTAAAAATCTCATGCAGCCTCAAACATTGGTGAATGAAATTGAATAAATTTCCAATCTCTACGTGGTAATAACATATGTCTTTATCTGCTCCTAGCTTCAAAATCATATCATATAAACAATCGAGGTAATGCAGTCTTGTATTTTGTACCAGATTTTGCAATGATGTTGTCTTTCTAAGCAGGAAAGAGAAATATTATTTGTCTTGATGACAAGTTGTTTTTTTGATTAATCATTTTCAAAGCCCTGTTCAAAACACTCTCTCCATTTCTCATCCACCAGGTTTCCCCAGCTCAGCCTACAGGAGGCCGGCGACGGCGGGCCACAGAGATGGACCCTGATGAGCGCAGGCAGCGTTTTCTGGAGAGGAATCGTGCAGCTGCCTCTCGCTGCAGGCAGAAACGAAAGCTGTGGGTTAACTCTTTGGAGAAGAAGGCTGATGATCTCGCCAACATGAATGTCTCCCTAACGGTGAGTCGTCTGTGTTCCTGTCACACTATGGTTGAGTTATAGAAGGAGGATGACTAGGAATAACCTTTGTTCTTTTTTTAAATTTTATTTTATCATTGTCCTCCGTTAGAATGAAGTCACTCTGCTGAGGAATGAGGTGGCACAGCTGAAGCAGCTTCTCTTGGCTCACAAAGACTGTCCTGTGACTTTGATGCAGAAGAAAGCAGCTTTCTTAGGTAGTCATTTGAGCTCATGACCTGAGCCTTCATGTATTGTACCAGTTCTGTCAGGATCCATCCATCACCCCCTCCATCTAATGCATTCTTCTTACTCGCTCACCTCTCTTAAGGGTGAATGTTTCTTACTCTGTCTCAAGCTGCAGGAGGAGAGGAAACCTCCAGGGACACTCCCACTGAACCCATAGGCTCCCCAGCTGCAGTTATCCAGCACGGGCCATCACCCCCAGCCTCTGCCTCCAGTCCAGGGCCCACCATCAACGGCATGAGCGTCCGGGCTGCAGAGGCGGTGGCTATGTCAGTCTTAGCCGGCATGGGATCCGGCCAGCCAGGAGGGATTGTCATGACAACACAGTCACAGTCAACTTCAAGATGATGTGCTGATGCAGGTGGAAAGTAAGGACTGAAGTGGCCGGACTGGTGCAAAATGATTGAGCAGAGGGTCCCTCCCTCAACCCCCACCCCTGATTAAGATTCCCCCCTCCCCTCACAGCCAGTGATAATCACACACAGACACTGCACAGTGCCTCCGTCAACCCCTCTGTCCCACCAGGCCCCCTGCCAGAGATCTCTGTCACGCTGTATGTACATATGAATATCACGGTGGACAACAACTCTGCAGGCTTTGGAGTCCGTTCTAGTTCAGTAGTGACCATTGGAAAATGTTTTCAGTAGGTATGAAACGTATGGATGAAAACTCTTTGTCAGATATATGCGTTGATTTTCATTTCACTTTAAAATGCAGCTTTAGTCCAACTCTGTCCCAAACGCTGGCTGTGATGAGGTTTGTTGCTTCCAAGGCTGACACTTTTACTTGTATTTTTTAATTGTAAAAAGAGATTTACATGCCTGATCCTGGTTGTTAACATGTTTTGCTGATGTAGTGAAAGTACCGTGACAGATTGGTTGCCGCTCTGCAGTCAAAGGCATCCTGAAAAATGGTTCTAATGTTGTTTTTGTTTTCTTTATACTCCTTTAGTTTTCCATCACTGTTTTTCCCTTTTGAGTTAACTCAGCTTAACTACACATAACAGTTTGGCTAGCGGAGTGTTAAACAACCAAATTGTAGATATGTGCACAGTTTACCCTGTGAGTGTGTGCCTGACTTTTTTTTACCATCCTTTTTTAAGCCATTTGGAGTGGATGTCATTATACTATTCCTATATGTATTAAACCCTGTTGACTGCATGGATTACTCAAGGCTGAAGTATACCACTGTGTGTTTGTGCTCAACATACTATCACTGTTTATTAATCTGCTTTTCTCCTAATTTATAACATGAAATTATAGATGCAAAAGCTGTCCTTGTCCTGTAAGGAGTTTATCCTCTGTCCTAATGTAACACACTTGAACTGGTTAGCTTTAGAAGGCCTTTAAATGATAATCAAACATAATACACCTGAGATCCTTCACCCTGGCATTTCAGTTAAGGAAAGAGTAGTGCAATATATTTTTCTATTAAATATCAATGTTCTTGCTTTTAGCTGATGAGGGCTGAGAGGGCTTCGGTCTGTTTCAGTTGAATGATAACGTTATGAGGAGACCAGAGAAATGTGAAGAAAATAAATGACAGGTTAGTGAATTGTGCACATTTGTATGAAGATACAGATGTCCTTGTTAGTTGCTTTCCAACATTTGAAAAGCAGTTGTATTCACGCAGCAGGCTTGTGTAAGGTGCTTCTTTTAAAATTTAAGTTCTAAACTGCAAATGCTTTTATACCACATTGTACTTCCAAGACTATCATCTTGTTTCCCCCCCCTTTTTTTTTTTTTTTTACTTTTTATAACAGCATTGTTAAGTTGTCTTTTTTTCTGTGTGCATGTTAGATTTTGTTCTCTATTTGACAATATGTTCCCTTTATTTTGTTTATGAGAAAAGATATCTTTATTTTTGGAGGAGATTGAACCACGTGGAAAAAAATGTATCAAAGATCACTGTATGGTGTGTTTGTCAAAAACTCAGGCCTCAAGATGGGAAAAAAATACAATATTGTGTATAGTCTCAACTAATGGATAAGTTGTGTCTCGGGCAAATAATAAAAATAAATTAATGTAAAAGAACAGTTTCTTATTAACACTTGCTTCTTGCATTGTACCATTTCAATACAGTTTTATTATATATATATATATATATATATATATATATATATATATATATATATATATATATATATATATATATATATATATATAGATATAGATATAGATATAGATATAGATAGATAGATAGATAGAAAGAAAGAAATGCCTAGCAGGAAAAATTTACCAACTCTAGAACTTTAGTTCCTCTTGGTTTGATGGTGTAGCATCATAAAGTACTTTGTTTTGGTTCTGTCCCAACAGCTCCACTATTTTAGAGTTTTCTATCCACATAACTCTAAAGTACAAATTAATAAGTTAAAAATAAGAATGAATTAAAAATTAAAAAAAATCAGAGGCCAGAAAAAGCTTAATATACTATTCTATGGAAGGCCATATTTTGGTCATAGTACTGAGCTTCTATTCCATAGTAATGACTTAGCGTCTTATTATCATGATTTACCTTAAAAAAAAAAAACCCTTTTCCTCTATTTTTTTTTTTCATTTTCGGAAATGGGCCTCCATACTTTATGTTAGTGTGGAGTTTTGTTATAAATAATGTTTTTGAAAGTGTCAGTCACAGTTTACCTGTCATACACAATCTTCACCTCTATACCCATCTGTGTAGTTAGGTATGCTTATCAATTAGTGCTTTTGAAGACATTTTTAGGAGGGTCTTTTTCCAAGTCAACGGCAGGCCTAACCCTTTCGCTTTTGAAAAAAAAAAGACTTGGCTAGTTACTTGTTCATACGTGGGATAGAGTGGGAAGTTCCGCCTCATGTGGCAGGTGAGCTGGATGTGTGGGAATGCTCCTTCTGTTCCTTATTGTTGAAGAAAAGGAACAGCAGAGGGAGCAGAGAGTCCACTTCATCTCACCATCCTGTCACAGCAATTACCATCAGCCCGGGTCACGTGACTGATAGACTCCTCTGGCGAGTTGTTCCCATCTCCAGCAGTCATGGCGGTGTCAGGGACTCGCGGAGATGGAGTAAACAGTACCACTTTCACCACATCTTTATCTTGATTTTTTCCATCATTGTTTTTATCTTAGCTTCATGGTGGACTGTACCTGCTGCCGTCCGAGATATCACAAACATCCCGCTGGCTGCTGCCGCTGCTGCTGCTGTGCTTCCAACGATGGCCGACCGCGGCGTTGATCTGTCAGCTCTGCCTAAAGAGGTCAGGGACCAGCTGGCGGAGTTGGATCTGGAACTGTCTGAAGGTAATGCATTTACTACAGGGGATGAAATAGTTTAAGCTCCAAATAATGCAAACGTCAAGTGTGGCTCTTGGGAGTGTTTATTTGAGATCAGACACAAACTGCTCCGTACTCTCTCAGCTGGTTGAGACTGAAAGCTGCTGCAGTGGATCCGGGCACGACTACAACTAACGATAAAAACACACTGACCTCCTTTTCTTCAGCAGGATACTCAATCGAGTATCCTGGGTTTCTGTAGTGTACATCAGTAGTGATCAGTTTTATGGACTGCTTTCTGAACGTGTGTATTTGATTCAGTCCAGCATGTTTTCTGGGAATTTTCTTGTTAAAATCCTCATAATATCCCCCCATACACGTCAGTCATTGCTCATCATCTCGGCTACACAAGCAAATAGACTCCTGTCGAAGAAAATGGGTCAAGTTTGTCATCCTGAAGGCCCATGTGTGTGTGTGGAGTAGGTGTGTGTGCTGCAGCCCATTGGACCCTATGTGATGCTGAGGCCACAGCGCCCAGCTGTGCTGAGCCTGAACCTAGAAAATGCATCAGATGAATGAGGGGTTATTTGTTTTATAATGACTGTGAAGAATAAGAATATGGTGCTGGATGTTATGCAAGTCTCCTCACACTGTGAATCACAGTGCAGCCGCCTGATTGGTGCCGAGCAGTTCCCAGGTGCCCGGGGGTGGATGAGTAATGTTGTGTTTTTCACATGGCAAGCAAAGCAAAGGGGATGTAAGGGCCACTAATGATGCCTCAGTGCCTCTTGCACTGAATGAACTTACAGATATCTGGAATTGTCATGTCAATTTTTTGTTAGGTGAAACTTTGAAACACAGGTGGAAGCAGGGAGGGATCACTGCTTTCCACTTGCTTTTCAAACTTTTTGTGTTTGTACCTGCAGTTGTGACAGAAAGACGTCTGACATGACACAAGAGTTTAATGAAATATTAAAGATTTGGATTGTTTAACTCACAGTTAATCATTCAGCACACGCTAATGTCAATTTTTCCTAGTGTATCTGTGGTGTGCTGTGACCTGGGCTTCTGTAGATCTTAGTGTGTGCTCTGGTTTAATAATAGATACCAATTAACTCTGTGTTAATGAGGCTGGGTAACAGAGGAGGGGGTGTTAATTCTCTATGTTCAACTCACATAACATGGGTTTGAAGCAGTGGATGATGGGAAAATGATGGGCAACCATGCATACAACATGTTTTTTAATAAAGTAATTGCGTATGAATTGTGGCCATATTGATTCTGAAACAACTATTTCAGAGTTATAGATTTGTTGTCACCATGTTGTTGATTACTAATAGATTATGTCAGACCTCCAGGTGATGTAAAGACTAGTGTGAGGATTAAGTCATGTAACTTGACTGTCCTGTTGTACTGACAGTTTTCTGTCTTTTGTGCAACATCCTGCACTAATACTTCCAGTCCATTCAGAGTTACCTGTAGCAGTTGAACTCTTTTATAGACTAACAGACTAAAGTGCGAGTTACTAGACAGCTGATACCCCCAGAGTGACTGACCCTCTGCTTAGGACTCAGCCTCAGAGGACAAACTCACCATCACTTGTAACTCAAGATCAGAGCGGACTTGTGCTAATAAAGAGGCTCACAGCCATCCAGATGCTACTCTCCTGTATCCTCATCTTTCAGTGCGATGACATGCATTTGCCGTCTGCTCAACTGCACTCAGCTCTGCACACTGCTTACAGGACCAGGCAGTAGCAGCTGGCCACCCATTGAGCATGAAACGTTCTCATAGATATCTTTTACATGGCAACAATCAGCCCATTGTTGTCCTGATACACAGGATTCTCCTTGCAACAAACTACAAAATGCACCAAGAGCTGAAAATATGCATCAGCAGCTTATTTCAGTCGTGGTTTCCACCCTGTGTGTGTCTGTATATGTGTGTAAGAGAAAGAGAGATACTCCACCCACTTGAACCTACGTGAGTGTAAGGACACAAAGAAAGCCATTGAGGGGATCAAAGAGTGATTGAGCTGGACTGGAATTTAGAGCACTAAACCACAACTGTTTAAGCTGCTCAGGCCAAGAGTGTGTGTGTATCACAGTGTGTGAGGCTCTTGTTTATGGATTGTGTACATGTCAAAGTGACCTGGGATGGAGTGGAGTATAGGTCTGTTTTGAGCAGATGCCATTCAAAGTAAGGGACAAGCATTCGAGACAAGACAAGAGACTCAAACATGTTTTTGAAAGCAGTATCTAAAACTGTCTAGTGTCAGTATCTGTTTAAACCGATGTTTCACTTTTGTGCCTTGACACTATAGACTGTAGAAGACACTGTGACATCACCAGTTTGTTTTTGATGCAGAGTTTTAAAGCAGGTGTTGACTCAGACCAACTTGTTAAGGTTAGGAGGCCTTAACCTCTTAAAAACCCAGCGTCCACATATGTGAACATTACATTTCTGCCTCTTAGACCCATCACACTTAATATTTTTAAACTTTGACCTATCAGCCACATTCAGGCACACTGCCGATGCCATCTTTTGGTGATCTCCTTTTCAGTGAAAAACGCGTTTTTAACCACAGTAACACCAGTAAGAAATAACTAATAGTGAACTCATAACACAAATAACCAAACTCCTTGTACAAAGACCAAGTTTAGTTTCCCAAAAGTAATGTACCCATTTTTTCAGGAAGAATGTTTTCATCTTTCTCAAACTTTACTGAGTCATGTTAGTAGCCCAACACTAAATGTAAGGCTAACGGGAATGTTGACATAGCCCATGAAAAATTTTAGTGTGATGCTGCCAAAGAATAGGTTTGAGAGTGAAAGAAGATTTTCCAGATCTTATTTACAGGATTTGATAGGTCTGCACCAAATTTTGTTGCAATTCAGTCATTTATATGTTTCTGTTCACTTTTTTGTGTTTATGTGGTAAAAAATAACCTTTTTTTATTTAATAAAGTATATATTTTTTAATTGAACATATTTATTCTTTAATATATAACCTTGTAATGCTGTGATCATGTCCAGCATGGAAAATCACCTACAATTTCACTCCCTCACAGTCACAAGGATGTATATAGGAACCTAAACATGTTACCTTTTGATTTCACGTGATTCAGGTCAGTACCTATAAAAGTACCTGATTCAGTATCCATCCCTGGCTGTCGTGACTAAAACTGAGTGTGAGTAACGTTACTGTGCCACAGTTTGAAATGTTAACTCTAAGGATGATTAGTCTTACGGTCAGTGATACATTTAATCTGGAAGTTACAGTGGCACCTGTGTATTTGTCACACAGTAGAAACAAAAACTTCACACAGACTTCACAACTTCAGTCACAATCACAATTTATCATTAACTCATTCTTGTGTTGTCGATTGACGCGTGGATTTGTTAGTGACCGGTGTTCATCCTGCCACCTGTCTGTGATGTAGCAGAGATGCACGTTTCCATCTCAGCAGCCCACTCCACACTGAGAGAGACAGGGAGAGAGAAAGGGAAAGAGAGAGAGAGAGAGAGAGAGAGAGAGATTATGTCCCTGCCTTTGACTCTCAATCTAGGTCACAGAGCATCAGGGGGCAACACGCCTGGCTCATTTAGCCTGTGAGTCACACAGGGCCAGAACCGCTGCTGGGGATCTCTTGCTCTCGCCCACCACTACACCACCTATGCCACATTCTGACCTTGCTGTAAATTTAATTCAGATTTCTCTCAAAAATAAATAAGATGCTTGGAAAGTTTTGTCAAAACCAACAGGGCATTTCATGTTTAGCTTCTAAGACTTCTGTTCCTGACAATGTTTCTTGACAGATAAAGTCATACACTGTATAACACAACAGAGAGGCATATTATTTTTTCATGCAAACACAAAAATTAGTTAATGGTGCCATTATTTGGGCATACTTTTGACAGCTGGGATGTGTATGAGAGCTCTAGAGCTTTAACACTTTTTGATTGAGTAATTGACAAAAGAATCATTGATTACTTATCTGATAAACTACAGCTAAAATTGACAGCATTTAAAATCTGAAGTTAACCCATATAAGAAAAAAAGTGAGTTTCAGCTTTTCATTTTTAAGGATTTAAGCCATCCATCCATTTTCATCCGCTTATCTTTGATCAGGTCACAGGAGGACCAGTCTGAGCAAGCTGACGCAGACATCCCCCTTCCTAGCAAGGTTTTTCACCTGGGGAATCCCGAGGCATTGCCAGGCCAGGGTTAGATGTAATCCCTTGTACTTGTTCATTTAGGGCAAAGATATGAAGCCATAGATTTCAAATCGTACACTTAAACAACAACAATATAAAGAGTTGGTGAATTTAGGAACATAATCATCAAAGTAAATGCAGTGAGAAAGTGACATTTTGACAATATTGCTTCATACATGCAAAGTCATGCTAATAAAGTATTCTGAATTGATAATGGAAATTAGAAAGAAGCTTGCATTTTCTAAACAAACACAAACACAAAAGTATGAAAACATCTTCAAGGTCCTAAATAATGAGCATCTTCCAGTTGTAGCCTGAGTAGAAAAAGTACAGAGCCTGTGTTTGTTTTCCAAAGTTAAATGTCAGAGAGCAGAAGGCTAATGCCCGCTGATATGTTTTAATAATTTGTTGGACAAACAATGGTGGACTTGGGTTGAGAGGGATGTTATATAAGCTCAGGGTACATGGATCTAAGGATATTTTTTGTTGGGTTTCCCTTCTTTATGCACATTGACTGCAAAAAGAAATTATGTGACATCACATTGAACTGAAAATGCACTATGTGTTACCATGTGTGTTGGCGTGCTGACGTGTCCAGTGATTCTTGAATGTGTGCAGCATTGACAGGGCCAGGAAGGAAGCTGATTTATCTGTTTAAAGCTCATTAACTGTTTCAGAGGAGCTGTCCTCTGATCTGCAGCCAGCCCTGCAGGCCACTGGCAGAGAGGGGGACTGTGCTACTGCTGCCTTTGTCACACTCAAACACAACAGGACTTATTTTTTAATTTTTAAATTACGTAACACCCATATTTCATCATGCACACAGACCCACTCACTAAAACAGGGTGCACTGGAGCCTGTGTACAAAAAGGGCTCAATAATTTAGATGAGACTGCAGCGCAAACACAGTCAGCTGGAAAGCTGACTCTCACTTACTCTCATGTCCACACTGAGCTATAGCGGAGAACTCTTGGAGATCACAGCTTCTGCAGGCTTTAAAGTTGAGCTCTGTTTAACCTTGTAGTAACTAAGAATCTGGCTTTCTTTTCAGTATTTATTGTTTGACTTCTGCAGCGTGTTACCAGAAGTAACTCTGCACACCAAAATGACAGAGAAGGGTAAGCACTGGTCGGGTCACAGTGCAGTTCTTTGAATTATTCAAAAGTGCCAAGTGAGAGGAGCTGCAGTCAGACTGCATACAGCACGTGCTTCAGACTGTGCACACCAGAGAGTCTCCACTGCCATTGCATCCAGAGTTTTAGCTGATGATTCAGTTTTCTACTCACTGTCAACAGACCAAGCTCACATGTTCTGTTTTTGTGTCATGAAGCTTTGAAATTCAAATCAACAAGGGTCCACTGTCTTAGTTATTACAAGTACCAATGTGTTCATTTCTATCAATATCATCTGAGCCATACATTTGAAGATTTGGGGCTCTGACATTTTCTGGGGGAATTAAACACTAATTAAGTTAATTAAGTCATAAGCATACAATAATTCCTATGTTTAAGTAGTTAAATCCGTCAAATGTTTACTTTTCTTGTCATAATTCTGTCCTGGTTGGATAATCAGGTTTAAAAGATTAACACAAAAACAAACAACTACCCTATTTCACCCCACTGTTCCTCCTCCACTGCTCCCTGATGTATTCAATATGCCAGCAGCACCCTCGTAGCGCAGGGCTGCCCTGTATCTTCACCATGGTTTTGCATCTCATGTTCCCTCATGCAGCTCTGCATGGACCCAGTTGCTATGGGCACGGCCCATTTGGTGCCCCCGATGCCCTAACCCCCCTCCCCTGAATTTTCCACAGACCCTCTCCAGATTAGATGAGCCATATGTTGGTGCAACACATAATACAATGTAATACTCTGTTAAGCTGTTGAAACAGAGAACATGAGATCTTTGAGAGCCCGTCACAACTTGTCCACAACATGGCAATTTTAAAAATGAATGTGAAATGAATGTTTTTTGACTGAATTAAAGAGCAGTATTGTTCTTAGCTTATAGCAGCTAGTTCAGGGTAGAGGCAGGCATTAACAATGTGTCAGGAAATAAAGCTGGAAGACAATTCAGTTTTTACTTGGTTTTAACCATAGACTGTATAAAACATGGGCGTAGTCTCGCAGACGTCACCTGTCTCTTTCTGAAATGGAAAATGAAGCACATCAGCTATAGCGGCCATATTGGTAGTGGCAAGGGCTTCGCGTACAGCCATAGGGCGCCTATCGGTCATGTGACCCTCAGCTGTGCCTCTTATTGGGGGACCTCGCAATCTTAATATCCACCAGATGGCCGAGTTAGAAAAAAATTCACCCCCCATACGGTGGGTGCCGGTAGTAAAATTAGCCACTCAGACAGGAGATGTTTTTTGAACCAGGCTGTAAATGTAGGTTAATTTCTGCTTTGAAAATGGCTTTTTTTGGCTTGGTGTGTATGTGACTTCCGGTACTCTCGGAGCCAGCCTCAAGCCAACACTCGAGAAACAGTAGATTTTAGCACTTCTGCATTGTCCAATATTCTCAGACGGGAGGTTGCCGCTTGGTTTTAACCCTTTAGGTTCTCCAGTTGGGGGACTTTGAAATTGCTCAACAACAAAAGGCATAAAACAAATCAGATCATGATGTACAGTCATATCGCTCATTGGATTAAACAGGAGAAATTCAGCTACAAAGGCCATCAAGTGATACTTCAACCAAACTGTTAAATGATACTTCAGTACTTCAGTTGTTACTCTGAGCTGGTGACATAAATACCACTACTGACACCTCTGAATAAATTTACTAAGTGTTCCCTTTGTTATGACACTAGAATGACTGAAACAGACCTTATAGATGCAGAGATATAGTCTTCAATTTGGTTATGTATTTTTCTAGCAGAGCTCGAAGAAAAGAAGCCAGGGCTTAAAGGGTTAATGTCCTACATAATTCATCATTAGTCTTCTTATTCTGGTTGTATCATCTGACTACATAAATATCCTTTTTACTGAGCATCCCGCTTTAGCAGCATGAGTCTGAGTCATGATGGATCCGAATTATTACTTTTTGAAGCACTGTTTCTCCCCTGTTAAACCAGCTTCCAAGCTGGGTAAATGTTTTAAACATTCCCATGTTTTCAATTTATTTTTTCCAATCTAGCTTTCATGTGTGACTGTGCTGAGTCTGTTACTATCATGTGCCCACTTCTCAGGCACATTTAGACATTGAGCGTGGACGTGGACACTGAACGTTTCTTCAGTAAACTAAATAGACTGCAGCATCTGCTCACCAGCTCACCCTGTGTGACAGTGATGAAAAGGAGGTCCCCTTAACTTTACAGGAAGTGCAATCCACTTTTCTTCCCACATGTTAAACATCCGCTGGTAGTGCTGTGTGTTGTGGTGTTCCTCTGAATGTTGTTTATGCCATTTTACCTGTTGGTTTGCAACAGATCACAGGTGTCATGGTTTACACAGTGGGTTAATCTATGAGCTTGTTGGGATCTATGTAGCACTTTCAACAGCTTTTCACCCAAGGGTTGACGTTTTTGTAAAGTGTAGTGTGTCAGCTCCCAAAAACACCCTCCTATGTCCTAATGTTTTCACAGAGAGAAGGAAAAGTTGACACAGGAGGTGGAAATGATCTTCTAACTGACAACCAATTTTTTCCAGTTTGCTTAATGCTCTCCTCTGCTTGCCTGCTTTGTAACCCCTCTAATTACACTGACTGGCCCTTTAAGTCCCAAGGTGGTGTGTGTGTGTGTGTGTGTGTGTGTGTGTGTGTGTGTGTGTGTGTGTGTGTGTGTGTGTGTGTGTGTGTGTGTGTGTGTATGTGTGTGTGTCACTCCCTTTGGATGTCAGTTGAACCTGAGCGTGGAGTGAAACATGATTCACTCTGTTACCTGAGTTGGCCACACCCTGCCTGCGTCTCCAGAGAGGGAGAGGAACATTTGAGACCTGTGCAGGAAACTTCAGTGTGTAGTTGCTTGCAAGTGTATATACATGTGTGTGCGTGTGCATGTCTGATTTGCTTTAGTGTTACCCAGTCCTCCCATACTCACAGATGCCTGTAATACCAGTTTCAGTTGTCTGAGTCAATGTAAGCTCATGTGTAGCCTCTTTTGTTTGTAAAATGGGTGTTTAAAGAATGGTGAGAATGATGAGCGCTTTTTTCAGTTTCATGTGCCTGTTGAGATGCTTATGCCATTCTTTTACCTTTAAGTGAAACAATAAGTTTCATATTTTTTTTAATTTCATGTTTTAACTATAATGTTCCCAGAGATGTTTCCCTAAAAATGCAAAGTCATCCCAGAGAATCACAGCTTGAATGAGAATCAAACTAATCCCAAACAGGTACAATCTTGTCTGAAAAGCTGAAGTGAGTAGAGCTGACAGATGCATCAATGCCAGGTGGACTTTTGTGGATCAAATATCTTTTGTATTTTTTAAAAATTTTATAACGACTATTTTAATTAAAAAAAAAAAATAATAAAATAAAATGAGGAAAACAGTCTGGTAGGTACTGAAGAAGTTGTCATCCCATGTGTGCTACAGCTACTGTCAGGGTCGGCAGCAAAAACGAGAAGGGGGTACCCAAGTGCAGATGAACTTAAAAATGATTCAACAAAATCCAAAAGAGGTCCAAAATCCAGAGTGAAATCCAGAAGTTGAAAACCATAAACAAAACCTAACAGTTCTAAAAACACTTACTAACGCAGGCGCAAAGAATATGACATGGAGACAAGAAGACCAGACAAAATGTCAAGGAAGAGAAGAAACACAGAGACTCAAGCCTTGAACACACGTAGCCAGGTATCTTCAAAAACAAATATCCATCCCTCATTTGTATTTAAAAATAATTGTGTCCACACGCACTGGGCAAATCCATCGATTAGTGAGGTTCCATAACCCACATTTGGCAGTGTTTTTCCCAACCTAAACCTGTGCGATCCAATCAGAATGAACCCCTATCATCCAGCTGTGACGTTTGAGAACCAAAAACTCTGTTTTCCGGTGTCTACACGAAAGAGTTTTCCAAAATTGGCGTATAGCTGCAGTTTTGTGTGGACAACAGGCCTGAATGTATAGAAATATATTTGGTTTCCCAGATACCTGGCTACATATGGACATGGCCTAGATAGACAATGGGGTAATCAAAAACAGGTCAGACTAATGACACAGGTGAAGAGAATGAGAGGGATCACACAAAGACTGTAAAAACACAAGACACAATATAAATCAACAATGAGATACACAGGAACTCAAGAATATAGCACCCACTAGATCAAAGAGGATGGAAAAGAAAGTACAAAATAAAACAGGAAACATTAAAGACTGATCTATAAAACATCAAGACAAGAATAAACAAGAGGAAAAATAAATAAAAAGAAACTTAAACTTTGATATAGACAAAATACAAACTAAAGACAAATCATGACTAACAAACTAGACACTCACAACAAAATACTCCAACATGTGACAACTCCATGGTTCAAAACATTGTCATCACAGTCTACAGCATCACAGCTCCACAGATTTAAGTTTGGACTACAATATGACAAACTACAGATTTTTTTGATGGTTTTTTTTATTTGGGAAATAAGCCTTTGTGAAAATATTCCATGTATCTGCTCTCACATCAGTAGTCATTTATTTGCCACTCTACAGGTATTCATCCAAAAAAAACACATCAGCTGAGTTGTACAAATATGACAACTTTTCCAACTTTGTTGGAAGTTTTTTAGTTAAAGTCACCTTGTCAGATCTAGATTAAAGGGTCTTAATCTAATCCCGACAAGGTGACTTTTATGACGAGGTGTACTGGCGCTTTATGCGTAAGTACATCTTGACTGACATGATATCAGATTTTTACCTCAAGTGATACTTATGGAAACATGAAGTAAAAAATGCTGTCTGTCTATTTAAGGAAAGAAAACTTAACTATTAAAAACAACTGGCATACTCACATGTCATTATACAAAACGTGTTATTTAGTCACGTGTAAACAAACACCTCACCTTTGTTTGTTCCTCACCTTACCCCACCTTTTTTTATGAAATCCCCAAATCCCTCATACTGGTGAGGAAATTTTCAGTACAGTTTGACCACCTTGCTTTCCACTCTTCTCTTCTGATGTGATTTGTTGCAGTAGTTGCCACACACCACACTAAAGGTGAGCTTCAGTGCTTTCCTCTGTTTTATTGCAGATGGCAACCAGCATAAAGAACTACTACCACTCCTACCATAACAATTTAGTAGTATAGTATAGTATTGATGTATTGTTGTTTTTTTCACCCAATATTAACATTCCTTCTTTATTTTTTAAAACAAAAAGAGTTATCATTAATATTAATAGGTTGCAACTTGTATCTGCTTTATTGTGTTACATATTTACACGCTAATCTAGGAAGAACAATAGCCCCTTCATATCAGCCAAAAATTCAGCAGCATAATCTTGTTGTTTACTCACTTGCAGCATTGTGTGCACTTTGAACTGTTGGCTCATCCATGCTGCAAGTACGCACAGGCTTAGACACACACTTGTCAACATGCCATGGAGGTGGATCATTAGCGCCAATACCAAGTTTACTTGACAAACCACTTTCACTACAGCTGCTGCCAGCCTTTATAGCAAGCACTGCATGGTACACAATGACACACACTACACAGGTAGAGGAATTTGGGTGGATACATGTGGAAGAAAGAGTGAGAAAGTGGGAGGGAAATGGCTTTTAGCTTATAAATTAGATTGAATTCAAACATTGCCTTTGTAGCTGTCACTGATATTTTCAGTATTTGTTGTGTTTCTCTTGGGGGTTCAATGAGGCGTGTATGAGAGCGTAGGTAGTCTTTGTCATAGGCGTGTGCTGTTCCACAGATATAAGGAAAGTAACACACTTGAACTCAGATTGGCTCATGCAGAAATGGAGGGCAGGGGTGGGAGCTATGACATTCTTTAGACTGAGCAATGTTTGCCCGTTACTGTACCGGTGGCCACATCTTTACTGACTGTGTGAATCACAATCTGAGATCTGATAAAAAGCTTCATGTGGTGTTGTTACAGTGGCCTACATTCCAGCTCTTTATCTTCAAACCTTGCTTGAAGTTGTCTGTTTTTAGTGCGATACCAGCTGGAAGCCCCTGTATACTCTGCAGCATTTCAACCTGTTTTGGATCCTTTTTAGTGAGCAGGTGTTTGACATGTGTTTAAGCTGTTTTCCTGAGAAAGCAACCGAGCGAGACAAGATGAGGGAGAGGGAAAGGAAAGTAGGGAAAGAGAATAGAGTTCGGTGGCTAATTACTATTCAGACAGAGCGCCTGTGGGGTGGAAGGAGGGGGATAGGGAGCGGTCTAGCTGCATTTCAAATGATCCCAGGCTGGAGAGAGTGAGAGGGTATCAGCATGCAGAGGTTTGATATTATTCTTACTGGATTGTCAGAAAATAAAACAGATCTCGAAGTTTTAAAAACGAAGTGAGCTGTGTGAGCAAGTGTGAAATGGTTTGATAATGACCTCCTCCATTTGTACAGAAAGAGTGGGTCACTGTGAGAAAGTGGGTTAACGAGTGAGGCCCCACATCACCTCAGCAGGGTCGTGTCCTGCCTCTCAAGCAGATATCTACAAACGTTTACATTGTCAGCTTGTTGTACACAGTAACGTAACTACATTGCAGACATCACATTTCACCTGCAAGATACAGATCAGGCTGCACATAACAACAAGAGAACAGATATTAAAATGGGTTCTATCAACGTCTTTCTATTCTGTGTCACCATTTTTGCTGTATTTTCATTTCCTGTATAGTATTAAGTGGCATGTATTTCTAGATTCCAAGATCAAAATGGGCTTTTCTGCAGAATTAGTTTGCACACAGTTTTGATGCATAACAAGGTAAACAATGGATCTCTGTGAGCAGTGATCCTCTTGATAATTAAAAAAAAAAGAATGAAATAAAGTAGGGCTGAACAATTTTGAAAAATAATCTAATTGCGATTTTTTTGGAAACGATACTGCTATTGCGATTTAGCATGTGATTTTTTGGTGGAATGTTTATCCTCTACATTCTTCATATAACACAAGCAAAAAACTGTTCTGTGGTATGACCAACACAACAAAGGTTACTGTCAAAATATAAATAATTCTTTCCTTTAGGCCAAGCCTACATGTTATGATGAAATGAGATGAATTAATGCATGAATTAATATGAATAACATATCTTTAACTATTACAATCACAGAAGTATATTGACTGATTGATTGAACTTCAAGCCTTGTAGACGTGTAATAAAATGATCATTAATTTCCTTAAATAAACTCAGTGGAAGAAACAAAGCACTGCAGAACAAGAGGCCTAGTATGAACAATAATCTAAAAAGTAAATATGAATCCTCTCTTCTATGAATGTCACTCCAAATAAACTGCAGAAATGTGAAAAAGACCAAATCTCTGGCTCAACCACTGAAATATGTCAGCATGTGGAATGCACTGTGTTATAAAATGAAAAAGAAACTCTCAACATTAATATCAAATGTATAAAAATCTTACTGATCTCTGATCAGTAACAAAACACAAACTAAAGTGCAGAAATGTAAATAGAAACAAAGTTTTGGCTCAACTACTTAAATACGTAAACTTTTGGAACGCACTTCTTAAATGCACTTTAAAACTTTTTTTTACTAATTGCAGCCCTTGCGATTTGAAAATTGCATTCTACTACATTGCCATGTCGGTTTAAATTTGATTAATTGTTCAGCCCTAAAATAAAGTTTATGTTATTGGGCTGGGTATTGCTAAGAGCCTCCAATTCAATTCGATTTCAGTTCTTTAGGTTGCCATTTGCTTCGATATCGATTTGATTCTGTATTGATTTAAATGCTTCGATTTTCATGCTTATGTGAACATACGTGTTATGTCACCACACGCTTTGGAGCAATAAAACAACCCAAACGTCAGAATTTAAAGCTGAAGGAGCTGGCTTTACTGCTGCTGCTGCTGCTGCCATTTTTTTGTCGTTTGGTCTCGTGCGGCCCTCGCCCAAACAACATGAACAACTCCCACAGCCTCCCCTATTTGCCAGGAGGTGAATTGATTCAGGGGTTTTGCTGAATCGATGTTGAATTGGGCGAGGAAATATTGCGATGCATCAATTCATCAATATTTTACCCACCCCTATTATATGATGACAGGATGTAATATACAAGAAGTACAATGTATTATGGCTGAACTACAGAGGTGCATGTTGTGATGATTAAAAGATTGAAAGGCATTATCATCACCACCAAAACTATTAGTTGGTAAAATGAATTATTGTAGGGTTCAAAATGCTGATGTGTCAAAGCTGTAGCACAGCCACCACCCACTAACCAAGGCTGTTGCTCCAGTTAATGGCTGTGCAACCACAGCACTCAGCTAATGTAAATAAGAACAGATGACAGATGGGATCTCACAGGACAGTGTAGTTTGGCAGTGTTTTGATCTAGAAAGTGGGGATAAAGTCCTACATAGGATGCGTCTGTTTAAACTGGCCTAGGACCTCTCAACAGGAGTAATGCATAATCTTAGACTGTGTAATATATAATTGTAGTCTCTGCGACATCACTTATCTGTTTCTGATACAGAGTAATAAATGTGTGATTATAGATATTTAAAATGCTGACTCATGAGGTGTGCTTTGAGCCTACTTACTAACTGCTATAGGGTGCCACCTCTCATTGGTTAAACTTAGATCTTAATCTTAATATCTTCTAAAGTGCTGGGTTTGAAAATGAATTTATCCCCCTTACAACGTGTGCCAGTTGTGAGAATAGAGATTCAGACCCAAACATTTTTTGATAGAGGCTGTAAATATGTTTTTTAATGCTGTAAAAGTCTTTTTTTTTGGCTTGTTGTGTATGTGGTTTTTCAGTTCTCCTGGACATACTCCAGGAGGACTGAAGGATGGTACTGCTAGGTCTGCTAACATTAGTCACACCTGGACAACCAATGTGACATTGTTGATTTGCAGATGATGTGATGCTGTGTTTGACCATAGTGAACAGGTTGGTTGTTTTTCTTACCCCAAGGAGCTAACAGTTACTTCACTACAATGAAAAAGAAAAAAATATTTGATGTTAGCCAACAGTGCCCATTAACTTACACACCTGATATTAACCTCTTGCTAGCTTTCAGCCAACCTTACATGAACTGGCTGGAGGTGACAGAAGGAAAGCTGTCTGTATTTATTTTTGTTTAATGTTGCTTACACTGGAAGGGACATAAAACAAGCAAATAGATATGAGAACTGTAAATTACAGTCAACATATGCATCCAGTTATATGTGTTAATTACCTCACTTTCTATCATCGTCACTGTACTAAACAAAGGAATCACACACTGCTAATGTTTACCATATCATGAAGGCTCATCCTGAACATTTTGGTGCATAAACAGAGTTTAGTTGTTTGCTTTTGAAGATTTAACTCTTCAGTTTCTACAGCTGGAGCCCGATGATTTAAGCATAAAAAACTACACAGATGAATTCCAAATCATCCAGATGGAACAGCGATTACTTCAAGTTGCATTTAATGCCATGCCAGCCCCTCCCCCACCGCTGACTCCATCGCTCCCTTCTTGCATTGGCTCTTTCTCTCTGTGTTTTTCTGCAGAGAAACTGCCTGTTCACATGAGCTAAAAATAAATCATGTGACTGAGAGAGGCCAACTGTACCGTTCATGCATTACTTATGGACGTGTTTTCTTTTCTTCCATTTTCTGCTCAGAGCTCCAGTCTCGGTGTAGATATTGTGTTGTAAAAGACTCCCAAGCGACGTCCTGTGAACATGAGCTCTGTCGTTTTTGTGCGCTTGACAGTAGTGTGTCAGCAGTTTGGTGAATGAAGAGTGTAAATTTGCAGTTTGAAATAATAAAGCTAAACTGTCTGACCCAAATAAAAATAGAATAGAATAGAATAGAATAGAACAAAACAGAATAGAATAGAATTGCCTTCATTGTCATTTCACTGTGAAGGTATAAAGAATTTAGGGTGCTCCTGTAGGGCCATCAAACATCATATATAAATATGAGTTTACAAGATATAAATCTGAAATTGTACATTTTTTATATATGTATTTCTATATTGTAAAATAAAGACGTATGTAAAGAAATTCTAATTAAAGCTTAGCTGATTGAACACTACACATTTAGAATTTGATTTTTGTGTTAAGTTCTTAAGTTATATGATTCCCCTACATTTTTATTGTACTGGTTTCAAGTTTGTTGTAAAATAAGCCTCTTAGATTGACTGCAACAAAATGAATAAATTCAATCCAGAAACAAAAACTGAGAAAATGAATTCAACAAAAACCCTGATAAACACTCATCGTGAAACAGTCTCCAAGCTTCTCTGGCATTTTTCTGCTTCAATTATTATCTGAGTTTGTTTATTCTGACTTTGCATGATAATAATTCCTGTGAAAACTCAAAGGTTGTTATTATTTTGGCTTCTTGCAGCATTTTTTCATTTGTTGTGAATGTGTGTTGCCGGGTTGGGAATTGGCTTTATTACTGGGGTTGCAGCATGCTTCCCCCAATAGAAATGCTTCTGGCTTTTGCAGCATGTTTACTCTTCTTAGCCACAAAAAGATTATCGGAGGCATGAAACAATAGCATTGCTCAGTTCATCATAAATCAACTTGATGTTTATTGATAGTTTAGGACTGTTAATTGTTGTCTGTTTATAATGACAAAACAGTAATCTTTGAGTGAAAAACACATAAGGTTGTACAACCTCTAAAAACACCCAAGATTAGCAAGACTTGTTTGGAAGATCAGTAGATTTTCCAGTATTTACCTCAAATGAGTAGCTTTACTATCACAGCACTAACTTTCTTTCTGATGTTGGCCCGGGAGATGCTTCAACACATGAGACAGATTTTGCTCAAATGGGACAGGTTCACAAAGGTTAGATGGGAATCCCTGAATGAATCACTTCATCTTGACACGCTCTCTGTAAATCTGACAGCTGGTACCCCCAGAGGAGTTTGGCGAAGGAATTGGTGTATCATTGAAGCACCAGCTTGTGTTGTGTCTGGTGGAGTGAAGCAAGAAAGTTTTTGAAGGGTCATTTTGCTCCTCATGCACTTGTGACTGCTTTTTTCTGTGCACCGGATACACTGTAACTCATCTCTACCACCACGTCCTTTCCTTATCTTCATTGCTGTTATGAATCTATGTTTTCTCCCAGCAGCTCTGAATCATCTCTGAAATCTCTCGCCCACGCTTCCTTATGTTTCCAAATTTAGTTCTGTTTTGTTTTTCCCTTCGTGTCATCTTGAAGTTGGAGCAGAGCCACATCTCCTACGCCCTCAGCCATCTCTGGAGATTACTGCAGCACAGTGTGCATCCATCTGTGTTTTCCATCTTCTCAGTTTACTTGTCTCTTTCCTCTTTGTTGCTTTTTCACAAGTCTTGCTTTGGAAGATGGGGAAAGACCTGATCAGACAGTGGACAGAAATGTTCAGTTGTATCACAAACAGATGTTTATCACTTGGTTCAGTCCTATTATGTAGCTCTCAATTAAGCATCAGTTATCATAAAATGTGTGCAGCTGATAATGTAAACGAAACAAGTTTGAGCTGATGTGACTTAATGTGATAATGAACCTGTAATTAGAGTCCCTCTTTTCTTTTTCCAGGTGACATTACACAGAAAGGCTATGAGAAGAAAAGGACCAAGCTTCTGGCTCCTTACATCATCCATACACCAGGTAAGATGCCTGCATGCCTTCTTTTGCTGACAAAAACACAACCCAGACTTTGAGATTTGCCCCTTAAACTCACTGAAAAAAGAAACATAACTTTGATTTCATAAAATCAAAATTTAAATATATCACTTCTATATTATGAAATTTATGTCACGTTTAATGTTCTCAAATTGTCTTATAAGGTTTGTTTCCCCATGCATGATTTTTAGCATAGAGAAAGGTAGATGGCGTTGAAGGTTGTAGAGAGCTTCAAAGCTCATAAAATGTCTGAAACATGACTGCATTGAAGCATGATTGTTTAAAATATACACCAGATGTAGATCACAGGAAATATTTCACTCTGTAAACACTGGTCTGATTATACTTAACACTGCCTCCTAGTGGCAGCATGTCTCAGCTAATAGCCACTTGACACTCAAATGATGCAGGACACGTAACGGCAAATTGTTAACTGTTGGAGAAGTGGATGGCTAGTTAAACCAAGAGTCACAGACTCTGTCCAAGATGGACAGAAAGGGTTTTTCATCGCTCATCATATGGCAGTGAACGTGAATGTTGGACTTTACATAAGTCTCACTTTATTTATCGTGGCAGTTTTTGATGCGGTTTCAGGTGTCACCTCTGACCTTGTGTGCATGCAAGCCTAATGTGTTTGTGATGAAAGCTATGGTATTTTCTATAACTATTAGCATCCTTTTTTTCAACGCATATTTGTTTTGTTTATGTGTTAGTGGAGCCGCCTCGTCAGAATGACGTGCAGCCTCCCGCTCCCAGTTCCTCCTCCAGCCATGCCCCTCCCCCCTCCAGCTCATCCCGTTACCGGGAACGACGCTCCCGCAGGACACATCGGGGCGGAGGAACCAGGGATGACCGCTACAGATCAGGTAAGAACTTCAATGCTTGACATCAGGCACTCTACATCTCTTCATTGCACCTATCACTGAGGGCAAACATTTTTAACCTAGTACCCCTGCAGCTCTCAAACTTGCATACATTAGTGTCACTTGTTGAGCCAGACACTGGGCTGTTTCAAAGGGACCAGTTAGTTACAAGTTCAAATGTGTGTGTGTGTGTGTGTGTGTGTGTGTGTGTGTGTGTGTGTGTGTGTGTGTGTGTGTGTGTGTGTGTGTGTGTGTGTGTGTGTGTGTGTGTGTGTGTTTAGGGGCTGATAGAAACGACAGTGCAGCCCTGCAGCTGGGGAGCCCCTAAGTGGGGACCCCTACTCAGTAAAAGCAGAGTGATGTCACTGCCTGGCTATGTGTGAAGAGAACAGAGGGAATACTGATGTGTGGGGGAAAACCTAACCCTTCTGAGGATAAAAGAAAACAGAGGAGTAGAGTAGAGGTGAAAGAGCACAGAGCATATTTGGAGGCAGCCAGACTGTCGCTCTCTGAATGTCTTTCCAACATTTCTTGCCTCTCATATGAAACACCCTCACACTCCAGTAAGCGAAATATCATGCTGACTCATCCCAAGATAGTCTGTGAGGCCAGAGTTTGCAGGAAAATGCTTCTTTGTCACAGAAAATCTGACCAGAAACTGAATATTTTTATCTGATAGAGGGATTCGGAAGGAGATTGGGGAGGATGATTCGACGCAGAGGATTAGGGCTGCAAAAATAGAGTCAAGGCAGAATTGAGTTTGGGAAATAGGAAAGATAAGAGCGTAAATTCAAAGAGCTGAGGCAGGGTAGTTGTGCTTTGTCTTCTGGTTTAACAAAGTAGTGCAGAATTTAAGTTTGTAAGACTAACTGGCTGAATACACATGGGAATATGATGAGCAGTTTGCTATCCGCTGGATTCTTTGTTCATATGGAGATTGGTTAAAAAGTTTGACTTCAAAGCTTTCAAAAATAACAGAACCAATGTTCTGCCTAACACCATCAATAGTGATGTCAGTTAATGCTGTATGACAAGTTTTCACACTTCCTTGAATTTTCACTTCTGACAGGTTATTCAAACATAGTGTAGTGGCATAAAAACTTGTTTGTGTTCAAGAATTTTTGCAAACAGTTTCCTGTATAACTAATATTATTAATTAATTTTACACAGATGTTTACTGTCAGTCATGCCAACTTCTGGGAAAGACTGACAGGTGATGTTTTTAAACCTTTAACTACGGCTTATAAAAACGTGATCAAAACGCCTTGAACCAACACTAAACTTTATGCTTATATTTACTGACCCAGGGTTAATACCAGTGCAGTTATCTAATGAAACAAGAGTTTTCATTAGATAATCAATCTATCAATTAATCAGTCTTTATTTGTATAGCGCCAAATCTTAACATAGTTATCTCAGGACACTTTCCAGAAACATTAACAGGCCTAGACCCGTTAATGTAAATTTTATTATCAGGAACCCAACATCAAGACAAGATAAGGAGTCACTGAGGAGTCTTATCTCATCTTAACTAACCATGAGTATAGCACTTTGCAGCATTTAGAAAGTTACAGTGGCAAGGAAAAACTTCCCTTTAACAGGCAGACACCTCAAAACCTTATTAACCCAGAAATTATCGGACAGCAACGAGGCAAAAAGAAAACAAAGTGCACTAAGCTAACAATTCACCGCTAACATTAGCATGCACATTAGCTACACTGCAATAATGTCAATGCTGACACACTTTTGATAGATGCTGTGTTCACCATGCCTACGACCTGACCTTTGTCTAACTAATAATCTTACAACTACCTAAAGCACATTGGACAAAATATAACATAGCAGAAAATTAAGTTTCTACATAAGCTTAAGTACTTTAGTTTAATTTAAACAGTCAGGGAAACAATACTTAGCTAACATTAGCATACTGCACTGCAACACCGATAATGCTAACATACTTAAGACGGATGTGATGTTTACAACTTGATAATAATCCGAAAAACTTTTTACTACTGTAAGTATATTGGACCAAAAATGACACAGCAGAAAGTTAGATAAGCTGAAATACATTAGCTGAACCAAAAGCCATTGATATTTGCTCAGATTTGATATCAATTTATTCAAAAGTTGTATCGTTTTCTTATTCTACTCAGACAATAGACAGTGACAGCCTGAGAGCAGCCGGAAACCCAGCCTGAACAAATAATTAATGAAAAAAAAATTGTAAAACTCTGCTGAAACAAGTGTCTGGAAAGCTCAAGTATTTATCATTTATAAGCTGCCGGAAAGCAGAAAACAATCTAATTTTCATTGTTTTCTGCACGTTACTTCCCATAAACGCTTTTGAGCCATAAAAAAACATAAACTGTATTTTTTTAAGCTGCATTCTCTTTAATAACACATGTGCTGTAAACATTTTTCTTCTTCTTCAGATAAGAAGTAGTAAACCAAGAAGTAGTTATGACAGATAATACTGGATTAAGGTCTCTAGCTGTTAGCACGTATTAGCTATGATTTAAGCTGTTGTTAAACACACCGCTAGCCTCCACGCACCCCAGCGTGCTTATTACCATGGAAGCAGCCCTCATCCTCTCAGACATGTGGAAGGAGTCATCCTCTCCTGACGCTCCTGTGTGAGGGAGGATGTTGGCACTTTATGAGAGAAGATGATTTATCTGCAGAATGCTAGTTATGTAATAATGGACCCCGCTGCTGTTGCTGTGTAATGAGCCATGCTGATGCCTTTTATAAATGCGTTGATGTTTTAACAGAAATTGTGTCCTCAGAGTTTATGCATGTAATCTGTCAGCTTGTAGGCTTTTGTTGCTCATGTCTTATGTGGTCTGAATGTGTTGCTGTTATTGTGGTCCTCTTTAATGGGCCCGTGGGTGTCATCAAGTGACAGTGTGCCTGCATGTATTAGTGTGTGCATGTGTGTAGGCAAGAGTGTGGGCCAACACAGCTTGGTCTTCTCCTCTCATCTTGGTTTCAGTGGGAAAACTCAATCATCCTGTAAAGATTCTCTTCTGACTTTCTCACTCATTGTTTTGACACATGGACCTTAAGGAGTTAGCACAGCAAAAAAACAGCTGAATTTTTAGAAAACAGTGCCCTTTTAGAGGCCATTTAGATAGTCGTTCACGCAGTTGGTCTTTAAAGTATGTTTTTTTTTATCTGTTTTGTATTCCCTCTTGGATTCAAGGAAGTTTATCCTATCCTGTGAGAATTTAAAATGAAACAAAATTTGGTAGTCAGGTCAGGGTTTGAAAAAGAAACAGTAAAATTTAACAACAAAAATGAAAGCTGTGCTCTTTGGACTCTGAAATTAAAAACATCAGATGAAAACCTTACCTCAATAAATGTCAAAATAAAAAAGGAAACATAAGTATAGTTCCATACTGTCTTTAAACCATCTGAAAACTGCCAGTTTGAAGACATCTTCAACCCAAACTGTGTGTATTTTTTTCTGTCTGTCCAGATATACACACTGAAGCAGTGCAAGCAGCTTTGGCTAAACATAAAGAGGAGAAGATGGCGCTTCCTATGCCTACCAAGCGACGCTCTACCTATGTGCAATCTCCCATTGAAACCCGCACACCACCAGGTAGGATTAAAGGACTGACAGTTCACCTTCACTGTTGTAATACTCGCACAGAGATGTTTTCATCATGAGGAGTTAGGTTGAGCAATTCCTCACAAGTCTGCTATTTGTTCAGACTCCTCCTCAGGTTCTGAAGACGAGACAGCCATGCGCCGACAGTCCTCAGTGGTTGCTCCTCCACCTGTGGTTCATCCCAACCTGCAGAGTCCGGACGCTTGGATCAATCGCACCGTCCAGGGTTCCTCCACCTCCTCCTCGGCTTCCTCCACCCTGTCTCATGAGAGAGAGGCAAAGCCACAGCCGCAGAGCCATGCTCAGCCTCAGCCACAGTACAAACCCCAGTACCAACCTCAGTATCAGCCTCAGTATCAGCCGCAGTATCAGCCTCAACACCAACCAAACACTGCAGCCATCACAAACATGCTGGCCCATAGTCGCATTGGTGAGCCACTACGGTGATTTTTAACTGACATAACCTAAATATCTCTGAATCCCACTATTTTTTACTTCACTCTGAAAACTGTGTAGAGCTCACTGTCAAGAATTTATAAGAAGGACTAAGAACTAAGAACTTGCAAGCTTATAGTGCCAAGTTTGGAAATTACAAAACAACTTGAAGCATCAATATGCTCAGACTGCCCTACCTTCTTCCTTCTACAGCACCCTCAGAGAATAGTGCTCCCCCTCCAGATGTGACAGCTATGGCCCCTTCATCCCGGGGCCCACGGGTGGACCTGCCCTCTAACGCTGTGGTCCGAGGGATGAGCCGGGGGCAGAGCCGCTCAAGCATGATGGAGACCGCGGACGGTAGGGGCTACATCACATAACCTTTGAGTCGTCTGTGTGTCTTGGAGCTGACTCCACTCACAGATCTTCAAATAAGTGTCATCTCCAACCATGACATTTCATTAATTAGACTTTACTGCTTTCTTTTCTTCTTGATCTTTCTCCACACATTTTTATTTGTCCTGCTGGTAGGAAGAAGTAATTTCCAGAGTAAGAAAACTCCTTCATCTATTATGCCCTGAGCCTTATCTGTGTATGCTGGTGTTCCCTTATTCTCCCTCTTGTTTGTAATGAGTGATTGAGGAAATAAATGCTACCGAACAACATATATGCACAGAATGAATCCGCACATGTGATCCCAAACCAACAAAACAACCAACCTTTTTCCCCAGTTTTCACCTTGTTTTCCTTGTGTTGTTGCCACCTCTAAATGCTGCTTCTCACTCCTACAAATGTGAAAACCTGACGGAAACGTATCTGTGAAATAAACTTTCTTGTGTCTGGGATGAAGAGCAGCATAGTAAGACGATGTGTTTGTAGCTGAATGTACAAATCTCAGTGTGTATGACTCTATGTTTGTCTTGCTGCTGACTCTCTCCCCCGTCATTTGGATGTAGGAGTTCCTGTGAGCAGTAGAGTGTCCACAAAGATCCAGCAGCTGCTCAACACCCTGAAGAGGCCAAAGAGGCCGCCTCTCAGTGAGTTCTTCACTGATGACTCCGAGGAGATCGTAGAAGGTATGAGGATCCATGATCCCAATACACCCAACACACAACTTTTTACATCAGTACACTGTAAAGTGAAAACTTTGTCTATTAAGTAACTTTTTTACGCTAATGATGTGACAAAAGATACAATGGTTAATATGAGATCATCCTATTTTATAATTAGCCACTTGTTCTACATGAATCTGTAATCTGACCCAAAGCACCTTGTTATCCCACAGTGCCCACTCCAGACCCCAACACCCCAAAGCCAGAGGGCCGTCAGATCATCCCAGTGAAAGGAGAGCCTTTGGGCGTGGTCAGTAACTGGCCCCCAGCTCTGCAGGCAGCGCTGGCTCGATGGGGGGCTACTCAGGGGAAAAGCCCTGCACTCACTGCTCTTGACATCACTGGCAAACCTCTCTACACACTGACTTATGGTGAGACAGGATTGTTAATATGTAACAAAAAATGATTATGTGTGCTTTATCTTAAATCAGTTTTTATAGCAGTGTTAAGACATACAGCCCACTCTCCTGTACCCTCCTCCCTGCTCCACCTTCTGTCTGTTAGGGAAGCTGTGGAGTCGCAGTGTGAAGCTGGCGTACACACTCCTGAACAAGCTGGGCGCCAAGAATGAGCAAATCCTGAAGCCTGGGGACAGGGTAAGAGAGCTAGTGACAAAAATCACGCACAACCATATGTACCCTGTGTGATGTCACCGTGTTGGGTTCACTGAGTTCAGAGGTATGCAAGACTTTGTAGGTTTGCTGCATTATGGTGCAGTAGCCCTTTGATTATAGCCTAGGTCACCTATCATTCCTGGTCTCTGAAAACTAAGATATGACACACATTTAGCATCATAAATCTAAATGTGTTGAGACCATAGACTGTTTACAGAGTGGACGGCGTGGCTCCACCATTTATCATTGTATGGTTTTGAAGCCAGAATACCCCCGTCACAGGCGCAGCCATTGAAGCGGTTGTGCAGCCAGAGTCTGTGCAGTAGAGACTGTGAGGGATTCTGGGAGAATCTGGGTGGAGCTGGGTGACAAAAATATATATATTTTTTATAAGGTTTTTAACCTTGTATAACTAACGAAAACGAAAGTTTTCAGAAAAAGAGGACTTGAATAAAAGGCAGCCAAATGCTATCTTCAAATCACCACAACAATCGGTTGTGAGAAACATTTCTACGAGGTGTATTAATTTTTTAAAGTTTGACCACAGCCCATCTGGAATGACCGGAGAGTAAGATTTTTTTTACCTATACTGCAGCCAGCCACCAGGGGGAGTAGCTTTTGTGGCAACCTCACTTCAAGTAGAGCAAGATGATGTCCATTTTTTTTACAGTTTATGGTTGAGACTATTTAGTCAACCTCTTTGGTTCAGACTGGAAGCATCTGGAGGGGATTGTCACAAAACTGGCTGACCAGAAACATTCCCATCAGCCTCAGCTGGGCTTCATGGTCAGTTGAGATAAACATATGTGAGAATGCTATTGTGTTAGACCAACATTTGGCAACACAAGGCAACAGTTTTCCTGAAATTATTTAAAGTGCTGAAGTGAGCATTCAGCTAGCATAAGCATAAGCTAAATATGATTCTGTGGTAGTTACTTTAACGCATGGTAGCTGCACCAAAATCAATTGTTGCAAATATAATTAAATATGTGACATTTTACCAACAGCATCGGTTGTTATAAAATTAGTTTGCTTGCTAGTTAGCTCTAAATTTATCCTTTAAATGTTGCTGAATTCAATTTGATTGTCTTGGCAGGTGGCCCTTGTCTACCCCAACAGTGACCCTGGAATGTTCTGGGTGGCTTTCTATGGCTGCCTCCTGGCTGAAGTGATTCCTGTACCCATTGAAGTTCCTTTGTCACGTAAGGTAAGAAAAGCCTCATGAGACATGTATGTTGTTTGAATTTAGATATATTTTTAACTATGGGTGTGTTTTTGTGTGTGATGTTGTCAGGATGCAGGTATCAGCCAGGTGGGTTTTTTGCTCGGTAGCTGCGGTGTGGGTCTGGCTCTGACCAGTGAGATCTGTCTCAAAGGTTTACCCAAGACACCAACAGGGGAAATAATGCAGTTTAAAGGTCAGTGAGGTCTGAAATTATTGAACATCCCTTGTTGAAAGATGTGCTTGCTATATTAATAAAACATAAATTTTGTTCTATGAAAAGTGAATGATTCCAGTTCATCATCAGCTGTTTGCCCACAGAAAGTTTAACTTTGAACACTGTTGGTTTTGTACTGTTAGGTATCAGTTCATGTAGTTCTCTTCTCTGATAGGCTGGCCTCGAATGAAGTGGGTAGTCACTGACTCAAAATACCTAACCAAGCCATCCAAAGACTGGCAGCCACACATCCCAACCGCCAACACTGATCCTGCTTATATTGAGGTAACTCACCACCATGTCTGCCACATACATTCACAAGTTAATGCTTTTGAGTAGACCGTACTGATTAGCTGGATCACAGATATAACATAATTTGGAACATTTAAACCCTGGCGTGATTTGATACAAGAGAAGCAACTATTGTTTGGTTTTCATGTTTTTATTTACTGTGTTTCTTCTTCTAATCTTCCTCATGTTTGTAGTACAAGGCGAGTAAGGAGGGCACAGTGGTGGGTGTGGCTGTGTCCAAAGTGGCCATGTTGACCCACTGCCAAGCTCTGACCCAGGCCTGCAACTACTGCGAGGGTCAGTGTCCCTCTCAGCACTTTGATTGAGAGTGTGTCTTCATCAATATGTTTTCATAAGTCTAAAGTCACTTCTGTCTTTCTTCTCTTCAAGGGGAAACTTTAGTAAATGTTCTGGACTTTAAAAAAGATATGGGTCTGTGGCATGGAGTTCTCACAGTAAGTGAATTTACAGTAGATTAATGCATGGATGTGTTTGCTGATGATTTAAAGCACATGAAGCCAAAATAAGGGTTCAACATTGATATCTTGTCCATTCTTTTAGGTGTCCTTTGATATATAGATATTCTTCTGATATGTGTTTATGTATTATTTTCAGTGAATTTATTTATGTTGATCATAATCATATTTTTTTTTATTGCATCTTTTTAGTTAATGAACAGTTTAATGCTTTATACCGCAGCTCCAAAAATGACATAAATAAAACAGTTTGAGTGTTCTTAAGTTTTTATTTAAGGAGGTGAAAGTGAAGATTTTTTAGATATTGTCCGTAAATTAAGAAAATAAATTGTAGATTGTAAAAAAAAAAAGATTGTAGATATAAGAGCAATGCATTTATTTCAAATAAAAGAAAAAACCTCTTTATCAGAAATAACTCAGAATTGCTGTTGATGGGAAAGTAAAACATTTTTTGCTGTATTAAAAGGAAATTAACTCCTGAATCCTATTAAAAAACCTAATTTGAGCAGCCTAAAGCTTACATGTCAAGGCTGTTTATCCTAATCAAGTATTATGTTTTTTATAGGGAGATACTCATGTCTTTAAGACACAGAGATGGTTTGACACTGGATAAATTGACAAAAGAGTGTTTATGTCTTTAAAACTTATATCAGTCACATTCACTTGACAAGTAAAAATTATGTTGTATTTCATGATATCAAAAGACAAAAATGCTTCAAATCTGCCAACGGTGTGAAAAAAAAACTCTAATAAGACAACTTTACTTAATATAAAGTCAAAAAACTCTTGTATTTCAGTTTTTTGCAATGTGTGATCAGTGTTTCAGTTATGTGTGGTAACTTTGAGCTAAAAATGATTTTATCTTAATTTATTCTTTGGGCTGGAGGAGGACAGTGGACAGTGGATAGAGTAGAAATTGATTGAGAGCAGGGAGTGACACTTGGGAAAAGGGCCACAGGCTGTATTCAAACCTGGGCCACCCACGCGAGGGCGGACCTCATGGAGGTTGACCTGGACCACTAGGTCATCTGTGCTCTAGGCTGAGAGATCACACGATCCTGCACTGTTTGTTAAGGGGCAGTTTAACTGACTAGGATGGTTTGCTGTTTTAAGATAATGCATCTGAAATGTATTTAGGCTTATTATGTGGTCACTCAGGAGACAATTGGGCAACTGCTGAAAATACTGGATTTCTATGGAGTGCAACCGACAAAGTTAATTTCAGTTCATTGAATCAGAAAAACAGAACAGATTTACACATTTCATCAAAACTTAATCTCAAAAAGAAGAGATAATCATCTCATTAGTTCAGAAAAACACTAAATAGGAATTCTCCTTTTATCAGCTGCTTTATCAGATTTCTTTTCATTTCCAGGCTGTGATGAACAGGATACATACTATCAGTGTTCCCTACGCAGTGATGAAGGCCTGTCCTCTCTCCTGGGTGCAGAGGGTTCACGTGAACAAAGGTAAAATTAAACACCCTCTCACACAGAAGAGTTTTAAAACACAACATGATATCAATCTGTCGCTCCTCTCGCAGCTCGTGTAGGTTTGGTGAAGTGCCGTGATCTCCACTGGGCCATGATGGCTCATCGGGACCAGAGAGACATCAGCTTGGCTTCATTACGGATGCTAATTGTTGCTGATGGTGCTAACCCCTGTGAGCACTTCCTTACTCTCATTTCTCTGTAGAACAAATCTATACAAATTACACATCTTGTGTTTGATATAACATCTCTTGCCATACAGGGTCGGTGTCTTCATGTGATGCCTTCCTGAACGTGTTTCAGTCACATGGGCTGAAACCAGAAGTTATCTGTCCTTGTGCCACCTCTCCTGAAGCAATGACAGTCGCTATACGCAGGTAAGTCAGAAACAGGTATTTCTTTTTTAAATATAATATGAAATGATAAGAAAAGAAAGAAGTGGGGTAGAAAGTCTTTCTTCTACTAAGTCTCTTAATCCGCTGACCTCCTACATTAAAACACAATCATAAATAAAAGCAGACAAAGAAAAATATCAACACAGCTTCACCCCAGGTTGATTTTCATAATTACAGCTTGTTACCAGCAGGTTGGATGGAGATGTATTGTGAGGTGGGTGTACAGATGGCTGACTGTAAGAACAGATGGGACAGACCGAGGTGTCCATGTTTGATCAAAACTCTCTCCCTTGTAGACCGGGAGTCCCTGGTGCCCCCCTCCCTGCCCGAGCCATCCTCTCTATGAGCGGCCTGAGTCATGGTGTCATCAGGGTCAACACAGAAGACAAAAATTCAGCCTTGACTGTACAGGATGTGGGGCATGTCATGCCTGGAGGTGAGCAAAGAAGAAAAGATGACAGAAAGGTGCTTGTGGGGATGTCTGACATACAACATTTGAGTGTCGGGTGCAAAATAGTGTTCATGACCTATATTATTTCATTGGAAGAAGTACTACAAGAAAAATAAAGGATTAGGAAAACAATGGTTGAGAATATGCTGGTTTTAACAATGGAAGCTGTTGTGCTGCAGCCAATCCTTCAAACTTGTAAGATGGGGCTTTATGCAAGCGCCTAATCACAATGAGAATATTCTTACAGTTGCATGGAATAAGCCTCGTAGATCTTTGGTTTCCACAACTAGCAAGATGTATGTAATAAATGTAAGCCCTCATATTCTGAAAGCTCTCTTTGTTTGTCTCCAGCTCTGATGTGCATTGTGAAGCCAGATGGGCCCCCTCAGTTGTGTAAAACAGATGAGATAGGAGAGATAATCGTCAACTCGCGTGCTGGAGGCAACATGTACTATGGTCTACCTGGAGTCACTAAAAACACCTTTGAGGTATGAAAACAGTGTTACATCACCTGCCTGCCTGTGCTCATTAAATCTAATCTTAAAGTAAGAAAAGAAAATTTTTTTGGGTCCTTCTGACTGTGTCCACGTGTTCAGGTGATACCAGTCAACTCCAATGGAGTTCCCATCGGAGAGATTCCTTTTGTGCGATCAGGACTTTTGGGATTTGTTGGCCCAGTAAGTAGCACTTTTGTCCTTACAGTGCAGCAACTCTTAGGAAACCCTCTCCATACCTGCGTTTGTGTCTCAATACTTGCAGTGTAGTGACCCACTGTGTGTGTCCTGCTCTCTTACAGGGCAGTCTGATCTTTGTGGTGGGCAAAATCGAGGGTCTGCTGATGGTGAGCGGGAGGAGGCACAACGCTGATGATCTGGTGGCTACAGCTCTTGCCGTAGAGCCTGTGAAGACTGTTTACCGCGGGAGGTAAGGGGACCCACAAATTCTGTTTAAAAAGAGGATGAACTCATTTGTTGGTAAGGGGTGAAGTCTGTTCATCATTACTGACACCCAGTGTTGAAAAGGAAGCACTACAATCTGAATCAAGGATGAAACGTTAGCATTCAGTCAAGAGTGCATTTACACTGCTCGCACTTAAAAATAACACTTGTACATGTTTTCTTAGTCTTCTGTGTTTGTGTTTTTCAGGATCGCTGTGTTTTCAGTCTCTGTGTTCTATGATGAGAGGGTTGTGATTGTGGCAGAGCAGAGACCCGACGCAAGCGAAGAGGACAGCTTTCAGTGGATGAGTAGAGTTTTGCAGGTAAATGTGTCTCTTTAGATTGATCAAAGTATATTCTTTTGATATTCTGTAACATGGTAATACACTGATTGTTACGTTTACACCTGTATCTGACTAAAAAATGGCCAAAATGTTGCTTGACAAGAAATTAAATTACTCGTTACGGTTTGTCTTGTCATGGTAATCACTCACAAAAGTCAATGACCCAGATAGCTATCAAAGAATGGGTCATAATTGTGTTTATGTTTGAATGCTTGTACATTTAGGGGTGCAGTAATGGGCAAAAAACTGAACCTGAATTCATGTGATTAATATGTTTTAAGCAGAGTTCTGCTACCTATAGATTTTTTTCTGAAAAAAACAGGAAGCAGGCACAGATCTTTGTAAAACTGAAGCCTGGTAAATCTGTTTTTCTCAGTTCTTGTAAACAGCAACACTAAAGATTTACATTCAGCATATCTACTTCATTGAAAACAGGAGCACCATTTCATCACCAAAAACAACTTTTTTTTTTTATAGGCTATTGACAGTATCCATCAGGTGGGCATCTACTGTCTGGCTCTGGTCCCGGCTAACACCTTACCCAAAACCCCCCTGGGCGGCATTCATATCTCAGACACCAAGCAGTTCTTTTTAGATGGCAGCTTGCATCCCTGCAATATCCTAATGTGTCCCCACACATGTGTCACCAACCTGCCCAAGCCTCGTCAGAAACAACCTGGTAGGAGACAAACATCTTTGAAATGGCCTCATGAAATGTGTATGAAGCACTTGTCTGAATAGACAAATAAACGTGTCACATTTGCAAATAATACAACATACACTGATATCTGAGTATGCCGTGCATGCACAACAGTCACAGTGTTAGAAATGTGTGTAAATAGCATTGTTGTGTTTGTTATATAATGCACATGTAACAGCCTGTGTTTTTGCTGTTTGCTGTGGCTGTGGGAGTTCGTCAAACATCATGACACCACCTGCACATAACGCTCAAAATCAGTCTAGTACGAAACATAGTCAAGAAGAAAAACACAGAGAGAATATGCCAAATGCTAGGAGGTAAAGGTAACCTCCAAAAACTGCTCTACAAAAACCCAAGCATCTCAGTCTTACTGTGTTTGTCTTCTAGTTGGTGTTGGCCCAGCATCCGTCATGGTGGGCAACCTGGTGGCAGGGAAGAGGATTGCTCAGGCTGCAGGGAGAGACCTGGGCATGATTGAGGATCAGGATCTTGTCAGAAAGGTAATTTGGATGACTGACTTCCATCTTTTAACCAGTGTTAAACTTTGAAAATACTTGTGACCACACTTCTGTTTCTAAAAGTGCTGCTTACATAATTTGTTGAGAATCAGGATAAATCTTGCCGGTGAAAATGGTTCACAATGCGGTCTAAAGACTAGAGGCTCAGCCATAGCTCAGTTTTTAGATGTAAAAAAATCTGGACCTTTCTCTTTTTCTGCTCTTTTCTCTCTCTGGATGTAGCTCTGTATGTGGCCAACTGTGATGGTAAGGACTGAGGCCCCCTTGTGTGGCATCTCCCCCACACCATTGTTATTTTATTTATACTATATTTTCTTGTCATGCCCTATCAGTATTGTACTGTGGCTTTTATTTTGCGTGCTTGTATAAAATGCAAACTGTGCATGTTTTTTTAATCAGTTTGAAATTTGCAGCTTTTGTAGCCTTTGTTTTACTGTGGTAGCACCATCCACATCTTAAGTTATTGTTCGTTACTTTAAAGGCTGCATTGGTTCAGAGTGTGTAGTTAAACTTCTGTGTACTCTGCCAAAAGATGCAAGGCAGCTTCTTCCTGAGGGACGCAGTGTCTGAGCTTCACTCTATTCATTTTTAGGTGTTTTAATTTAAGTCCTTCCATCAGCAAAACCCTCATCCTCGTACAACCCCTCTGTGGTTGTGTTTGGAAAAAAAATATATCAAAGCACATCCTCAGTACTCAATTTCACTTTAAATTGCAGCATCAGTATTTGTCGGAGGCTCTACACTGGAGGGCACAGACAGACCCAGACCATGTCCTCTTTGTTCTCCTGAATGCCAAGGTACCAGTCTGATCTGATAATATACACTGTGGTTTCAATTCATAAAAGTATACTGCTGCATGCCATTCTGGTGACCATATATCTGTCTTTCCCTCTGCATTAATCCTTTCATTCAGGGTGTGGCAGTGAGCACTGCGACCTGTGTGCAGCTTCATAAGCGTGCAGAAAAGATTGCTGCAGCACTCACAGAGAAAGGGAGCATCAATACCGGAGAGAATGTGGTGCTGCTTTATCCACCTGGTATGTTGAACCTCCAGTCTCCTGTTTCTGTCTGTGTATCACTGCTGTGGTACTTAGTTAGCAATGCTCTCCCCTTTTTACTCTGCCTGTGTCCACTGTCTTTCTCAGGCATTGATTTGATCGCTGCTTTTTACGGCTGTCTCTATGCTGGAGTGGTCCCAGTAAACGTCAGACCTCCACACCCTCAGAATCTTGCAGCCACACTGCCCACTGTCCGCATGATAATTGATGTAAGTATGTGGGCTTCTTACGCACATGTTAATGCACTGGCCAGTAAATTCATATGTACATGTCTACTGATTTATGCTATGACAGATTGTTCATAGTTATATTCTTTTATGAACCAGTTGCCCCAAATCACTACATTTTTTTGATAAATAAACTTTTGGACTTAAATATGTATGTATGTATGTATATGCAGTGTTGTTTCTATTTAAAAATAAAATAAAAAATCAGAATGACTAAAACAAAAAATTGGAACATCCAGTCCCTCTGAGATGGTTCCGACTTTACAAAAGTGTACTCTCCTAATGCAGTCTTGCAAATGCTATATTTTGTATTTTAATAACTAGTCAGACAGAAACAACATGAAAACCAGTAGATCGAGATATTTTACTTTGTGTCCAAAAGCCTTATGGATTAAAACCTCATACATGAAGATTCAGTTTATCCAAGAAGGACACATTGTTTTGTGCTTCTGTGGCTGATTTGTGACTCATTTGATTTTCATCTATCTGTAGCATATATATTCCTTTCAGCTGACTCATAATTTATCTGTGTTGCAGGTTAGTAAAGCAGCATGCATCCTAACCACTCAAAATCTCATGAGGACTCTGCGCTCCAAAGAGGCTGCTGCCTCTGTTAACATTAAAACGTGGCCAACAATCATTGACACAGGTAAGATAATGATCCTTCTGGCATGCTGTGGTGGGAAAAATACAGGTGTTATTAACAGCTGCTTGGTTACACCTGTGCTTTTCTTACCATGATAGGTCAAAATTGTTATATTTACTTTTAGAATGTAACATAAGTGATATTATGTTAGTAAGGTACATTTGTTTGAGGAAAAGATCAAAATGTGGTCCCAAAGGAAAGAGGATTTAAATCAAAGTGAAACAGTTAAAAAATCAACAAATCTGGTCAAGAACACGCTTTTACTGACCCTGTCTGTAGAAGTACTTAGTACTAAGTTAGAAACTCTGAACCATGCTGACTGTCATTTACTGCATAGTACACTTGTTATTGATAAGAATTAATATAAATAACAACATATAATATCAAACAAAGCGTGAATTGTCCCTTTAATGCTTTTGTTATGGCTTATAAAATTCCAGTTTGATCCACTAGTTTGGTGAAAACTCTTTGCAACACTGAAACATAAAAAGTTCACGTGGAACAGGATACTAAAGTCTACATTGGCTGACATTCTCATAACAACAAATCCATTTGATAATCCTCAGATGTGGGAAGAGTTATTCAGTTTTGTATAAAGTGTCAGAAACATGTGCGTCAGTACCTGTGTTACCACTGGCTGGGAGCCTTAAGCATGGTGACATCAGGAACAGCAAGTCTTCAAGAGAAGAAGAGTGCTTGGTGCTCTTTGTTCTGTTTTGTTGCTGCAGTTGTGTGTCTTCTTTGTTTACCCTTTGGTTCTGTGAATGAATATTGTTTTCCTCTGCACTGCTCCTCTGATCAACATTTGAATTTGAACGTGTTGAGCAAACAACAAATGATGTGTGATTTTATTTTAACTCTCTCAGAGTAATAGTTAACTGTGTGAGTTGCTTATTTAATAAATATTTTTGGCTAGATCATTGTATTTTTTATAGCTTAATGATTACTTTCTGCACTTGCTTGCAGATGACCTTCCACGTCGCCGGCCTCCACAGATCTATAAGCCACCCACAGCAGAGATGATAGCTTATCTGGACTTCAGTGTGTCCACAACAGGCATGCTCACTGGGGTCAAGGTGAGACAGAAGAGGTTTTTCGTTCGCCTCAATCCACATTCTCTGATGGAAGCAGCTACTGAGCTCCTACATGTCGCTACCCATTTTTAAACAGGCCTCAACACTGTGAGGGACAATTAGCAATGTTTCTGTAGTATAAAAAAAATAAGATGAAGGAAATGTTTTTCTGTGATGAGAGACACACCAATCAATTATCTGTTGTATCACCAGACAGACCCAGTAACAGTATCGAGCCTTTAAAAAGCTGCACTTGTGTTCAAAAGATACCAAAAGTCTATCCTAAAAGAAATGGAAGAAAACCTTCAGTTCTGCTGTACTGAGCAGGTCAAGCAGGACACAAACTGGGAGGCCTATAAATCTTTGCCTTTGCGTTGACATTTCTCAATGGGAGGTTTAAAAGGAAATTAGAAAATGACAGCAAAGTGAAAAAGAACATAGAGGCACACACAAAAAAAGATTCAAAACCATCATAGAAATAAAATTTTAAGTCTTTCTCTAATGATGATTTTTGTGAGGTGTATGTCTATGTCTCCGTTTTTTTAATCCCCATATTATACTGATGTACTTGAGCCTAAATTCAGAGAAGCATCAAACCTCACATGATAACACACACTGGGACATTTTCTTTGAGATTGTAACACGTATTCTTCTTTGTCACAGATCTCTCATGCAGCTGTCAGTGCACTGTGTCGCTCTATCAAGCTGCAGTGTGAGCTGTACTCCTCTCGCCAAATAGCCATATGCCTCGATCCATACTGTGGTCTGGGCTTTGTCTTGTGGTGCCTCGCAAGGTACTGTAAAGCATCACCTAATACATATTTCTGACATTTTAGAGTTTTTTTTTAATGTTTTATCCCTCTTTTCTCTTCCTGTCTGGTTATTCAGCGTCTACTCAGGTCACCAGTCTATCCTGATTCCTCCCTTTGAGTTGGAGAGTTGCTTGTCTCTGTGGTTGAGCACACTCAGTCAATACCGCATCAGAGACACCTTCTGCTCCTACTCAGTCATGGAGCTCTGCACTAAAGGGTTGGGGACTCAGACTGAGTTGCTCAAGGTAAGAGAGACATACTGTATATAGGACAAAAATCATGATTTGCAGACAGATTCTTATCATTTTATGTGTGTCTGTTCCAGGCTCGTGGTGTAAATCTGTCATGCGTGAGGAGCTGCGTTGTGATAGCAGAGGAGCGGCCTCGTCTGGCCCTCACACACTCTTTCTCCAAGCTGTTTAAGGACGTGGGGCTGTCGTCCAGAGCTGTCAGCACTGCTTTTGGGTCCAGGGTTAATCTGGCTATCTGCCTGCAGGTACGTCCATAAACCTCTCTGGCTTAACATTAAAGAACACTCTGACGTAGATCCTGAAGGAACCAATCCAATCCACCTTTATTTGTTGAGCACTTTAAAACAACCACTGTTGACCAAAGTGCTGTACAGAAGAATAAATACATAGCAGTTCACATGAGATGTTGGGACTTGTTTGAACCTGATCTGTGTGTTACAGGGCACCACTGGTCCTGATCCCTGCACAGTTTATGTGGACATGAAGTCCCTCCGCCATGACAGGTAGGAAGAAATGGAGCGATTTCACTGAAATAGAATATGGATGTTTGATCCTCAGTGAAGGCAAACAGACACAAACCTCAGAACATAAACTGCATTGGAAATTAATGTTTTGGATCATTCTAATTTGGACCAAAGAACAGTAAAACTTGGTTGATACTTCACTTTTCAGAGTAAGACTGGTGGAACGAGGAGCGCCTCAGAGTCTACCTCTAATGGAGTCTGGCAAGGTGAGATGCTACTTCAAGTTTTCTGTTTTCATTTTCTATTGTCCAGTAAGTGAAATTCAAAGTTAAATTTATTTATGTTTACTCCTTCCCTTTTCCCCTCTCTCGTCAGATCCTCCCAGGTGTTCGGGTGATAATTGTAAACCCAGAAACAAGAGGTCCTCTTGGAGATTCTCATCTAGGCGAGGTGAGAAGAAGCTGTGAACCACCCTCTTTAATATGACAGTATTGTAAGTAGCCTTTCCAAACCAGTGTTGACCAGTGTTTGCTCCACTCCCTCAGATATGGGTGAACAGCCCTCACAGTGCCAGCGGGTACTACACCATCTACGGGGAGGAGAGTCTACAGGCCAACCACTTCAACATAAAGCTCAGCTTTGGAGACCCTCAGACCTTATGGGCCAGGACGGGATACCTGGGTTTTGTGAAAAGGACTGAGCTACTGGATGCCAGTGGGGGTAAGACAACCCTGGCAAAGATGAATGCTGGGGCCCTGTTCTTTAATGAATTGTGAAGTACCAGAGAAATTGTGTTTTAAATCATATACTTGCAAAAGTACACTTGGATGAAGTGCTCAGGGTTAGAATGGGTCAGAAGGTCTCAGACCCAGCTCTTAGTGAATAAAAAAAATCCTCTTGCACTTAATAGCAGCACCTGCTGCCAAATAACTTGTAGCACTTTGTAGCACTAACTACAGTTTCCCCTTCTGTCTAAATTCTTGCTTGTGTTGTACGTCGCTTTGGACGACAGCGTCTGATAAATATAACTGTATAACTGTTGAGTGTGAGAAGTGTCCAGTGTGCCACACTCAACTTTTGGACAGTTTTGAGTGCACCAGCAGAGAAATCAAAGTGCACTGGGTTTTTCCACACTGTCAGTGTAAACGCACTTATGCTCTCAAAATAATACTTGTAGGTGTGGAAGTATGTAATTTGTGACTCAGCCACACTCTTGCACTTTCCCTCTACCTTGCTTGCAACCTTTCTCACCTGGTTATGTTGTTGATGTTGTGTGTGCTTAGATCGACATGATGCTCTCTTTGTTGTGGGCTCGCTGGATGAGACCTTGGAGCTGAGAGGGTTGCGCTACCACCCCATTGACATTGAAACCTCAGTGTCCCGTGCTCATCGCAGTATTGCTGAGAGGTGAGACAACTTGCAGTTTTTTAGTGATGGTTTAAGAAAAGTTCATGTTAAATCACAAAACATCAGACTTTGTAAATGGGAAAACACTGTACACTGTTATTTCACTCTAAAATATTTGATCTGTTTTACTGTACTATGCACCAGGGTTCTGCTCAGTGTAACTGTTTCTTACACGACAGAAATACCCCCTTGTCATCTCTTTTGAAGGTCAATCTTTTTAGTTTTTTATCAGTTTTTATTTTCAAAGACTTTTTCCCATGAACATGATTGAAGCCTCGGTTAGAATAGACAAATATTTATTTTAAAATTTTGGTAAAATTAAAAGAAAACGGACTGCAGCCTCTATTATTGAAAAATGAAGCCAATGCTGAGGGGCAAAATCTAATGCTCCCCTGAAATGTCCACTGAGGCTGACTTCATAGCAATAATAAACCCAAACCCATTACATGCCTAGCAGACAAAAAGTATTTTTTGGTTTTTATACCTTGTTTCTACTCTCTTAACAACTGTTCAAGGTATGAACTTCTCTTTTCATTATAGATCAAGGCAAAGAGGCACAGTCAGGCATAGTTGGGAGCATGGCTGATTAAAATGTCAATAAGGAACACAGTTGAGGGTCGACTATAGCTGTTTGCAAGATTATTGCATCAGCTCCATTTCTTTACTGTTTTCTAGATACATTTAAGTTACTTGGAGTCATTATTTTCAATATGTCCTTTTCTGTCCACTGGGAAAAGGCCTGATAGGAGAATAAAGCTGCAGTTGTTTTAGCCTCAAGCATGCTGGAAACAGGTTCATGGTTTACCAAGCTGAGCATGAATGTAAACACTCAACTACCAGCTCAGTGATAAACATGTTTCATCTTGATTGATAGAAATCACACCCTTGTAAAACATTTTTTTTTAACTTACTTATTTATTACAAAAATAAAGGCCAGCACAGGTTACTACCTTGGAGAGGTGCTTGTAGCTTTCGGCTTTTTGGCATACAAACATGTGACTACTATCAATCAAATAATACAAGTAGATTTCGAAAACTGTCACACTTATTCTTTGACATTGCTCTAGGTGAGCTCAGTATTCTCAGTCACGCTGATATTTTTTCTCACAGTGCTGTGTTTACGTGGACCAACCTGCTAGTGGTGGTGTCAGAGCTATGTGGTTCTGAGCAGGACGCACTGGACCTGGTGCCTCTGATAACCAACGTGGTCCTGGAGGAGCACCACCTCATCGTGGGGGTGGTGGTTATTGTAGACCCCGGGGTCATACCCATCAATTCCAGAGGAGAGAAGCAACGCATGCACCTTCGTGACTCTTTCCTCGCCGACCAGCTGGATCCCATCTATGTTGCTTACAACATGTGAGGGCTTGTGGTGCTCTGGGCCTGTTCAGCCCTCATCCACAGTCTGGATGCTTCTCTTCCATCACTCCCAGCATTCAGTCACCGCTTGGCAGATGGTGAAAAGGAAAAGCATGAGCCACATGTACTGCCACCCAGCCCTGTGCAACACCAGCATATTGGCCACTGCATGTCTGTGATTGGACCTGCCATGTTTGGAGTTTTTCACTGTGTTTTTTAGATAGGATATTGCAAATGGGACAGAAAAACATGCACTGCGTATGACAAAGAGAGAAAAAAAATCCTCTGTTGCACTTTTTCGGGGAGAGAACAAAATGACATATTCATCAAAAACATTTTTGAAATTCCATATTAATGTCTTTGTGAGAATCCATCGTATTCTGTTCCTACCCCGAATCTCTGAAACACTTTCCTTTGTTAGTTTTAACACAGATTTCAAGAGCTACTAAACTTATGTCTACAACTTGAAATCTTTTCATTATGTAGCTTTAAAAGAAGCTCACACAAACACACGAGCAGACCCCCTAACAGTCCTCCCTAACATGGATGAATAAATGAGGGCAGAGGAGTGCAAACTAAACAGCTAAAGGTTGTTGGCGCCATTTAGAGAGCATATTTTGTCCCATTATAAAGAAGCCAAATAGATTTTTACAACTTTCCTGCTCAATATATTTCCTGCCTTATAAAACTTCAGCCATACATTCCTAACTTGATTTTTATTGAACCTATTATCAACAACTGTTCATTCTGGTTTGGTTTTACCTAGTTGTGGAAATCCAGATATCCATAGGGATCAAAATAAAAGAGGAAAGAGGCCATATTCTGTACTGTATCTAGAAAGGCCTGTTGTATTTTAGATAATGTACGCTACTGTATAGATATTTTTAATTGTACAAATGTATAAATGTTTGACTTGATTCCCTCAGTTGGTGGATTATGGCAGCAGCTGAGAGACAAAAAGAGTAGCAGAAAGAAGATTGTAAATAAGAATTAACAGTACATCTGAAGCTGAATATTAGCTGTTTGACGGAGGGTGGAGATGCATAACCTTAAAGCATTGCTTGGCAGGATAGATGTAACACTGCACTTTCTCAAAAAAAGTATATTTTATTATAACAATGAGGCATTATGAGGGATAGTTAATGAGAATTTATTATTCTGTAGAGCTTTGAGAATTTACAGAGGGGTGGGGGGCTATCACTGTTAATGCCAGGGACTTTTCCTGTCAGCAAATACAAATGCAGGTGTGAGGAGAAGGCTAATACCAATACCATGACTGTTTTCCAGCTATTTTTTTTTTTAAATGTTAAAGAATGGCCCACAATTGTCTCACATCTTTTTCCAGCGTACTTTGTATTGCTAAACACTCAAACTCCTCTCACTTTTGTTTTGCATAACAGAACAAGTGTTTAAGAGGGATAGGCCCCTTTCCTTTTAGTCTTGACTCTCAGAGTTTATTGAGTTGTGTTCTGTCCTTGTCCAACTCTGCGAAGAAATTAAAGCGACACTGTAAGTCTTTTCACAATCAAGCCAATTCATCATGTCTCTGGAGTCTTTTCTGTCTTCAGTCACTGGATTTATAAGCACTTAACGCAGTTGCAAAGCTGAGCCACATTAGAAACACAGGCTATTGGTATGAAAAGTAATGGTATGAAAAAGAAAATAATTTTAAAAAAGACAAAATGCATATTGCAATGTATTTGGTTTTTGGTTTTCTTGTGCTCTCCTTGTGCTCCCTGCCATTGTTTATAGGTTCTTTGTACTGGTTAATACTGTATTTCATTGATGGACCCTCAACGTCAGCATGTACATAGATCCTTTTTAAAGCCGTCCCATTTGACACTCTGTCACGCCAAACACAATATTGAAAAGATGTTAAATAGTTTCTAGTAATACATATGATCCATTCAGTTACTACACTTTGCACTTGTGGTACTGACAGTACATTTCTACTTTGACTGATTCAAATACTCCACTATATGTCACATTAAATGTGGTAATCATTGCAGAAATATAATATTTAAGTTCTAATCTCATCCACTTTTAGGCCTACCTTGAAGAAACACTTTAAGCCCTTCATTTTCGCTTCAATATTGTATCTTGCATTTGCAGCAGAATGTTTGCATGGCTCAGCCAAGCACAGAAAAGATCAGCTTGGGGTTCATCTCATCTAGGCACAAGTAGGGGAGACATGAGACGTGTGTATCAGACTGTAAATTCAGGTAATAAAACTCGTAACACAGGGATGGACCAGGTGGTCCCTTGGTGCAATCTGTAAAAAAAAGGTTGTAGATGTATGGGAGAGGGGTTACTGAGATCCATCCACCATCTACTTACTTTGCTGGAAGTCTACAAGGGCTTCTTCTGGTTTCCACTCCTCTCTGTCAGACTTCTTACACACTATGCAATCCCTATGACAGTGCAATTTGATTTCAAATCTTGCACAGTCTGGTGAAATATACAATATGCTTCTACATTTTGTACTAACCAAGAACAGAGGACTGATAAAATTCAACCAGTAGTGTTCTTAAGACTGCATTGATCTCTCTTCAGTTGTTCTGTCAATAATTTCTGTATGACCCATGGTGTGTTGTATATTAATTATTCGGTGAACTCTAAACTTTTCCATGAGGGCATGATTAAACTTAAATGTTTGAGAAGTGTTGAAACTTATGTAGTAAAGAGCTCAAAGTGGTACACCCTAACCCATTTTCTCATTTATTTTCTATTTTGTTTGATGTATTTTATTTTATACTTTATGTAAAAGAAATACAGAATAAACAAAAGCATTTAATCAGTTCAAGTGTTTTGATATTTATAACGTTGGTCAGTAGTGAAGAGGGACTAAAATTGATCCCCAGAAACTTAACTGAATGGGAGTGAAAGCCTATTTGGCTTTTTTTTTTTTTTTTTTTTTAATTTTAGACAGGGGTTGAGTGACAAGGAAAGTGAACATAATGACTGGTAAGAGACGAGAAACAATTAAACTGAATTTTTAAAATGTGCTCCTTAATTGGACTGGTACAACACTCAAACACATAACTTCTCCCATGTGGGTGACAAGATACAATGTAAGGTTTTTCTTATTATTATTATTATTATTATTATTATTATTATTGTTATCATTATTATTATGTGTGTGACATTTATCCAAATATCCGTGGACAAACTGTGCCTTGCTAAATATGTATTGTATTACTATTTGAGATGTACAGCTGTGGAAGAATATTTCAGTGTTCTTATGAGATGCTGCAAAGATGATCTGACATTGTTTTACTAATGTTTCCAACTCAAACCTTTTTTTGTAATATAAGCATGTCTTGCTAAAATCCAACTCAATAATAGTACAGTCAGCTGCTTGTGCATTGCAAAAGTACCTTATATTGTAAATTTAAATATTGCCGTTATTAGGGCAAAGATTACGTCGCATAAAATAAATGCGGGAAAGAAACTCTGGATGATAAATCTAACAGGTCTTTTGAATCTTCAGTTACTTAAACTCTCTAGACCAATCAAAACACAGAAAGACAATTACGTAATGTGTCTTTGGCGAACCGCCCCGCCCACTTCCTTTAGGAAAAAAAGTAGTCAGCTATTTTTTTAGCTGACATCTTTGTATTTTTAGCTGTTAGCCATAGTTGCTAAGTGACTTCTCAAGGAGTCTCTTGTGTCAAAGTATTTGCACGACTTTCACGAAGTCCCTGCTGTGAACAAGAGCAGTTACGCGGCATTTGAAAAGGTAATTTTTTAGCTCACTGAGCGGTGCTCAGTGCTTGTTTGGCCGTTCGTGGTGATAGACGATAATGGCGGCTCCTGCTCCGTCAACTTCTCGCTGTTTTACGAAAAGGGAAGGAGTAGTTAGCTAAATGGCTCCCCGTATCGCTGACGTCTGTTGACGCGGTAACTTGCGTGCCAGTGACAGAGTTACACATATTTGCTCATTGAGATAAAAGCTTGTCCATCCCGTGAACCAGAGTACTGGAAGATGTCTCGTTCTGAAACCTAGAACTGTTATTTTTAACGGTTTAAAGTGGTTATCATCCGTTTAATCGAATGTTAGCTACCGTTAACTAGCTACGGCAACGTTGGTGAGGTCGAACATTCTAGCAGTTGTGACTCAAAGCAAGACTTTGTGCTTCATTTCCATGTGTTTGACTATAAAGGAAAAGGTCACTCGCTGTGTGAAATTTATGCACAAACTTAACTGAAGTCAGGGCAAGAAAACTTTATAGTTTTTGCTGTTAGGCCTAACCCTGTCCATGTTAAGACGGGCTGCAGTGGCTAACTGAGCCAAAGAGGAAGTCAATTTTATTTAGCTTTAAGTTCCGTTTGGTATATAAAGTAACGATTAACCAAAGAAATATAATGTGGTACTTTGATCTGGTTATCACAAAGTGAAAAAGCTGCAATTAACAGATCATTGAATAACGTTCAAGCCTCAACGCAAAACACCTTATTTCTCACAGACAACCCCGCACTTGCTGTGTACTCTAGAGCCATTGTAAGACAGTAGTGTGTATTAATTCGTCCCCAGGTACTATTGAAGAAGTACAACAGGGCAGCAAAGGCATTGATTCACAGACTGTAACCATTCCCAGCACCATCACAGACACTCAGTTCTCACAGATAGCCCAACAGGTAACCGATTGTTCCTTTCAAAATAAAATTAAGAATATTTCGTGATTACTGACTTGTAGTGCAAAACTACAGCTTTTAGGATATACCACTTTGCATTTGGTTTTTCTGCTGAAAGCCGACTGTGTTATGTTATATATATTGTGTAGTCAAAACATGAAACGAGTCAGCTAAGTTTGACAGATATGAAATCTTGCTACAATAACTGATCTCAATATATATATATATTTCATTTTCACCCGATACGATTAAAATGTCATGTTAGACTAACGCATTTGTATAGTAATCTATAAAATAAAGATGCATAATGTGTATTCTAATGTTTTCAGGATCTTGCTTATCTGCCTTATAGAATCAATTCCTAATGATTCTGAGAGCTCAAAACAATCCGTCACTGACAGTCTGTCATTGTATGATTGCATCATCAAATTTGAACTATATGTATGTGGACTCTCATTTCTCGTATTGATTCACACAGTTTGGATTTTCAAAAGTTATTGATTTCAAAGATATCAGCCCTCTTCATTCTCCCAATATCGTAAACAAAGTGCTTCTTTTCATTTTTTTTTCACACAATTTTAATGCTCTCTCCATGAGGAAAACATGTTTTGTGGGTTTAGAATTGTATTTTTGGTGTTTTAAAGATGTCACTGGGAGGTGGTTCCTCGGTTGCCGTTGTACAGCTGCCAGGGGGTCAGTTTCAGGTCCAAGGAGTGATCCAGTCTGCACAGTCATCAGTCATTCAGTCTCCTCAGGGGCAAACTGCACAGGTAAGACCACCAACTTGCCTACTTTAGCTTTAGAACATAATTTATCATTTTGTATGCACTTTCTTAACTCCCTCCTTCCTTACAGGCCCAGGGTTCAGACAGTGAAGATTCACAGGACTCATCAGATAGCGGAACTACGACCCAAAAGACCAGGGAAATCCTGGCAAGGCGGCCTTCATACAGGTAAAATCAAATCCTACAGTTCCACACCTGACACATTATAAGATTGTCATTAACCACTCTCTTCTTAACTCGTAGACAAATCCTAAATGAGCTTTCATCAGAAGAAGTGACGCACATTGATGCAAAGGATATTAGCCCTGCAGCCACAGGAGTGTCAGGTGTTACAGTACCATCCACCTCCATCTACCAGACCAGCAGCGGCCAATACAGTATGAGCTTCTCTCTTCTATAGCACATAGTTAGAAGGAGGTCGCCCCTGTAGTGGGGTTCATATACCTAAATTCTGCTGCAAAGTTGAAACAATTTTAATCATGTCTGTTTCTTCTGATGCCATCTGTTTGTTATTCTAGTTACCATTTCAGCCAATGGCACAATCCAGCTGGCGACTCCTGGGTCAGAAGGCATTCAGGGACTACAGGCAGTAGCCATGGCAAATGCAGGTGGTGCCCAGCAAGGCACTACCATTCTTCAGTATGCCCAGACACCTGATGGCCAGCAGATCCTGGTGCCCAGCAACCAGGTTGTGGTACAAGGTAAGGACAGGGCTAAAAACTGCGGTTTGTTGGGTGTCTGCTGGCTCCAAGCACCAGAAACCTCATACACACTAAGCCAGAAGTAAACTTTTTCACAGCCTGGTACAAAAAATGTCTTTCGTCTGGATAGCTAATTTTTCCAATGGGAATGTTGGAAGGGTGATTTTTTTTTTCAGTTAAGAAAACATTAAGATCACAAGTTTAGCCAGTCAAGAGGCACAGCTCAGCTGACTGACAGGTGGTCACCCTTTAGCCATTAGTGTGGAGGTTTAAAGCCTGTCCCATTATCCAAGATGGCTCTCACCATTGATTTGCTTCAAAACTGTCATAAATGGATGGATGACGTCATGGAAACTACATCCATATATTCATTCTTTTCATTTATCCAGTCTTTTGGCAGACAGACACTTGCTCTAAGCGGGAAACAAGTACTCAAACTGAGTCACTATTTGATATATTCAAACAAATTACAGTCCCTGTTGATGGCTGTAAATATTATGCCCAGTCATGGTGAGTTGGTTTGTAAATGACTCAATAACCAAATGTTTGTGTTGACAAGAGGAACCCTATGGTTGAGATGTTTTAGATGACAAATGCTGTTTTGTATAGCTGTAACAAGCCCTGATGTCACATTTCCACTGGCATTTTCCTCCTAGGTGCAGGAGGAGAGATGCAAGCATACCAGATCCGCACAGGGCCCACATCCAGCCCCTTGTCTCAAACTGTACTTATGACCTCTCCTGTGGGATTATCTCAGGGGAAGAGTGATGATCCAACAATGAAGAGAGAAATCAGGCTTGCAAAAAACAGGTATTTTTGCTTTTTTTTCTCGTTCCCTGAATGAATAAAAAGTAATTGTAATAAACATGGACATAACTTTGGATAAATAGCCTTCTTAAAAGAAATATAGAATACAGTTTTGTGATTTTATTTTTCAAGATAGTTTTCAGTTTGACTCACTGCGTTTTTCCCTCCTTTTTCAGAGAGGCAGCCCGTGAATGTCGGAGAAAGAAAAAAGAATATGTCAAATGCCTGGAAAACCGTGTTGCTGTTCTTGAAAACCAAAACAAGACCCTTATTGAAGAACTCAAAACATTAAAGGACCTTTATTGTGTAAAAACAGGATAACTTGTTTGAGTAAAGTTTGGAGATTGACACAGAATGTGGGAGCACCACGGCTCAGCCAGCGGGACATGAACAGGGTTTCTGGGAACACTTCATTTCAGGCTGAGATCCCTCTCTTTTTTACTGTTTGATCTGTTTGATATAGAAGTGACAAATGATGGCAGTAAAATATACTCAGCAAACAAGAATTTGGCCATTTTTCCTCCTGCTGTTTTGTAAACATTTGCTAATGCTATAACATTTATAGTTGTGTACATTTTTAATACTGGGAGGTTTGAAATTGTGAGCTTTAAGTCTCAGTTTCTAATTGTATCCCTTTTCTTTTTTTTGTCTCATGTTCTTAAAAATGTTGCTGTTGAACTTTTTTATAATCTTCAAGCATCTGGAGGATTTTGGCTGTACAATTCAACACAGATATAATTCCTCATCATTTTGTGAACCAGCCATTTTCCTCATTTCCCCACAAAGGAGATGTTACAACTGTCATTCCTTATTTGTGTGCAATGAAATATAAAGGGCAACAAACGCTGACATCAAGTGGCATTTGTTTGGTTGTTTCTTGGCAGTTACTTAGACAATCAGGGAAAAAGAAACACAGTGTCCAGGTAATATTTATTATGTACAACTTGGGAGGGGTGGGGGAAAAGAACAAACAGTGTATGAAATGTTGCTGATTCTGTAAAAAATAAATATATTTTCACTCAGAATATTTGATAAGTGTATTTTTCTTCTCCTCTTATAAATTCTAGGGGACCTTGATGACTTTATCATGTTTTATTTGGCCAATTTGGCAGGGAAATTATAAATTCCCAAACCTGGACATTTTGAGACTATTGCCTTGTTATGAAAGTTAGCAGAGATGTGATGAAATTGTCACAAGAACAAAAAACTGTCACAATGCCTTTAAGTCAGGCATGAGTAAGTAATCAGTCAGCTATTCTGAATACTGGGTTTTATAGTCCATCAAGAGGGAGAATACAATTCATTCATTTTACAGAATATCCCATTATATGCGGTCTGATCATCAGAGTCACCTCTGGCGCTTCAATATGTTTAAGGTGGAGTTCAGAGAAACCAGCTGCTTCAAGATCTTTCCATGTTGCTCTTGTAATCGTACATCCATCCCCAAGATAATACCAGAGAGGCTGGAGAACATGCTGCAAGAAGTAAATCCAGGAGGAGGGATCGGACACAACATGCTCCAAAAAGTAGAATGCCCCACCCTGAAACAGGCAACAAAAGCAGATTGCGACATCAGATCAAGTTCTGCAAGCTTTGTTTAAGACTTTCTTTCTCATTTGTTTGAAGTGAAAATATTATAGGCTGATTAACAGGGATCAATATGCATAAGTAGCTTTTAAAAACATTAATAATTAAAAATGTTGATAATTCTTAGGCCAACTCAAAAGGTTAAGTAGCTCACAATTTAGATAAAAGTGCATAAAGTAACCCTTGTCTTGAAAATCAGATCCAAGACACTTTGAAAATAGCAATAACTTTCTAAACCTTTCTCCCATAAAGCCAATTCGCAATAACTAAACAAAACCTTATGTATGCCCTTCTCAAGACAGAAACTGTAAAGTTAAAGTTTTTGAATCTACATAACCTTATGAGAATTATTTATATAGAATTTTAGTCTCTAGTTTTCTACGTTCACAGATTCATAATTTAATTGTGCGTCTTCTGGGTCAACCTGCGTGACCCCACTATAGACTGTATAGTAAAGGACCCCACACAGCATTGCCAGTGCCACGCCCCTGTCTTTAAAAAAAAAAAAAAATTCCTACAGCACATGAAGGCAGCACATCTCACTCACTGGTTTGAGAATGCGTCGTACTTCGTGCAGCACCTGCAGCACATTGCCAACAGAGCAGAGGACCAAGGTGCTAACCACAACGTCCACGGACTCATCCTTTACTCCTGTCATGTTCTCCCCACAAGTCACTACAAAAGAGTCATACGTCAAATGCGTGTTTGCGTCCATGCTCAACCGCAGATACTTCTCAAAGTGCGGGTTCGGGTCGGTGCAGGTCACCGTGCAGCCGAAGGGGTAAAACTTGAAATTTGCTCCGCTGCCACAGCCGATCTCCAGCAGCCGAAGAGTACCGTCGGTGCTTGCAAACCTGCCCACGTTTCGAAAAAGCTCTCTCTTTATTCCATGCATTTTGTCGTTGTAGGAAAATGTTATGTTGTAGGCCAGCAAGGGGAATACGCGTTTGTATAGTCCGTACAAACCCGTGATCTCCAACATGAACAGGGGTAGAGTCAAAACTAAACACAAAAATCTGCAAATTTTCATGAAGAGTGACTTCATTTTCTCTCCGGCTAATCGTAAACAAAGCACTGCAAGAGGCGTCTGAAGACAGGCACTTCAGAAGATCAAAAGATTAGTCTTAATACCTGGGCGGCGATGTCCATTTCACGCTTTCACCACCAGATGGCGCAAAGGTTTGTACTTCAAGTGAAGAAAAATCTACTTCTACCATCAGTGTGAAATTTCAAATTTAATATATCCTTGTATCATAAAACGCAAGCTGTGTTTTTTTTCCAAGACCTTTGGTGAGTTTTACAATGAGTGGACTTTGACTTTTATCAGTCCACCAAGAGCTGACAAACAGACTTCAGTGCCTTTTCATGGGCTTGGAAGAAAATAACTATAGTCTTTCTGTTTCTTCTTTTAAAATGAAAGTAGTTTTGAATTTAAATTGAAAATTGAGCCCCTAAGAAAAGAAGCATGGGATTCAAAGTGTTTAAAAGCCAGTGTAGAGTTCTCTTAGTCTGGTGTTTTGAGGTACCATGTTTTTTGCTGCTCAGATTTCAAAATCAAATAAAAAATAATTTCATTCTATAGTTTTACAGGCAACTGGTATAAAACAAATTAAAGTTTCACTTTTCACTTACGAAAAATAGAGGCCTTTCCATGACTTTATTTTCTCGTTTATATGCATTTGTACATATAAGGTTTTGATAATGGAAAAAAATAAACATGTAAAAGAAATCAACAACTAAATGAAAACCAAAATCTCGTCTTATAGAAAACATTTTCATTGATGCAGATGATGAGTAATGAGAGATAAAATAATTAATTAGTACCTTTACAATTTACACTGACAGAAATTTGACAACACATTACTGGTTAAGATTCATCTGAAAGAACAGTTGAAATACAATACCAGAACTGTAGAATAATTTTTCTCCTTAAATTGCAAAAACAAAGTTAGTGTATGCTATCCTTAATGTTTAACCTAGTGCTTTAAAGTTAAGTCTCTACAAACACAAGGGCTAGTGCTATCCAAGTACCAAAATCTCTATCAAAATAAAAATGTATCCATTCACTGTCACGTCACAAAAAAATTTATCCATTCACGAGACACACTGTGCTTAGCCAATTCACACTGATAATGAAGCCAGCGCCCCACAAATCTAAATGAATAGAATCTATTTGATGGCATAGCCTAGGATGTGTGGTTTTATGATGGAGACCAATGGTGCCGCTATGTGTCTCAGTTTCAGATCAGAGAACCCAGCTGACTCCACATATTTCCAAGTCTCCCGGGTGGCTACACATCCATCACCAAAGTAGTACCATGCAGGCTGGAGGACATGCTGAATGAAGTGAGTCCAGGTGGAGGGGTCCGCCACAACATGCTCCAAGAAAAAGAAGGCTCCACCCTGCAGAGAAGGATTTGCCACATGAATGTAATGCACTTTCCAAAAAGTATCTCTCTTTCTACCTGTTTCAAGTTCATTAGTGTTTTTCTCTGTGGCACAGAGTCCACTCCTAACTTTTATCACAGCTTGTATGTACTTCTTTCATTCAAGGCTCACTGAAATGACAAACTACAGAAACTTGAGGACTTTGGTTCAAATCAATCGTTTAAAACTTTATTTATAAAACTCTTTTCATACATACAAAAGACGTAACTCAAAGTGCTTTACAGTGCAGTTAAAAACAATCAAAACATGCCCACCCTCCCCTGAAACCCACGGTAAACAGTCGCACACACACTCACCAAGAGCAACATACAGACACACACACACACACATATGTAGATGAAACCGATAAAGCTGAGTACAGATGAACTGATGGAGGAAGCACCAATAGAGCAGCCGTCTGCACCAGGAGCAGAGAGCCAGCCACAGCCACAGGAGCCCAAGCACAGGCCACAAAGGAGGGGTGTAGTGGACACCACCCACCACCAGGGACCAGTATGACAGGCCCTTGCAACCACAGCTGACCACCACTCCCAGTGGAGAAGGCTCCCCAGAGAAAACACTGGTGGTTTTCTCAAAATACTAAAGGGATAAAAACATGTAAAGACTAAAATATGAATAAGACAAGAGTTAAAAATAGTGAAGGTACATGTAGATGAAAATGAATTAAGAAACCCTAGGCTACTTCAAAAATAAATAAATAAATGCTAACCAAAGGCTAAGCTAAAAAGGTGGGTCTTGAGCCTGTTCTTAAAAACATAAACACTGTTTCACAGGTGGGGGCTATAATAGTGAAAAGATGCCCCCCTATGGGTGTGTGTCCTGACTTTGGGAATGACTAGTAGCCGGCTGCCAGAGGAGCGCAGAGTCCGTGAGGGTTTGTAGGGTAAAAGCAGTTCTGAGAGATAAGAAGACCCAAGACCATTAAGACACTAAAAAAAGAGTAAAAGAACCTTAAAATCGGTTAAAGAATAAACTTTGAAAACAAGATAACATTTAATGCAGTCTGAGAGTATAAATGCTGGCCTATATACACACTAACTGTATGGTAACACTGCCTTTATGTAAGCACAAAGGTCAAAGGTAAAATCATGTTGAAAAAGATCTGCATGTATGGAATATCAGTTCCAGTGGCTGTATTATATACCTAAAGCTAAATTTAGAAACATTGGTTGACAGCCGTGGCTGACTATGAGTTAGTACATTATACACAATAAACAATATAAAGTAAAAAATCAAATTGTTATTCCACACAGGATCAGCAACCTTCAGTAAATATCCCAATTGAAATCCTCTGATTTAGTCAATTACTGATTTTTGGAAGTTTAAAAAGCTGGTAAAACTTTAACAGAGATCAGACTCAAAGCACTTTCCAAACAACTCTTGGCACTTGAAATTAACAGAGTGGAAACTGTTCTGTCTGTCTGTGGCTTTAAACATGGATTGTGATTTAAGTTCACTGCTAATTGAAAAGTCAGTTGTCCAGTCAGTATAATTACAGAAAAATTAAATAATGATTAATAAAATATCTTTATTTGCATTTCAAACAACTCAAAGTGTGATATTAAGTATGTTTCTTTTGCTGAACAAACATTTCAAAACTGAAATTCTGTTTATTTACCAGACTAAAATATATGACAACTAAGAGAAGAAAATTTCTAAAATGAAAAACTGTAATCAGCAAATGTTTGACACATTTAATCAATTTTCTATTGTATAAATAATCAGTCTATTGTTGCTTTAAGATAAATCAAATGGTCTCTGCTGTTTATTGTCTTACAATGTTGTATGGCAGTAGCATAACCGGTAGCCTTGGTTTCTTTTGTACACAGAATTAGGGCCACTGAAAAAAAAAAATATGAGAAAAAAAAAAGATTTCTGAGATTAAAGTCAGATTTTGAGATGAAAGTCTAAGAAAAAAGGAATTCTGAGAAAGAAAAAAAACAGCATTCTGCCTGTAATCTCAGAATTCTGACTTTTTTTCCACAGAAAAAAAATACAAAATTTAAAAAATTGTCCTTTTTTTGAGTGGCCCTAATCCTCTTCCGTACTTTTAGACACCATCTTGTTATGTACATGTACAATGTAGAGCAGTTAGAGTTGACTCACGGGTCTCAGTATGCGGAGCACCTCTCGCAGAGTCTGCGAGATGTCTTTGACAGAGCAGAGCACCAGGGTGCAGACAACAATGTCAACCGATTCGTCCTCAATTGCTCCCATGTCCTCCCCCGATGCAACCACAAACCTTTCATATATCAGCTGGTCATTTTCGCTCATGCTGCTCTTAAGATATTTCTGAAAATTGGGGTTTGGGTCAGTGCAGATCACCTTGCAACCTGCTGGATAGTACTCAAAATTCGTGCCCGAGCCGCAGCCAATCTCTAGAAGGGTGAGCTGTTTGCCCGGCTTTTTAAACTCCGAGAGGACGCTGAACAGCTCAGTCTTCTTGTCGCCCATTTTCTTGTTGTACATACGAGAAAGACGACATTGACAGACGGGGAACAAATATTTGTACAATCGACAAAGACCGATCGCGTCCATCAGGTGGAGTGGCAAACATAATACGTTCACCGCCAAAGTACAGAGCTGCATGAACAGAGTCATTTTGGGCCAAACTCCGACCAACGCAACGATTTGCATTGACTGATGCAAATTGTCAAGTTACCTGCTTTATAGAGTTTCATGGAGCTCAAAAGAATTTCCGGTTGTATTTTCAGAATAAGTTAAAATAAGTTGTCTGCGGACGAAAAGGAAGTTGAATAAAATGTCCACCATAAATTTACAAAATATGTTTTGCGGACGTACTACAACAATACTAGTTGTACTAGTTGTACAATAAACAGAAAAAATCAGTTAATAATCTCTGGAGGGGACATAAAAATATGCTATATTCTTTACTGTTTTGTTTTCTATTGTGATATTAAACAGTGACTGTAATCATTGTCGTTGTTCCTTATAATTCCATATTCTTTCGGTTTGCATGTTTGTTTATGCTCAACTGGCAATTCCAAGTGGTATTGGGTGATCGGGGAACAATAAGGGGTGTAAATTAACAGTCAGAATGTAATTAGAAACTGGATCTGTTCAACATCAGTAAATCTAGAATAAAACAAAAGACTTGAATAAATAAAGGCCTACATCAATGAATTCATAAATCTGGACAATATCTCACTAGAGGCATCTTAAATGGTTTAATAGTGTCATAAATGAGAGGATGAGGATGTCAGCATGTCACCTGTCTGTCCTATCTGTCAGAGCCTTTTGCATCATAGAGGAGAGGCTGTTAGCCAGCCAGCAGCAAACGGAGTAATAATTAACTTATAAATTGTTCAGTGTTTTAATACACTTAATCGTGATCCTTGGCGCTCTGTGGTCTGTGTCTGTGTGCGCACCACATTGGATGGAAAGCTTAACCAGCGTCTTGTGCTTATTTAAAGCATACCGTCAGACTTCGGACAAAGGAGTTGACATTTGCTTTTCATTTTCTCTGTGTTTGTTAAGTGAAGTTGTAAATGTTAAGTTTTTCAGTAAAGGCTATACTTAACCGCGATCCTCCGCTCTATCTGTGTGTTTGTGTGCGTGTGTGTGAACGGCGGCAGCATAGTATTGACTCAATAGCATCAGTGCTGGGAGAAAGATCGGATCAAACCACTGGGAGGATCGCGAAGGGTGCGGTGTGTGTAATATTTCAGTAGTTAAAATCGTCAAACAGTGTTTTAAGTTGCATGGCTTGTATTACACCATTAAAAAACGTTACTGTTAGAAAATCAGTTACTTTTTTTTTTTTTTTTTTTGGGGGGGGGGGGGGGGGGGGGGGCGCTTATGGAAGGGGGGGACATGACACCCCCCCCCCCCCCCCCCCCAGGGGATTTGCTAGCAGAAATGCTGTCCCGCTAACTTCAAAATGAAAGAGTAGGCCTGACCTGCAAATGACGTGCCTTGCTTGTGACACTGTGCTCACAAGCTAGCGTCTCCCAGGTGTTTTAAACAGTGAAGTAGACCATATACGGTGAGTATGAAGTTATGTGTGTAACACACTTGCCTTACGAAGTTATTTATTTCACGTTATTTTGAGTAGTTCGGACTTCCCAACTTGATGACAACTACACATCACCAAAATATATTTGCTAGCTTTTGGCACAGGCGGCTACTGCAATCCCATGGGCTGGTCTGTCTCATAATAACTGTTACCTTAAGTGTCCTTCTCTTGCCAACTCTGACATTTTCAGCTTTCATCTTTTACTCTTTAGTTTTAAGTAGGTTTGCGAGTGCAAAATTTTTCAAGCCGAGGAACTGAAACATTAAGCTAACTCAGAAGTAGAAAAGAAGAATTTGGTAAAATTCCTTGTGCAGTGGCTACAGATCACCTGAAGTCTCTTATTATTTTCTCTGCACTATATAGGGCTTTCAGTATTTGTATTAATTTCTCATTTCATACATTTTCTGTCCACACTGTTTTTAAGGCTAAATACTTTTCAGATTGTATCTAACAAGAAAGTTCAAGTATTACTGGAACTTTGTTGATAGTCCAAGTCAATCACATGTGTTCAGTTTAGAATGAGTCATGTTTAACAGCTCATTCTTGTCTTTTAAAACAGTCTTTGCTCGGCTTACCTCAATTACTGTTCAAATTCGAACACAATGTCACTGTCAACGTATAGTGCTGTAAAACAACAGAAGAAGTCACTGTCCTGGCTTAAGTAAATATGCTTTACATCCAGCCAATTCACTTTTTAGACCAGTCTTAGATGAGACAATATTTACTTGATATACATGTACCAAAATCAGACTAGTAGCCTAGTGTTTATGTAATACTCAAAGTAGCCTGAAGTACAGCATCTCCTTTTACTTTGGGACAATTTCAGACCATAGGATGGGGTCCATAACACATGACTTGTTGCCCTTTGTACAGCACAATACCTAATATGTAAAGCATAGAAAAGAGTTTTATCATATAGTTAACTGATTGCTATGCTGACTGCTGTGAGCAGTGCATTTATAATTGACTCAACATAAAGTAGATTTTCAATCTTTAGTTACCATGTCTATGTTGTACAGCAATGTATCACCAAGTACCTCAACTTAAAAATGTTTAACCAGATTTCCGTCTGAAAGTCCAAATATGATGTCTGTTGAATGCAAGACTTAAAAATTATGTTTTTAAATACCAGCAGTTAGACACTTGAAGTGTAACAGCCACATAAAATCATTAGATAGCTTTACATCTTTTCACTTTCATAAAAAAGATTGAAGCATATCCAGCACTCAAAGCATTCAAACAAAAAATGCTTTGGTCTTCTCTCTGTAGTTTGACCAGCTTCATAATGGCCAACATATATGTTTAAAATACCAGTCTGAGCCCTTGACCTTGAATCTGGATTATTTGATCATGTCTTTATTATTCAAGTGCTTGCCAACCATTTGATTCCCCCTAGACTCAAATCTGCCGTTTTTCAGATTTTCCACAAGGTGGAGACATTGTTGGGTCACTTTTTTCAACACTGTGAGTGTTAAATCTTCCATCCTCAAGTAATGAAAACTGAAGCTCCTAGACAAGGGTCGTACAGTGTTGAGAGAAATTTCTGGCAATGTTTAAGAATGGTTTTTATATATTTTTCTTAAAGTAACCCCCCCAAAAAAAATAATAAAAAAAAAAATTAAGAAAACAGTGAAGAGCATTTAAAGTAAAACAGTACTGCTCCACTGTTTATTGATCAAACCCAGATTGCTGGTCTGAGGACTAGTCTCTGAACATGGGCATGCAACTTAACATGACAAAACTGGTTTCCTGGACACAACACTAAATTAAAAAATGAGACACCCTATCTGCAAAAAACACTATATCCAATTCTTTACTGTGTGAGCCAGTAAGTTGCAAAATGACCTGTATTACTTTAGTCATGAATTTTAAGTGCCAAACCATGCCTTCACTTCCCCCTAAATAAACAGTTGGAATACATTTACCTGTGCATTACAATCAGAACTATCTAACCAGGGGCAACTAAAATACCACTTGGTAAGCAATATATGTACTTCCATGTATTCTGTACATGTGTTTGCATACTGCAGTGCATGACATTCTGAATAAATTCTCTTTTTTTGTGCAGGCTAGCATTTACAAAGCTGGCCTCAAAAATGTGTTGTCATTTGTTTACAAAAGAGTTTCAAGGTAAATACTCAAAATATAGATCTTGATAAAATTTAGCCCATCATAGGGAAAATAACATATGTGAATCAAGTTACAAGTTGGTTTCTGAGATGGTTTGACCGTGTGTTTTTTTAAACACTCAGATAATCTAAAACTGTTGGATCCCATTACACTGCTAGGCTTCTTTAACGTTAACATAAGATGATATGGCAATACAACTTTGGGACAGACATGTATCAAAAATAAATTCCCGTTCAGCTGCCTCTGTTTTAGGGTCACATGTGTGTTTGCTTTTACCTTAACTCTTGCATGTCTAACAATTCATTTCGATTTTTTTTACCAGACTGGTTTGACCCAACACTCCCCCGCCCGCCCTTACAATTAGCAACCTCTTCACTGGTATATTAAAGAAAAAAATGGCTTTTGAATAAGTTCATGGGTTTTTTTGGTTATGTATCCAGACTGTTGAAGCTCACACTGAAGTTTGTTGAGTGTTTTATTGACAAATAAGGTGACACATTTCAATAAATATAAGTTTATAGAAGCAATGCATGTAGTTGTTCATAGTAGGTGTTTAGGTTGTAATGCCTTATACATTGTTTTTCAGGTTACATAAACAGATAAAAGCTCAGACTGTTGTTATATACATTTTATAGGGCCTGCCATTTAGAACTACACATAATCACACACATTTTTATAAAACACAGGGATTGTAAAATGTTGCCATATGAAATACTTATTCAGTACAGAATATCAATGAACAGTGTTTTTTTCTGCTTACGATGCTGCGGTCTCTTGTCCGTTATTGAAACTAAAGGCATTTACCGACACTCCCTAACAATTTGCTGAGAGTCATCAATTATGCAGGGTAGCCGCACGCACTGGGAAGGAAGATAGCAGCAACAATATGGCGACAGCCGCAGTTACTCTCGTCTCTTTTCTACATCTGCAATTCAGTGAAGGCTGTCTGGGTTTCTGTTAATGCGAGAAAAAGTAAGTAGACTTTCTGTTTTTTTGCTTTGATTGAGATTCTGTGTCGTCGGATAGATCGTAGTCCTACTTTGTCGACTGACTGCATCCCAGTGCCGCAGAGCGGTCTCTCTCAGCATCTTTTCATTGCTCTCTATGAAGGGCTTACTGCCTGTACGTGGACTGATATGTATGTCAGGAAACACTGTGAAGTAGTAGGGATGAGGTTTTTACAGGGAAAATGTGAATTTCTGATGTGTTATGGTAGAAAATAGAGAGGCTGCTTGCTATTTTGGGTGTTGGCCTGCCGCTGGATGGGATGACATTTCAGTGTGTCAGTATGGGAAACATACGCATACGGGATGGAGAAGAAGTGAGATCACGCCAAACTTCTCCGAGTGGCGACTGTTATACGTCTGCATGATCCGAGTGCATGAAAAATAGGTCGCTGACAAAGTCTTTGTGGTGGCATTATTATTTCGCTTCCATTATTTTTATAACTATGGTAGTTTTATACACCCCCCCCCTCCTCCACTCCACCTCTTCGCCCCCTCCTTCCTTCTTGAAGACTGTATTGCGTGAGGAGGAAGGTGCGTCTTTACTTTGGCAGTCCTCATAGGGGCCGCGGCACCTAAATGTGATCTTTTCTCGCTGCCGACTCCTTGTAAAGAACCCCTTTATGATGTGACTTAACATACCTGCATTATGTGGTCTCTGTTGCTCAATAATATCATAGCCATACGGGTGGGGTGTAGCTTTAAGACCTTTTGGTTTGTTCCCTTTTCTTGCTGTACAGAAAAAAAACAATTGTAGCCCTTTTGTTTGTTTAAAATATGCTGTAGCCCACATAAGTGCTGCTTTAAATTGAGACCAGGATTAATTCGCCAAGCTGATGCGTTCAACTGACCCAGTAGGAGTTAGTTACTTAGAGCCTATAGCAGCAATAAAACACACTGCAGTATTTTAGGCTTTGGCCCTATAGGACACCAGTGCCTCGCTGTTGTGGGCTTAACTCGGTGAATATCGTTTATATAAGACAAAGTTTCCCTTGTCATCACTAGTATTTGTCAAAAAATATCTGGATGTACATGCGATCATTTCCATATTTCTCAATCATCATAACTCAATGTGCCGTCAGGACGTCAGAAGTTTACCTTAAACCGACTCATCCCAGCCAGGAAGAAGATGGCACACACCCCAATAGGATAAAGGGGGGTTAGCTGAGGCTTCATTCATATTTGGCAGCTTAATTTTTCTCTAGGGAAAGATGCATTCAGGGGCTTGTTGGGTTCACGTAACTTTAGTGATGCTGTGGATTTGCACTTGACACCTTTATATTTACAGACAGACAGCATTTAGGCACCACTGCAGGAAATGAATAATGTTGTAGTTCTTTACTGTCCGGCAAAAGTCTGATAAGCAACCACTTCCTCACCACAGTGTCCGGTTAGCTCCATCAATTCTCGGAGTGTTTATGAGCAGAATAGAGGATTTGTCCAGTGACGGGACGGAAGCCGCGGTGCGTTTGGATGTCTCTCCTTCGCGCAGAGGACGCAGCATACAGGAGCATCATAACTGAGAGCTGCTGATCAGAAACGGAAAGCTACAAGTTTTTTTTTTTCGCTTTCATCTCTGTGTTTTCAGGGGGTCTGTCGAAGAAAAGAGGACAGTCGGTGTTCGTATTTTTTTATTCCATCCATCAATATCTGGACTCTATTGATCATGGATTAAAGAAGCGAGTGCGGTGATGGGCTGTGCACTAGTGGTGCCGATTTTGTCCGATAAAATGCTGTTATTTTTGTAACTGAGTGAACTGTAGCGTTGTGTATTAGCATTTTACCCTGTGGCTGCGTTCTATGTGAAGTTCTTCGTATGACCCAGTGGATATCAAACCAAACTGCAGAATCAGGTACCGTCTACCTTTTAGTTAATCTGTTTTAAGTGGCCACTCTGAAATGTGTGGGGCATGTTAGCACCGCTGGTCATGCTCTTATATCCTGCTTTGAATCACCTTGACGGCAGATCAATTGGTGTAGCGTTGGTGGAAGGAGACTTAGAGGTTGTACCGAGCTTGGGTTACTTCCAGCTCCTTCTGGTTGAATGTGCTGCATTTCTTGGAGATACCGGGCTGGGTGTCTGAGTTTTCATCCCGAGATCTTCAGCTGCAGCCGTCATTGTTTCATGAAACGTTGTTAACGCTGTCTAGCCTCCGAGAGCTTGACTTGACAGTCTCATACAGTGCACCAACAGTAAACTAGGGAGAGAAACTCATCTGTTGTCGGAGTCTGGAGAGATGCAGATGATTTTGTTATTCCAGCGTTTCTGTTTAAACAATGAGTCAGAGCTCAAGAGGTTGAATAATTAACTGCACTCTTATGGAAAATCCTTCTTTCACACACTTGGGCAGTTAAGGATGTTGATAAGTAATTATTATTATTATTATTATTATTATTATTATTATTATTATTATTATTAACCTTGTCAATGTTTTGAGTATTTTAGGATGCTTTTTGGCCTAGATTGGGTGCACTGTTATTTATGGGCAGCATGGCAAGATAACATATATATATGTAGGTTAAATTAATTACTTAATTTGATAAACAAACAGCTAGTTGGCTTTGTGGCACAGCTAAACTAACTTTACAGTAGTTCAACATGCTGTTTTCAACAATATGTTAGATTCTGCATTCTGGTTATGCACTAACCCAACTCATTCCAAGTGAAATATGTATGAGTGCCTGTGTGTTATTGGATATCACAGCTTGATTAAAACAAACAAAAAAACCTCAGTTAGCCTTTGTGTACATTATGACCTCATACATGCTGCGCTAGCTTGATTGTAAGAGATAGTTCAGGACCTACTTTGCAAATTATCTCATTTTAGACTCAGGCACAGAGACTACTATTGAAAAACAACGGTCTGAGATGTAAACAGCTGCAGATCAACACTGCTGTGTTTTCCTCATGTTAATTTTAAAATCAAACAATAACCTCAAGTCGTCAGTATTCTTCTTGTCATCGGAAGTGACAGGAAATATTCAGACGGCAAAGTTATGTAACACAGATGTGAAATGCGATCTCTGGCAGATTATTTGGAAGTATAAAAACATCAAGAGACACATTTTCTTGCTGTCATGGCCTCAAAGAAAGAGAGTGAAAATAGAAAATCTGTGTTGTCTGCTGTATAAGCTGGGTACCTGAGTGCAGCTTTTGGGGATACAGGATCAGGGCTGGAGTCATTAAAGCTGATGGAGAGAGCAGAAACCATGCCTGCTGGCCCATGTTCCAAATGTTTGCACTTTTTCAGCTTTATTTTGCTTTGTTTGCTTTTTGTGGCAGAACCAGAAAATTGACATTTTGGAGGATTTCAGCAACAATCACGTAGCTACAGTTTTAGCATAGTTTTAGCTTCACTCTGTGCTGTCTAGTATTAATCTATTGTAACCCGAGTACATAAAAGATGAATGATTACAGTATTATTGAATAAGGTACTATTTTTCTTCTTTAGTCTAGTCTTTATTTTTTCCTTTGCTCAGCATCTCATTTCCACTCTTCCTCACTTCCTCATCTGTGTTCCTTTCCTCCTCTCAGAGCTGGAGGTCTGGGATGGAAAACCAATAAAAAGGAAATAGCTGCAGGATGAAAACATGGCCGCACCCCTTCTTGCACCCCCAGGACCTGACAGCTTCAAGAAATTCACCCGGGAGTCGCTTGCTAACATCGAGAAGCGCATCCAAGAAGAGAAGAACAAGAAACCACCCAAGCCCAGGTCGGACAGCAGTCACCGTGACACGTCTGACGACAATGAGGTCAAGCCTAACAGTGACCTGGAGGCTGGGAAGAGCCTGCCCTACATCTACGGCGATATTCCTGATGGGATGGTCGCCACACCGCTGGAGGACTTAGACCCCTACTATCTGAATGAGAAAGTGAGTTTGCCACATATGCTCCCAAATTTTGTGCAAAACACTTAAATCCAGAAGCAATTCCTTAACCGGGTTTAGATTTGTAAAGCAAATAGTGCAAACTTTAAAAGTATTCAAAGACACATTCTTCTGCTGTTTGGAAATCTTTTACAATGTGTAATTGCTAGCATTTTATACTCACACATTTATACACCGTACAAAAGAATTTTAACATTTACTTTAGTAACAGGTTTGATTCTTTCAACATCTTATTTTATAGAGATGCTTTTTGTATGCTTTTGCATGCAGGGATGATGTGTAATGCAAATCTTGAGCAGTGGTAATTCTAATACAAGTTTTTTGAAGTGTTGATAACTTTCTGTGTTATTACAAACTGTAGAGAGGATATAATCACAGCAAAGGGATAGGAGATTCACCTTTGTTTTTGGATGAAATCATTTAAGAGCAGTGTTAACCATTTTGTGATAAAATGACACTCCCAGATGACAACAAATAACTATGTATGAGTGTGTGGTCGGTGTGTATTCTTGGGGTTATTGTACATTCATAGTTGAGTTATCGTGCTTTGTGTGGCTGCTGCTGTTTAGCTTAGCTTCAGACTAGCTTCGCTTAGCTCAAATTTGAGTTTAGTGCAAACTGAGCTCACAGAAATGCTGCTGTGACCTATATTCAGTTTGTTTGCTCAGTGCCCATCATGCAATTGGACAATACACCTATCATTATCAGCTTTATTCCTATACTGCTTTGCTCTTACAGCTGTTATTGTGGTCTGCATCCTGATCCGCAGTGTTTCCATTGTTGCTCACGTTTCCACATTGTTATGAGATGAATCAATAAGTCTAAATGCAAATACACTGCAAGTGATGGTGCATGCACCATTATTAAGATCAATACATCATACATTACGATTATTTGCTTTTTATACATTACCATCACAATGACCACATGTTCTTGCGGGTTTTTGAGCTGTGCCAGTGTATTGTTTAACAGCTGTTAAGTTTGTCAGAGAATCATCACAATGTTTTTTCAATTTATTCATTTTCTCCACACTAACATGGCAGCCATTTTCCCCCAGAATTACCCTCAAGGTGATTGTGTGTTGCCTTGTCAGAGGTGGGACTTATGTTAAAATTATCTTTGAACCTGCTGGTGGCTCTTTTTTTTCATCATTTCAAGCCTTGATCAGCATCAAAGTCTCACATAAGAGAGTCTCAAGAAACTGACACCACAGCTAGAGACAGGGGGGGCAACAAGGACTCTGCTGCATGTGCAGGCTCAAAGATAGAAACAACTGTAGAAACAACATGAAAAAGTCTTCTCTCTGTCATTCACGGGACATTATATGATATGATATGTCCTTGTAACAATAAATAAAACATACATTATTATTTAACCTTTATTTAACCCAGTTAATCCAATTGAGATCAGCAGATCTCTTCTCCAAGGAAGACCTGACCAAGAATGGCAAATTTTAAATGTTTAGATAGGGGTTGTCAAGGGGTTTTCAGGATTAAGCATCGAACACAGTGGGAAGATCAATAAGAATGTAGGTAATAATCAGAGCTAATGTCTGATACTTGATCCCTGTGCCCTGAATTTTACCAGCCTCATTGGGCAGCAGATAAAAAGTCTTTTGTCAGTGCTGTTTAAAAAGGTCTCAAAGTTGTTACGTTTATATTCACTTCTTGATGACCAAACATTATAAACAGGATGGTAGCTATTATACTTAGTCGTTCAAAAGGATATGATTCGCCAAAGTCGATTAGTTTAAACAAGTGTCATTTCTCTCTGAATTAATAGAAACATACACTCGATGCCATTTCTGCAAATATCTACTGTTGTGCAACAGCAAATGGTAGAACTCAGCCACTCCCTCTCTACATCACCATTAGCTATTTTGTGACTGAATGTTTTCATTATCCAATATTCACTTTTGGTTGAAAAACTGTAAGATACACTGTAAAATACAAAAAAAGTTTTTTTTAACTTACAACATTTCGCTGTTACCTGAGAATGGCTTGGGTTTACATTAAACCACTTTCTGTCCAACATTCTTTGGTTTAAATCATGTGCTTCACACAAAGAAGATACTATGCTAATGTTAGCTTTCAACCATTCCTTTGATAGCAGTAAAATTAGCAAGAGAGTGGCTAAATGCTAACTTCACTGATGGTGGATTATATGTTATCTAATCTGGTCAGATTTTCACTATCTGTTGGCTGTACAGTTGCCTATCCATCATGAAAAACAAAAGATGTGATTGATTCCCATTGTTCATAAGGCTTTCTACTGCACTGCCAAAAACTGTAACAGCATTGAGCTCTGAGTGTGATGTCAGAGGAAAATGGCTGCCGTGTCAGAGTATGGATGTCTTTGATAATATAAGGGGTTTCACAACAGTTGGAAAGAAGTCTACATTCTTAAAAGGTAATCAGGGTCTTTGTTATGGTGGAGCATATGCACAAGGCACAAACCTTACGGCTTTTATCTGCAGATGATGTTTTTTCTTTTCATTTAGTAACTTCATGACCTTTTCCCCCACACCACTCAAACTCAAGCTCTGCTGTGGCCTCACTGTGGCTTTTCATTGGTAGAACTGGATGCGTGAAAGCAGAAGATGGCATGAGAGCACGGGAAGTGAAGAGGAAAGGGCAGGAGCGTGCTGTACTCCCTTAAGCTGTGTAGACATGTGGAGCAGTCAGTCTCCTGTGTGGTGGCGGTGGTGATATAATGTGTAAGAGAATCTGAGGCCTGTGCAGCAACAAAAAGCTCAGTCAGCAGGACGGACAATCTCAGCCAGAAGCACTCCCTCATAGAGCGGATGAAACTATCAAGTGCATGTGCCTTTTGTGATCTATTGATCCACAATGCTAGTTCAGTGGTGGCCACAGGAAGAGACACATTCTTGTCTTATTATCCCCCCTCACTTTGACTATTACTCAGTGAATATCTCTCTGCTCCTCCCTACTTTCCTAAATGACATCCATTTTTGATTGGAGAAAGTTTCTAACAAGTAGATGTTCATGGCCACATATGGTTCCATCATACCAAGTCTGCATATTTATGAAGGCTAGATTAAAAGAACAATATATCATACATTTTACTGTTGAAATAATACTCTATTTGGGACCTAACAGCTTTGCTGCTTGGACTCTGTAAAACTTTTGGATTAAAGTTCATCCAAATAAGTGAAATGCAGAGAAACTAGACAAACAATGATAAAGTTTCCAACACTTCAGTATAACAGCTTACCTTTCAAATTACCTTGTATAGTTGAAGTTTGAGAGTCCACATAAAAACCATAATGTAAAATATGCAGAAGCGGTGTTTTCAATCATCTTAGGAAAGAGTGTCTCAAAACAACACTTAACTCTGTGGCCCAGAACACATTGTCTCAATAGAGATAAAAATAAAACTTTGAAAATTCCATTGGAAAATGTGTACAGTTATGTTAAAAGAATGTAAAAAGATCAAGTCTAACCTTATTTGTCCCCAAAAATGTACTGTAGATGTTTATTTTTACATTATCATTATGACAGGATAACTCTTCAAAAGTTACACTTCCTGATCACCAGTCTAAAAAAATATTTTTTGTCACAAAATTGATTGAGGACTAGTTTGGCAACATGCATTATTGTAGGAGTTTACAGTGCTGTGAGAACTATCTGGAAAGCTAGTGTTTTTCCATGATAAAGACTCTGTTTCCAATGAGTGCTTGCACCAACTGTCACGAGGACGTGACTCTTACCAAGGTATGCATGTGCTTTGAAGCAAATGAATGGAGATCGGATCTTCTTTTTGATAAAAATGTCTCTAACAATTGAAAATACTTTGTTCAAGTCAACTTTTTACCGGAGACAAAGTGATGAGGTAATGTGTTTATTAGCAGTTACGTAGCGCTATTATTTGAAATGTGACAGCAAGCAAACTTTTAAACTCAGTTTTATGTGTAGTTTAGCAGCTGGCTGTATTTTTTACTGCTTGATGACCTGTCTGTAATTTGTAATATGAGTGAACCTTTGATTCGTCCCACCAGTGCTCATCTACCAACTACAACCTCACCGAGCAGAGCAAACATAACCTCACTCTTCATCTTCTTGATAGACTTTCAAGTTTTAACAGACCACTGCAGTATTGAGGGATTATTCGTTTATCAACAATAGCGGATGCGCACGCATTCTGACTGCAGAAGCACTGTGGAGTATAGTGGTTTGCCAAGCGACATGAAGGAGTTGACCACCAAATACATCAGAATGTTAATGGTTGTGTATTTCAGGATCACTAATAAGACTGTTGAATTATTTGATAACTTACTTTAGTTTTACTTTAATCATAATTTGTTCACTTATTATTTACTTCCTGTATTGAGTCCCAATCTCAGCCCAAGACCAACTTTTTCATTATTGGCAGTTACAATTATTTATTTGCAGTCAAACCTGGTCACCTGAGGATAAAGAAGACACTTTTAATAACACAGCTGCAGACTTCACTAGTGTTCCAGGGTAAAGTGCCACCCTGTCATCTGGTGACTCTCAGATGTTAATCACTGATACGTTCAGCTGCAAGTCACCTGTTAGCACGTCTCTGTTAACTCCAAAATACCTGTAGCTCTATAAAAGTCAAAACTTGATAGATGTTGATTCTGTTGTACGGTATAGTTGGTTTTTTAACCGACCATAGAACAACCAGAATTTTTTATGCTGCTTACTGTTTGACTTAAGTGTTTAAAAAACTATAACTTGCCTGAATGAATAGAGTTCAAAGCTTCATCTGCATTCAAAATGTGTGCGTATTTTTATGACGTAGACTGATAATCCATTGATAGCTGCTGCATGTAGTTTGGAATGAACTTTATCCGAAACGGCTTAACCCATGTTTTAGTGTTTAGCTTGTGCTTTACTTTAGCTCCCATTCTGGCCATTAGCCCATGTTTCAGCCTTTAGCTTGTGCTCTATCACTCTACTGTTTAGCTTTCTTCTGCTCCCCCCTTCTTTTCTTTTTGAAAATCTCACTCAAGTATCCCCCATTACTACAAAATAAATCCAAGAATTGTTTTTCAGCAGAGACAAACACAGAAATCTCTTGTTACTACCAAACTTTACTGGCTGGCGTGGTGTTGTCATGGAAACTTCAGTGTGCCATCAATCAATCAGCGTCCTGGTCCTGTCCGAGCAAAAAACGGACCAGGGAGCTGAAAAAAAAACATTTAGAAATAACCTATTTCAGAGCTGATTATCTCATTATAAGTTTTGGATTATGATCAGGCATATATCTTGAAGTGAGACTTTTTCAAGATCACTTAGAAAGTCCTCACAGGGACCTCAATTTTAGGCTCATTATTAGGAATCAAGATTGCCTCATAATTTTAACACATTTCTATTGACCACCATAAAAAAGATGCTAAAACTGGATTAATCATCAAAATTTTTGTGTATTTGAAAACGGTTTATATTGTATATTCAAGCATACAGTGCCTCACAGCCTCTATGAATCTCTCAAGTGACCAAACTGGATCCAGTCCTACCTACATCTGTACATAAACCAGCTAACAAACCAACGTTTGTGAAGTTATGCCTACTTAAGTTTAGACTTTTTACTGCAAACTGACTCTGGAAATTCAGTCAAACTTTTCATTTCTGTCTCAGGTTAAATAAACAATTTATCAACGTTTTATTCAAAATTATTATATCTGAAATGCTGTGGTTGTAATTTCATTTTAGCCATTTGGAAAATGGTTCAAATGAAGTCCTAGACATTCAGGCCTGATTTTACTCAGTTTTTATCTTCATCTTAAAACTAAAATCTCACTTAGAGTCACCTGGATGCTTTGAGACTAGCAGAAATATGTTATCTTTAAATTAGGCCAATATGTGTTGCATAGTTCACAGGCTCTGTCTTCCCTTCATTCTGCCTTGTCAAAATCTGCTTACCCCATCATAACCATCCATGTGTTGTGTCAGCAAGTTCAGCCAGAGTCACAGGCTGAGTCCTCATTTCTTCTCTCCATCTTACTATCATTCAATCCAACCAATTAACCATTGTCCTAATCCAATAGTGTTTTTGTCCTTTATCACACATGATCAGCTGCCCATAAGTACATAAAGAGTTAGCGTCCACACCTCCTCTGCTGCTCCTGCCCTCACCGTCCCAGGCTGTTTGTCTCCTCTACTCGACCCACAGTCATCCTGTCGCTTACCATTGAACTGTATGTCAATGGGTATGTGTCTAAGTGTGTGTGTGTGTGTGGTGTGTGTGTGTGTGTGTAACCATCAGATGCAGGAAACCTGATCACAGCACTCATGCATCAAAGAGAGGAAGAGGGGGCAGTGGCGAGGAAGAGAAATGCAGCGTTGCAGTTCTTTTTTTCCCCTGTGATGGGGAGAGGACTGCCTGGGCTTTTCAAATGTCTGATGCAATTAGGCGCTGTTAAAGCTGCTGTAATAATACAAGAGGAGCACAGTGGGATAAATAAAGGGCGTTTGAGTGTTTTTTGCACCATGCATGTGTAAACATATACAAATGTGTTTAGAGGGAGGACTCCAACCTACATGGAAATACAGAGATGATTCAGCTCTTTTTGGCTGGTGTTGTTTGAACAAGGAGTACTTTCAACAGCTTTGAGGTTTTGTTGATGCAGAAGCTGCTTTTACCTCCCGAATGTGGCGGTTTGTTGACTGTTTTATATTTCAGTCCAGTCATTTCTATTCATGCTTCTGCGGGGCAACGGTTATACAAGTCAGTGCTGCTTTTAGCTCATGGCTAAAGCAGCAGTAGCTTCTGAGCCTCAGCATGTAGCACTGTACACACCATTGCATAATGTTCCTATACCACCTTCCCTCTGTCTTCCTCTCTTTTCTCCCTCTGTGTCTGTGCATCACTCTCCTTTTCCTCTTTCCCTTCCACTGCCTCTCCTCCTGTGCGCTCCCTTTTTTTGAGGATGTAGTAAATTAGAGTGAGGGCCAGGCTTTAGTGCTCTGTCTGAGTCCTCAGTCTCTGATGACACAGCATCTTCCTGCGCTGGGCTGAGTGAGGCAGGGAGGGGAGGGGTTGGGGGGGTTGCCTTCGCTGCTAGACAGGTTTGTGTAAGGAGTGAGGGTGGGGTAAGGAGGAGGGGAAAGTGGGGTTTTGCAGCACAGCATACACATGAAGCAGAAGGATGACACATTTTTTTGATCTGGTTTAACATACAGGACTGTTATAGTTTGCTGCTTTTGTTTCTTCTGGTCTGTTTTATAACTTCGCCTATTCCCTACTCCTTTAACTCCATACTGCAGTGAGCTAAAACAGAAACACACAAGGAGTACATTTTGAAGACCACAGGGATGATAGATGATTAAAGCTCCTCATGAGGTTTGAGCTGTTTTGTCACAGACCGCATCAACTACCCATCATCTACACTCTCTGTAAATCTAATCAGGCTGCTTTACTGTGTGAAGATTTGCTTTTTAGAAATCTTTGTTTAAACTAAAAAATAGAGAATTATTATCCTTATGACAGTCATAACATTCTTTAGAAATAGCTTGGAATCAAGATTTTTTTGTTTATGATTTGTGGTTTCTTTTGAATGACCAAGTTTGTTGAACAGAAAATGGTATTTAGATTTCATCTCTAAGAATGCGAAACAGTGAAAAAGCTAGAACAATGAGAGTTTTCCCAAGAGGTTTAATAGATATAATTAATTTATCATCTAAAACAGATGTTTTGGTCCCCGGTTACTGATTGTTTCTATTTTAAGTCCAAATTTAAAGAAGCTTTAGACCATTATTTGTCAGGCTGGGGTCCTGTGATGCTAAAAACATGTACAACACTCCCTTTCCATGATCCAGCCCCCATTGTTTCCCTTTCTAGATCTCACACAGCTCTCTTCTCTGCCACCTTCCACCTCCACATCTTCATCTTCATTCTTAGTTTCTCAGCTGCTACATGCCTACCCAGTTCTCTTCTTCCTCCTCCTCTTCCCCTCCCTCCGTCTACCCATCATCCATCTCAGGTTTGGCTCTCTCCCCTCTGCAGCTCTCTGGCTTTCTGTCCTGCATCACTCCCCCTCCACCCCCTCATCTCTTTCTCTCTCCCTCTTCTCAGCTCTCTCCTCGGCTCGCCTTGCTGCTGCTGCTGCTGCTGCTGCTGCTGCTGCTGCTGTTGCTGTCCCATACCTCTGCAAGCCCCTCTCCATATCCTGCTCTGTGATTCCTCCTCCTCTCTAAAACACACACGGCTACACATGCAGGCACACACACACACACGCACACACGCACACACGCACACACGCACACACGCACACACGCACACACGCACAGACTGTCCTTGCAGCTGCATTCTCTTTTCCCTCTGATTCTTGCATATGTGCCTGGTTCTTAAACGCTCTACAGAGAAGTAGGAACATCAGCGTTGCAGCAAATAAGTCTTGCTTTGCTGAGTTGTGTACTTTTACTTTTGTAACTATCTAAATTTGTGGGTAGATTACTTTGCATTTTGTGACATATTTGGTGATTCATGATGCCTGTGTACAATCCCAGTGACTCTCTCTGAATATAATCCACTATCTCTTAGGTTTACCAAGTCAACATAGGACACTAATATGTCACTCAAATACAGTTGCATCTTTCTGGCAATTCAGACTGCTTGAATAATGACGAGTACTTCATGCTTTTAAGGAAATTGTGCATGTGTTGTTGACTTTAGAGGCTGGACCTATGCCAAGGATGATGTGCTTCATTTGAAATACCATAGCTGAACAAAATGAACTTTAACATGTTTGCCCAAAATTCAGTCATTTGGCTTAACCACACCATGTGCATAACAGCAGATTCTCCTCTGGCCTCTTCCCTTTTTGGCGTTTCCTTCACTGCAACACATCTTTTTCTGCTAGATAATAGTTTGTTTCTTCCCAATAATGTCTCATACTTTATTTGGTCCTACGTCCTCTCATTGGGAAAAAGCATACCTCAAGTGTTTTAGAAACTCCAAAGGTTGATAAGCTATCGATTCATGTGTCAGACAATCAATTAAGGAAATTGCCCAACATTTGCATCCCTTGTTGTTGTTGTGCCAGGTCGCCAAGTTTGCGTCAGCAGCAGATTTTTCTGTCTCCAAATTGTCACAGTTCATTGAGTAACTGAAGCTCTTATTTATAAGACCTTTGATTCTTTATTCACAAAGGATAGGGTTTATTTAATCTCAGGTACAACAAGGTCAAATGAATGAAAACCTCTGTATTAATAAGCGTCACACAGATGTAACCATTGGAACATGCAGTAGCTATGATGCACATCATCTGTAAACTGCTAATGAGATATGGGTCATTTTTAAGTCCTCTGCTTCCATTTACACACTGTTTATGCTATGTCAGCAAACACCCAGTTGACCTCTGGGAGAAAGCTTTACCCTTTAAACGTGACTCTACTTCCTGTGTTTGCCCATTTGCATCTTGTTGATCAGGAGTCGATTATTCTTTCTCCACGTGACAGGAAATATATTGGGAGGATATTTAAAGAAGTGCAGATGCTCTGTAGACAAAAAGGACTGTGAGATGCTGAGGGAGGTGGAGAGGGAGCAGGGAGTCTTCTGATACAGAGAATACATTTTGTCTTTCCCCAGACTGCAGCTGCTTTTTATAATTTAATTAGATTTCAGGACACTACTTGTCCCAGGACACTTCAAGGCGCCTCACCGTTTCCTTTGAGTGTTTTCCCGTGGTGTGGGCCATGAACTCGTGATGTGTTTTTGGAGTTACAAGCTTCATACTATTTACATGCTCAGAAGCAAGTGCCTCTCTTACACAAGCACATGTTTATGCTTCACTACTGGGTCTTTGATTTGTGGATGCAGTGGATTATTAAACTTGAATATGGAATCATGGCAAGTGAAGTGAAAACAGTTTGGCCAATGTTCCCAGTTTACAGCAGGTGTGAACTGAATGTTAATGATAACTCTCAGTTTTCACAATTTCTTACTGTGTAATAAAAGTTTGATACACTTTTTATTGCATTAAGCATTCATTAGACTGTGTTAGCATTGTCCCTGGTCCAACTATCAGTTTATTAATGATGTGTCAAACATTTATTAGCCACCTAAACAGATCTTAAGTTTTTAAGGGGTAATCTTTGTGGAGGCTTTATTAGACTCCTGAGATTGATTTGCATTTTATTTAATTTCATTTCTTTCAAGTGACTAACATTTTTCTCATGGTTTTTTGTGTGTGTTTACTGTTCTTCTTTGTTGTTCTTTCTAGAAAAATAATATTTGCTCTGTAAACACTTATTTTTTATGTCAAAAATACATGAGAGGGTATGTGTTGAAAGAGAAAAAACTCCTGACTCACAGATTTTCAAACCACAGTCATTAATCTGCTGGTTAGCCAGCCTTTTAACGACCGGTAACAAATCAGTTGTAATTTCAAGAATCTCAGTTGTCCGTTTGTTTATAAATATTGCTCATCTTTTTCCCTTCTCACTTCACAACACCCACTCTCATACACACACTTAGACACACAGTGCTGCCTCACCCCAGTGCCTCAGCCCCACTTGGCCTGGTTGCTGTTTATGGGTGGGGAGTGGTTGTTGAGAGCCTAGAGTCAGCAGATCTGGCCCTGATCGATGACAGCATTTGCGGTTCTCTTCCAGTAAGAGCTTTAAACTTGGGCTAAGAGAGTCATTGGGCCACAGTAAGGAGGGAGCTTCCTCCTGCACCTGTCTGATGTTTCTGAGGAGAGGTACTTACACAACCACTGTCACGCTGCCTGCCTGATGCAACCAGGACTGAGGGGATAACTGTGCTTCTGGTTCTCAGGTTACTGGACACAGAGGGAGTGGTGCCAGTGTTACAAAAGCACATTTGTCTTCTTCTCTTAGCCTTTATCTTTGTGTTAGATTGTTATTGTTTCTTTGTTCTTTCTTAATCCAGTAACAGCATGTTACATCCTGAAATACTTTCCTTATTCTTCTCCGACTGCTAGTTGAGTAAAGAACCTAAAATTTGACACAGTAACTGTCATCAAAATCCCCCTTACAAATGGATTTAATATTATCTTTTGTGAGCACTGAACCTGCAGTTAAAGTGGAAACCAATGCAGTGTTGTCCAATGACTCAGAGGTGAGCTCAGGACTCACATCAGCTCATCAGTGAAGCTGCAGTCTTTCTGCACTCTTCCTTTTTCACAGATAAGGCTTGCAGACAACGTGCTGGATATGTTATGACTTATAATTAGCTCTGATTACGTCCTAACTGTATTGTTGTCTTTCTCTCTCTCTTTTCACAGACGTTTATTGTCCTAAACAAAGGGAAAACAATCTTCCGCTTCAGTGCCACACCCTCCTTGTACATCATAAGTCCTTTTAATATATTTAGGCGAATAGCTATTAAGATTTTGATACATTCATATCCTTTCACAAAGTCATTTCTGTTCTTTTCAGATGACATGAAACTGATGATTAAATATTTTAGATGCTTCTTTTCTATGTGTAGATGACAAGTCTTCATGACAAAAGTAAGTGAAGCCAATGTAGTGTAAGCTGTCTTCTTCTTAGTCTGCTCTTAATTTCAATCAATTTATCTGCTAATCAATCTTTTTTTATACTGTACCAATACACGACAAATGTTAAACTGAGATGCTGCTATATATCCAACATAGACCCAGCATCAAGACAGGATGAGATTTGGTCTTGCCAAACAAGAAGACTTAACCCACAACAAGCAGAGCACTTTTTAGCATTTAGTATGATATAGGAGTGAGAGAAACTCCATTTAACAGGCAGAAACCAGGAGCAGAACCAGAGTGATGTCAGACAGCCATCTGCCTTGACTGTGTTTGGATTGGGAAAAAATGATACAGAAACAGAGAAAGAAAGACTTAAAGAGAAAAGTCAATAACATCAAAAACAAATGGGTATTGGTGGTACTTACTTACATCATCACCACTGCTACTTTCTAAAAGTGCTGCTGTTTGCAGGAACTTATGATGAAAGACTGAGCTTTCAGGATATTCAAGGCAGTCAGGCTCAACTGATCTCATATCAACACTAATACAATGTTGATCCTGACCTGTAATCAACTATGGCATTATATCTATATATGATAAGGCAGCACAGCAGCACGTCATTGACAGCAATGATCCAGAGGAAACTACGAGGAGAGGCTGCTCAGGGACTCCCAGAGAGATGTATGGCCTGGACAGGACTTCCAGATTCCCGACAGTGGTGCTGGACTAATGTCATCTAAGGCTGCACTAAGGATTTTATGTCATTGACAAAAGCCCCCTCCACCTTTAAGTGTTAAAGACCAAGAACCATCACTTATTTCCCTCAAGTAGAGCAAGAAATTACTGGTCATCCAGACTTCTGTGTCTTTAAGGCATGCTTTTATGTAAGCTGACTGATCAGTTACTCCTGGCTTCTCTGTCAAGTTGAAATTATGAGTTTAAAAATGTATAAAAGATAGCCATGTTTGCTCAGATTTTCCTTAACTTCTCCCTCCCCACGTTATTCAGCATGATCATCATGTGTACCATTTTGACCAACTGTATATTCATGACATTTAGTGACCCCCCAGAGTGGTCCAAACAAGTAGAGTAAGTACAATTATTTTTTTTCTCAGTGTTTATATTCTTAACTGCTTTCTCCATGGCTTGACTCTTCTTTCTCATTTTTTTTATTAAAGGTATACCTTCACGGGTATCTATACGTTTGAGTCACTCACGAAAATTGTTGCCAGAGGCTTCGCCATAGATGGGTTCACCTTCCTCAGAGACCCATGGAACTGGTTAGATTTCATGGTCATCTCTATGGCGTAAGTATTTCATCGCATTAAGGAATTGTAGCATGGAAACTTTAAAGGTTACACATGTTCAAATGTGGAAATTATGAAAGCTCGGACGTCCAAGGCGAGAAAAAAAGGATTTTAACATGATCATAAAAATATTCCAAAATTTTAGCTCAAGGTAAAGAGACAGTGGTTTATTTATAATCCATATTGGTGAGAGGAAATAGAAAGAGGTAAATACCAAATGAAAGCAGAGCTCTCACACAGGTCATATTAAAAAACAGCTACACTCCAAACAGGTGAGGGGTTTCATTATAGCACATACTGGTGCACCTCTGATGGGATTTATCAATTGGGCAAAATGTTTTTCTTTTTTTTTCTTTTGCAGAAGAGTCATTAACCTTTAATTTTGTCTTTGGTGCAAACATTTTACAGATATGTTAAATTCACATTCATAATTTGACCTTGTAGTTGCAATTAGGATTTGATAATGAACTCAGTTGAGATAAACGCATTTGAAGTTGTTGAAGTTCTCCTTTTTCCTATAATAAAAAGTAAAAAGAGTGCGTGGTTGTTGACAATTTTTTTTCACATTTTCAGATAACATAGCTGCTTTCTTAATTATAAAAAAGTATATCCCAAATTATCAAAATATTACAAAAATGAAATAAAACTGGTTAATTTTCCTTGATCACAAATGAAAAAATATGTTAGTTAAATCTATTTTGAATCATTCTTTTTAGTTCTATTTTTTTATTCCTTGTACATTATCATCTCTTGGGATATTAGTTATCATCAAATGATGTTAATTCGGGATCCCTACGAAGCAACTTTTTCTGCAAAATGGAATCAAAAAATGTACAAAGATTGTCAAAATTTTCATTGCTATGATACTTTCCAACGCCATGTGGATTCAGACAGTACAGGTGATCTCTAAACATAGACAGACAGAGAGATATGGCAAAAAGAGAGCAGCAGCAAAAGACAGAAATTGCTATATTAAAGGATCTTGAAGTTATTTTCTGATTGATTTATGGCAGTTGTGCTCTAAAAATGTTAAAACACTTTCACATCTATGCAAAAAGTGCAGGAAAGGGGAAGATTTTATTTTGTTGCTGAGGCAACTGCTGTGTGACTCTGCTCTGCCCTCTGTCTCTGGCTCTTTTACAGGCATATTGTTTAATTAACTATTTCATTTCAAAGTTCAGAGTTATGATATGGTGACAACTCTAACATGTGTGGGTGCATGTCTGCTTTGGGTTAACATACTTTTAACATTAACACTTAAAGACAACAGTTATTGTTTTACAGTGGGCTAGCTGTAGGCAGCTGCTGTGGGCAAAAAGGAAAACATTTGAACAAAAACCTCAGTTCCAGGCAGCACTTTTTTTCCCACACTCTGCCTAAACCTTTTCTTTTCCTAACGGTGAAAATGCCAGTCTTTAAGCATAAGGCATACCTCAGTTTTACAAGTTTTATACAATGCTTCTCTGTGAGCTGTACTTATTTATTATTAATAATAGCATCACCCCAAAAATGTAGCTGCAGAAACTTACTTTGAGTGTAAGCCTTGACAATCTTGTCACAACCCATTTCTTCTTTTTGTCAGTCAGTTTTTTATTTGCACTCCTACAAAGACAAGCCTCCGTTGTGTGTGTTTGGTTGACAAGCAGTAGTCATGCTTTCTGTCTTGGATATTTTTATTTTTTTAAAAACAGGGGTCCTACAGATATTCGTCCACAGCATCTTCAGCCACACTGGTTCATCACACTATGTTGATAATGTTCATTAAACTTTGTGTAACTATCTTCTCTCTGTCCACTGAATGCGGGATGCCTGCTGAGTAACTGTATCTGATCCACCTTGCAGGTATATAACAGAGTTTGTAAACCTAGGCAATGTGTCAGCTCTGCGTACGTTCAGGGTTCTGAGGGCTTTGAAAACAATTTCAGTTATCCCAGGTAAGACAGCCCAGGTGTTTGTGTTTGCGGGGGAGGGCGAGTCATGGGGGGGTTGATGTTAGGTGTGGTTTTGTTCCAGTCCCTCTTCCTCTTCCTCTTCCTCCTTTGTTCTCTTCCCACTGGTCGGACAGGCGTACGCTCTCTCACCGTGGTGTCCCCTCCTGGTCTTCGATGGTGGTGCTGGTGCTGGTGCTGGTGTCGTGCTCTTGCGCGTACATACGTGCGTGTGTGTTGTGTTATCGTGTGTGTTGTGTGTCATGGGGTTCTGTTCTGTGTGTCATCCTACCTTGTTACAGATACATTACAGAGTTTGTGGACCTTGGGAATGTCTCGGCGCTGAGAACGTTCAGGGTTCTCCGAGCATTGAAAACTATTTCTGTCATTCCAGGTGAGACTCCCATTTAAACACTAAGGCTGAGCTTACCTTGCTTACTTTTTGTTTGTTTTTTTTCTTTTTGAAAACAGGATGTTTGACATTTTATTTTTATTTGTTTTTCTTTTGAATCAAAAATGGTAGCCATACATTTTTGATAGGCTTAGCAGTCTATTGGCAGTCTTGTGGACTCACATGTCTTATTTGGAGCACCTTAGGGTGTAAACAGCTACCTCTGTGTTCATCTCTACCTTAAGGGATAAATTTCCAAAACAGATGGATGGGAGATAGACTTTGAATTCCATTTCCAATGAGCTGACTTTTAGAATATCACTATAAGAGTTTAAATAAACCATATTTTTTGGAGATCATTTCATTGCACATCCTATTTTTGTTAAGACTGATTAATTTTCCCAGAGTTAATGTATCCGTGGCTCTGTCTATATGTTTCCAACGACTATTAGCTTCCCAAAGACTGCCAAGCCTAATCTGACAGCACATGGACGCTGCATGAAGCTTTGAGACACATGCTTTACAAGTTTGGCTTCAAGAGGCTTTTCTTTTTAGTTTTTTTTTTCTTTTAGTTAAAAAAAAAAAAAATTCAGGTTTAGGATTTTTTTAAAGATCTTTGTCCATCCTGGGAGCAAAAGAGAATCATGAACAGAAGATAAATATCCCCTAGAAAAATCTATGAAAATTTAACCAGATTTGGTTGAAGAGAGTTAATCCTCAGTCACATAATACAGGATTTATTTGCTTGAACACAACTCACATGTCTGAGTTTTTTATAAATTGTGATGTTACTTTGAATCAGCACATGTATACACCTGCTCTCACAGAGCGCACTCAGTCTAGTATAACATACTCGCACATATCAGCAGTACTCAGGGCTAAAGCAGCCCGAGGACTCACCCAACACCAGTCAGAGTGAGGAAGGGTCTACCCGGGATGGGAACAGTTCTTTAGTTAAGGCAAGGTCACCATCACAACTTACAGACAGGTGATGCTGACACACAGTCAATTCCTTCAGCCTTGGAGTTTAAATGACCTGCATGCCACCTCTCATTGCACCTCCCCCTCCTGAGCCGCCAACGCCTCTTCGCCTGTCCTTTCTTTCTCCTCTTTACTCTCCTGCTCCCTTTGACTGACCCTGGTTCTGTTCGCTGTTTGTGGTGCTGCTGTGCTGCTGGAAATTTTCATCTGCAGGTAGTCAGGAATGTTCCCACAGACTGACACAAGGGACAAATAGAAATAGTACAACCATGATTCAACACCCCTTCCCCAAATGAATACAAAATGTAGCTGCTCCATGAGTGGAAACTGTTTGAGACATCCAAGCTTTTTATGACCCAAACATTCACTCACCAGGGTTGATTAAAGTGAGAAAAATGTGTCTTTCATATGGGAACATCCCAAACAACTGCAGTGTTTGTGATGATGCTCTGTGATAAAGGAAAAGCTGATTGACCTTCGGTTAAATGCAGATGCTGTCACAGTAAAATCACTGTGTTTTTCATTTGCACTAGATAATCATGTCTTAGATTTTACAGAATGTTTGTTATTGTATTTCTGTTTGATAATCAGCCAAAATCTTTATTAGACACATCAACCTCAGTTAATGTTTGCATTACCTTACATATGCTCAGATGATACAAATCTACAGGTTACAGTTTGTATAGCTTAGATAAAAGACACTTCTGGCAGTGAGTTCTGGAGCAAAGTCAGAGAATAATATTTTCAAAATCTTAAACTCCTTTTAAAAAGTTAAAAAACCTTTTTTGTTGGTTTAAAAATAAAGTTTTGCAGGCAAGAATGAGGAGGTTTTTATCCTTGGAACTTGATACTCTACTTCAAATTAAGATAAATATTACAATAATAAAGGATAATGACAATAAGTGAAAAAAAACCTGATCCACAATTTAATGAAGGGATAAAAGTGAGTAGGGATTTCTATTTTTTTGCCCTGGTTAGGCATGGTCCTTTTTTTAAATGAGCCCAACTAAATCATAACCAGCTGATTGATTTTCAAGTTATACAAGACCTCTAATTATGGAAGATTTGCTGTTTATGATTTCTTTAAGGATCTTTGTGTGTTTTTAAATCAGTCATGCCTAACATACATAACATACATATGTATGTCTGATAATGAAGAACTGGTAACAGCAGATGCTGTACTTAAACATAACCCGACTCTGACGCTGAAACCGTTCTAAATGCAAAAACTAGGTCTGACTGTGAAATCACAGAGAGCTTGTTTCTGCTCTGTGTGTAGCTCATTAATTTTGCCAATGGTTAACAGTGATTTATGGGAATGCCTCAGAATGATGTTTGCTGTGGTGCTTGTTAACATTTAAGTCTTAAAATCAGTAAAGGAATTCAAATGATGCTAATTATTTGCTTTTTAGTCTTTTAAATCCCCCTGTGTTGATTTGATATTACATTTTTAGCTTGTCCTTTTTAGCTACATCACATTGATTATCCAAGAAATAATCATAATAAGCAATAGATATCCTGAATCTTTTCCATATAAGTATAAGCAAACACAGAAGAAGTCAATATCAAGTGAAGGATCACAGGAAAGCAGACATGGGCCTCTTCTCTCAGGATACTCTGAGTTTGAACAACATGTTCCTCTGCCTTTGAGCTCCAGAGTTTTACTTGCAGACAGTGACTGATGATATTAAACCCCCACACCAACTCACATCGGGTAGCTTCTTTTATTACAGTATCAGGATAGTTGTGAGGTTATTGCCCAGTGCTTACATTATTTATGTTTGGATATCAGGTAATTTGAATTTCTTGCTAAACATCTTTTACACCCAAACCTGGCCATGAATTGGGGCTCTCTCATTAGTACTTTACAAAGGAAATAGAAAATGAGCAATGCAATGTAACAGCCTCATTAATTATAATAATGAATAGAAGGTTTAATTTTACACCTTGAATCCTATGAGAAGTTATGGACTGGTCATGAAACAAGTTGAAGTTGTTAATGTTGCCTCTTTGTGACCTACAGAGATGAATAAGACCATTAGCAACATGTTTGACATTTTTAAACAGTAATTTATCATACCTGAATCATGATGCCCACAAAATAGCTCTTTCTGTATTTTAAAATAAATATTCAACATTTGATTGTTTGAGAAAAGCAGGATGAAAACATGTCTGACATCAAAGTTACAAGACCAGCAGAGAGGAAAGAATTGTAACTCTGTCCACATGCAGCGAAAGAGTCAACACAAATTGAAAGCTCTTAACTAGGGGGACCATTGGGTGAAAAAAATATATAATAAAGAAAAAGAAGACTTAGATTTTAATACTTGGGTAATAAAGCTAATTCTTTGTATACATCATGACTCACATCCCAATGATTTCCACCAAATGGCAGCTATCCAAATAGTTAACATAACAAATATATGAACTAAAGTGCAGACTTCTTTCTAAAACCAGGGTGACAGGGGCAAAACAACCGTCCGAGTTTTTTATTTTTTATTTTTTAAATGATAAATAGGTTCATGAGAAAAACTGAAACTGAATTCCTGGTTCAGAAACTAGCAGCAGAAATGTAGGTGTTGAGGAATAACTCTAAAGTCTGCCAAGTTTATATTTATGTAAGAGGGTGCACAGCACAGGGTTAAATATGGGATAAGATGTATGTTACCTAACTTTACTTTTTTGTTTATGACCTCAGATAGATCGAAATTTCAGTTTTAAAAACAAACTCAGCTTGTACATTCTTTTACCGCCAGAGGTTGCATTTCTTTTGATTGGTGTCTACCTGTGTGTTTGTGTACATTTGAAATTGTGTGCTGGTGTGTGTGTGTGTGTGTGTCTGTATGAGTGTGCCTGCTTTCATGTATGTGCACCCGTGCACATATGTGTTATGTGTATTTGTGTGTGCTTGTTGTATGTTAATTGACAGGCCTGAAGACCATTGTGGGTGCTCTGATCCAGTCCGTGAAGAAGCTGTCGGATGTGATGATCCTGACCGTCTTCTGTCTTAGCGTCTTTGCTCTGATCGGGCTGCAGCTCTTCATGGGGAACCTGAGGCAGAAGTGTGTCATCTGGCCGATCAACATGACAGAGCGGACCCTTGCAAACGGCAGCAGGGGTTTTGATTGGGATGAATACATCATGAATGACAGTGAGTGATTACCATAAAGCACATAATGATAAAAATCAGGCACAACAAAAACTGCATCTTTGTGATAATTTGCCTTGAAGGTGTTTACAGAAATATCTTGTATTCATATAACAAGTTTGCAAAGTGACTGATGCATTAAGCATTCTTTGCTTCTTTAGCTAATTTCTACTTCCTCCCGGGTCAACTTGATGCCCTGCTATGTGGAAATAGTTCTGACTCAGGGTAAGTTACATATGCACATACAGTATATCTAAGCACTTGCTGTGTTTAGCAGATACCTCCAAATGTGTATCTCTTGCATCTTTCTTTTAGCATTTAATTGATTTAAATGAATTGAAGTTAAAGACTCATAAAAACAAGTCGCATTATGAAAGCCACCTACACACACTGCTGGGATAGTTCAAGCAAGTCCCAGTGCATTAATTCTTTGTGAGCTCATGGAGACCAGAAACAAATATCACACTTTGCAAGACTTTTTTCACACTGATTGTATTCATCATTGTTTTGATGTGAGGAGAAAACCATCTCTTAAACTTGGTGTATCAGATAAGTTGGATTATTACTAACACTGGAGCACAGCTTTAGTAATAAGTGTGTATGAAACCATCTCCTGAGCAAGACTGTAGGTAATGTTATGGTTTCAGTGGCATACATGATTACCATGATCCCTGTATGTCTAATGTTAAAGGCAGATTTCAGTTATTGACATTGAACATGGGAGCAGCTGTGTTTTTTATTCTCTTGTGTTCCTTTTAGACGATGTCCAGAAGGATTCACGTGTATGAAAGCTGGGAGGAACCCCAACTATGGTTACACAAGCTTTGACAGCTTTGGATGGGCTTTCCTCACCCTCTTCCGACTCATGACCCAAGACTTCTGGGAAAATCTTTACATGCTGGTAAAGTGATGCTGTCCTTAATTTCTCTGTCTCTTCCACTTTGTGTAAAACTGACTCATAAACGTCTAAGAAAAACATCTTTTAGAAACCGGTGTAAAAGCCCTCACTTTCATTCCATAGAAATAAAGCACCCGCTGAGCAGTACTAATGATACTGACTTCCCTTCCTCATAAAAACATGTACACATGCTCATCCTTTTACCTGAATGAATCAGCAGAAGTGCCTCTCAGCAACTCCCCCATCAGTTCATTTGCCCTCTGAATAAAATGAAAGGAAGGACAGATGATCAGTGGAGCTAGGAATGTGTGACCAACCACTAGAAGCTTCTCTGCAAGTCATGCAGGAGGAAATTAAATCCTGAAATATTATGTTTACATTTCCACTGAAGCGTCGAACAAAAGGGAATTGATTTAGTGACCTTGATCTTGGTGACTAGAAATGAATGATCATATATCTGTATTCCCTGCTTCTCTCACAAAATATGCAGCACCATGACACTTCACTGACATTTCTGTCATTTTCTGTTAACTCTGCACCACTACAGCCAGAAGAATACACTGAAAAAACATCAGTACTACTTACCCGACTAGATGAAAAAATGTTCAAAAGAAAGAAATTCATTTTTTAGATTAAAAGGACAATATTTAAGTTTGAAAACATCAGATTGATGTAAAGAAACACTACTTAAACAAATACAGGACAAAATCAGCAAGAGATAAAGGCCCAATTGTCCTCAGGGCAATACCAAACCAAAAACTTGCTGAATTGAAAAGAACTGAGCATTACTATGTTTTTTTCTTTTTGTTTTTTTAATACAAAATTTATTATGTATGAAGTTAATATCTGTTTCTTAAATTGAAAAATTCAAACCTCACAACTATCATTAATCTCTGTATGTTCCTTTATGACAAAACATGTAGACTCATAAAATTCTTCATTATAATCCTATATTTCAGTATTTTCTTGTATGTTGTTGCATTTGCATAATATTTCCAAACTAGAAAAAAACTCAGAGAGCGCAGACCTCTGCCAAGGATATTGTGATTGTCACACAACACTTTATTCCTACTTTAATGTTATAATTCCATTCAGCACTGTCTGCTTTGGTGTTAGTCGATAATTTGTTACTTGACAGTGTTGAAAATTATGATGAACCACTAAAAATTTCATTTTTCAAATCTTAGTATCCAGAATATTGCCAGGATCTGGATTGTACTTTTACATTTGTCAGAAATTATCATGACCTTTTCTTGTATTGCTTTGCAAAGCAATCTGACCTTTTATCGTGGAGTTACAATCACAAACGGTTAAAACGACCCTATCTCACAGTGATAAAGAATCCTTTATGAAAATCCTGGATCCAGATGGTGATCCAGATCACCTCCAAAATTTAATCACTTCTTCCTTATCCCATTTTTAACATTTCCTGAAAATTCAATCAAGATCCATCCGTTACTGTTTGAGTTATGTTGTTTACAGACAAACAGATAAACTCTCCCAAAAACATACCCTCCTTTAAGCACTAGAACTGACACAACCCCAAAGTTCTTTCCAGGAGCTCTGAGCTGTGTCCGGTTAGTTCTCATTGCTTTGTCTGTGTCTATCTGTTAGACTCTGCGTGCTGCAGGGAAGACCTACATGGTCTTCTTCGTGCTGGTCATCTTTGTTGGTTCCTTCTATCTTGTGAATCTCATCTTGGCTGTGGTGGCCATGGCCTATGAAGAGCAGAACCAGGCCACTATTGAGGAGGCGGAGCAGAAAGAGGCTGAGTTCAAAGCCATGCTGGAGCAGCTCAAAAAGCAGCAAGAAGAAACACAGGTTGGTGCCATTCTCATTCTTTGTCATACGCACACTATGACCCTTTTTGTGTTTATGATAATCACATGTCCTTTTTTCTCAGGCTGCTGCCATGGCCACTTCTGCTGGCACAGTGTCAGAGGCAGCATTAGAGGATGAAGGAGGGGGGCATCTGTCTCGCAGCTCTTCTGAGGTCTCCAAACTGAGCTCCAAAAGTGCAAAAGAACGGCGTAATCGCAAGAAGAAATGGCGTCAGAAAGAGCAAGAGAAAGAGAAGGGAGACAGTGAAAAGGTTGTTAAGTCTGAGTCAGATGATGGCAGCAAGAAAAGTACCATCCGATTCCCAGGAAGTCGGCTGGGTAGGAAGACATCCATCATGAACCAGGTAAAGTTAAGAAGTAAAATGATGATGTAAAGGTAGCCTGTGTTTCATCAAACATGTGCATTGAGTTTATTGTTGGTCACACTCTGAGAAGTAATGAGCAGTTACTGGTCTCTCTGCATAAAAGAATGAACATGGTCAGCAACAATACTCAGGTACAAAGAGACCTTAAGTCCCCCACACCATTACACCACCACAAGAAGCCTAAACAGTTGATTCAAGGCAGGATGGATCCATGCTTTATGTTAACACCAAATTCTGAGCCTACCATCTGAAAGTTGTTGCTTTCATGGGGCTTCTTGTGCCTTTTAATTGGAGAGGATAGGTGGTGGATAGAGAAGGAAACAGGGTGAGTGACATGTAGGAAAGGTTCCACAGGTTGGTTTCAAACCCAGGCCACACACTTGAGGCCTCAGCCATACAGGCACCCCTCGATGTTGTGGTTTGTTTTGCAGACTATGTGGGTTTTGTTGCCACACTATTCTTTCTTGGTTTCTTTTGCCTCTCTTGGTCATTACTAAAAAGTTTCTCAAAATCTTCTCATGTTTCTTAAAGGAATTGTTGTGTGGTGATCTCCCCCCAATTCTATCTGGATATAAACAACATGTTAAGTCTTTCCTGTACTTCATTTGGCTCTCCAAGATTTAATCTCCTATGCATTTTATTACCTTAGCTCTGTTCTGTACCTCTTAACTACTCTTTCAGCAAAGGCCTGATTTTGCTCTTAGTGATCCTGTTCTTTGGGAAAAAAAAATTAGCTCTCCAACTGCAAATGCTTCCTGCAAACAATCACCCCAGGTGCCCATCAGCTCCAGTTAGATAACTTTTTTTTGATTGTTTTGGGACAAAAGAACAAAAGCACACAAAGGATCTACATCAGAGTAACAGGTATTTTGTATTTCTTGTCCATCTTGACAGGAAATATGCTATTAAAAAAGGTCTAATTTTAGCAAATGGAGTTTTTTGCATAACTGAACAGAGCTTCCACACAGAACTCGGCTGCTCTGTGATTTTATTTTGATGATTGAACAAAACCAAAGGCTCTGTGTCAGACTGAATCATCGGAAAAACACGTTAGGCTGCAGATGTGGTCTGCTTATAAGTTTGCAGTAAGTTACAGCACTTAATTGGAAAATAACACAAATCCTTTTTCTATGGATTTTTTTTTTTTGTGGATATTTTTTCTATCCCAATGCCTACCATGTAGTTAGACATTCATTTTGTTGTAATGGTGTGACTATTTTTTTTGTAAACCAGTTTTCAAGGTAACAACACCCTAAAAGTCCTTTATGAAAGTATGTAACACCTAAGCAAGTATCAGTATGGGTATTTAGATAGGTTTAAAATGTTACCTTGTTTTCATACAAGAGCAAGTAATGTACATTTTCACAGTGTGACTTTATCACTTCCCTTCTGAATAACATGAATAGTTTTTCCTTTTCGCCCATTGATTTATTTTTGTTAACTACATGCTTCACCCAGTATACACATCAACAAACTCCTGCTGTTTCTGATAACCCTCCCATTTATCCCTCTCTGCATCTGTCTGTCACACCTCAGTCCCTCCTCAGCATCCCCGGTTCTCCCTTCATGTCACGCCACAACAGCCGGAGCAGCATCTTCAGCTTCAAAGGCCGCTCCAAGGACATGGGCTCAGAGAACGAGTTTGCAGATGATGAACACAGCACAGTCGAGGAAAGTGAGGACCGTCGAGGCTCCCTGTTTATCCCTTACCGCCGCAACAGCTACAGTGGCTACAGCCAGGGCTCGTCACGTATCCACCCGCTAGCACCCCACTCTGGAGGCAAGAGGAACAGCACGGTGGACTGCAATGGCGTGGTGTCTCTCATCGGCCCTGGTCCTGGCAGACGGCTTCTGCCTGAGGTGAAAATAGATAAGGCAGCCACTGATGACAGTGTAAGGACGTCCATGGGACACCAATACAGTTTAGGCATGATGGTGGTGGCCCCGGTCTCTGCAGCTTCTCCTTTACCACCTCCTCCCTTGGCTCTTGTTCTAGCTCCCTTTTCCTCCCTGAATATCTAGAATCTGTCTTTTTATTTTGTGTTTCACGACTGCTGACAGCCATGCTCTGATTTTATAACCCTCTTCAGCTGGTCATATTACAGCTCTTATGGTGTTACAGTACCCCAAAACTTACTGCCTCACAAGCACCATGATTATTATTTCATTAATTGACATCTAACAAGCAAGAACTGTGATTTCAGCCTCCTTTGGTCCCCCTAACATTTTTATCACTAAGCTTATGCATACACCATCATTGTCACTCACACATAGCTATAAAATATTATAATAATCATTATTTTATTTTATTTTTTTTACTTTCTACATTTATCACTTACTTGAGGGCTTCCCACACCCACACTTATACTGATTTTTCTACTTTTCTATTTATTTCACTTTCACTTTTTATTTTCCTTCCTGTCTTTCCTCCTTTAGTCATAACTTCTCCTCTGCTCCTGAGCCACTGGATGGTGCAAGAACAAATTTAAACCTCTTTTTTCTGTAACAATATTACTTCTCATTCAAGCTAGCATGGTAGCCCCCTCTTTGACTCTCAACCAATAAACCTGCTTTTGTCTTTTACCCTTTCTCAAAACGTAGCATGGGGTATGAGTCATGTATCCCCCTCTGTTCTTGACATGCATGCGACTGCATGCAGGAAAATTCTGTTGGTTTAGGGGTTGTAGATGTTTTGTGTAAAGTGCAGAAGAAAGCTCAAGTAAGATTATTGTAAATTCTCAAATTAAACCAAACCCGTTAATAATTCCCATGATTATAATAGAAAAAATAGGCAAAATTGGAAATAAAATCATGACTTAATGTGCTTATGGTTCTCCTTTAAGATATGCTGAGTAAAGCAACAGTTTGAGAATTTACAGTATAAAATTGATGTGTTACATGATTTGCTTTTGGAAAAAGCTCAGATTGAACAAATACATCTAATTTTGGGGAATCGTTCGTTTTATCTTATTACCACTTTTTCTTCCGATAAAACCAAAAACTCTTATTGATTGCTAAACCCCAAGAGCATGAATTTTATTGTATGATATGTTATTCCTGCTTGTCCTGTCTCTGACTTATATTACATCTATCTCTGAGCACAGACCACTGACGTGGAGATCAAGAAGAAGCACTCGGGTTCTCTAATGGTATCTGTGGATCAGCTCAACTCCTCCTTCAAAGGAAAGGACCGGGCCAACAGTCAGATGAGCATGGTCACTAACACGCTGCTAGAGGGTACAAACAAAACATATTCCTTTTTTCTATGTTTACCATGTTTTATCTTTTTAAATTGCACGATTATCTGTACTTGATACTTAACATCCAATCAGCCCTGCATTCATACCTAAGGGTAAATGAATGGAGCAAAGCCTGCGAGCTATGCCAGTCAGACAACTCGAGCTGCGCTGCTGTGCACATATCACATGACTTGTCTTTTAAACTGGGATGCTCCCATCTCTTTCGCTCTGCCTGTCAATGCCTCTGCTGCCCTACATTTGTATTGCTGCGCCTTCTTTTGGCCCCACCGCCATAGCAACCACCTGCAGGCTCCAGGGAGAGGGGGTTGTGTTTAATATGTTTTGCTCATCACTCCTCAGTGTTGATATGTAAACTTATCTACAAGGAGTGATGAGGTCAGCAGATCCTGGGCTCCAAACATAAAAAAATATTTGCTGCTAAATAAACTATTCAAATGTGAGTTGTCTGACTGAAATGCTCTTCCTGTGTGTGTACGCTACTTTCAATAGATACAGACATGAACGCTGTTTTTTTTTCTTTTGTGGCCAAATACATGTTTTTGTTTTACTTTAAAGCCCCCTTGCTTAGTATGATTACTCTAACCTCGTCCCACACAAACTTTCCTCTCTACAGAAATTACATACCCACTTTATGATCTCTTACTGATCATAAAGTTTATGTATGATTTCAAAGTTAAAATTTTACTTTTGTAACTTTAGAGACCCAGTCACAATAGTTCTTCTCACCTCTTTTGGTTTTCTGCATGTCTCCCTGCAGAGTTGGAGGAGTCTCAGAGAAAGTGTCCTCCCTGCTGGTATAAGTTTTCCAACGTCTTCCTGATCTGGGAATGCTGTCCCATCTGGCTGAAGATCAAACACATAGTCTATTTGATTGTCATGGATCCATTTGTCGACCTGGCTATTACAATCTGTATCGTCCTCAACACCCTCTTCATGGCCATGGAGCACTACCCCATGACGCCGCACTTTGAGGATGTCCTTGCTACTGGAAACCTGGTGAGAAACTGCAGTTCTTCTTCTCCTCTCCTCTCTTATACCACTGCTCTTTATCTGTGTTATTATTTTATGTTTGCCAGGGCCACATTATCTCTGCTAAAGCTTTCCAAGTTCAGTTTTCCCCAACTGCATAACCTCAAACCAGTACATCAATGCATCATTTGGTATGTGCACTTAAGAATACACACAGTGAAAGTGAATATAGGACTCTGATGGGGTCTCATTAAAGATTTAGTTCCATTTTAATGCAGCCGGCCAGCCTGCTCCCCAAACTCCCATCACCCCCACTCAGGTCACTTTTTGCTTTGCGCTGCATCCTGCTTACCTCTACTCTACTGGATTCTGACTGACTCTTTCCCACTCTTTCATAAACACACACGTAGAGAATCACAGAATTGCTGTCATGGTAATGTAGTTTGATCTCTGCAAGACTTGTTAGGCTTAGTAAATATTAATGAAATCTGCAGCAGACATTTTGATTTGTCGGTGCTCTGCCCTTGCTGTCAGGTATCAGCGGTGCACAGCTGTCTGAGGGCAGCACGACTGGCACTGGACCAATGTTAAGACAGGAAATGAGGTCATAGGGATTGGCAACCTGTCAGGAATAAAACAGGAACTGAAGTTGGAGGAATCAGCTGGATGGATGGTGCAGAATGAATCATTGGGTGTTCTCTGCAGCACTGATTGGGCAAAAGATAAGCTGTTGGGTGGATGGCAGCTCAGAATACTACAGCCCCTTGTGAGCTCCGCTGAAACACAAACGCTCTGCTTTACGACCTTGCCCTTTCAGAAGAGTCCTCACTGCAAGCAAAACCAAATCCATTTCTTATCAGCAGCACACAAAGTTAGCAAGGCAGCTATTTCATTATGTGCTCAAGATTTCTGAAGTAAAAGAAAACCCAGCTTTTTTTTTTTTAACCCTGTGCCGTTATTATTCAGAGTTGAAAGAAATTAAAGCAATACGCATATTTCTGTCACATTTTCGTTTTATTTCCTGAAAGAATTTTTTGAGGGCAAATGTCTTGGCTCTAATTTTCCAAAGATGGATGGTTGAAAGGTAAGGACACATTAGAAAGAGGGGGATTATTTCATTCAGGCACAGTCTCTGGAAATCAGACAATGTTACTTACAAACCAGTACAGGGGGCGCCAGTGTAGCCTAGCAGCCTAGGTTGCGTGCCTAATGAGGCTAGCCCTCGATCAAGCAGTCTGGGTTTAATCCAACCTGTGACACCTTTCCCGCAGGCCACTCTCCACCCTATCCCTGTTTCCTGCTTTGTCCACCATCCAATCCTCTCTGAATAAATGCCCAAAATATAACTTTTATAAAAAGCAGTACAGAAGAATTTGATTCTAAATTTCTAGCAAATGCAGCAATCATAAATCAGAGATGGGTTATTCTACTCTTAAGGCCCCCTTAACATGCAACCAGGGACAAGTTTAATATGCTAATTTGCATTAGCACTGGTCCATAACACCATCAAATTGAAAACTAATATCTGCTTGTTAGCACATATGCCCTATTTGACGCTAAAGACACATGCATAAGTTTAAGAAGGCCTGTCCCCTTATGCAAAATTACTTTACCCTCAAAGGTGCTGTAATATTTTTACAAATAGCAAATTTTTCAACCTTAAAAAAAAGTATTTTATCATTGTCAAGCTAAATCCTGGAATAAAAGTAACAATGCCTTACATTTTTCACCAAAAACTCAAATATCTGTTAAAGTTTTAGACATACTCGAACATAATTTAAAAAAGAGCAGATGCATTGAGTGCTGCACAGAGTGGGACAAGGTGTGAGAAAAAGTGCTCCTCTCACCAGTGTGAGGATCCAAATATATACTGTACTTATTTAAAGATCTGAGGCACTTAGAGTTTCCTTTGATTAAAAGCTTTCATTTTTCAGGACTACAGACTCATGTTAACAAACAGACCATGTGTTTCAGCCATTTAAGCGCTTTTTCGAGCAAGAACAGCGGTTGCAAAGTTGCTCAATATCTCTGCAGCCCTGTAAAACTGGTGTCATGGTTTATTTTAAAACATCAGTGACATCTGATGTGTTTATAAAAAATGCCTCTTTGGCTCTGAAAGTCACCAACGAAATTAAATTGTTGAGCAAAAAAGCAAGGCACAAACTGAACTTTCTGCTTTTTTCTTCTTCTTTTTTATACAGGTTTTCACAGGTATCTTTGCCGGTGAGATGTTTGCCAAGCTTGTAGCCATGGATCCCTACTATTACTTCCAGGAAGGCTGGAACTGCTTTGACGGCTTCATTGTGACTCTGAGTTTAGTTGAGCTGGGACTGTCTGATGTGGAGGGTCTGTCAGTGCTCAGATCATTCCGATTGGTAGGTTGATGCAAGGTTGTCTGCATTTGTTCACCCCTTCTTTGACCGCCTTTGGTCATCACACAGAGTTTGTGAGAAATATGTTGTCAGATGAAATATTGTCCTGTCACAGTGGGAAAGTAGTTTTGTTTAAACAGTAGTGCAACTTTTTTTTTCTACAAAGCTCAAAATCAAGGATGAGATTATGCCTGTATTAAAGTTCAACGGTGAGGTAATCCAGTGTCTTGTTTCTCTTGTAGTTGAGAGTGTTCAAACTTGCCAAATCATGGCCCACCCTCAACATGCTGATCAAGATCATCGGTAATTCAGTCGGCGCTCTGGGTAATCTGACTCTTGTGCTTGCCATCATCGTCTTCATCTTTGCCGTCGTGGGAATGCAGCTGTTTGGCAAAAGCTACAAGGACTGTGTTTGTAAGATTGCCCAAGACTGTGAGTTGCCTCGCTGGCACATGAACGACTTCTTCCACTCCTTCCTTATCGTGTTCAGAGTGTTGTGTGGGGAATGGATTGAGACCATGTGGGACTGTATGGAGGTGGCCGGACAGTCCATGTGCCTGATTGTCTTTATGATGGTCATGGTCATTGGAAACCTGGTGGTAAGACCATACATTGATTATATCAAAGCCCAATAAACTACCCCCCACTCTAATAAATGCTGATGGAAGTTAATAGTAGCCTGTTGGAGTTTCACTTCTTATGAGCCATCCATTTAATGCTGTTTCGGTGTCTTCTTTGAGGTGCTAAACCTGTTCCTGGCCTTGCTGCTGAGCTCATTCAGTGCGGACAACCTCGCTGCCACAGATGATGACGGTGAGCCCAACAACCTCCAGCTGGCAGTGGCTCGCATTAAGAAAGGGATCGCCTGGCTCAAGATTAACATGAGATTGTTTGTAGCCACGGTCCTTAAGAAGGTAAGGATAAATTTTTTTAAATTATTGGTTGTTGATTTTTTAAGCCCAAACTTTAACTTTTTTTTTATATATATAAATGTGGGTTATAGTCAGACACATTTTTCATGGTGGTCTTCTTTTCACTGGGACTTACAGCCTATAGAGGACGAACAGAAGCCCTTGGATGAAATGTATGAGAAGAAGCTGAACTGCATTGCGAACCACACAGTGGACATCAACCGTGAATTGGACTATGCTAAAAATGGCAATGGGACGACCAGTGGCATTGGGAGCAGCGTGGGAAAGTATATGATTGAAGAAGACTACATGTCCTTCATCCACAACCCCAACCTCACCGTTTGTGTTCCCATTGCTGTTGGCGAGTCAGACTTTGAAAACCTCAACACGGAAGATTTCAGCAGTGAATCGGATGTGGAGAACAGCAAAGATGTGAGTGAAAAAAGTGCAAGAATAATAGAAAGATGTTAGTCAAGAGACAACAAAGGTTTGCTTGTTTTAGAGTTTGTTGATAATGTGGGTTAATTTATATGATAGGGGAATACAGCAGGTCATATTTGGGAAAACTGTAAGAATTCCAAATATTGGGGTTTGGGTCAATGCCAGATTTGAAAGATTATAAATTCCTAAATGTACTCAAAAATCCCAAGGTTCAGCATATGATATAAAGTGATGTAACGAGTCTGTGTGCAGGTGTGTGAATGTGTGTATGTTTGTGCCCATACAGCATTTTCAGATCCATTAAGCAGAACAAGCCTAAGCTGCAGTGCTGAAGACATTGAGTTTATTTGACATTTTAGCACATCCATTTAGACACAATGAGCCTGAGTGCTGACTCTAGAGGGAAAGATAGAAAGGCAGTCCTGACCGGACCAGACTAACATTTTGTCTACTGTATGGTACAAATGTGTGAGAAGGATAAGGGAGAGCCAAAGCTTGTAGAGAAGTATGATTCATGGGTCACCTTGACCTGGTTTGTAGCAGGAAGAGAGGAGATAATGCAGCAGCATCACTACAGGACCTGCACCAAGTCCATATTTCCACTGGGTTTCCTCCACCAACAACACACCAATCCTCCCTGCACCACAGGCAGCCACGGGGAACACTGCAGGGAGGAGACACAGACAGAGCAGCTGACAGCCAATCAGAGGGGCAGGAATCCATTCGGCTGTTTGGTTGAAAGAAAGTGGGAAGAGAGGAAGCAGAGAGAAATGTGAATGCGGCCTTTGCTGACGACTTAAGATTGTAAAATGCAGTATCATTCCCAAGTGAATTGATTTGGCTGAGTGTTTCTGTATGTGTTCGAGTGTTTAGAGTTAATGGCGATAAAGCTGCTCTTCTGCTGAGGTTTGGTTAGTTTGCCCTGCCTCACCTTGACCCATTGTTCAGATATTGCATGATTTATTGGTAAGTTTCACTAAGACACTCATTTTTACGGTCCTCGCCCAATGGGAGCTAGTTACAGTACATGTTTTTGTATCGTGTATGACACAAAAAACTTGAAACAAAAAACATCGGTATGTCAGTACATAGAAATAGCTGAATGAAATTAGCTGAGCTGGTAAATACAATAACATGAAACAGTAATGAGCATTAACATCTAACTCTCATCAGTTTGAAACATTTTTTTTGCGACTGCAGATATTGTTCTTATTTTGTTTTCTTACTCTTACATTTGCTTGTTCACAAACACACAAGGAATCTTAATGTGTGCATGCATTACAGTAACCGTGATTACCAGTGTGATTAATCACTGAGCAAATGTAATGACTTCCCTGTCAATTTCTAATAACCGTGCAGAGTAGGAGGTGCCAGAGGAAGATCCAACCACTCTTCATGGCTACAACATGTTTACCTCCAGCAATAAATCATGTCATGCATATAAACCCAAGGGGGAATTACTATAATGGCTAAGCTGGCATTGTGCCGTAGTTACCTGCTGGCTCCTCACTGTTGAGCCTGGGAAGTTCAGAGAGAAAGTCAGATGTTGAGCTGATCTCTCTGTTGTTCTGTTTGCCCTAGCTGGATGATACCAGCTCGTCTGAGGGCAGCACGATAGATATCAAACCTGATGTGGAGGAAGTCGCTGTGGTGGAAGTAGTGGAGGAGTACGTTGACCCTGATGCCTGCTGGACGGATGGTAGGTCGTGCTTAATAACTAACTCTTACACTCACTGCAACACTAGACAGACAGGGGTCAGTAATAAACACTATACTTTGTGCATTGAAGTCTCTGTGTTGATTTTTTACATTCTATATCTTTCTCTCATGTGTACAAGAGTAATTGTGTTTTAATTACCATGCAGAGTGTGTGGCCAAATACAAGTGCTGTGATGTTCCCATCACTCATGGATGGGGGAAACACTGGTGGTTCTTGAGAAAGACCTGCTACCTGATTGTAGAACACAACTGGTTTGAAACCCTCATCATCTTCATGATCCTGCTCAGCAGTGGAGCCCTGGTAAGACCACAAACGCAAACACAAACATACACAAGCATCTGAGTGTTTCCACTTATGGATAGGCTCTCCAAAGTTTTAAGTGCTTTACTGGTATAATAATTGATGTAAAAGAAGAAACTCTAAATTAAAAAAATAACATGCATTTGTTCAGGAAATGAGATAATTATAAGGAAATGCATAAATAGTGACAAAAGTTCTTGACTTCCTTTTCCTCTGCAACAGCTCTTGATATGATTGTTGCTGATGGATAGCTAAGTGCTGTAATGCGCCAACCTTTAAACCAGCAGAACCCAGCTTAGGTTTGCAGTTATATAGAGGGGGGAGGTCTGAGGCCAAATCAAAAGGCTTATGTGATGGAGATCAGATACAGCCAATAGAAAAGGGTAAAACTGAATTAAAGTAAACTTTATTGATAAAGCACCTGTTGTTAATGGAAAATTAAAACCCAAAGTGCGTAAAATTGGCGGAAGAAGAGAAACTGACAATAAAAGTTGACTACAGCAAGAAAGAAAATGGAGATAAAATGATTAGAATGGGATAAAATTATATGGACATTTAAAGGCAATTTACTAAAAGCTGTCAATAAGCAGTAGGTAGAAAAATAAATGAAAACAGTGAAAGTTCATTAAGAGGAAGGAATACTACAAATAAAAACAAATGCACATGCTAGAGATTAGCACAGTGATTGTCCTCAATGTCTCGCTGTTTCTCTTTAGGCCTTTGAGGATGTGTATATTGAACAGAGGAAGACGGTCCGCATCATTCTGGAGTATGCTGATCGGGTGTTCACTTACATCTTCATCCTGGAGATGTTGCTGAAATGGGTGGCCTACGGCTTTGTCAAGTACTTCACAAATGCCTGGTGTTGGCTGGACTTCTTCATTGTGGATGTAAGTACATTTATATACCAATTTTTGGTTTTCTGATGGTGCAACAGTGTTGCTGATATGAATGGATTGACTTAACAGCCTCACAGGACAACTAAACCAGTCTACAGCACTGAAAATGCCTTCCTTTTATCTTGACAAAGCTAAAACGACTTAGTGACAGAGAACATTTCTTTTGAGGTGCATGTTGGTCATACAAGGAGGCTTTGTGTCTCAAGATTTTTGACCACATTTGCTGTCACGCAATTTTTTCAACTTAAACTTAATTTGATGTGAAGTCATTATAGTGGAGAGACTGTGGTCTTTGTAAGAGTATGTATATAAACCACAGCAGTAGTAGAGTCCACTAGTAAACTAATAAGATCAGTGATTTCTTAAAAAATTCCATACAAGTGTCATATTTATATATTAATTGCTCACTTTGTAAATATCTAAAAACCCTGATAAGTTCAAAAGCTCATTTTCCTCAGGACTGCTGAGTCATTCAGTGTTTATCTTCCTGATGATCTTTTTGACCCATATGGTTTATTTTTTTTACTGATGTTCATGCATGATATGTTTATTCCTGGAGCATTATTTAAAGGTTGGTATAAAAAATCACACATTACATGGTTTCCACAAAGACCCAATAGGATTGGGTCCTTACTTCCTTGTAACACAGACTGCACATGGAGAGCTGCGCATTATTCCTAAAACTTGATGTGTAAATCTTTACACAGTACGAGAAAGGCATACCGTATGAAAGGCAAAAGCCGCGTTTCCACCAAGCAGTCCGGGTCGGTTCGTCTCGGTACGGTGCGCTTCTAGCGGCGTTTCCACAGACTCATCCCGGGACGGATCCCTAAAAACCGAGACGAGCCGTCCCACTTTTTTGGGACCCTTTCGTATGGGTGCCAGACTGAACCGATCCGCTCTCGGGAGGTGGAGCAACACACTGCAGACGGTTGATTGGTCAAAAGAATCGTCACTTACCCCGACAGCGGCTGCATTTCTCCTGGCAGCACACAGACTTCTCTGAAACGAATCTTGATTGCACTTTGTAACAGAGAGTTACATGAAAATCACAGAGAGGACGAAATGCTGCATGTCTTTCTTCCATGCTCTTTGTTTACTGTGTCGCGTTTTCTTCTTTGTTGGATTTAATCACGGGGTAAGCTGCTACGGCGTCGCGCTATTGTTTACCAGCTGTGGCTTCCGGCATGCGGCTTACACGCCGCCCACCACGAGAGGGCACAGTTTGCTGTGGAAACGCAAACGGGATGAGACATAACTGTCCCAAACCGTCCCAAACCGTACTGAACCGACCCGTACTGTTTGGTGGAAACGCAGCATAAGATGTAATACGTGGCTTCCTACCTGGAACGAGTAACAAGTCATGAACTCAGACACCAGCCATGAACTGATATGTAAAATGAAACTGTAACAGTAAGTGCAACAAACCCTGAAATGCATTTTGTGCATTAGTGTTTTTTTCATGGGCAACTTGTTGTGGTGTCTGAAAGGCACACCATGCTCAGTCTAACTGTACCTGTAATGTGATGTATTTCCTGTGCAAACAGGAAGTTGAAGTGGACCATAATACAACAACGTTACTGCGAGTCAGGGGTTGTATGATCTGCTTAGGTTAGAGTCCTCTCCAACTGAGCTAATGACCATAAAAGTGCGGGATGTCACTGTGAAGTACTGACTGCTTTTCAGAAAGTTGCACTTTTCCACAAACTGAAAAGCATTACTTCAGTGTGTCTCTCAATGCGGTGAGAATTTTGTGAGTTCAGAAAGTTCAGAGATTTATCTCAGAATTCATAAATTAAAGTCGGAATCAGTGAAAATGTGACAACACTGAATTTACAGCATCATCAACCTTTGCATATTTCTGTTATTTTGATATGTTGATTGATATGTTTGATAGTGACAGCCAAATATAGTATTTAAATGTTGGCTTCTTTTAAAGTACTGGTACAAACCATGGAGCCCTTAACACATTTAAATACACAACCTCTGACCTTTGCTCCTAATTCAGACATTTTCTCTGAATTCTTGAATAAATCTCAGAACCCACCGTAAATTGTCTTGTCCTTAACATCTTGAATGTATTTGGTTATTTGTTTTATGTCGTGCTGGGTCAGGTGTGGGTTTGTAAATTGTCCTTTGTCCCCCAACCACCAATGCTCCACTGTCCTTGACTGGTGGTGCCTATCTGTCTGTAATTTGAGTATTGTTCACTAATGTACAGTATACTATGTGTTTTTGGTTTTCCTCTGCTTATCTTTCAGTTTATGCTACTCTCCACATGAGTGGTATTTGGGGATACATACCGTCTAGGTTTATAAACAAATCGATGGGAAAAAAGTTCTGCAGTGAAAAATGCTCATGCAAATGCAATAATTGATGTTAAAATGAAAAAAAAGGAATTAATTAATATTGTCTAGAAGCTGCAGGGTTGCAAAGTTAACTTAACTTGAAAGAGACATAAAAAGTTTTTTTTATGTATGCTCACATCTTTTAGTTCTAACCTAAGGGCAAATTTCCAGCACCAGCTGAGCCCACTTTCTGGAGAATCAGGTGTTAACAGATGCTAACTTTTCAGCACTGGCCAGGTTTAATTTTACATGATTCAATGTTTACAAGATACTTAAACTCTTTCTCCCTCTTAAACACATGATAATGCCAAAATAGACCTAAAGATGTGGTATCATGCTTTCCATATTTTAGAGATAGGTATTTAATTAAAATGTTGGATGTCAATTCTAGCTGTGGGCATAGTTTCAAAATGTGAGGTACATGTACGGTGAAATAGTCATGTAATGACGCTGTAGGACGTTTTTAATGTCTTTTTAACAAAAGTCACACAGATTTAGTGAGATCAACACTAGCCTGGTGTCACAAGACCCATCAGCCAGCATACGATCATTTTCACTTGCAGGTGGATCCAGAGCTGCAGTCACTCTTAACTATCCTCCCACTGAAGTCATATATGCTTGACCAATCATAGTTATTGTTTAGAAATGGGTTGGGTTTTATTAGATGAGGACAAAGGAGCACTGCTTTGGGTATTTTGTAAACAACCAAGATCACAGCTTCTGCTGCAGGAAAGTTAGTTATACCTACTATTGCTGCTGTTTCAGTGAACCAGATGATGTGTTTTTATTAACTGAAGAACAAACAACTGTGCTTACAGTGTTAATTCATAAGAAATAAAAGAATAAGTAAGGCTGAAAGGATAATCAAAGAATGTAACACTTCTATAAAGCCTTGAGATACAATGTAAAGCCTGAAAAATGAGCATCATAACCCTTCTTCAACAAATAAAAATAAGTGTTCAACTCCTTTGGGTATCTTAACACTTCTTGGTTTTACAGCACACGTAGAGGCCATATTTGAAGAGAAGATGGAGCAGCAGAACTGGGTGACAGTAAATTCCCAGTCACTTTAAAGCCTAAGGCCCCTGAACCCTATTGAAAAATATGATACTCTATCAAGGACCCTCCTCTCCTACTTTACAAACCACATAGCCTCTTTTAGTCCCCCACTACCGGACCATTGAACCAAAGGGGCAGCAAGTGCTAACACATCAACTGTGTTTTCAAGTGGGCACCGCCCTTCACCAGTGTTTCATCAAGTTAGGCCCAAGATACCTCAGAGAGGCTCAACACTTAGCCCCAGCATCCTGGTATAACCCTCCTCCTGTTTTCTTTCACCACCACTCATATCTATGGATATGTGAAGAGGAAAAAGAAGAACTTAACAGCAGGAGGAGACACATCAGAAAACGGACAGGGAAGCAGAGCCAGGGCAATGAGTCTGTTAGGGTGTGAGCTCGGACTATGTGTTGACTTTCCCGTGCAAAATCTTGGCCTAACATAGACCTGTCCTCTCTCTCACAGCAGGTTCCTCTTATTGTCTCTCTTTAAGTTAAGAGAGACATTCTGCAGCAGTCGACAGGGCCTGGGGGTCGATGTGTGAGGGTGCAGGGTAAGGTTTATGTGCTGTGTTGGGACTCCTACTTTCACAGGTTATCCTCTCTCTTCTAACCCTGAAAGTTGTCCTCAACCTTCTGCGTTTTTCTCTCCCCTCTTTAAGTGCGATGCTCTCTGGTGTGGAAACTGTACTGTTTTGTACTGTGTACTGTGTGTATATTATTGTGTCACATTGATTTAGTGTTTGTGAATACATCTCTCCTCTAATTTTTTCCCTTTGTTTGACTCTTTATCTTCTCTCCCTCTCACTGTGTCAACCACAAGTTTCTTTCCAGGTGTGCTCACTGTGCTGTTAAGCTGGTTTTCACGCCAGACTGGCTTGCCAAACTAAACCAAACACAAACAGAAGCAAACAAACACAAAAAAGACAAAGAAAGCTTGTGTCATATGCACTTTTTAACTTATGTAATTACCCCTGTTTAACTTTATGTTATCTAGATCTACGTACACCACTTATACAAGTCTCCTTGTACTGTCTATAACCCTTTAGCAAGTATATACAGGACCCACTTTTCTCTTTATATTCCCTCTAACTATGTGGGTCCTCTCTTCCTTTGCCTCTGTCTCTTTCCTCTCCTTCTGTCCCTATCTGTGTAGGTGTCTATAGTCAGCCTTGTAGCTAATGCATTGGGCTACTCCGATCTAGGTCCGATTAAATCACTCAGGACACTGAGGGCCTTGAGACCCCTCAGGGCCCTGTCACGTTTTGAAGGGATGAGGGTAAGACCCAAGATACCAGACAGTTGGTTCGTCTGCATGCAAACTAGACAAAAGCAGCAACGCATGCTAGAGATGGCAACATAGCAAATATAAAAATACCCCTAAGAGACCAAAGTAGACGAAAGCTTTGATGAGTGAGAAGCTTTTTTGCATGGGTGCAGATCACCTCAGATGGTCACAATACATCTGATTTGATTTATCATATTTTTTTCATTTCATATTTTATAGATTTAGTGCTATGATGGAGCAATCTGCAGTGACTTAAGATTTGGAAAACAGCTTAAAATCAACCTGATGCTTTATGAAATACCAAACCCAAAACACGGATGTAATGAGAATGATGCAACATGCTCAAGTATAAATTCTGGTTTGGAGCATTTATACCAGCTGGGTGAACAACTAGAGGTTTGACTGAGCCATCACACAAAAGTGTTAATACAGAATCACAGGAGAAAATGAATGGAGACCACAGATTTTCTGAGCAAAGTCATACTTGGTGAAGAACCGGTGGGGCCCACAGTTTGACAAAATGATTTGACATTTGTGCTTCCTGTAAACGTGATCAATTAAAAGTATGCAAAACGGAATTAATATCTGTATGTTTGTATCTACAGACTGTGGCACTTCATTTTGATCCCATTTGGGCCCAGCAACTAACTAAATTTAGCCTGAGAAAGAAGTCTTCATTTGGTTCTGTGATCATTATCTAAATGTGTGATGAGTTTTGATCAGCCTCTTGTTGTTGCTGGGCAGAAAAACCAAACTTGCCAGTGTCTAAGCTCAGCATCCTTTGACTGTCGCTCTGCCTTTAGTGTCCTGATCCTATCAGAGTTTGGCTTTGGCATTGTCACACTGGAAGAACAACAAACTTCTGGTTGCATACCCCCCTTTCCCCCTTACCATCCTCACTCATTCCTACTTCTACCATGACCATGATTTTTATAAGTACCATTTTGCAGTAGTTTTATCATACTGATGCTTTGCCTTTAGACTATTAGGCAGATAACAGGAAGAAATAACCTTGTGTGCCTGATATGTGCAGTTTTTTGTTTCAATTTATTTTTATTTTTTGTTAATCTTTGCCATGGCACCTACGTGTTAAGAAATGCACACTCTTAAGGTTTCTTCTTTAAGCTCATAACTTTTTGATTCCCAACCTGCTCTAGCGTTACTTGGCTATAAAAGAATATAAATTTCTGTTCAATACAAATTTGAAAACCTGGAAGAATAACAGTTTTTGGGGTGCAACAATATACTGTAGTGTAAAACATTGCCACACATCACCACTAAGCTAAGCTGGCACCTATGCTGGAAATGTATTGCAGTGCCATGATCTGTGAATGGATTCAACTTTGAAGCAATTTATAATTAATTAACTTTGATTTGCCAAACCAGCAACGCTGACCTCCTAGAGAATTGGAAATATGATTGACAAAGCTGAGAAACTTTTAGTCAAACAACTTTACAAATGCTCTTTACCTCAAAGGCCTACTCTAAGCAAAACTAAAACTGATTTGGACATTTTAAGAAATTATTTTGAGATATTGGGAAAATAAAGTTACTGTTGGTCATTTATATTTATTTTAACATTGTATAAATTTGTTCCATCAGACTTCATACTCTTACCTGAATATGTTGCTTTACCATGAGCCAAAAATATTGTCACACCCCTTAGTTTTTAGTCACGATGAGCTTCTTCGGCTGAAAAGTCAGTAAATTAATCAGAAGCCATAATAGAAAGGGAGAGTGTGCGTTTCTATCTCTGTGTGTGTTGATTTTCTTGATACTGGATATCTCTGTGCTGCTACTGTGTAGATGCTAATTCACAGAGCTTCTGTTTCGCTCGCTGTTCTCCACAGGTTGTGGTGAACGCCTTGGTGGGTGCTATCCCCTCCATCATGAATGTGCTGCTGGTGTGTCTCATTTTCTGGCTCATCTTTAGCATCATGGGTGTCAATCTGTTTGCCGGGAAGTATTACTACTGTTTCAACGAGACCGCAGAGGAGTACTTTGATAAAGAGGATGTCAACAACAAAACAGAGTGTTTTGCACTCATTAATGCAAACTACAGTGAAGTCAGATGGAAAAATGTGAAGATCAATTTTGACAATGTGGGTGCTGGATACCTGGCTCTTCTACAAGTGGTGAGGAACATTAGGTGTCTGTTGTTTTTCTTCTCTAAATTTAAGTGTATAACCGGTGTCTAACACAGTGTGTCTGCCTACTTTAGGCAACATTCAAAGGCTGGATGGACATTATGTATGCAGCAATAGACTCCAGAAAGGTAAGCTTTGGCAAATTAAAAGCCTAACTTAGGTGTCCACTTTCTGTAAAATTGTTGACTTGATGTTGTGCTTTTCAGGTGGAGGACCAGCCTGTCTACGAGGACAACTTATATATGTACATCTACTTTGTCATTTTCATCATCTTTGGCTCCTTCTTCACCTTAAACCTCTTCATTGGTGTCATCATCGATAACTTCAACCAACAAAAGAAAAAGATAAGATTGATTTTCCTTACTTTTGTATCTCAAAGCAAGCTATGTGATGGATTATTTTGTTTAGGAAAAAACAGCTTTTAGGAATCAGGTGGATGATGAGGATCACTGCTTTTCTGTCATTTAAAATAATGGCTTACTGGGTAGGTTGGCGAAGGTGATATTAGTTCATGTATTTTAGAGGAGGATCTTGAAAGTTTCCAGTCAACCTAGCAATGTAGATTCATATTTACTGTTTAGACTGAAGTGATGAGTGGTTTAATTGTTGGAGTAAAAAGAAGAGTATTTCTCTAAGATGGTCAAAGAAACAAGATATTTTGTATGTTAATAGAGTTTATGAGATAACCCTACAAGTGTTTCAGACTTAGCACTGGAATTAAAGTTTTTTTTTTGTAGATTGTAACCAACTTGTTTTTTTTGTCCCTGCACTTTGGAGGTCAAGATATCTTCATGACAGAAGAGCAGAAGAAATACTACAATGCCATGAAGAAACTAGGTTCAAAAAAGCCACAAAAACCAATACCCAGGCCTCAGGTTAATTTTGTCATCTTTGTCGTTAAATTTGTTTGTTTATCGAGTATTATTATGATAGCTCCAAGTACCTTCTGTCTCTCCCTCCATCTCTCCCCAGAACAAGATCCAAGGCATGGTGTTTGACTTTGTGACGCAGCAGGTGTTTGACATCTCCATCATGATACTCATCTGCCTCAACATGGTCACCATGATGGTGGAGACAGATGATCAGTCAAAGGAGACAGAGGAAGTGCTCTACTGGGTTAACTTTGTCTTCATCGTGGTCTTCACTGGAGAGTTTTTGTTGAAGCTTTTTGCGCTCCGTCACTACTACTTCACCAATGGTTGGAACATCTTTGATGTGGTTGTGGTCATCCTGTCAATTGTGGGCAAGTATTTAAAAGCCAAGTATTCACACTGTTCAATTAAAGCAGCTGGAATATTTGCCATGAGTTAATCACATTTTTCAAAGGGTCAGGTTGACAAAATAGGTCACTTGTCCCATGTGAGCTAGAGGAGTACACTCACATAAATGTCAACTTTGCAGCATTTGGAGATTATATTGGAAAATTTTGAAATTAATAAAATTAAAAAAAGCAGGTCAATCTCCCCTTTGCTGGTCATTTCCTGTACATGTTTAAATAATAAATAATGAATTACACTTTGGACTAATCTAGAAACATTCTTCAGTTAGATAATATAAAGACTTGATGAACAGAGACAATATCCTCCAGTGACTGTAAACACACCTGTTTTCCTGACATGTTTAGATAAAAATTAAATGATCAGTACACGCTGCATATTTTCAGCAGACATCTGTTGTGACTCTTTGTTTCTTTCAACCTTTAGGAATGTTTCTGGCTGACCTGATCGAGAAGTACTTTGTGTCCCCGACGCTCTTCAGGGTCATTCGTCTGGCTCGAATCGGCAGAATCCTGCGTCTCATCAAGGGGGCCAAAGGAATCAGAACTCTACTGTTTGCCCTGATGATGTCACTTCCTGCCTTGTTCAACATTGGCTTACTACTTTTCCTGGTTATGTTCATTTTCTCGATCTTTGGTATGTCTAACTTTGGCTACGTAAAGCACGGGGCTGGAATTGATGACATGTACAACTTTGAAACCTTTGGCAACAGCATGATCATCCTGTTTATGATCACCACTTCAGCTGGCTGGGACGGCCTGCTGCTGCCTATCCTAAACTACCCTCCAGACTGTGACCCCTTACTGGAGAATGCTGGCACCCCTGCCACTGGGGACTGCGGCAACCCGTCTGTGGGCATCTTCTTCTTTGTCATGTACATCATCATTTCTTTCCTCATTGTGGTCAACATGTACATTGCCATCATCCTGGAAAACTTCAGTGTGGCCACAGAGGAGAGCGCCGACCCGCTCAGTGAGGACGACTTTGAGACCTTTTATGAGATCTGGGAGAAGTTTGACCCTGATGCCTCCCAGTTCATCACCTATGCCAAGCTTTCTGACTTTGCTGATGCACTTGAACACCCACTTCGAGTCCCCAAGCCCAACACCATTGAGCTGATTGCCATGGACATGCCTATGGTGAGTGGCGACCGCATCCACTGCCTGGATATCCTGTTTGCCTTCACTAAACGTGTGCTGGGTGACAGTGGCGAGCTGGACATGTTGAGACAACAAATGGAGGAGCGTTTTGTGGCGGCAAATCCATCCAAGGTCTCTTACGAGCCAATCACCACAACTCTGAGGCGCAAGCAGGAGGAGGTGTCAGCCAAAATCATTCAAAGGGCCTACCGTGCCTACCTGGCCCGGCGCGGTTTTGTCTGTAAGCGCAAACCAACCAATAACAAAGCTGAGAATGGCGGAAACAATCAGGACCAGGAAAAGAAGGAGGGCAGCCCCTCAACTGCCTCCCTGCCCTCCTATGACAGTGTAACCAAACCTGACAAGGAGAAACAGGATGAAAACAACGAGGGCAAAGGGGGAAGGAAAGAGAAAGGAAGAAACCAAAAAGACATCAGGGAATCTAAATGTTAGAGTGTTGGAATACTAATCACAGTAATAACAATAAAAAATATAATAATGTAACTTCAAGCAAAGCGAGAGGAATCTCACCCACACAGATGTACAGATTATTTCATTTGCAAGTCAGAATATAGAATTCAATACTTTTGTTTACAGACTTCATTCTTATATTGACGCAGAGGGGAGCAGCTTGGTCTGTTACAGCTTGAAGACTCTTGAATTTCAGTCAAACCAAACATAATCAGCATACTGTGTGACTTTGTTTTGTCCAGACTACTGAGCTCAACAAAAGGGAATGAAAAACAGGCACGGTCTGTGTCTGCTGAGAGGCAGATTGCTCACTAAACACTGGTCCACTGTTAGGACCAGTAACTCTACACCAAGGGGTAGAATGAGAACAAGGAATTCAGCGTCTGAATGCAAAAGCGGGATTCCTGTGGAAGACAAGTGTTGTAAAGGAAATGAGGATGCTGCTATATGCTGAAGGACTGTCCTCCTCATGCAGCAAATGAGGCGCTCTGTGTCATTTGGTACTGATATGTAAAGACGAGCAAAATGACACTCACTCTGTACGAGCCAACGGAAAGATGACTTTCGAGTGAAAGACACATATGACAGAGAGCGTTGGAAATACTTCTGTTTTATTAAAGCTAGAAATTGTTCATTTGAGCAGCAAAATGCAAACAGACAAAAAAAGGAACAATATTCTACATTCTGCCCATGTCACTTAACTCTTCTACTCATTTTATCTTTGTTATACCCACATCGAAATGCTTTTTTTTTTTTACATGGGCTTTCACACCAATTGGTTAAGGGTCTGTTTATAATGGGGTCAACTCGGGCCAAGGGCTTACATTTACCCAGAAAGATTTCCAAACAAATACATAAATAATTGTGCTTGTTCAATGCATAGAAATGACTTGCATGATGGCATGTTTTGATCAGAAATCTTGCATGAATTATCATAGTCCACAAGACACTAATACTCAGACCACAACAGTGGCTCGACTGTAAGATTGAGACATTGTCAAAAATTTGAAAGCTCAGAGTTCAGAGTAATATGTTTAAAAAGATAAGAGATATTGGGGTTAATCATCTTCAAAGGTTCTGAATTTGAATGTCATTACACAACACTTTTTAAGTAATAATATGTTTCAATGATCCCTCTTTAGACAGAGGAATGCAATATGAGGGTAAATAATACCAAGGTTGTGCATCAGATGGTGAAATTCAAACAATTCTTTGCTGCTGTGGAGATTTTGGCTGTGTAAGATGTGGAAACGGATGTCCGTGTGTTTAATGAGACTGACATGTTTGTTCATTTGAAATGTTTTAAACAGTGCAAAACCTTGAATCTTAATGCTTATAATTATAATTTGTATGCACCTATGTAATGTTCCATTCTGCCTTCAGTTTTTGTGTGAGCGGGCATTTATGAGTCCATCTGTTGGCTCTGAGAGGTGTGTGGGGATTTCACAGGTTTGGCAAACTCTACTTCTGATGTTTCTCTGTAAGTGGTTAGACCTTTCTGAAAGGGCTGAAAAGTCTTTTTGTTATCCTTTAGTTTATGTCATGTAATGTCATGTAGCTTCTTTACATATGTGTGTTTTGTTTTGTTTTTTAATTTTATTCCCTGATGTTCCAGTAATATTTTGACCGTTAGTGAGTCTTACTTTACGCACTTTTATAAGCCACATCGAAGATGATGTTGAGAGAATTAGCAGTTTGCTGGGATGAATTTTCTGGAGCTAATGTTATCCTATTTTAACTGGAAACAGAAAATGTATGAATGGGTGACAGAAACATTGTGTATGGAGAAGCCAAAGAGATCTGCCTTGCTATCCCTTGTTGCCCTTTGTCCATGAAGTGGGATTGGGTGAAGTATGCCCTGCCCATCCAGTTTTTTCGCTGTCAGTACTTGACAGAGAGACCCTAGAAATGTATGCAATGCTTGAAAAATTCATCCCTTTTTCTCAGGAGATATTATAGCTGTACTATTATGAGCTCTCCAACAAAATGCAAGTGAATGTGATGGGAGTTTTATGAAATCATGTTTTAACCTTTTCTGTTTTATGCTATGTTGATGGACAATGATCTCGGCTTGCTGCCTTATTTTGGTGGCCGCCTGGTCTGGAGCCAGTGTGGTGCTTCCTGCTTACAATGCTTAGAGTTATAGGGCTAGAAGCATCTCAGTGAAACAGCAACATTTTGCTCGCTTGTATTGGCAGATTACATTTGTGGTTTAAGTCATTATGGACTGTAGTCTGGTCACAATTTCAACAAACTCACTAATAATGTTCACCCAAATCACAAATACAGGAAACACTGTGAGGAGATGTCATGACAATGTATTGGGATGTGTTGGTTTGAGCAGCTTACTCACTACTCTAGCTGCTCATTGGATGGGCCCCAGATTTCTGTGTTCAACAAGTGCTCTGAGCCTCTCGTTTGCCACTTTTCTTCATCTTGCTCTTCTGCATAACAGATACCAAAATAACCAACAGAGCACTGGATGCATCCTTATGGTACTATGAGCCTAAGCACTACACCACTGCTTTTGCACTTCTTGTTGTGCAGTTATGTCACTTCCTGTTTATGAGTGACTCCCTCATCCGTTCTCAAAGTTCTATGGTCCAGTTGCTGCATGAGATCTCCAAAATCAGTGTGGGTGTTAACTTGAACCAAATAAAACTCTGAATGATAAGCATAAAAGCTACTGCCGTCCATTTTCTCCAAGATCACCATGGAAATATAGGTGCGTATGACAGAAAGAAACCCTAAAAGTAGACTTACATCCATTCGGTTAAAAAAAAATCAAATAAAAAATATAAAAAATAAACACAGTTCAGGCTATGTTCTATATGGCACAAAGCTACGAACAGACTTTTTATGGTACTTTAAATAATGTAATATATTATTTTCTTTTAACAGCATGTGTAGTTTTTTGTAAATACAGGATTACTTAAAAAAACTACAGCTATTAATCTAACACTAAATATAAATAACCGTAAATAGAATGGCTTTCAGCTGACACCCCTTGTCACACTTGTTAGGCTGTGACACATTTGTTAGATGAAGTAGATTTTTTTGAGTCACTTTTCACAAAAAAGATGGGAGTAAACAAAAAGAATCTATACTAAAAGCAGAAATTGTACTTAAACTGTAAAATTCAATACATACATATACAGAGCTATTACATATATATTATATATATATTCTACTACATATATATATAGTATATATAGTCCCCTGTCCAGTCCTTGCATTGAAGTGAAACCAGAACCACAGCGTGTACATGATACTGTTTTTTTCTTTGTGTGGTACGTTCAGAGAAAAACCAAAATTCTGCAAACTTCTGCATATTGGGTACCAGCGTACAATGCATGGTGTTGTACTGGCTGCTTGCTGAGAATTGTGGAGCCTGCCTTGGTGAGAGGATTGCACTACCAGCATACCCTTTTGTACGTGTGAAGATGTCTTGCCCCCTAGTTTCGTATACTGAACACACAATATATACAAACGTAGACAGAGGAGAAAACACACACTAACATGCACTCACTCACAGCCTGTCGAAGGCAACTGCTGGCTTATCAGTGTGCCCCGGTAAGAGCCACAGCTCACTCTTTGTGTGACAATTCTTTGCTCGTTTCCGCTCTAACCTTCCTTCATGTTTCCCCATTAACACGCTGCTGCAGTTTGGAGTTGACGTTTAATTTTGCTGTCACTTTCGATATGATATAACTAATGATTTAAGGGTTAGCTGTCTTAACTGTCTGTGTGTTTGTTTATGGTGCAATATCTCTTAACGGCACGTGCCTTTTTAGCTTCCTATTTAGTCTGTCAATAAAAATCAGCAGCAAGGATCTCAAAAACCTGAGGGAGTGAGTCAAAATGGAGCACGATAGAAATGATGTACTGAGTTCAAAATTAACTTGTAAACTGAAAACTCACCACCTAGATTAGACTGTCTGGACTAACATCTTGTAGAGTCATGTAGTACAAGTGCTCTCTCTGTGTGTTCTGCTTACTGGCTTTTGGGCTAGTAAGAGAACAGCTTGCCTTCTGTTCAAACACTTTTGTTCATTTCCAAATGTTGGTTTACCAATCCTTATAAGGGGCCATTTCTTTTGTAGCATGACAGAGATGATTTTGTAATTTATAATAGATTAGATAATTTCTTTTTGTTCCTGAAAATAGGCTAACTTAAATTAAGAAAAAACAACTTTTGTCTGTCATTATCTCTTGGCACTGATGCAGTCAGAGAGAGGACGTGTGTTGCACAACCACATGGGACAATAAAATGAAAATCACTGAACGGTATCTTCATTTGAGCACGAATCTATTTCCAAACAATAAAGCAGCCTCCAGTTACACCTCTGGCTGGTGTCGTTTTTATCACACGTAATGTTTTCAGACATGTGGATGATGTTGTTTGAATTCACTCTTCAGATTTGATGATGTTGTTTGAATTCACTCTTCAGATTTGAACAGCTCAGTTTTGAAGTGTGTGTGTGTGTGTGTGTGTGTGTGTGTGTGTGTGTGTGTGTGTGTGTGTGTGTGTGTGTGTTTCCACACAAGAGAGAATTTTGCTGCTGTTTCTTTGCTAGGAATCGCTAGAACTGCACAGAGGACAGTGAGTCATTTGGAAATAAAAATGCAAAATTGGACAGCGATTCCTAAATCACACTGTCATCAGTACTTGAATACACTCGTGTTTTGAGTTGGTGTTTTTGGGTGTGTCATGGTGCAACACCGCTGAAACGGCTGTAAGAGCAGGTGTGTTTGTGTGTGATTGTGTGTGTGTGCATGCATGTGTGTTTCTTTCCTGCCTTCCCCCTTCTTTGTGTGTGTATGTGTGTGTGTAAGGTGGTGCACTGAGAGAGGGAGGAGTAGTGTGTGTGTATGTGTGTGTGTGTGTGTATGTGGGGTGGGGGGGAGGCAGAGACAGCACTGCAGTGCAGATAGATGAATGCAGTGGCCTGGGCTGAGTCAGCAGCATGTTCCCAATTGGCTCAGACTGTACAGTGCACTGTGTAGCACCTCCTTACCCACAGCTAGCAAGCAGAGGGAGAGCTGGCTAAAGCAAGATGAAAAGTAGAACAATGAGCAGAGGCACATTCCATGAAGACAAAAATAAAAAAAAATTAGCCTGCTGCTTTTCATTTGTCCCTCACTTCTTACCTGCAGTGCTGCATGTTGGGATTGCATCATTGACGGTGTATAATTTGATACTGTATCTTGCACTTGATAACAAAAAAGAATGGATTTTCACTGAAACATAACTGTTAAATGATATTGTATGGTTTTGTAAAACTAACAGTTTTATGTATCAGTTAAAGGTGCAAATGAAAAAAGAAACACTTTGATTTTGTTGTTTTATTTTTAACATCAACAAATGAAAAATGTCTTTAAGCTGCAATATTTATTTTATTTGTTGGCCCCCACTGCCCCACCTTTCACAATGGCTTCTGTGCTTCTTGCACCAGATCTGATTTGGTTGCAGAGGTGGGAGTGAGAGTAAGTAGGACATCACTGGGATCGGTCAGGGCTGCCTTGGGCAGGTGAAGTTTGTTTAAAGGAAAGAGGGGCGGTGAAAGAAATGATAGTGCAGCCTACTAGTCAAAGTGATAAAGAGACAGGGAGACAGCAAAACCAATAATATAATGATAATAAATAATACACTTCATCTGTGAAGCGCTTTTCAGATGCTCTAACACACTTTACAAAATCAGCACACAAAATTAAAAATAATTTAAAGCAAACCAATCTTATAATGCCAAGCAACATATTATACAAAGGGATAAAAACACAAAGCAACTAAAATCAGTCTCGCAAAAAATCAAAATTAAAAGCTGTTCTGAACAGATGAGTCTTCTGAAGGTGGACAGGTCTGTACAGACATGGATGAGTCTTAGCAGGTAGTTCCAGAGGGTGGGAGCAGCCATGGAGAGTAGGCTACTTGGTCTCCCCAGATCTGGTGCTTGGTTTGTGGTGGAATGGAGAGGAGGCTGGTGTCAGAAGAACAAAGTTTGCAGGACAGGGTGTGACAGTAGAGCAGGTTGGATGAACAGGAAGAGGCCTGGAAATGGAGTGCTTTGCAGGTCAGGGGGAGGACTCTGAAGTGGGTGTGTTGTTTGATAGGAAGCCAGTGTAGCATGTAAGCTTCTATATTACATCAGAAAAATTAAGTTGGGGAAACCTAACATTTTACATTTCACACGTGCATCAGTAACACTTCATAGATGAATAGATTAGAACATCGGAAAATATGGGACAATAAAATGTGTTTATTGTACCCCTTTGGTCTTCAGTTCCTGCCATTAAAACAGCCTTTAGCCCCTGTTTATTGTTGTAAACACATCTACTAAAGTACTCAGTGAAGGACCTCAAACAGCTTTTTGTAGCTATCTAACACCCTCTAGTGGATATGAGGGGGAATAATCCCAAACAGCTGCATCCTTGACTCAGGTTGGAGTGACAGTAATGGGAGGAGATGGTGGTGGTGGTGGTGTAAACAAACTCTAAGACTGATAAAACTTAAGATTTTAAGCCTGAGATATAACAAAACAAATATAATATAAGAGTAGTCCTTTATGTTTTTGCATTAAACATTTCAATATAATTTCAATTCAACCACAGGTTGTTCAGAGTAACATAAAGAAAAAATATTTTCAGGGTCAATGGTTAACACGCATTATGAGTACATTATAAATTGTTGCTATTTGTGTTATTTATCAGAACCATGTCTTGATACAATTGTTGCTTTGCATTTCCTGTGATCTCTCATGTTTCAACCAGTGTCTCAGCTGAAAGTCTAAAATGTGTTTAAATACTCTCTATTGCGTCTGTAGATGCATGTGTATTCGTTATGTCAACTTTTATAATTGCACACACACACACACACACACACACACACACACACACACACACACACACACACACACACACACACACACACACACACACACACAAACACACACACACACACACACACACACACACACACACACACACACACACACACAAAGTGTTTTTCTTAACCAGTAGGTGTCACTGTTGCATTGATGTCAAGCACTTGTTCTGCAGCTACAGTTGGTGTGAAACAAATTTATCAGGAAATCTAGTGATAATCTGTTCAATATAACATGGCTAACCTTTGATCCTTCACTGTGTTATTCTAGTGGCATGTTTTCACAGTTTGATTTTTGCCTGCATGAAATCACATTTTAAAATGTTAAAGATGAAACTGAGCAGAGCAGCCCTCGCTCCTCACTCAGAATATGTACTGAACATCCCCTATGAGCTCTGAAATGAGGTCAATAGATGCTCATTGAGATGTTTTGCTAAGGTTGGCTAGTGTCAGTCTGTTAAAAACAAATGGGTCATTTCTGAAATGCAGTGATGTAATATTTAACAGCTATTACAGTGAAAGTTAAGTTTACATTGAACAGCTTTGGGCAGAAAAGTTTCCTGTAATACCTAAGTGTTGCACTGACACCTGAGTTACCGGCATCTGTCATACCTGGCACATGCCCTGCCTTCTCCAGACAATGGGAGCAGTGGGGCTGGGGAGAGGTTTGCACCTCAAACCAGCACAATTTTTTTAAAGACAAAAACACAGAGACAGTTTTTTCTTTTTGGTGATATCTTCATTTCCATGACACAACAACCTTAAGTGAGGTAGACTATAGCGGTTCAAGAAATAGAAACATTGCTCCATAAACCAGCATGTGAAATGACATGAAATAAATATTTCCATGTACAGTATCTTCAAAATGAGGTAGAAATGGTTACAGAGAATGTACACAAAAAAGAAAAGTACAACCAAAGGACAGAGGTAACACTGAAATTCATTTCCCATCTGTTGGAAAAATTCAACTTCACCTTTTTTTAATGAATCAGATAAACAATAGGAAAAACCAACTACTATCCTTTGATGCAAAATATCTGCGATATTGAAGAGCACGTTCTTGTACGGCTTTGAAGAGCATTTAAATGCTGAAGCTAAGCGCTTAAATATTAAAAAAATCTGGGGGTAAGAATAATCAGTTACTTGCTTCACTCTTAGTAATTATTCTGTATTTGTTCTTCAGCATGTTTAAAAAGGATATTTTTTCCACACTTAACCACATTCCTTGTGTGTTCAGTTGTATGATCGTGCTTATATTTGCAAAAAAGGCAATAATATACTTTAAATCAGATAGCATTTCAGACTAAATCCAAATTTTCATTTTTGTCTAATACTAGAAGGAATCTTTCCTCTAGGTAAGACCCTTGGCAATTTGTTTATTTAGGATTTTTTTGTGAGTTTATTTGTTGCCAAGGGGCCTTTTGTTTTAAAGTAATTTGTATGGCACAATTTATCACAGCATAGCATAGAGGAGTAACAAAGCTACAACTCTCTAAGAAGTTTAGAATCTTAACCATACATATTTTGTGACAGTGCACATACATGCCCACTGTTGAACGTCTTTCTTCTTCATGATATCGCACCATGTTCGAGCCAGATTCAAGCTGATTTACAGGTCACACTGTCAGGTGGAATTTAAATACTGACATAGAAAATGGGAGTAGGACACTGTTAAGACATTCATTAAACAAACCTACTGTAGAGCATAAACTGTTGTTTGTTTACATTTTGATATGCCAAAAGTTGCTTGTCAGGAGTGCCTTGTTCGACAGTTTGCCCATAAATCGCTACCCCACTAACTACACTAACACTTAACATGTCATTCATTTGTCCACCAAAACCAATAAGAGAATTACACCTATACATGAAGAAAATATGTTTCATACATCTAAAAACATCCTTGTACATTATGGCGTGTATTGTCCTTTAAAGAAAAAAATATCTGAATTACATTCAACGTTTTAGGCCTTAGTACAAAACCCTCAAGTTCAGTTCTCCAGAGCTAACAAGCTGTGTGGAGGGTGTATGTAAGTGTGTGTTTGTTTGCAAGTGTGCATGTTTGTGTATGTGTGCATGTAACCTGTTTATGTCAAAGGCCTTGTAAGTTCATTGTTTCCCTGCAGTGTTAAGAGTATGTTTTGCTCTTAATAAAGCCATGGCTCCATTTTCATCTTTCTCCATAAAGCTCCCAATAAACACCCTAAGGTAATAACATACATTCGTTTTTATCATTCTGAGGTAACAATATTCTTCCTGAGTATTCAATAACACAACTAGTTATCTCACTTTTAGAGGCAAAAGTAAAGAGAACTCATATTAAAAAAAAACTAAACAAACAAAAAACAAGCAGAAAAACCCCATCAGACAAGCAAGCATGCCTCCATAGCCACTCAGTCTGTGTTGTGCATCTAACATCATAAACAATCTGGCTAATGCAGTCCTTTGCTCTGAGTATTATCAGTACGTGGACTAAATCACAAGTTTCCTTTGTTTTTAGTCGTTTTATAGATTGGTGTTGTTACAATTTATATCATTATGTTGATTTGAAGAGACAAGGCATAAGCTGGACCTGAACTTCTTGCAATTTTTCCAGAAAGAATACCTTGTGTTAAGATCAGGAGAAGTCTCTGTAAACACATTTTGAACTAATTCTAATAATAATTTTGAAGAAGCAAAAAAAAAAAAAAAAAAATCCTTGACCATTCTTCACTCTTTCCGTTCATCAAAACTTTTGAACAGCTGCATAACTGATACAATGTTGTGATTTGATCTGATTAGCAGCTTGGTTGTGTAAACTGGGCAAAAATAGTTGTTCAGTTATGAGCCTTGCTCATGAAAAAAGTTGAAGAACAAGAAGGAAAACCTTATTCAAAAGAGACAAAGAGACTAATGACAAAGTAAAGACTGTGAAGTGTTGGATTAGTAAGGAATTCAACATTTCCAAAGTGATGCACCAAGCCTTGGAATTAGCTGTGTAAAGTCGAATGATTGTGCTGAAGTATGGGCTTTTTTTAACATTTCAGTTATTGCTCTCTTTATATTTGGTCAGTAATGATTTGGTGATATGCATGATGTGATGTGTAAGAACATATTGCAGTCAAAGGCCTTCAACAAACAAATTGGCCACAAATAATTACACCAACCTCCAAAACAGCAATGTTGCTGTGCTGCTGTTGCAGTAGCTGTAGGGAAATAAATAGGATCCTGAGAGAAAATGGAATTCGTCCATTTAATCTATCCCTATGCTTTCTGTGCACAGAATGCCTTAACCTCACCCCTCAGACTTACCTCAGCCTTGCAGGGCTTCATACTCCTTTGAATCTTTGGGATAACATGAATTGTGAACATTTTAACAATACACAAGAGTAATCTGTGTTGTGCCCCATGGGTTTGCCAGTAAAATGAATCCTTGCATTTGCAAATCCATATTTGTTCCCACAAGTCTGTTTCATTTAGGAACCTTGGTGGTTTAAAGAGTGAGAGAATTCTTGTGTATGCTTATCAGAGAGGTCAACGGCCTCCACTTGAGTCCTCAGATCGCGTGTGCATTGCAGGTATCTTCATTGGCATTCTCTGTTGCTGAGGAAAGTTATGATCCCCGGACACACTTTCTCCTCCTAGGCTTGATGGAGGGCTGTAATCCCTTGCCCCTCCATAGGGGGGTGACATCAGGGGCTTTCCAGATTTGTAGGACTGTGGGTCTGAGGGAGAGCCCCCCGTATCAAAGCCGTTGCCGTTCCCATTGCCGTGGCCTTTGCTATGACTGTTTCCATGACCATTGCCATACTTTCTGTAGCGTGATCCTTCGACCTCTGCTCCCTCCTGTCCTTCTTCTGCCATCTCAAAGGCCTTGCGTTTCATTGGCACCCCAGCTTCAGAACCCCCTCCATGGCTGTGAGATGGGTAGCTGTAACTGCCCCCCACCATTGTAGGCCTAGGGGCCAGAGGAGTGGGTGCACTAATCCCAGAGGGCAGATAGGAGGCACTAGGGTGGCTGTATCCAGAGGATAGGCTGGCTTGGGGGTAGCACCCTGGAGGATAGTTGTAGACAGGAGTGCTGGCACTGTAGCTGGGCACTAAAGTGGGTGTGGCCTGTAAAGAGTGCAGAGGGGAAGAGGGAAGTGCTGCACTTGGCTGAGGGCAGTATCCTGAGGACAGGTAAGTGGTGTTGTAGGCAGGAGGGTATTCCTGAGATGAGGGGGTACTACAAGAGCCGGCGCCACTGTAGCCTGACTCTGTTGCCAAGTTACTGCTCACCACTGTTACACTTCCTGTGGCTGGGATGGCCACAGGTGCAGTGCCCACTTTGGTGCTTGTTAATGCCTCTAGTCCAGGGTAACACTCCATGCCTTGACCTAGAGCCCAGTGCTCAGATTCAGTTTTCAAGAAAGTCCCAGGCTCTGAGTAGGCTCCAGTAGCTGGGCGATCATAGGACAACTCCAAGCCTGAGTACTTCTCTGCATAGCGTTTTAGCAAAGAAGAAGCAGTTAGGGCTGATATGTCATCACTAGCCCATGGATAACCTGCAGGGGCATAGCTGCGGCGAGCGGCTGTAGAATAGGGATCATGTTTGTGGGCAGATGGCGGGGAGGTGGTAGAGGTGACATCTAGGTGCTGCTCAGGCCACTGAGATAAGGGGGCTGCGTGCTCCGGAGACCAGTGCATCTTCAACAGACCTGAAGGAAACAGACAAACAAAGTGGGGTTAGTTTAAACAAGCACAAAATTATGTACCATCATTTTACATTTGTAATACATATTTTGTTGTGAAGAATTATTCTGTACTTGAGAATCTGCATCTAAAATTGTGGATTCTTTCTCCCAAAACTCAACGGCAAGTAACAATTCTAACCTCAAGGAGTATAATCGCCTTGGCTAACTGACCCTTTTCCAGAATCATGTCAGTGCTTAGCCTGTGCTATTCTACTCAGTCTCATCCAAGCAGGGGACAACTGTTTTAATCTTTATGTGAAGCTAACAACATAGCCTCCAGCCTGGTCTCCACGGTGATAAGCCTCTATCAGCCTGCACACTGCCCTCCGCCTTTGCTTCGCTCACATTGGAGCCATTGTTGTCTCTCAGTGACTTTCAGTCCACAAAGCCACCCCCACCAAGCGTGTGATCTAATTCGGCCCAAACCTCAGGGGTCTGGTGGACGAGGGGCGGGAGGGGGTTAGTGTGTAGGGGGTGATCAGTAGTTTTGCGCATTCAACACAGAAACCTTTTCCAGTAAAGCCATGCACACTGTATCAAGTATATATGTTGACCGAGTGTTAAAGAAAGGCTGGCTTCCATGCGCTGTGTACATTCACACAAACAAAGTAATCCTCGGGTTTAGTGGTTGTGGGCTTTGATTGGATTTTGCAGGCCTTGTCTTTTTGAGCAGGCATTAGGCTGACATTCCAGGCATTTCAGAGTATTATTAAACTGTCCTGACCCAAAGCCTGGGCCAGAGGGGCTTCCCTACATCAGCAGTGGTCATAGGAAGAAGCCACCAACTCAATTTTACAGACAGAGGCGGAAAAATTAACACAGCATGTTCTTGACTGATTAATCCATCATTTAGCACAAGAAATAAGAGCTTTGTTGGAATGTGGTCATTGGATATTTTGAAGCACAATTGTTTCCTGTAATGTATACTTCAGATCTGTCGTAATAATAATCTAATTCAAAGAGTTTGACAGATAACATTTGACGACAGTCTGCCTGTAGTTATTTTTGATAAAACAAGACAAAAGGGATGTCCACTTCTGGTCAAACTAAGACATGTTTTATTGACAGTGATTTATAAATTGGTAATTTCAGGCTTTGGAATGTGTTTGGATGTTTGCAAATTTGCAGAACATTTAATGGTCAATTTCTCTAACTCACCAAAAAGAAAACAGTTGTTGCTGCATTAGACATTTTAAAAAGATCTTACATCTGAGTACAGTCTCTTCCACATGTCATCTAAAAACATTCTAAATTCAGACCATGTTTTGTTTGGTCACATGTTGACTGGGACCACCAGATGGGTCTCACACAGTCCACATGTTTATCCTTAAATTAAATGATCCTTCAGCCCAATAATCCCACTCATCTAATCCAAGGATTGCAGCGCTCTTGACCAGCATAAGCTCCACTGCGGGTCTAAGAAAATCTTCCTGCTTCAGAGAATTCTGACCAGTCATCATACAAACTACTAGTCCTAGCATTGAATAAATAAATAAATAAATGCCTCTGCCCTCAGTGGCAGAGATGCATTAAAAATTCTCAAAGTGAAATAACACTATTTATTACTGTCAAAGGAAATACCTGATCCCATTTAGTCAATGCTGGTTTGTTGTCTTTATGAGTAAATGATTCTATGCAGACAACCTTAGACAAGTATGTTTTTGCTAATAAAAAATGTTCAGCCAAGACTTCCCTATGAATATTAGGTCTTAAGTATTTCTTTTTCCCCATTCAATCTTTTAAAACAAGATTGAAATTAAAGTAAGATGGAGAAGGGACAGTTAGCCTCTCTTGCACGCAAATAACTGTAATAGAGGTTGATTAAAAACTGAATTCAAATGAAACAAAAGCCAACAGACACAAGGACTGCGGTACAGTGTATTTGTTTTGCTTTGCACAAACTGTTTCTCTGTAAGCATCTAGTGTCCACTAAAACACATGTGAATGACAGCCAGTATACAATGAGGAACAATAGTGCTTATGACAGAAAATTGTATTTCATGGTTATGCATTGAAAAATACATTTTGAATAAGATTTAAGAGATAGCCTCAGGGTGCAGCATGATTCAGTATATGACTAGTAGTGCTTTAAATCTGTTTTTTTTCCTCTCTTGTTGTTCATCAATGCTATCATTGTGGTACATAAGGTTTAAGTAATTTTTAAGTGATGTTTTATTATGGTTGGAAAAAATCACCGCACAATTCCAGCAGGGATAATACTAAGGGGTTCTATGGCTATAGGGGAAAAAAAAACCTTTTTGCCTCCTCCACAGTTTTATGGAAATGGACAAGCCATTACAGGTTGCATCAAAATGCCTATGTTTTGTCAGTGGTTTGTGGCTATTAACGTCAAGTCATCGTCACTGAATTATAGAGGGGCATCAGACATGACAAACTCACAGAGATCTTCAGTTTTACTCACTGGTCATGTTGATTGCAAACATGAGCCATTTGTTTGCTGCCTTTTAATCCACTGCTCTTGCCTTCTCCTCACCAAGTGGTCTTCAATTTATCCCAGACATATTGTACCAGAACTTTCTGCTGTGTTTGGAATCCTCATAAGAATTTAGCAGAAGAATGAGAAAACTGGAGCCAAAACAAGAACTGCTCTGAGATCTGACGATGGACGAGCCATAGAGGGTCTGGACTGGTTAACGACCAGACGTTTGAAACTAGACTAATGAAGGATTAGATCACAGAGGGCTTATAGGAGTGTTAGAGCTTGGTGACAATCTAACAGTCATGGGCTGGAATTAAAGACACAAAACCTCTGGTAAGCTTAACTCCTTATCCTTGCTCCCTGCAGTCAGATTGAAACTTAGATGAAAGGTTTAGTCCTTGCTGATGTGCCGTAACTGATGTACCTTCGTTGATGACAGAACTGTCTGCCACATACCATGTCTACAGGATGTGGATATATATATATATATATATATATATATATATATATATATATATATATATATATATATATATATATATATATATATATATATATATATATATATATATATATATATATATATATATATATATATATATATATATATATATATATATATACCTTTTCCATTTACAGGATGACCACTGCTGTGTGTTCAGTTAAGTCATCATAATCAAAAACCCTTGTTCATAAGTGTTGGTGCATCAGGCATCTATGTGAAGGAGAGAACATAGGAGAGCAGGTTTTACCTTGCAAAAACTGATATCTCATTAAGTGTTTTGTCTTCTTTTAAGTAAAAAAAAATCTTTTGATACTTAATTTGAGTCAAATTCACCTGACCAGTTGAAAAAATAGCTTTTTTGAAGTGATTTGAAGCCAAAAATTAGGTCTGAATTGCTTGTAACAAGTAAAAAAAAAAAAATCTGCCAATGGAACCAAAGAAAAGTTACTTGTATCAAGACATTATTCTAGTTTCAGGCAAGTTTTTCTCGTTCCATTTTTTTATTAGTTACAAGTAATTCAGACCTCATTTTTGTGTTTAAATAACATGAAACATAACATATTTGGACTGGTCAATGAATGGTGAATGTGGCTCAAATCAAGTATAACAAGACAATTTTTTACTTAAAATAAGACAAAGACACTTGATAATATTTGAGTTTTTGCAGTATAAGCATGAAGAGGGACGGACAGGGGGGCCCTAACCCTAATCTCGTGCCTCATATTGTCTTAGAGCTTGGAAACCCTCCATCCATTCTTGACCATGCTGAGCTTCCCAACAGATGAAGATAATCACTATGCTGGCTTGAAGCTGCAACATCCTCCTTTAATCATTGCGATTTTCTCACTGATGACTGACACTGGTGTTTCCTCTTTGTCCAGCTCCAGCTTAAATTCTAGACCAGATGTTAGAGCTAACCATCTCTGTTTTTTCAGTGTTTTTCACAATTTTTAAAATGTGAGACCAACATGTCACACCAGAATTTTCAAGACACTCATAAGATAAAATGTAATCAAATTCAACTGGATTTACAAGCTGCTCCATATAAAGAACTGTGCAAATTGTAGTAAATGAGTATTAATACTGACCAATTAATCAAAATCCATCAAACATGACATGTTGAATGCTCGACACTTTTAATGAAATGTATTTTTTGCCTTCACCACTGTAACAATGCAGTTTCCCTGTATGATTTATTGAGTATTATTGTATCACTATGTCTAAATCAATATACTTTAAGTACATCAAAGTGTCAAAGGTACTTTTATTTACAATCTTGCAGGGATGCTCTACACCTGCTATGTCTGATACAGATGTTAAATAACATGCATATGCCATGAATCTATTATTTTAACCGCAAATACTGTTTTTTGCAATTTGATACTCATTGGATTCAACCCATTTTTGCAATTTGCAGTAGAAAACCTAAAAACAAACTAAGAAAAAACAAACTAAGTGATATAAATCAGTTCATAGAATGGGCGTGTTCATAGCAGTGGCTCTGGATATTAATCCAGGTAGCAATCTGTCTTGTTTATCAGTTTTGACAAGGGCTAAAACACTATACGCTGGGTTACAGTTTTACCAAAGCTATAAGGAAAGCCCAGCAAGGTCACTGCAGCAAAGAATCTTATGATATATTTGTTGTAAATTAGTATTTACTCATTTGACTAAAAGCAATGCGTTCACTTTGGGAACTGAATAAGATTAAAAAGAAACTCACTGCCAACTAAAGCTTAGTTATTAGCTACAAAAACTTAATTTTACTATCCTTTCATTTGTGTCCCAGTTGATCTACTAAAGACACTTTTCAATTAAAACTCTGCACTATGTCCAAGAACTAAGGGCCCAACTTTGCCCAGACATGCCTTTTGATACAAACAACTCACTAGGGGTGGGAAAAAAATATCAAAAATTGAGTTTGACAATATCAAAATCATAATTCTTTGTAAAAAAAAAAAAGAAAAGAAAAAGATAATAATAAATAAATAAATAAACCTTTTTTTCCAAATTCAAATTCTTCCTTTCAGTCTTTTTTTATAAACTGGATTGGAAAAGTTACTACTTTTCTCCAGCAGCGGGTGAAATGTTTCTCTCTGATTCTCATGATGTGCATTTTATGGCAGAAAATATTGCTCCTGGTATCGTCTGTAGACATTATCATCATTCAACTTTTGTGCATGGTCTGGTGTTAAAAAAGCAAACAAAAAAATCGCAAAAAAATGTAAATACCGAAGAACATGTATTGAAATACACCCCAAAAATCGTAATAGAATCAAATTGCCAGAATAGCATATCACCCCAGCCGTCAAACTCACAGTAAGAGATTGTGAGAGCCAGTGGAAAGTTCTGATATTGAGAAGTTAGGAAGTTCAAAACTCTGTGGTTCTTTGAATATTTGCTTGAGCTTGGCTCTAAAAACCCAAGGACACCTAACTAGTGTTAATATAGTTTTTTTTTTTTAATTATTATTTTTTTAACAATTCATCCACGTTACAGATTTCATTTAAACCCAAATTGTGCATCATTGGAAGTGGGGTTGGCTTGACTGGTGTGCTAAATCCACCTGGCCAAAGGCCTGCCTTAAGTTCACCTCTGTAATTTCTTGGTTGTCTGAAGGTTTGGTTGAGTCAGCATTTCCAGGATGGTAAAAAGCATTCTTCTGCTTGGTTAAACTACCTCCAGGTCCAACAGTTGAGGTCAGCCTTCTTGTCAGTGCTTTTCAAATGACCCCTACTGTAACACATCATCTCAGGCTTTCATTTTATAGACTTCTTGCAGAACAAAGCTTCTTTATATGTCCCTTGTAAACATTTGTGTTTTTATGAACATCTCATTTGGTAATACCTAGATAAGGAGTGGAGTACGTGTGTGTAAAGAGAGGATGCTGATGTGAATGCTTTGTCCCCAGGATCAGTGCTAGCTCTCTTTATAGATGTGAGTATCTCCCTCAAAAACAGTTTCAGTATTTACAATTTAACTGTCTAATTCTCACTTTCAATAAGCATCATGGCAAACTCTCAAAAATCACTCAAAGATTTTGTCTTGAAGGAATTTGCAAGTCACGGATGTGTTCTGTCCCCATGGAGGGTAGTTTGACTCGTGGTCCACTGCATGGTCAGTTTATGTAATTAAGGGTTAATTGGGTGAAAGTACTAGTTGGGGGAGGGGCGGACTGGAATGGGATTTGGGGGTTGTGGGGTATCAGAGGTAGCTTGCTGGCTGGCTGTTAGGCTAGCTGGATGGAGAGTGGAGTCAAAAATCACCCCTCTGGTGCTGAAAGGTCCTCTGTGCTTTGAGTCCACTCACAATAGACAAAGACTTAAATTTCCTGGAGATGGACTGACACTTGGAAACACACTAAAAAGCACACACCAACGCTCAAGCACAGCAAAGTATTTAGCTTCAGCTGGCCAGCAGGCAGAAGATCTATCCGATGAGTCAGGCTGCTGGAATGCCAAGAATCTAACCTGAGATCTATTTACAAAGCACATATCCTCTCCATACGCACAACACATACTGTCCACTCCTGGGCCAAACCAAGCAGAGAGAGAACATGCTTACTTACAGAGCTGATAAATGACCCTATCAGCTGTTTGGACATTATTGGGTGATTTGTATTAGTTAAAGCTAATTCCCACCCCTGCTTGTAAGATCAATACAGAGCTCATCAGAGGAGAAATAGGATATGAATGTGTGAAGCACTGGATGGACAATGGACTCCACGCACACCTTTCCAGCTATCTCTGTGCAGTGTAAATGAGGGTGAGATTGTTATGTAAGCAGCGGCCATAGTCCAAAACACTAAGCATAAAGCCAGTGTGAGGGAGAAACCCCTCCCTCTCCCCTCCTCTCTCCCCTTCCCCCTTTGCTTTAGTCCTGCACAGGCCACACTGCCAAAAGCCAGTCTACTACTGTAACATACCAGATTTAAGGGTTCCTTATTTCAAACCTGTAAGTCTCATAAACCTACAAATCACTTTATTTTAAACCAGAATGTGTCTTTTAACGTTATTCTATGCAGTAAATCACACAGATTTATCTGTTAAAAAAATCTGGTTACCCCTTTATAGTTCTAATTTTTCCATTCCCCACAGTTCATTTCAATGTTTCATTCTGTTTTTGCCCTCACTTCCTTCGTTCCTTAAGCCTCCTAGAGGGTTGTAGTAAAGACAGGACCATGTGTCCAAGCCTGTGTGGTCAGTTTTCCCCTCCCCCATCCCCTTTAGCTCAAGCACACACACACATGTGGCAGGCCCCTCTTTGCTTATTGTGTCCACTCATATATCAAGCTGCAGCTGACCAGTCCCTTCTCGCGTCCTTTCCATCTGCCCTTCACTTTGCTCTTTCTGCGTCTCTGCTCATTTTACCACCAACAGCACGTCCTTACTATAACACCTAATGAGGAGATAACGTGTGTTCATGTTTGCTTAACAAGCTTTAACGATGACTATGGAGGACCAGTGTGTGTGCATGGAGGCAAAAGCAATGTTTATTTGTCCTAAAGCTGGACTAATGAGAAGCTCTTGACACCAGGCTACTAACGATCTGGCTTTCATTCACAGAATCGCTTCACTCTGGTAACTAGCAGGGGCCAAACTGCTCTCTTTATGTCAGTCTATCATCATTACAGAAAGAGTTTGTAATGAGCTTTAGGTAATAAGCAGCAGATACAGATTTTAAATTTTTAAAAAAGGTTGGTAGTGGTAGTTTAAAGGAATGCATTAAAAATGGTAAGAAGGGGAAGTTTCTGCTGAAAGAGGAGACAGAGTTTTTTGAGGAAGGAATGTGACATTCATACGTTACTAAAGCTTCTGCCTTCCCCCCTTCTCTTGAGTTTTCTGGTTTTTGCAGTTTGTCCCTGGCAGTCTGAGCAGCTCTTTAGAGCACAAAAACTGGCATGTGATTCCTTGTTGCATTATTCCAATCAGGTTAGTGTCGTAATCCTGTTTAAAGCCTGGTCCGATCAATACTCCTATACCCCAAATAATCAATAAAAGCAAATTCATTGGACTGGAAAGCAACCACTCATAATTAGCACATATGCAAGCAAGGACTATTTCGTAAAAATGAAAACAGAACTTAAGCATCAGAGGGTTAATATAGATGTGTTTTATAGTACTTAAGCAAAGTTTGACATTAAGGCTTCAACACTTAAACATTATCGTAAATAAAGAGTGTGGCGCTGACAGTGCTGAAGTTAAAAGCAGCATGTTTTTTTTCTGAAATAATGAAGTCTCACTTTGAGAATGCTGCTCATTTGACAAGCTCACTGCCCTCTCTGAAAACAAATTGTGACTTTATTCACATGAAGGGGTTGACAGATTTTCTATGAAATTGTTCAATGCAAAGCATGAGGAGACTCTGTTTAACCCATTAGCATATCTCTTCCCTCAAAATGATTAGTCTGAGACTCTCCAAGCCCCTTTCTGCCCTGAACTAGCCAAGATGAGGTAAAACATTCCAAAACCAATCACATATGCACTTATGTGGGAAAATGAAGGACTTACTGTATGGGGTGACAGGACTGAGCATTCTGCAGCTCTGGTCCCCAGGTGAAGAGGAGAGGACTGGGTCCACTGGGTGCTAGTGAGGGCCCAGCTGCATGCTGTGGGACCTCCCTGGACTGCTGCTTCTCCCGAGGCTGCTGGCTTGGCTAGTTACTGGCCTTCTGCACCCTTCCATGGTTCATTTCACAGTTGGACACTACTTCAGCACACTGCCAGCTGAAGAGCACACAGAAAGTTGTTGACTAATGTGATTGATTACCACAGAATCAATCATAAATTCCAACAGATTTGGTTCAAAATTATGTATCTAAAAGGGGTGTCAGTATATTAATGTGTTGGTAATATTTTGATGATCTAATTTTGCATAGAATGAGAATTGTATTTAAAATCCAATATATAAATAACTGATAGGTGAGGAATGATGTTGACTTACTCTCAGTTATTTTCTCAGTTGCATATTTATGTTTGTACATTCAGACATCCATGATCAGTTTGAATGCTACATGCCTTGATAGAGCGGGGTTTTCTACCCCCAGACAACTTAACTCCATGTCCAGAAGACAGAGGTTTCTAATTCTTTGAAGCTCCTATAAATCTGAACTAAAGCTATAAGCCTTAACAGCCATAGGAACTTTGAACCCTCTGCAAAGCAAGGACAGATTCATGTCTAACATGCAGTACATGAGGAGAATATGTAAGTGTGAGTGCGTAACCTGGGTTGACATACAGAGGACCAACTTAGAGATTGCTATTCAGAAGTACAAGCATACAACTTTAAGCACTCACAAAAATAAAAGTATGGGAAAAGAGCACAACATAATAAGAGACAAAAGGGTGAAATGACAGGAGTGTGCATGAAGCTGCAGAAACAGCTGAAACAATTCATAACAGACAGGAAATCCATTTCAACAAGTGAGTCAATGTTATACTGACCTGATCATACTCAGATTTACACGAGTGGTTAACCTGGAAAGTAATCCACCATTCAAAAAAAAAAAAAGAAAAAGAAAAAAAAAAACAAAGTACAACAGGAGCCAGAGTGAATACGTCTGCTTAACTGTGTGTGTGTGTGTGTGTGCGCTCTCTTCTGGGACCCTATCCTTCTCTCCTACACTCCCTCGCTTGCCCTCCAGCTCCCATCTCCCTCCCCCCTTCTCTCGCTCTCCCTTCGACCAGTGACAACAAGAGCAGCACACACATCCCCTCCCCCATCTACGCCACCCCTCCCCCTCCCTCTCTTTTGTTAAAACTATTTTAGCAGGAAGGGATAGAGAGGGAAAAAGTGACCAATCATGCCTTGTCAGAGAAGAGCATGTTTCCCCCTGCTGTGTGTGCATGAATCTCTGCATGTGCGCACATGTGCATGATGTTATTTTCATCTGTTTGTTGATTTGGTATGTTTTTATTTAGACTTTCATTGTGATAAGTTAGCATGTGGGGAAAATGCTTCTGAAAAACATTACATTTTCCCCTTCACTGATCACATGAGAACTTCAGTTATTGTCAATGACTTCCATTGATCTGCTGCATTGATCTGAGTAGTGTTAGGAGGGTGGGGTTGAACCAACCATGTCAATATTACCTAATTCCTGTGGCACCCCATCCCCCCTCTACACGTATACATACTAGCATGCACACATGCATGGGCAGCAGCAAATGACCTCCACATTGGCCTCAAACCTTTGACCAAACCTTCAAGCAGTAGGTTAATGTCTTCACCTGCTGTTTATCAAGATCAGAAACCCCCAGAAATCAACACACTGGTTTCATATCATTTCCAGTCAGGGGCTCTTTTCTTTGGTCTCATCGGTTTTACTCTAACCCCAGTTCCACATACATAGAAACACAGCTGTGGTCCTGCATTTAGACTTATGGGAGTAGGCGGGACAAGCTGGTCAACTCCTCATGTTACTCTGCTGTAAACACTCAAGTCCCTGCAGGACAAACTTCTTCTGCTTTGGCTGTTTCCAGCACCAGGCCCTATCAAACGCACACACAGTCCAGCACATGTTTGACATGTGTGGGTCGTGTTTCAGTTGCCCTTTTTACCGTGAGATTCTGCTGCAGTGCCGCCATCACTCCACCTTGTTTTTACTTGTGCATTAAACCTTGTAACACATAATATTTAACACCGTTGCAAAGCTTGAGAGGCACAATGGTAAAATATGAATTTCCATGCACACAAACACACAGGGCTATTCTGCTTTGTGAACTGCAGTTTCATCTGTTACACTTTAAGCCGCAAACATAAGAGAGGCACAGTTAGTCCTGACTCAGCCAATGTAAAATCATCCTTTTTTCCTTTTGTATTCTTTAAGAGATAAAGACCTTCTCATTTTTGAAAACTTGTTTGACTGCAGTTAAAACTCATAGAGTTTTAACAAAAAGAGGAAGACTAGTTAAGTGGTGGTTAAACAAGGAGTGCCAACCCTGTTAATACTCCTGACAGTAAAATGATTTTCAGTCCTACCCTTTTGGACAAAGAGTGTACTATTATTTAAAAGTTAAATAGCTGCTAGTGATGGCAGTTGAAGTAGAGGTTTGTTCAAAACCTTTCATCAGGTGACACACAGAGGAGTAATTGCGTGTGCAACACTCAGCTTTTTCTCCCTTACCTGCTTTGCTGACAAACACTGAAAAAACAAAGCCTGGTTGCTGTTTTTCAGGCAAGGAAACAATACATCTCAACCCGAATGTGCTGCGGGGGCTGTTCTTTTCATAGCAGATAAAGTAGGCTGTTTGATACATTCTCACTGCAAAGTCGAAGCCCCCAGATGTGGTCTGTTGTTACGTCAGGACTGATGCCACATGCAGCCTTGCTGCCCTAAACAGGTCACTGGGACAAGTACAGGGACAAAAGGGCAGACTTTGAGCTAATGACAGTCACACAGAAAGGTGCGGCTATCAGCAGGTTGGAGGTTGCTGGTAGAATCTGAGTAAGAAAAAAACCCTTTCAAATATTCAACTGTTGGAAACAACAGATACACACAGGAAGATGGATTTTTCACACAGAGACATCACAGCTATGCTGTAAACTGGACATGGTAACGCTAATCTGGGTTCCTTTGGCCCTCTGGGTGGGATAGGTCACATGATAGTACCCCAGAGAAGCTCAGCTGCTGGCCTCTCTAATTCTGTCTCTAGCAGCTGAGCACTGGCCCGTTGCTCCACTGAACTGCCCCAGTAATGATAATAGCTCAAGTATATGTGTTTACGAAGATGGAATGGGGCTAAACATGAAAATAGATTGAGGCTATGAAAAGAAGAGCAGTAAAGTGAGTTACATAGTGTGAACACAACCATGAGACATGGAGGATGGATTATAAGAGAAAGAGAAGAGGGACGGAGAGGGCAAAACAGGAACAGGAAATCTTTGGGAAGAGAACAGGAAATGTGTGTATTGTTTCGCACAGGCAGTGCCAGAGTCAGCACAGGGCTGGTCTTATATCAAATGTAGGAGTCTGTAGATAGTTTTAAAGCTATATTTGCATCTTTTTCATGACAGCTCAAAGTTTTTCAAAGTTACACAGACTTCTTCATTATATTAGGTGTTTTCTTTACTTTCTTGTTAATTTTTATATTAATGCTCATCCATTGGTAATTAATCCAATCCTTATAAACTCAAGAGGATGGAACAGAAAATTATACGCACATGTGCATATGTACACACTGGAAAAAGCAAATGTGTATGCCCACAGAAACTGGTCCTCACTTATCAATAGCAGAATGTTAATTAGCCAATCCCGTATTCAAATTAATTTCCACTCATAATGGTTTCCAATCATAGACAAAAGCAAAAGCTATAATTGTACGCAACACTGGAGTGTAATTTTCTCTAATGTTTAAGTGCAAGACAGAAAAACCCCTAGCTCTTTTTTTCCCTTTCCACAATATGTGGAAAAATTTGGATCTTCATTCATAAAGCCTGTGTTAACAACAAAAAGCACTACATGAGCAAGCTTACTGGATGTGTAACTGGATGTCCAACCCTCTCTTTGTCTTACACACACACACACACACACACACACACACACACACACACACACACGCACACACGACTGCACACCATACATGCACGTGAAGCGCAGTGCTCCATGTTAGAGAGGCTTATTGTTCTCTGGGATAGAGAACACAATATCCAAGTCTAGTAATAGAGGTTAGATTAATTGCTGACAAATCTGTATTCAGCAGTTCCCTTTCTTTCTGCGTGACAGATTTATGACAGAGATTGATGGAGGGGAGGGCAGAGTCGAGGGCCGCCCCTGCTCAGTGGGAACACAAAAACACAGCTCAGTGAGTCAAACAGAAAAAAAGAAAACAAGATGTTTTCTTAAAAAAATTATATCTATGATGCAACTGCATCTTTGATCTGTAAGATTGTCCATGCTTTCTTATTTTACACAAGACTAATGATGGCTTATTTATTTTTCTCCTACTGGAGATATTGATTAACATATATTTTAAATATTTTTAGACTTACAGAGTTTTATTAACAGGTGTTATGATAATTACTTAATAACGCAATCTTTCTCTGTATCCATATCTGCCTTAATTCTCTGTGGACAAGGTGCTGGAAACATTCCTCTGAGATTTCAGCCCATATTGACATAAGGGCATCACACAGTTGCTGAAGATTTGGGGACTAGGGTTTCCGGACTCTTAAAAGTTAAATTCCTATTATAGCCAAAAACAGGGTTACAACTGCTCGCAACTTCAATGCCTCCTTTGTCCCCTTAGCTGATCATGCACTAATGGTTTGAGTGGAAGACAAGTAGGAGTATAGCACACAGGCTATTCTCCAAAGAATTAATGCAGTTGTTGCATTTTGCAGAATATGCTTTGGTATTGTGATGCTGCAATATCTGGATAGCCGCATATGCAAAACCATCATGAACATTGGCTTTTGAAATGACCTTAAAAAACCCAGGTGGTCCCTCTCTTAAGAGCAAAGATGTGAGAAACCTCCAGATTTTCTGATTCTGTCAATGATGTTTACACACTGGAAATGATAAGACATGATTGAGTAACATTATTCTGATATAGTTTTACACCAAGTGGTAAACCTCATCCCACCTTGTCTTCTGAGAGACTCAGCCTCTCTGAAATGCTAAGTTGTTTTACTTACCTGGTGTGAATTAACATCTTAAGTTTGGAGGTGTTTCTTTTGGTGTTTTTTTTTTTTAAAGCATCACGCAACATATGTTTTGTCTCAGTCCCACCGTTTGAAAATAAGTTGCTGACCTTAGCTTACATTTAAAACAGTTTTACATTGTCCATAAAACAGTCGCATTTTTTAATTCAAACATTTGATTTTTTTTCCACATTTTTTCAATGAAATACGGGGATGAAATGATGTGAAAACCTTCAAAAATGTGTTTCGATCGACAAAAATGTGTCCTTCACAAACAATGCATGACTCTCACATAAACACAAAGGATTTCTTTGAATACAGAAGTCTCAGCTCAGGGACATGAGAGCCTTTGCTGATTGGCCCCGTGCTGGCCATGAGCCACACACAGACTGTCTTCAGTGTAACAATAATCAATGCTATGCAATGCACAAACATGCAGATGGAGCTTAACAGCCTAACCTACAATTTGGAGTTCAACAAAGCATTACAATCGTGAAGCCTGAAGTTGCACATCCCTGACTGAATTCATACACTAAAAACTTGTTAATTTTCGATCCTCTCCACTCTTTCCACCTGATTTAACCGCTATTCTCACCTCTTGGTTGGTTGAAGCCAAGGCCCGCCAGCTGTTTGTAATCAGAAGCGTTCGGGAGTTATGGTCACGTGACACCCTGAAGGCACCAGGGCAACCATAGAAATATACATCAGAGCTGAGCATCTCTAACCTAAAGCCCCTTCCCACAGGCCACTCCTTTGCAGGCAGGATCACCTCCAGATGTGCACGTTGCTTTCACCTTCAGGATAAAAAAACGGGGGATGGGTGCAGCACACCCAGCAGGGAGCAGGGAGGAGACAATCCTTAAAAAATGGAACAGCTCCAAGTGTCATGATGGTGTTTTTCTCACATTAAATGACGTGTATGAGTGTTCCTCAAGTTTGGATTTTATCAATATTGGGAGGGTAAGGTTCCTCCAAATGGATTATTGAAAGGTTTAAGGACCTGCTGCCCTCTAGTGGGAAAACAAATATGTATGAAAACACATCAACGCATTGTTTCTGGGTACTTTCTCACATTCAATAAATCACAATTCCCAAAATAAAACGGTGATTTAATCTGTATTTTATTTCATTATTCATAATCAAAATTTAAATTACATATACATATAAAACATGTACTTTGCTAAAGACTAATCATTCAATGGTGAGGGAGAAAAGGCATTGCTCTTTTCTATGGCTCCAAGACTTGAAGATTGAGGGTACTGCAGTACAGCTGCTGTTCTACCTGAAATTCTTCTGCTTTCTGACAACTCTACTTTCCATCCTCTTCCTCTTAGTCAAACTGACCTTGTCCGCGAAACAGACATGTTTTCATATTTATTAGAAGGACCTTACACTCTGCACATCTTTCAGTTATATATACACATAAATATGAAATACAGATTCAAGAAGGAAATAAACAACACAAGGGTATTTTGCTGTATTAGTATGTGAGAAGAATTGAGAATCTATATAAAATGAGACACAGAAATGGCTGAGTTGTTTTGACAGCCCATTACTCATTATTGGCTTTACAATGTCATGTTTTTTTGGTCACATGTAGGGTGGTCAACCATCAAAAATGACAGAACAACAGGAACTGTTTATGTTTTCTATGACAGGCACAAATGTAACACACATATTACATCCATCATAATGTGTGACTTTATTGTCACATGCATATGTAGTCACCCACAGTGTCCTGAAGGCAATTTACTGTATGCTTACCATACATTCACATATACATCAATGAGTTAAAATCAAGTTTAAGACACATGATGGTTAATGAAAAAAACTCAAACAATGGCTCAATTATTTAACACCTACAATCGAAGAGCTCTAGGTGGCAGAGTGTTGTTCTAATTTATTATAGACGTTTTGTGGTATTTTTTTTAATCTACAAAGCATCTGTTTGCACTCAGTCATGAGATTTTAGAATACATAGTTACACAATGAATAACATTTTTTCATGCCAGTTATTTGCTAAATTATGGGTCCTCAGGCACACAAAGACTATATTCACATTCAAAAGTATGACAGTCAAAGCAGAAGCACACAACAGCACATACAGTATTTAAAAGTTTCATAAGCATTTATGAGGAGGTATCACAGCATGAAACTTTATGAAAGGTTACTGCACTCGCACATTTTCTCAGAGTCAAATTAATGACTGGGACAATGGAGGACAGCCTTGAAAATACAAACCAATTCATGAACTAAAGTTTGACCAGAAAATTAAAAGTTTATTGATTACATTTTCTTTTATGGATACTTTTATGGAAAATGATGTGTTTTCTGACATTTGGATCAGCAGCCCATGAGTGGAGACTGATAACAGAGCCAGTCTCAAGCTGTGTTAGTAATACACAAGTTTAACATTTTCTTCCAAGCACACAGTGGCTGCTGATTAGCCAGACTTGTCTGGGGAATATAATTACTGCTGAAAGCCATATTCCCCTGTCACTGTTAATTGTCTTGATGTGAAGTGATCAATTATCCAAAACCCCATGATAGTCAAACAAAACATGGCATCTGAACAGCTTTTAAACAAATATCCCACCTGTCTGTCATCAGACGACAATGGCCACCATGAGACTATGGTTGATTGGTTTAAAAGTAGTTTCAAGACTCCTCCATAAAAGACTAAGGACATGGACATTGCATGTTATTTAATAATGTCTTCCACCAGAGATCCTCTCGAATAACTTCTGATGGTATATTATTGAATTCTCATATTTATTACTCATGTGCTGCATTCTTCAGCCCTTCTCCCATAGGTCATCCCCTGCTTTTCTTACAGTACACTATTTACAGAAAGCAAAGACAACACTTGGATTATTTTATCTAAAAATATCACTTTCATCAATAATAAATAAATTAAACATTAATTTAAAATCCTTTTTTATGCAATATATCTCATGAAAATAATATATAATAATCTCTTTATCTACAGAAAGTGCAACTACAAATGAAGAATAATTGAGGATCAGTCTGTTACTTCAGAATCTCTCTGCCCTCTTTGGCTCTCCAAGCTTTGAGGTGACTGACGGCCTGAAATCTATAATGGAGCATCCATTTTTAAAGACAGCAGCCAGATGTGAGACTAATAATAAAACATAAATTAACTAGACTATTGTTCAGCCACATGGACTTCTTTATGTCTATGTAGTGAATGAGAATTGGGTTATATTATAATATCTTTTACTAATTTGTCTGAATGGTAGAATTCCTCTTTTTGGCACATAACGCGTCTTTATGCATAAAGTGTTTTTTTTTTCCCAGCCAGTCATTCTTTTTCTAATAGGGACAAACAGAAGGGTGCATTTGCATTATGGCACCCCCATATATTAAGAATAGAAGGTGGTCAATTTGGATTTACTTTTTGGGAAAGTTATTGCTAGAACCCCATCCCCCTTATCCTTAAAAAAAAAGAAAATTCATAGTTATTTCCTGTGACTCAAAGGGACACAAAAACTCCCTCTTACTGGCAGAGTAATTCACATTCTTACAGTTTTTCCACCTCTGCTCTCCCCTGACCTGACATCAAACAAAGTGCCTTGCAGGAGCATTCATGAACTTGTCTGAGGTAAAGAGATAAGACACTAACACGTAACACGGACTGTAGAACACCCTCCTTCCTAACACAGTCATCAGTTCAAAGAAGATATTCATTTATCCAAAAGGTTTTTGTTGTACTTTTTTTTCTGCCACAGCTGTGGGTCTTCTAACAGTAACAATTTCCATTTTACATCATCACGTAAAACCGACGACTAGTTTAATGCTTTCAAAAGAGGCCAAGTTCACATATAACTGAACCTGCAATGATGTTTTAAGATTTACTTACACTCAACCATTTCACCACTATTTGAAAAAAACAAAAACAAAACAGTCATAGCATGGTAAATGAAAAGTGGCTCTTGTCCATTTCAGGAACAATGACAGAAAAAAACCTACTGAGATTATCAAAAAGAACCTGGTTTGTTATTGAAGGAGGGTTTAAACCCCATCAGTGTACAGGGGGCTTTAAGCCTGGGTGCATTTCTGATGAAATAGTGGAGCGTGGAGGTTATTGTCTTGTATCTGCACTTGCTCTTGTATTGTGATGAGGACGCTGTTAAAATCAATTTACAGTTGATGTTAATAAAAGAGGTTAGTTGTGTTGTCTAACTCACAGTAAATTATTTCCAAACTCTCAAGTTTCCCTCAGGTTTAAGTTGATTTACAGTTTAATATGATTTAATGTTTAGCTGCCTGGAACTAGATCTAAAAACCTGCTTTATGCAACATGTTGAGCACCAACCTGCAGACTGTCACAGACTGAGACTGGCTGTTTTACCTAAAAGCAAGAAAATGTTTCTCCAGGTTTTGGTAGACACCGGATGGAGGCTTAAATTGACACTAACATTAATAAGTTAGCAAGTCACATAAAAATTAACAACTGTGATGCTGAAGCCAGATAACAGCCAGAAAAACATGGTATTCTTCTGCTTGAGGAAAGGTTGAGTTAACTGCTGGGGCTATTTTAAGTTCTGACATTCAGTGAAAAATCCACCCAACAAAAGAATTTACAATGGGCTGTTTCATTGTAACTGGGCAGTAAAGTCAGTATTTTTAGACCAACAACAGCTGTGTCCCTGTGAGCTTGAAAAAACATCCATTCATTTTGGTTGACACTTTGGAAATAGACCGGTTATTGAGTTTGGCAGTTTGAGATACCACCTTCTAATGACTATTAAATAAATGCAGGGCTTTCAGCTGTGAATGGGCAGATGTCCCTGTATCTCAGGGAAATCATTGTGGCTGCCAGCAGCTGTCACTGTGTTATCACAGTTTTTCTTTTATTTACTGTCGCTGTGGAAGGAGCAGCTCCAGGGTTTGACATTGGATTACATTATCAAAGCCCATTGATGTCCCTCTCAAATTATTTTAAACAGCTTTTCGAGTAGCATTTAATTTTCATACGTAAAGAAAAAATGATTCAAACTTAAATTTAAAGATCCCATATTATGCTCCTTTTCTGATCATTGATGTCTTCATGAAATGGTAGTAACATGTTTTAGTCCAAAAAGCCAATAAAAAAGTACAGCAGCATTGTTTCCAGGCTCTCATAGCCCCTCTGTTCAGAACGGTCTGATTTAGTGGGCGAGACCTTCATATGTAAATGAGCCACCGCTGATACCGCCCCGCTCTTCCGCGTCACTGAGAGCTGCGCCACAAGGTCCGAGTGCACAATGTTTAGAAAACAGCGAAGCTTGTTAACCGTAACATTACAGGCTAAAAAAACAGGCTAAGCGCAGCTAAAGTTAGCATCCTGAAGCTAACACAGAGACAGGGGGGACACTGAGGAAAAGCTCTTATATCTGCTCCACAGCACACAGCATTTAAAATACTCACTCTTCCCGCTGGTGGACAGATTTCTCTCCAGCAGCGGGGGTGGGCGAAGAGGGGGTGCAGGGGTATCTGCTCCGGTGAACCAATCAGGTTAGACTTGTTGATTCCTGATTGGTCAAAAAAGGGAATCGCTGATGTCAGCAAATCCCCAAAATCCAAACAGCTCGTTTTTAGGTTAGGATTTTACATTCACAAGCACTACTAAGTACAGGTTTAAATTTCACTAAAAGACTTGATAAAGTGATTTTTGCACAATATGGGACCTTTAAACTGCACAACTAATAGGGAAAGCTAATGGCAGTGTACAGAATGGCAGGTCTGACCTTTTTTAGGTCTGGTTACATAGAGAGCTAAAAGCAAATGATGTCAAGTGAAGGTGTTCATTTTCGTTGGTTAACTGCCTACAGAAGTGGGGCAACCATTTTGATACAAGTAGTTCCTGCTTAAAGGATCAGAGAAAGGATTAGAGTAGGGCTGTCTTCAATCACTGAGACTGTTAAAAAACGTCTTCACGACAATAGAAGAGCATGTTTGCATTATGTCTTTTGTGTAATCAGTACTATGTGCTGTGGGTAGCTGGTAGAAATCATCGAGGCTTGTATCTCTAAGCGCTGAAGTGGCTGACGGTCAAAAGCGCCAGATCTTAGTGTCCCATGGTCCAGAACTGCTGTCATGTGACACAGCTGAGCCTGCCAGGACTGTGGATATCCTCTATTCGTCTATGAACTCCATCCCTTCAATCCTGCAGAGGAACACAGACAAACCCCGAGTTAATGAAGCACAAAGGACATTTTGCCCTGACATCATCCATGGTGGGAGATGTAAATACTGTTGAAGCTGATGTCAAATTGCATTTTTCAGGTTGTACCATCTGTAAAAAATGGATAGTTAATAGTTGGTGGAACTTGCAGCGATAGTTTAGGGAAGAAAAAAGATCCATCTAACAACAACTGATATTAGTGTTCTTCTTTTTTCAAGTTAACAGTGTAACATATGTTGGCGCAAAAGTTTCAGTCTGATTACATGTGTTTGGAAAGGTTTAAATGTATGTTTTACTACAGCTTTTAATTTTTAAGTCATTGAAAAGAAACAATAGTAAACTGTTGTAGTTACTCCTTTCAAACAACATGAAAAATGTGTCCAGCATCAGTCTTCATTTTAAGTGTGTAGCAGAGGAAAATGACAAACATTTAACATTTGAACATGGAGGATTTAAAAGCACAAGTGACTCAAGTCAACACAAAGCATGGCAGGGTTGAGGAAAAAGAGGGTGCAGCCCTTGCCTTCTTAGCAGCCACAGGACGAGTTTCTTTTTGATTGGAGTTTAGGGATTTCCACACGGTGGTTTTAGACATTTCATCAGATATATTAATGTCAGAGGGATCACACCTAAGGAGCAGGAAGAGGAAAAGGAGGGTAAGAACAGAAAGAAAGATGTTAAGGGAAAGTGTCAGGGAAAGGTATCAGTGTGTCAGCACTGACAGGATCAAGAGCAAAACAAGGCAAGCATACCTACAGTTGCATCCAAAATAATTCAGGCCTTGTGGCAAACTAGGTTTATTAGCAAATTTACAAACTTTCAGCTGTAAGCAATAATCAAGTTAAACAAGAGAGCAAAGAAGGTGGTTACAGCATGCAAACCAAAGAATAATAGTGAACTGGAAGCCACTGGTCATGAGGTGTGGGCAAAGATTATTCAGGAACGTTGCCAGAAGCCGGTGTCTGGCTATGCATTACTTTTTCATCAGTTCACAACAATAAAATGTTACTTGTAAGAAGTGGTCTAAACATTTTGCGAATGACATAGTAATTAAAAGTGGCAGTTTTGTAGAAATTTAAGAAACTACTCGCAAATATTAGCAGTGTTGAGTTACCAAAATGTTATGTTTCTGATTATCTACTCTGAGATGAAAGTTTGTAAAAGCTTTTTCATAAACATAGTTTGTAAAGGCAACTGAATTTGAGTGCAACTGTCCATTTTTCCCACCTCTCAAATCAGTGCTGTGCTGCTTGTGTGTGTGTCTGTCTGTGTGTGTGTGTGTGTGTGTGTGTGTGTGTGTGTGTGTGTGTGTGTGTGTGTGTGTGTATGTGTGTGTGTGTGTGTGTGTGTGTGTGTGTGTGTGTGTGTTTGTGTTTGTGTGTATGTGTGTGTGTGTGTGTTCTGACCTGGGGTCATGTGCTCTCTGAGCCTGAGCAGGCTTGCTGCTCTCCATGGGAATCTGAATAGAAGTTGTATCATCCATCTTGGAGCTGAGCATAACCTGTGATTCCTCAAAGACACCCCCGCCCACCACAAACAGATAGTGTCAATACAAAATTGTTTGTTTACCTTTACATGCTTTACAAGATGCCATTCAGACTACCTCTTCTATCTTTTTAGAGGCATCATCCAGATTTTTCTTCTTCCATTCAGGCATCAAATCATCTAGGTAACTCAGCTCTCGCTTGGAGAAGCACAAGTCCAGCACTTTGCGGACAAAAACCAGAGCCAGCACCTTCAGGCACAAGAAGTAACAAATTCATTGCTTAAATTTAAGACCAGCAGAGATTTGGGATAGTTTTTTGTTAATCCACTCACCATCATGGGGAAGACAATAGCAGCAGGTGACGTCTTGATGACCCAGAGCAGCACTAGACAGGTGAGCTGGGTGACAGTGAACAGGTGCACCTTCCTCAAGGGAACATGGCGCAAGTAGATAAAGTCTGGCTGGTGCTTTGCTGGCATGCCGAACAACTTCAGACGGTCAAAGAACTGAGAGGAAGAAAACAGAGAGAGCTTGAGCCAGAGGTTAATGAGAGAAATGAATTAATGAGAAAAGGACTGGGACACAGATGGTGATAATGACATGAGAAGGAAAATGATTATGAATGACAAATTCACCTAGCTTGTTCTGGGTTTAAACTGTCAGGCCTCATTAAAGTGAGACAAAATTAATAAGATTAAGAGAGGGCAAAAACAGGACAGCCAAGTAAGTAATAAATTTAGCTGGAGAGACCAAGAGGACAACTTTGCATACTTCATGCTTGAATTACTTGCTGGGGTATTATGTTTTTAAAGTACAAATACAATAATAACTGAAACAAAATCTGAGCATATGCCGTTATTACTAAAGCATCTTGCCCAATATTCATGAGTTTTTGATCAATTTTGCAAAAAGGATGTTCAGAGTGTTACCTGGATGCCTTTCAACGAGGAGACTCCCATGTAAAGGAAAACACCATACAGCACTGGCATCGGAATGAACTGGGAAAAAAAACAATTGAGCATCAGTGCACTTCAGTCACACCTCAACAGTATTATGCCCACATGCTTGATAAAATGTTCTAGCCAGAAGGGGGCAGCATTGAAAAGCTTGTCTGACTAACCTGTAGGGCTCCAGTCATAAATACTGAACAGCCCATGAGCAGAAAAATAACCAGCCCAGTAAACCTCTGCTCTCTGATGCCCAGGAAGCGTGGCTGCTCGCCTGGAGCCGAGCTCTCTGACTCCAGCTTCAGGCTGTTGACATGAGAGATGGACAGGACGGTCGCTGCTACAAACCATGGAAGGCCCATGATGGAGCACACAGCCAGCATTATCCCCACCATCAGCAGGTCAAGGTGGTACCCACAGCCTTTCTGAATAAGTGAGAGAAGAACTGATACATAACATGTCTGCAACTATCAACAAAATGCATCACACCAAGACCTAATTTAAAGATTCACAACAGATATAATAATTTGATGTTTCTCAAGTAGATTTCCCAGCAGTAATTCAAAACCTGTTCTAGAGACATTGTTTCGACACTTTTTGTTCATAAATCACAACAATTTATTTTGTGTTATGTGATATCAGCAAGGAGGTCCAGAGACACTGTAAAAAAAGAATTTTCATCATCCCTCATGGAAGAAGAAGAAAGTGGAGAATGAATACGCTGCAGACACACTATTGCACCAACCGTGAGGCTCTAACTATGATGGTTGTTAACTGATACTCACTGGCAATAGATTTATTTATATTAATAAATTCTTCCTAGTAGAAACATCAGGTTTGAAAGAATAAGGTTATGAGATTGTAATTCAACTGTACCTTTTAACATATTTTGATACAAAAAAAAATGTGTTGTGATTCGAAGATCACTGTAAATATGTGACGTCTCTTGTGGCACAGACAGGTTTTTGTGGTTAAATCTGATCTTAACGTACATGTTTAATAAACTGTCGTCAGAAATTTAAAAATAAATATATGAAGATTAATGAAGAACCTTCAGTGGGACTAAGGAAAAGACCGAAACAGCCTCTGATTTTAAAAGACAGCTGTCTAGAGTCCACTCTGAAAAGTAAGAGAGATGCTTAAATTACTTGGACCACTATTAATGCTACATACAAGCAAACCTCCAAAGGGCCCAACCACTAGATCCAGAAGTTTGGTTAGGTAAAATTCAGATTCACATTAGACACCTGCAGCAGAATGAAGACTGCGTCTCATGACACAGTCCTTTACCAGAACTGTTCATTTCACCTCAAGACACTGTGGCAGGATCAGTCATAATCTGACTCAAGAAGTGGTAATAATTAAACATTAAACTGAAATTTTCACATGTCCAAAAGGTACAACACAATCCAGATTTAGACAGTTATAGTTTTGAGTAAAATAGCAATTCTCCAACAAATTTTCAGGTAACAGTGACTCAAGGTTTGGTGACTCAACCAAAACACTGGTGCCAACACGAGGATATTACAGTTGTAAGTAGTGTAAATATTCCAAGAAAACACCAGCTCTTTGGCTGCTTTATGATCTTGATTATAATATTATTCTTACCAGGAGCTTGTGCTCTTTGCGGTTGATGATTACAGCAGTAATCTGTTGGTCCATGAAGATGAGGATAGTGCAAAGAAGAGCGGGAATCGATGCTGCCAGGACAGTCCACCATGGGTTGGGCCCTATAGGGTTGATTATCCATCCTCTATCATCTCTGGTAGGCTGGAAGGCCCAATTAGAAATGTGTGAGCTCCTGATTTAACCATTACTAGGCTGATTGTGATACCAAAGTGGAAGATGAGAGAATCTTTCCTCTATACCTGGAATTTGCTGGGCACCTTCAGCTTCTGGGAGGGCACTCCAATTGCATAGTCGAGCAGAACCATGACAGCAATGGTGAGGAATACTGCAAAGTCACTGATCATGGACCGCACCTGGAGATGAAAGATAAAAGTATTGAAGAGCTCTCGCGACTGATGAGACAAGCCTTTGATTAGAGAAGAGTCATACAAAGTAAATACCTTGGTGGGGAAATAACGGCTTGTCTTAAATTGTTTAAGAAAGGCAGACATGAAGAAAGTAGAGAAGAACAAGATGGTTGACCAGAAGAGAACATCTGGGGTGTAGGGTCCATGGTGGCCGCAGGCTGTCCCAACGAAGTGCCCATGCAGACTAATGCACTCCTGTGGACATTCACAGTGTGAGCTTATCATAAGTGAGGACCAAATGAACCAAAGACATCTTCAGAAAATTATCTGTCAGTCAGGAGGAGCCATAGTAGGCTAGCCTTTGGTGCGTCCAGGTGCACACTCAGTGAAAGGTTAATCGATGGAATTTTCCTTTTAGTGTTTGCTAAGGTCCTCATGAGAGGTTAACTGCTCAGAGGAAGGTGAAGGGGTTAGTTGAATTTTAACAAAAGTAAACACATTTGAGTAAATGCAGTGTGTGCTATCATGTGAAAGTCACACTGGCATTAGGTGTCAGCATGTTTTCACATATTTACGTTACCTTGACAGTAAGATTAGGCCAGGGCACAGAGGAGGCCGTTAGGTTTCTTTCACTCCACAGGTCCAAGGTTTTATTACTGGGATTATTGGGCTCTGCACACCTACAGCTACACAGGGGAAGATGGATCAAGACAAATGAATAAAAGTGGATTTCTAAAAAAGGATGGACTCAGTCAGTCAGGCTGGACAGAAAAGTAACTGCCTTGGCACAATGCTTCAAAGGAGCTAGAGAAACAACACTGAAAGAGTTAGCTGATGAATAGATGCTCACAGTGAGAAAATAACAGCTGTTCTGTTCAGTTATCAAGGTAGACAATGAAGTATGATTAATTAAAATGGCATGAGGTCACCCTGCAGCTGAAGGTTTGTCTCTCAAAATTCTATTTATGAAGTCTTATCAGTCTGGTGTCTGAGCTAAACATGGGTCTGACAGCTGGCATTACAGCTTGAATGTCAAAGGATGATAACATTATTTCTTTTACAAACAAAAGATATGATTAGGCTATGATTTTCACTTACATGGTAAAAGTGTATAGTAAAGTTAAATTTTTCTGGAGTGGGTTTGACTCAAAAAAAGTTATCACTGCTTACAAAAGGAGTCCCACAAAGATCATTTCTTGTTACTTTGTAATTTATAGTTTAACAATGTTGTCTCTTTCATAACTTGCAACAGTGTTCTCTCTTTTTGTAGATAATAGTATCTGCTTTGTTCTGCTGACTTTGTACAACTCAGCATTAAGACCTAACAAATACTTTTAATGCTCCTCAGATTGCACTTGTCTCCCAAAACCAATTCTTAACACCAGCAAAGTCAGCAAAGGTATTATTAAGTAACTTACTAAGCCAGAGTGAGTTTGTCTAGGTCGCTGTGTGCATTGAAAGGGTAGACTTCTCCCAGGTGAAAGAGCTTCTCCAAGGCTTCGTAGATGAAAATGAGGCAGATGAGAGCGGCAAAAGCCTCCTCTGTGAACCGAGTGATGTAGCACACCAATGAGCTAGCATCAGTGGCTACAAGCACCAAACAAAGCAGAGCTGTCCACAGGCCGATGCAGGTCCTCAGCGACAGGTAGGACAGGCCATAGTCCCTGTAATGACGAAAAAAAATGATACATTAGTTAGAAAAACACAACCAAATGATGGCAGAGATGAAAATGTCAGGAGGCTTTTGTGGTACCCACTTGCAGAACTTGAAGAGGATTTTCTCAAAAACAAGCACAGGACCTGTGCTGCCCAGAATAGTGAGAGGCTGACCTGCAAACAAGGAGTAGGCCACTCCAGTCATAGAGGCACCCAGTAAGGACTCTATGGCACTCTGTAGCAAGCCAGGAAAATACACAGATGAGGTTTCATGTGCAGCACAAAATATCTGCTACATGTGAACATGAATTGTCTGTTAGAATATGAGTGTCAGTCCTCTTACAATGCGTCCCTCAGTTGCCTCCCCAAGCAGTCCTCCAAACGTGATGACAGGAGACATGCAGGCACAGTAGAGGAAGAGGAAAGACGCCACACACTGGAGGCTCATACCGTCCTTAAAGTCACTCAGATAAAAAGGAGCTTTTCTCTTGATGTCCATTATCAGACCACCAAACAACCTAAAATCAAACACAATGAAAGCAGAGAGAGGTGCTCAAAGGTGCTAGGACTTAAACCAGAACTGACATATACAGAACTGTGGACTACACTGCTTAAAACAAGATCCAATAACTTTAGTTAAATTAACAAACTTTTGGTGTGAATCTATAATTTTATAAACTGAAAATACTCAAGATGTGAGGGTAAATTACACCCTGTCCAACCAAAAGTGTTTTTCATGATTGAAGGTTTCAAACATATTTTAAATCTAGCTACAGCCAAAAACCTCTCCATTGGTCTTTTATGTAGTCATGTCAGACACTTTGACATCATCATACCAAGGTAAGATCACAGAAAAAACAAGATTTTCCCAATTTATATCTGTTAAAGAAATAAAATAAAACAATGTTATCCTGAATGCTTTTGTTTCTAGCTGTCCCTATTGGTCATAATGCTTGTCAGTCTGTTCGTCCAGCCCCGCTTTATATAAATCTAAAATTAGAATTTGTGGCCTGAGCATCTGTCAGCTGGTGAAGAGTGTCAAACCCATCACAGGCCCCTCCATACCCCCACGTGTTTTATCAAGTTTTTTCACATGTCACTTTTTGTAAAAGCATTCTCAGAAATGGAACATGAGTGTAATATCCTTCAACAATCCTGCTTATTGACATTTTAAATGGCTTCAGTAACAATGATGGAGAACGGAAAAATATCTGACACACATGTGATAACAGGACATCAATAAACAGTACCTTCCAGTTCTCTGCAGCTCTGGCCCGTGGTGCTCAGCATGGAGTTCTTCCTCCACCTGGCAGGCTGTGCCATTAGGGACTCCAGGCATCTTCCTCTTCTCCTGCAGACACCCAGTGACAGTCCAGGATCAAACAGAAATTAAAATCCACCTCTGAATTTCTTTTTATGTTTAATAGGTTTTTGATGAAATCAAACCTGTGTACCTGAGAGGGGACGCTCTTTGGCGGCTCAATGCGAATGGATGGGTCCCACTCTCCAGGTGGCAGTACTGTCACCTGATCCAGGAACTCATCTATTCCAGCGAGCAGGTCACTTCTGTCCTTTGCCTTGTATGCTACATCATGGAAGATCTGATGCAGACAAAGTGAAGGACAGAGAGTATGAACTCCTTTCTTTGGCAAGGATAGACATTTTTGCTTTTTCTTTGCAGATTTGTATTGACAAATCATTCCTACTTCATCTGTCATGATGGTTGCCATGGAGCGTCCAATTTCATGGTATTGCTGAGCCTTTCCGTCAGGACCCAGAAGAATGAATAGAAACCTGAAATTTGTCGGCAGAGGATTAAGTATGTAAATAATCCTGGATTACAAAAAAAACCTTTTCATTTGGAGTTGATGCTTAATTCAACAAGAGACGCATGCTCTACCTGGTGGGTATGGGGACTTCAGTGAGTCCAGTGAGCAGCACAGCAGGTGAGAGGCGAACAAACGCCACGATGGGTCTTTCCAGGAAGTCCAATTCTCCAACCAGGACGTTGGAGGCCTCTGCACCCTCTGGAATCTTCTTCATAAAGTGCATGTCCACCTGTTCAGACAAGGTAAAGGTTGCTATCATTTAAAAAATGCAACAGAAAGAACATCACACAAATTTTTATTACAGCAAAGAGAAATGTCTCCAGTCCTTTTTATATGAAGCTGACCTCTTACAAGTGCTGCCTTATACTGAAGAGCTGTGCTTGCATTCCTATGATGAATTTCGGTGTTAAAGTTACATGTGTTGGCTAACTCTGCTGTTTTACATGGTTGTCCGGTCTTGCATTGAGAGATTGATGCTGCTTGATGAATATTTTCAAGTGTTTTTCTTCCATGTTTCCCTGGGAGGCACTGTCTGACCTTTTTAACTGTGTTTATAGCACTTCAATCACTGATTATAGATCCATGTAAAGCAAGGGACTCACTAGCCTGACTGAGAATCCTTTCTTTTTAAACCCATGTCTCTTATACTGTTTTATACTCCTGCTCTGTTGTGGTTTTCTCATTCATGTTCATGTAAATTTATGGTGTGCTCTGAAAAGTACATAAGTGCTGCTTTACCTTGCTGAGATCCACTTGTGTGCTGTCCAGTCCACCGCCGTTTTTAGCTGGTTCTGTGACTGCTGGAGGCTGAGGGGATGTGGCTGATCCTACACAACAGTAAAAATGTAAGGGTGCTTGAGAGAGATAAGTGCATGTGGGTCAGGACTTTAGTTTTGTTAGTCAGCTAAATGGAGAAATAAACCACTCAAATGCTTAAAGTCAATATATAGCTCATTTGCTCAGGAATAGTGAGTTGTCAAGTGTATAAATCCTATCACTTCTTTTCTTTTTTTGCATTTTATTAATTGAGATATTTCTGTATTCATCATTTTAACCGTCTTATAACTAATATAGGAAATTGCTTGCCATCTAATAATTGTACAACCCCATTCAGGTTCTGTAGCTTGATGTTTGAAAGTTACTTTAATGAACCTTAAAAGGACCCCATCTTGCTCAATTCATACCGGGAATATCTGTTTTAACAATTTAATTGTAGCCCAATTTTAACTGTGCAACACGCAACAGCACTTGAGGATACACTAAGCAACCCACCAGTCAGATGGGGCTCTGACTGTTTGCGGGATCCCTCTGCGATGGAGCGCACGATAGGGATCAGATTCTTCTTCTTCTCGTTCTGGTGGTGATGTCTCTTCAGGAGAGCCTCGCGCACTTTCACCCTGACACTGTCGTCCAGCTCATGGGATGCCTCCTGATGGTCCAGCACCATATCTGCAGAATACAGAAAACAGATTGACAGCATCAGCAAGTCATAGCAGGAAGAGTATTTGTCACGTTATGAGCGGAACAATCTCGATGCGCTGGTTGAGGATTTTTCGATAAATTGTGTGATAACTGACTTTCCTTTAATGCTGAATTTGAAATGAGGGAACCTCTTTAGGCATCTGTCAATACGTGAAGGCACAGTGCTGGACAGGCAGTGTGTGTTGGGGAGGTGTGAGGTCAATATGTGTCAGACGTGTGTCAGACATATGGTCACATGGCGCGGCAGAGAATAATCAGCATCTCTCCATCTCTCTCCTCCTGCTCCTTTCTTCACTTGCTGAGTCAGAACTGAATCTTTCCTTTCCTCCCGTCCTTTTCTGCCACAGTCAATCAAACTGTTACACACACACACACACACACACACACACACACACACACACACACACACACACACACACACACACACACACACACACACTAAACCACACACTGCGACGCCTGAATTTATTCTGGGCACACTTCAAGGCCAGCGCTAATGTGTCAAGCTCAGCAGCAGCATAATCAAGCGTGTTAATAAGGACAGTGACAAGAGATCCACACAAAGTGGGCTCAAATAGTTTTAAAACTCTCAAGTTGTGAGTCTTACAATCTCACATTACTTTCCTCTGGGTCCGACAATGAAGCCTCCTACAGCTTGTCTGTCAACCAGCGATTATGAGTCCCTCTTATGACAGGATTCACTCAACAATATCACATTCACATTCAGTCATTGTTGCTGTTTTCCACTTCATTCAAATGAACTGGTACTTTTAATCAATTGAGTTCTACACAAGTTGAATAAAATGAGGGTCATTAATGAAAATGCCAAACTTTTAAAAATCAGTCGTGATAGGATAAGGGCAAGCTAAATGCTAAAATAAAATTTGCATCATTGATTTACCCTCTTGTATCCTGTTAAACCAAAATTATAATTTTTTTATATACCCAAGATTTGAAAGTTATTTTACAAATTTATTTTATATTATACAATATACTATTTTATACAATCTTCTAATTAATTTTAATACCTGTAATGCTGACAGGGGGCACAGCACTTTGTTAAATGTCCTTATTTGATATTTTACAAAGCAAAGATCCGTCTGACTGTTATGAAAGACAGAGTCAGATTGTTGTCGGAAAATAAGATTTAAACACAGAAAAAAGATCATCAAAGAGAAATAGCATCCTGCTTTGTTTACAAGGGCACCAAAATTTTCATAACCCTGAAGTTTTTCACAAAAGAGTTTAGTTCATTTAAATCAGCTTATTTTAACTGTAGCTCACTCCAGAGAGTCATTCATGTGTTTCATCTGAGGAGTTTTATTAGTCCACTGTTGGCAGCTGAAGAGGTTGTTGCAAGTTTTTTTGTGAAACTCAAGGAATATTTTACTCAATTTTCAGTTTGCTTCTCTTCCAAAAATAAATATGTGAACAAATAAAGAAGTCTGTCTCTGCTATCTCCTCCACTGTTTTGAGGGCAGATGGGGCTGGCAGGAGTCGCACGGGTGATGTGGGATGTGCTGTAGGCAGCAAAGCTGTTCAGGTTGTTAACCTGTCACAATCTGACCAGGAGGGAGGCTGGCCGATGGAGAGCCTTGTGCATTATTTTATACCAATTAGTATGTGGTTAGGGCAGACGACAGTACAGCAGGTACTGCTGAACTTCTGCACATTTACATTGGCTTCACATTTAGATTGATATGCACCCTGTTTTAGACTCTGATTGACGTGCATGAGCAGTGCTTTGACAGTGAATGTGTACCTGCATGCAAATTAAATGTGCAAGAGTGATTGCACAATTGTATGTAAATGAACTTAATGGGCTTAAAGCTTTTTCTGGTTATAGATTTTAATGCAAATGAGGGTCAACAGAAGTTCAGCTGCAATATTCCAGTAGCTGAACAAAACTGTTCAGCTTAATGTCACAAAGCATCAGCAGTCACAGGTGCACTTTGAGCATGAAATACCTTCTGACAATTTAGGTCTTTTCAATTCCAACATCATAAGTTACTTAATTCCCTCTAGAATTTTTCCATCAGTGACAACTTTGGTCTCTGTGTGTCTGTTTGGTGTTTTCCTGCACCCACCACATCACTGACACTCCCCTCAGGCCTGTACTGTGTCTGTCCTCTCTCACAGGGTAAATCAATTTGTAGCACACATCCTACAGGCTCCTCAGCTGAGATATAGAGCCTGTTTTATGTCATTGCCTGTAATATCTACCCAAGGACATGAGCTAAAAGGGACTTTAGACGACAGGGAGTAAAAAGGATCGGACAGTAAAGTGTAAAATCATAAATCTTTCAAATGAAGGGACAACTGCCACTTACAAAGTGATGAAATAGACTTTTAGTCATAAAAAAAGCTAAAAGAGGAAGATTTTACTTCAGATAGCTAGCACTGGTTCTGAAAATCCTCACCTGCAATCTCCTCGATGCAGTCAGCGTGCATGTCAAGCAGCACACTGCCGTTGATGATGCAGCTGCGGAGCTCAAACAGGCTGTGGAGGGAGAGAGTAGCAACATATGGTTTGCTCCATCTTTCCCCCCCATCCTCCACATCCTCCTCAAACTTTAGCCACCTGTAGAGGAAATAAATCAGGAACTTATTGAACTTATTTGTGTGTGTATGTTAAGCAGAAATACTTTTATTTGTCCTAAACTTCAGAGTTTCTTGAATTTCTGAAGTTTCTTGAGTTAGTTTGGAGTAAATCTATTTAACTGCAGTACAGTAACAGGGGTTACATTTCTTAACACAAGCCCAAGACATGAAATGTTAGTCTTCATGATGAATAAAACACCAAATATCCATCCATAACTCAGAATGGTTGGCCTAATTTTCTTTGGATATGGCAGCAAGTACAGTAATGGTACTTGAAAATAAACATCTCTTTCTTAGTACCCAGAAAATTAACTTTAGTCTAACACTGGGTCTTGTGAGCATCTTCAAGTACTAAAGAGATGTAACAAATGCTAAGCTCTGTATTGAGGGGGTTACATTTACTTCTTTGGTTGTAGTTTATATATTATTTTGTCTCAGAAACAGTATGTGATTTAACCTAAGTGTTTGAAATTCAGAGTGCGCAGACCACAATATTTTTCACTCTTTGGAGTCTTCCGACTTTAGTAAACCGACCAAAAAATGATCCACTAAGCTTTAAGTGTAAGCGGTGCCAGTAAACGTCCCTCTTCCTAACGGTGCAGCTGTAGAGCTGCCAGGCTGTCAGAGGCTTTATTGCAAAGCATTGTTGCAAACGCCTCCCAGAGGAGAGCCTGACCTGGCTGTTTCCTTCCACTCAGCATCCTTGCCATCCTTCACGCAGATCTCATCCAGCTCAGTGAATAGCTCATGGGCCACATGTTCAGCATCCTCCTCTGTGCCTAGAATGAACTGCACCCGCTGGGACGGTGTGTCTGTTCCAGAGGGAGGGTGTAAGGAAAGAAAAAAGGGTGAACAGTGGTCAGTTGAAGACTAACAAGATCACGCAACTACATACTTAAACACCTTATATGTCTTTTATAACACACGCACTTAAACACACACACAGACACACACATGCATCCACACAAAAATCTACCACAACATACAAACAGACACGCAACATGCTGACCACTCCCTCCTCTTTGGACGCTAATTATCAGGCTTGTCAATTTTAGCCTGGAGTGCTCTGTGTTTATGCAAGTGTGTGAATGGCCCACAGTATTGACAGACTTTGTTTAACAACCTCTGACTCCTCAGTGGGAGTTGAATATTCAACACGGAGCATCACAAACTTTTCTTCTTTTTTTTTTTTATAGAAAACACTGTTGGCGAAGGTTAACCAAAGAGGAGGTTTTGTGTTTCTGTGTTACCATGACTGGAGGTGGATGTCTCAGTTCCCTCGCTTTGTTGTGTTGCGATACTTCCAGCCCGTCTGTCTCTCTTGCGGTGGCGAGAGCCATGGGCTTTGTGGTGACGGTGGCTCTGCCTGGGCATTCGAACCCCTACAAACAGAGTCCTGTGGCCTGAAAAAAGACAGAAGAGTGAAGATAACAGATGTGCTTTAAGTTATACTGAGAAATACTTCAAAAATACTTGCTAAAAAAAGGAAAAAGGAAAATAAAAGGAAGAAACTAGAAAATTTATAGGGATGCACGATATTATCGGCACAATATCGGTATCGGCTGATAAAAGCTTAAAAACACGTTTATCGGTATCGGCAGATATGAAAATTTCTGCCGATAGGCACAGCCGATAAGATGCTATTCAGTTAGGATTACTATTATTTTCCATCTAAAAAAAAAGCTCCTTAAATAAAATGTAGCACTTCATTTATTTGCACTGCAGAGCTCTGTGTCTGTCACCAGGTTGTTACAGTAGCTCTAAAATAATCAAATGCAACTTGGTTATGTTTAAAAATGCATTGTACATTTAAAGTTCATGTGATCTAAAGAAATTATTTTTCTGTATTTCAATACTGAATGTCTTGAGTTTGAAAAAAGAATACATTTCTTATTTATGGTAAAATCAAATGTTTTTTGTCTTGTGTTATGTGTGTTTCTTAAACAAACAAGACCGTCACAATAAGAGTAACATATAAATTCCAGTACAGAATAGACTTAGCTTTCTTTACAGTGAAAAAAACGAACAAACTTGTGATTATCGGTATCGGTATCGGCCAAAAGGGGTTTCAATATATTGGCATATCGGATATCGGCAAAAATCCAATATCGTGCATCCCTAAAAATTTATAGACACATTATTCTGTCAACAAGAAACTATTAACATTGAAAACGACAGCCAGGTAATGTCACTGTGAGCTAGCAGTCTTTTTTTTTTTGCGCCAAGAATTCACCTCCCAGAAATGCTAATATTTGCTCCTGTCTGACAGTAGCTAATGTATATGATTTCTATCTGAGTCTTGTTTTCATTGTCTTACGATTCATTTTAATTTTATTAGACCACTTGTCATAAACATGAGAAAACTGTCCAGCATCATGAAGTGCTTTAACTCTGACTCTTTCTTTCTCAGTGAATTCTCTACTCTTCACCATATTTACAGGAGGGAGGAGTTTCACATTGATTTTATGTTTTTATTCCCAAATCTGAGCCAGAAAACTGGAATTCTCTGAGAAGTCAGAAGTGAATCAGGAATAACATAAAACCACCAAACATGTTTTCCTGTTCAGGAATGAAAGTAAATAATTGTAATTTATAAATCAAAACTATTGATGTCCATGAATAACAACAAAATTGTATTTTTGCATTAAATATATCATGAAAGAGCTTGCACATACTGCAAGATTAACTGTTACAGAAATGTAAAAGAATGTTTTGGTAGTCAAATATATTCTGTTAATTTAGGACAGTGGTGGCAAACACCTTACACTAAGTGGTGGCCAAATAATTTTGTTAAGCACTGTATATTGTAACACAAAGATACAGTACCAATGCCTGGTACCTGGCAATAGGTATCGGTACTCAGTGGTACAAATTTTTGGTACTTTTGTGTGGTTATGTAGAAATAAATATTAATTTGTTTAATAATATATATTTTTTTAAATTTAACATATTTCACCCATATCTCTTTATAAACTTGCAATGCTGTGTTCATGTCCAGTATTGAAAATGCCTACTCTTCCACTCCCTCACAGTCATAAGGACGTGTTTAGGTACCTAAACATGGTACCGTTTGATTTTACATGAATTAGACTGAATTTAGTCCAAACCCTAGCCTACAAAAGTCACTAATTTGGTACCCATCCCTACAAACCACAGGTAATCCTTCAGACAACCAAGTAAACATAAATCAAACAAAAGAGAGAGGGGGGTGGGGTTGGGTGGGGGTGTAAACTTTGAAAAATAAAAAGTGTAAGAAAAAAAAGAAAGAAACATGATATATAACAAAACATTGAGGGCAACAATTTAACATAAACTTTTTTTTTAAGATGACACATTAGAGACAAAAGTTTTTTTTAAACTTGGGGGATGAAGAACAAGTGTTCATTGATAATATAGTCCAACCAGAAATAGCCTGAAACATCAACACTTTTCACAAACCTCCTTTGACACAAATGGGACAATCAAAAGAAGATGATCTAAACTTTTTTGGTGAATAACTGGCAGTTCAGGACACTGAACATTATTCCAGGCATTCTGGATAGCTTAAATTAATAATTTAGTCAGTTACAATACAACTGATCAGATTTCATCTGCATTGTTAACAGTACCATTTGATTTGATGCTTTCTGCAGAGGGAATTTCAAACTTTACAAGCTGAAACATTGAGGTGTCACTGCAATACACGTAAAACAACTTGTGACGCAAGGAAAGCTGAACAAAGCACACAGAGCTCTCTTCTGCTTTAACATGACTGACAGAATTTATATTAAACTTATTACATAACTCATATTAAAGGGGTAGGCGTTGGTATGAATGGGCACCAACGTGATCAATTTGCTGCTGCGATCTGAAGTCATCGTCTGTGTTAAGTAGAACATACAATGAATACACGAGACTGTATGCAAATGGCGCTAATTGTGGAGGACTTTTAGGTAGATATTGAAGCAGAGGCTTCATTATTTGGGGTAGAGAGAGACATAATAAAGGACAAGATAGGAGATTATTCAAACATTTAGGTCAAAAACTAAACAATGTAGATTTGAGCAGCTTAGATGAGTACAAGAAGCAAAAAGAAAAATAAAGCAGTCAAAAACCAATCACATAATTCCAAATCTATACTGAAGCACATTGGAAATAACACATTAGGAGCTTCTTTTCATACATGTTACTCACCTTCTAGTTCCTCCTTCTCATAGTGGATATTTAACACTGAGCTTGTCCCTCCCTGGTCCACCACCACCTCCTCATCCGGCCTCTGGTAGACACACAAAACACGTAGAATAGTTCCTGGTACAAAGCTGAACTTTTAAGGCCACATTCAGCCTTCAAGATAGCTTGAAAGGTCAGTTTGTTCAAAAATGTCCTTGAAGACAAACAAGTGACGCTACAACAGAACCACTAATTGGTCAAACTGGCAAGAACCTTTTCACAATGAGCATCAAATTCCAGACAGGCTATTCTCAGAGTGTCTGACACACACACACACAAGGACAGGGGAAAGGCGCACACACACACACCTTAAGTGACACACACAAAAGTCAGAGGTGAACAAAGTCTGTTGGAGAAAGTGCTTGGCTCTACTATCGAGGGGAAATCAAATCAAATTAGCAGAGTGCCATATCCATCTGCAGTGCTGCTGTTGGCAGGCGGCCGCAGGATGATGCTGTGTTTTATTAACACAGTGACAGGGCTTTCTCAGAAACAGGTATGTTTGCACAGGTGTCGAGTGATGTTATCCGTAGTCATGTATCCATCCTGTGATAATGAGGGCAGAGTTCTACAAGCACCTCGACGTTGGCTGTGTGCCACTGTGCCTTTGATTTCACCATCTCTTTTCATCTTTTTGCACAAACGCAAGAAACAGACAGCAAGTGTTTTGATTTCTCATCTCAGGGACCCATGCTTAAGTAAAATTATAACCGTGAAATGTAACTAATGACACATCAGAGACTGTGAATGTATATGAGCACGGCATGGAAAAGCTGGTTAAAAGCTGTTACAAATCAATAGTTTAATTCTAAGATTAAATACAAGTGCTTGAAAAACAACATGCACACAGAATCTCACACAAACACACACTGACGTACAACTCTATATATGTTGTCTCTGCCCACGCAACATAAACTCAGGATGTGCATGTACCTTATGTGTATGTAAAAGGGGGTGAATGCAGACGTTGCTGGTAAAGAAAATTGGATAACTGCCATTTTGCAGAGCTGACGTCCACACTCACAAATGATAAATAGTGAAGGGGTTTGAACTTTTTAAAAAATTGAATCAGTCTGGAAATAAAGTGTTTATCATGGCTAAATGAATAGATGTAGACAAACTACACAGAAGAGGAGAGCACAAGAGTGTGTTTGTTAGCTGTAAAACTCAGGGCAGAGCTGAGGTAATTTAGCTTGTTTATTAGTTAATCTGATTAAATTATTCCTCCCTGATTTCATTAAGCTAATGTGCAAAACCAGTAGCAAAACTGCAGACCTCTAATCAGTAGAATTAAATAATATAATCAGCTCATTTTAGAACAGGAAATGTGTGTTAGCATTTAGCACAAAAGCTGCATATGTGTGTTCGGTTGAATATGTGTAGGAATAATGTGTCAGAGTAGGAACAAAAGATGTACAGCCTGTGTCGGGCAGACTTTTACTTTAATTGGTCAGTCCAGTTTCCAGAGGAGAGGGAAGGCAGCACTCGCTATAGCTCGACAGGGAGGCTGGAGAAGCAGGAATAATTGCAATTTGTCTTCCTGAAGTGTGACTGGACAAAGCTGAGAGTGTGTTTCAGGGGGATGGAAAGAAAAATGTAATGCAGATGCAGGAGTTCATTCTATTCTGGGGTAAAAACATCAGTATGACTTCTTAAAGGTTAAATTTAAGCATATGTTCTGTTAACTTGAGTGATAGTTAATCTATTCGTACTAAATTTGCTTACCTTGTGTGTGTTACTGTAAAAAGTGTCAATGGAGCAAGAGAGGAAGTGATTATTCTCAGATCTCCTGGGGTTTGGCTGATAAAATACTGTGTGTAAGTGTGTGTGTATGTGTATGTGTGTGTGTGTGTGTGTGTGTGTGTGTGTGTGTGTTTTATCTGTATCCCTGACTGTATTTATGTTCACACTGCCACCCTTAACTTGTTATTTATCCTCTGTCTCACTCCTTTAGTCTCCCCGTGGTGCTAAAAACTGAACACTAAGCAAATTAACCCGAGGCTGTGATAAAAGAAAACTAATTAACATGCACTGCAAACAAATAAATGTCTTACCTGAGTAAAGCAAGAATTCAAATCTAATACCATAAAGTTTCTTGTTATTTCAAATCAGCTGCTCTAATACCCGTGCAGACAGACGCTTATAAATCATAATAGCTTTGTGATCCCCTGACATCTGCTTATTCACAGGTGTGTGTGAGTGTGTGGCCTTCCACTGCCTTCCTGCCTCCTCAAACACCCTCTCTTCTGTATCACAGCTGTGGGATTTCTTTCATTTTCCATGACTGAGCACATTTCTGTCCTCAGACAATTGTGCCTGCTTAAGGAATAGGACCATTTAATTAGGAAGTCATGCTTGGGCCAAACGCTTGATGTGACTCATGGTTGTATAATGGTGTTAATTGCAAAGAAAGACTCTGAAAGCAGCACTTTGTCAATAATTCACCAATGCTAAATCAACAAAATTGACTTTAATCGACTTTAATTACTTCATAGATATGATCAGCTTCAATGTGATGTTTTTTTGTGTGTGCCTGTTTCATAAAACCCCAAAACTTGCCATAGCTTCACATTTAACTGATGTTTGATCCAATAATTGCTTAATAACTTGTACAGCAGATATAGTGTGAGCGTAAAACTGTGACACTTAGAAACACAAACACACACACTTACACAAGGTCATCTCCAGGAGTGCCCTATCCCTGTGTCACATCATTCTCACATTATTATCTGAAAAAAATCAATAAAAGCTGCTGAAATGCCAACTATTCTGTGAACACACACATCCACTACCAAAGCTCTCCCTGCCCTCATTCTCAAACTCTGAATCTCTCACACACACATGCACACACAGTGTCACGGTGTTATCAGCGAGTGCAGCTGTGGCTCCCTTGATGCAGCGTGTGGGTTGGGGCTCTGGCTGGAAGCTGTGAGCTTCATTAGAGCTGGAGCTCTACCAAACACAGGCGCACAATGAAAGGCAATGGATGAGACAGAGGCACGAAAAAGTCTTTGTCCCAGAATGGACGATACACCATCAGATCATCAATTAGCAGGAATCCATTTGGTGCATACACGCGCACACATGCACGCACAAACAGCAAAGCAGAAATACTGACAGAAAAAGTGAAAAATCATTATCCGGAAGCTCGTTCAATAACTGTAATTGTAACCAGCGGCTAAAGTGGTGTTTCAGAGACAGAATGAACAAAGAAGAGTCTTCTCCCACTCTGAATTGTATGTGTTAGATCATGTTACACTGCTACATGTTCTTCCAGTGGCGCACTTTAACTCACACCCTGTGGTCTTCCTGGTCACAGTTCACTAAGAGCCCTTTTTAATGTGAAATTAATGCAGGTATGTGTTTTTCTTCACATTTTAATGGTCCCCTGTCCCTCCATCATGTCACACTAAGTGTTTCAGCTAATTAAAACCTCACACAGCACTCTCAGTCTGTTTTGTTGTGACTCTTTGTAGGTGAACACATCTGTGACACTCAGAGTAAGCACGTGTGCGTGATTTTCCACTGACATGGTGAATACTTTGTGTTTTTGGAGCCTATTTCTATCTCCTGGCAACCATCCCCCTTTTCTCCTCTCTTGTCCTCTAGCTCCAAATCAGTCACAGCACTCATGAGGTTTTATGACTCAAAGAAAAAAAAACCTTTCTCACAGATTATGCCCTATGCGCCACTGAAGCAGTCTATCCAAGTTTGGCCAAAAATGGTTTCTTGTCCATGAGCTTCTGTCAAACAATTCATTTAATACAAATGGTGAGAAAAAGCCCTTGAAATCCTTTTGTGGCCCTGTTTGAAAAAATGAAGCACAGCCAAAGGACATTGCTGTGCAGTTGTACAAAAGTAGAGCATCACAACCTTCTTGAATCGAGTTTTGCTTGACAGCAATCAAGTAGTTTTGTCTTCTAGACTGGCGGAAAGAACCAAAGTTTGCTAATAACTATAGTAATATGGGAGCCCATATTACTATATGGGAGATAGATTATAGGGGCGAGTATTGGCAAGAACCTCACAATACGTGTCACGATACGTGTTACGATAAGTGTCACGATACGTGTCAGATATGTGCCACAATGTTGTGATATCAGGATATCACAATATTGTGATATACTGCAATATTCTTTCCTGTTAACTATTTGATAGAAAACGTTACTATTTTATTATGGTTACAATTTAGAAAGTCAGTTGCAGCGGTTCATACGTACACTTAACTTGAAAACATAAAGTGTGTCAAGTTTGTCACTTAAACTTCTGTGACATTGAACAAATGTTGCAGAGAAATTATTAGGTGAAAGATGTGGTCAGTCGGTGAAACTGATAAAAACCACTTGATGTAACCAATGTTACTCATAAAAAACCCCTAATATTGCACAAAACATGATTACTATTTTATCAGTCAACTACTATGTAAAAATTGAACTTAAGACTAGGGATGTTCAATACCACTTTTTATGCAGACCAATACCTGTACAAGTACTCCTTCTTGAGTACTCACCGATACTGAGTACCAATACTACTAGTACTTTTGAAACATAAAATTTCAATTAACAGTGACAGATCATTTTGATCAAGGACAGCACAGTCACTCTAACATTAAGTCCAAACAATACACAAACAAGTCTTTCTGAGTTAAGAACTTTTTTGATCAATATAAAAAAAAGTATACATTAAAAGTGCACAATAAACTAACAACTGTCAGAGTTTAAGTGTTTTTTAAAGTAAACTAAAGTGCAAAATAAAAAAATTTAACTGTTAACTCTTCCTGGTTCATTCATATTGTCTGAACAGGACCTGGCGCACGTTTGCAGTGGTGTTAAGCCGAAGCAATTAGCGGCATCTATTGGCGAGGAGGACTTGCTTGATGTAAGATTTTTTTTGCCTAGAGTATCTAATGCTAGTATCTGCAGCCTTCACAAGTACTGATACCTTGAAAAAAGGCTGGTATCAGCCTGATGCTGATACCTGGTATTGGTACCTGGCCATCCCTACTTAAAATTATTTTCAACTAGCTAAACTAATTTTTATTTAAACAAGAATATTGATATTATGAGTTGAAATATTGATATTTTATCACTGGTCTGGTCAAAGTATCCCAATACATTGCCGTATTGCTATTTTTTCACACCTATAATAGATTATAACCTTCTGTCACTTTTACAAAAATAAAAAAAATAATAATTCTGAAACCCTGTGAATGTTACAAGATCAAGGATTTGTTTTACGTAAACTTATTTTCACCCTACAAAGATAATCAACCCTTTTCTTTCCCAGTTTGAACAAATAAAGGCTCACACCAGCTTTATTCCCTCAGCAGTCTATAGTTTGAAAAGATTTAGAAAACTGCTTTAGAAGTGTGAGGTTAACAAGAGACAATGTGAAGAAGTTGATCTAAAGGGAAGTCTTTTGCGAGACTTTATTTCTTGGTGGTTCTCACTTGGTATATAATTCTATAAAGCTAAACCATCAAGGATCTATGGCATTCTGCACCAATGCTTCATGTTAACAAATAAAGAGATGCTTTATCGCAAAGTTTTCAGGTGCAAGGGCTCAACTGCGCCTCTTCTAGCGCTCCTAAAATCAAACTAATGGGTCTCACACCTTTTTTTCTCCTCCCTCCATACAGGGTGACTGTGCCACAGGTCTATGTCTGCTTCCTCAAATCAGCAACAGAGAGAAGTTTAGCACCAAATTCAGAAATACTTTTGTAACTTGTATTTCAAGTTTTGACTTGAGAGTCCGTCTTGTTTTCTTACTGGTGAAAATTTCAAACACTAAGTAATCCAACTGTCACAGGTTCTCATGATAGAGGCTCTGAACACCCCATTTTAGGTAAGGGACCCAGCAATCAAAGTCTTAAAATAGAGCTGCCATCAATTGTCTATGTCAGATAGCTAAACAAATATAAGATGTATTTTCTGATGAGGCAGTTTGTCCCAGAAAAATGTTGGACTCCCACAGCAGAGCAGAAGAGTGCACAACAGCCTCACAGTGTCCTACTTCACATCCTAATAAGCATCCAGATAATGTAGAAAGCTACTGCAGGCAGGAGATCACATTGATTTAAAAACGGGTTAAGAGATTTAGAGAGTTTTGAGTCAACAGAAAACTAATCGTAAATTTTAAGGCTATTATTTTAGGATTTTGAAACTTGTAAAGCTTTTGGTCAAATATAAATTAAATATATTTCTGAATTCAAGACAAATTTCAAACCAGCTATCAATACATTTTTTGTTAGTATGGGGTCAAATCAAATAATAGTGATTTAATGACACTCCAAGGACCTGTAAAGATAATGCAATGAGCCAACATTTGGTAAAAGAAGCAAGTAAAACCTTTTGCGTGACCAGATTTCTTGGTGGATGACCGTCTGCTGCATTAAAAGTTAGTAAAGTTCTTTTGCTTCATGTGCTAAGATTAAAGGCTTCCAACTGAAGTCACAGAAGTAAAAACATGGAGGCATCGAGGTATTATCAGAACAGTTACTTCAGTATTGCAAACCAAACCTCGCAAGATGAAGCAAGTTTGTTCTGAAAAGTTTTCAGAGAAAGAGTCTGAGGTTTTATCTTGTGTTACAGTGAAACACATTGTACCGATCATCCCCCTAAACAAATGGAGCAGCAACGATTTTCCTGACCAACAGAGGTAATCAATGAGCAATGCCAAAACACCCTTTCACTCCATTAGTGCTATGAGGGAGCAGCGGGTGCATGGAGCCATGGAGCTAACTTTAGAGAAGTGAAGCCTGCAGGGTTATATGGAGAGACCAGAATAACTAACAAGATAAAGCACAGGCGCAATTCCTTTTTTACACCGAAACACTTATGTCAGTGTTTATAGCTCTGTTGTGAGAGGGAGATGTTTTGTTGTATGAATTTGATAACCACATCACTAAATGCTGGATTGATAAAAGTGCAGTGTGAGCTTTCAGGGCTCTTCAGATGTCTGTCCCCTCTGACTCCACTGACCTCTTTCCCCAAACAAAACACTCAAACATTTCTCAAGAGATTTCTTCCACTAGTCCTTCTGATTGTCTCTCTTCTGCCGTCTATTTTTATCTGGTCATGCTAACACCTCCTCTCCTCTTCCCTTGCAGACCACTCTCTCCTTCTCTACCAGCAGCACCATGAACTGACAGCAGGGACACAGATCCTGACTCAGACAACTGGGCCTGTCACTTCCAGACCAGGCTTTGTGTCTGAGGTTGTTGCTACAGCCACACGCTAACACCGCCCCTTCATAGCCCAGCATGGCACTTTGACTCAACTTCTGCAGAGGCACATAAGACTGGGCTGCCTGAAAGGGATTGGTTTACAAGAATGGTTGAATATGAGTAGATAATGAAAAAAAGTGAGACAGGAAAGAAGGAGATAGGATTAGAGGGGCGGCTGTTTTGACTGCTTCAGCCCACATTCGGCATGAGTCATACACACCTTATTCAATGCTGCAAATACATGTCTGCCTTCCGACAGTCCCTGCTTTCTAATTGTTTCATTTCAGAGAGACGACAGCGGCCTTGGTCGGGTTTGTTGGTGAAAGATGGTAACGGTAAGGAAAACTGAAAAGGTATTTTAGAGTCTCCTTAAAAAATATGTTCAGATTAATTGAATACAGAGGACGGAACAGTCTGTACCAAAAGACACTTAAGTTTGAAAATCTCTCTACTCATATCAGTTTTTCTGGCTTGTATTGAGTTGAAACCTCTGTGTGTAACTCTAATGCGTTTGCTTTCAAACTAAATTAATCACACTGGTGCCGTTGGGCAAGCTGCCGCACTGTTGTGGTTTTTAAACATGAAGCAGAGCTCTTTAATTCTTTAAAGTTTAGATACAGTTCTTACTTATTAACATGTAAGATTACTAAGAGATATGACCAAAACAACAGAAACTGTTAGAAAGAACAAAAAAATCATCCATTGGAAAGACTACCATGGATCAATCCCACTAAGTGGTCTCAGTGGCACCACACCAATTAAAGTGAAAACACTGAAGTGCCAAATAGGACCAAGCAAGGGAACATTGCAATCCAGTGTATTTAAGCTGAGACAGATTCATGACTTGGTTTGCAATAAATTATCAGAAAAAAACTAACATCACTGTCAGAAGGTATCAGGACATGTAGATACTATACTTAACCCTCACATCTGTGAGTGTGACCATTTTTTGAGGGTCAGTGGTGAAACTGAAGACTACAATACAATACTGTATAAAATATGGCAATAGTCTCTGTGGTGTCACCCATCTGCTTTTTGAAGCCTCTCGTTGGCAAAGGCCATATTGGAAATGAGGAAAGCTTTGAGCTTTGCTTCTGATTGGCTGAACTCATGATCATAATATCTTCTGAACTGCTGAGTTATAAAACAAAATCTACCCTGTACAGTGTTGGCAGATAAAGGAATGAGGTATCCTGACCTAAGCCGTTTTTTGAATCAGGCCGAAAATGTTCTTTAATAGTGTAAAAGTTTGATTTTTTTGGCTTGGTATGTATGCTGTTTTCTGTCTTTTTGCAGCCAGCCTCAAGCAGAATCTTGAAGCAGTGTTTCTTTTTTTTTTGCACTTCTGTGTGGCTTTATTTTTCACAGCTGGAGCTCACCACTTTGTGTGCACCAAATATCACTAACAATGGTAAATAGCCTGCTTCAATCTCTACTGGCAATCTTCTTTATATATCGGTGGACCTGTACTCAGGGAGAACAGTGTGGTCACACAATTCAATTTTGAGGGCATGAGTAATCAAATAGCCAATAAGAATAATCAGTAAATAGTGTATTAAATTAACAGTATCATTAATGTAACATTTGCCTGCCAGTTAAGAGGCAAAAGTAAAGCATTTGAATTACTCAGTAGCTTCTCTGACCTCTTTTCATGCAGTAAAACATTATTGTTCTTGAGCAGTCTAAAAAAATAAACATTCAAAGTGATAAATTCTTGATGGATCAGCAGCTGAGCAGGACAAAACAAAGAATATCCCTGAATTACTCTTTATCTGATCATCAAATATCTTAATGCAGAGTACTGTGTTACATTAAACTCAAAATGATCTGAAATCAGACATGAGTGTACCTCTAAATGGGAATATAATCAGAGGACTGTTTACTTTTCAATAGTACTTTTATGAAGAATAATAAAGGCAGGGTCATTGTTTTTTAACAATCACTATGTAATGGGAGCGTAGAAAACAAAATAGTCTCTTGGTTCTTTATATTGTATTATCAGTATCAGTCAGTGGGCTTGTGGACTTCTTTTTATGGATGGGCACGTTATAAATTGAATGGACTTCTTTCTGCAAATGGGCACAATTTGATGGTCCCAAGATGGCTGGATCCAAACTACATCAGTAAAAACAATAAGCTGTTGAAAGCAGAAGGAGTTGCAATTATTAACAGATTTCATCAAATAGCAGGTTATGTTTAGCCCTGGCTCTGTTCACTAAAATGGTGGAAGGATTTATGTAAATTCGGGCACCAATAAAGTCAGTTTTTTACATGGTGGAAGTCAAGGGGTCAAACCAAATAAAAGTGATCTAGTGACGCCTCCAGGGACCTGATCTAATAATACAATGAGCCACCTCCATCTAAGTTCCTTCTATCTCTCCTCAGAGATACCATTTCTTCGGAGAGGGAAAATCCTGAACCAAAGTGTTTTTTTAAAGACAGAATGATGTAACAATTATTGGTAATATTGTGGATTTAAGACATTCTTGATTTAACACTTGATGGAAAACTTTCCACATGGGCCCCATTCCCTAGCATGTGCCTTTTGTTTCCATCTCTGTTACTTTTATAAAGAATAATTTAATTAACAGGTAGATTTTTTTTAATTCTTCTATTGTCTCAGTTGAATGATCTCAATACCTTTCCAACTACTTGCTCTTTGGCAAACATTAATTAATGGGATCCAGTTCATACTGATCAGGATATCAGTAATAGTTCAGAGGCACACATGCGAGTTTTCTGTAGCAACATCAAACTGGCACAAGTTTTGAGAGCAAAGCTCCCAGGCAATGTGCCCTCCCTGTCTGAAAGCTGTCTAATCATATCAGAGACTTCCCAGCTCACCTCTGGTCCTTCTCCATCTGTCTACTGGCCTGGCATGAGATTAAAATCACTATGTTGTGGAATAGGCTGCTGCAAGTCATTTTACCGTGATAGTGCCTACCATGGTAGCTACAGTCAAACTACATAAACACTACTCCAGTTTTAATAAACATCCCTGAACCCCAATGTGTTCAATGGTCCATTTGTCCTTCCTCTTTCCTGCTGTACTACCTCTGAATCATGAGCTGACCTGGCATCAGGATGATGGTTCATACATCAACAGGACGTCAAGGATCATGCCATGTCCCACACTTCAAACAGCACTTGACCACAAGCTGTCCTCCCCCTGCCGCCAGGATGGACTAATAAGGATCATTTATATGGAAGTAGACAGCACAGTAGCTGTTAGGATGGCGTCAAGGTCATTTGAGGGTAATTGGAAAAACCACACGCCGTCTTAGCAGGACACGTCTGAAAACCCAAACTAATTTAACATTTCGTGCTGGTACTTACAGTCGACGAACAGATTATTTTATGAGTGCCGAATGCCGTGTTAAAATGCATCGATGGGCTATCTAATCGATAATGTACTGCAGTCTAATACTGATACTGCCACGAGCTGTTCCAAAACAATACGTGTTGGAAGAGGACTCCAAATAACTCTCAGTGCATGGCAATGTTATACGCTCTCCAGAATTACTGCACGTGTTAGCACCTCGGAATAACAATGTCAACAACGTCCTCCGCATACAGCATCACTCTGCAGGGCAGGACACACTATAGAATCGGCTTCCTGGGAGAAACATTGAAAAGCCAATTTACACAAAAATGATGCAAAAATCGGAAGTGAACAATATCGCAGCATGCTTAGGAAATGCAACAGTAGTTAAGACAGCAGGTGTTTATTGCTCAGTCATGAAGTAGTTCCTGTAGCGGTAAATTTGCAAATGTAGAGTATTTAAAACTGGGGGTTACAGTTGTTGGAGCCTGTGTACAGCCTAGTCTGTGCAATCCTATTTTTGCAAAGAAACATGACATGCATGAAGACATGTAAAATGCACTTTACCTGGTAGCTCAGTATGCTCTCGGGGTCGTTGACTGGCATGTTGGTGGCCTCTGAATTAACCTGTTCAGTGTTCCCGAGGTGTATCGGTAAGACTTTCTCAGCAGCTGCTCAGCCCCTTGGCGCTTTCTTGGGACGTGTTGTACAAGCAGTCACGCGCTGGCAACAGCAGTGACTTCTATTTCTGTAGACATGTTAAGACAAGATATCTCTTTCGGGTGAGAAAAAGAAAAACATTAAAAAGATCAACTAGCTCCCCTGTATTGTGATTTCCTGTCCGCGCTCCCAGCCTCCCTCCCTCCTGCCCTGTCGGTGAGAGCAGGATGCAGAGAGCATCGCTGCAGCGTCAGCCAATCAGAGTGTAGAGGCGCACAACGGGCTGCGACGCACTGCTGCTACCCAACACAACAAAGCCAAGCCTATTATAGCTTATAGAGCAACGTCACTCTAATCGACCTGAACTTCAGCAGCTTCTTACCGTTCTCCTCGTTAGAAGTGTTGGTCTGGGGACACTTTTTTTCGACAACTTTGGCACTGGCTAGTTGAGCTTTTGTTTTATTATACCCACATTTATACCTATGACATTGTGTTCTGCTGATAAGGAGTAGTGTAACTTTATCACAACCTACTGTCTTGTAATTTCTGGTTGAAAAAGAGAATAAAAGATCTGGGCCTATATTCTCAAGGACTAAAAAAACAAAACATGATGATAATATATTTCAAGGAACTCAAAAAAGAGAAATCAACTTATGACATAGTAAAAGTTAAATAAACTTCAGCTTTGCAGTTTAATAATCAATTATCATAGCCATACGTTGCTATTAATTAATTAATTTATTAGAAAACTCTCTGTGAGTGAACCTGTTTATTTATTTATTTATTTATTTATTAGAAAGCTCTCTGTAAGTGAACCTGTTATACTCAAAGATCAATATATAGGGCAGCATTCAGGATTATAATGTCTGTTTGCACTATTGATTTTAAACACGAAGCGAAATGAGAGCAATAACCTCTGAGAACGAAAAAAACGAGAACGAGTCATGGTGAATCCATGGATCTAATTGATCCTGTTACACGCTGTAAAACTTACAAAAGAGCCAAGAGTGCCACCTTCTGGTAATGGAATAACACACCATCGACTTGAACACCATGTGCAAGCAACACAAAGGATGATGATATGAGATGAATAGGCCCCCATATTTTCAAAAATAATTTTTGAAAATAATTATTGGAAATAAAAAATTGAAAATAAAAATAATAATTTTTGACTATAAGGAGGCCTATTCATCTTCACCTGGCGGGTTGTTGGATAAAAATAATAAAGTTTAGAGAAATATGAAAACCATTTTGCAATAACGTGCCTACCACGGACGGCGTGACATGGTGGATCAACTTTCTCCAACTCGTGGCTAATTGAGGTAATATTTCACCCACCAGTTGATAATCAGAACGACAGAGATCTTTGTGGGTTTCAAGTGTCTTCGTTTCAAAAAGTGATAAAGGATTACTCAAGCCAACAGCACACCATAAACTGTATGCAATGTTAAAATTTAAGGGGAAACCAAGGTAATCTAGAATAAATGAAGAAGACACTTTTTTTTTAAAGTTAATTCGTTAATTTTTTTAAATCTTTCTACCCACCAAGTTGAGTCTTGGCTGCATGGTGGTGTGAAAGTTTGCTCTGTTGCCTCAAAAAAAGGGGTTTCCGGTTTGAGTGCACTGCTGGTCAGGTGCCTTCCTGTGTGGGGTTTGATTGTTTTCCCTGTGCATGCTTGGGTTCCCTCAGGCTACCTTCCAAAGCCATTGCGATTTGGGTTGACTGAACACTGTAAATTGCCTGTCAGCCCTGTGGAAGGTTAGTAACCTGTACCCTGCCTTGTGCTCAGTAACATGAGCACCAGTCCCCGTTGTTGTGCCGCTTGTCTGATGAATGAAACCAGGTCCGCACAGCGATTCAGGAGTTGTCAGCCACCGGCTAACTGCTTTATTGCCACTCTCACACAACGGAGAATCACCTACACCCACTCACCTGCGGACATTGATACAACATTTCCGGTTTCCACTGTCAGGTATTTCAAAATAAAGGCGCATGCTTTGTGTACCAGATTACAAACACACACCTGTTACTCAGACACCAACCATTTTTGTACTGTACACACACAACTCTACTCTCGTCACACTTTGTCTCTGTACAGACAGAGTGGATGAAAGTGAGAAAGAGAAATGGCATGTATAACCTTATGGTGAGACGTTGTTCCTGTTCACCCACATGATACTGACATCATCTGTAGTCTGAAGCAATTAACTGTGCGATTCTTGTTAATATAAAAGCACCTGAAAAATAGATTATCTTTATAAGTCATAATTCCCATTGCTATATCGACAGGAGCCTCATTAACATGCCATGAATGAAGAGAGCAAATGATAAAAAGGGAGAAAGTAAATACTGTCTTTTAAATCTTTTAAAACATACCTGTACAATCTTTTACAAGTCTTATGTATTCAAGCACTACTTTTCATCTTTCAATTTGAATTTTGAGTTTGCACTAAAAGATGAATCTAAATACTGGTTTATACAAAAGATGCAGACTGTGTGAAGTGCTCTGTACGTATACTTGAATTTGCTCAAAACAAAATCACTTTAACCTCTCAAACCATTGAATAAATCAATAATTAAGTTCACTATTAATGCATAGTTAGCCACATATATTATTAATACAGAAAAACTAACTTTAATGTGAACATCTCATCTCATCTGTTTTGTAATGTCCCTTTAAATGTGTGAACGAGCCTGTCAAAGATGAATTTCTGTCACTTGTGACAGACAAAGTTTCTATCTATCAATCTATCTATCTATCTATCTATCTATCTATCTATCTATCTATCGATCTATCTATCTATCTATCTATCTATCTATCTATCTATCTATCTATCTATCTATCTATCTATCTATCTATCTATCTATCTATCTAATTGCTGTATGGGCTATAATCTGATAAATATGAATTAATAACATCTAATCTTCAAAAATCTTTCAAATAAGGACAAGTACAGCAGAAGATGATCAAATAATTTGAGGAAATTATTTGAGTTATTTACAGCTTGGGGTTTCATACCCAAAAGGTTTTTGTTTTTTTGTTTTTGTCTCTTACTGTTCTAAAGCAAAAATACTATAGTTTAACATGTTTCATTCTCCACCCGCGCATTACCTATCAAAATAAAAGCTCCTCTAGATATCAGTATATTTGAGTGGTGCTGTTAAATGTCACTAGAGCTTGTACAAGCCTTAGTGGATGCTTACAGGTCAGCTCAGCCCCTTCAGTGAAAACCTGGAAAACTAACACTTTGTTAAGCCAAAGGTTTCCTACAGATGGGGACAGGTCTGTCGTGTTTTAACTTAAAAAGTGTGAATCCAACCCATGCACTCATCTTAGTTTTGCTCATCTTCAAACTTTTTTCAGCACTTTACCATTAGAAATAATTGTTTTTCCACCATTGCCTGATGCAACAAAAATATGCTTTCCATGTTGCAGTGCTCTGATCATCTCGTCAGATTTATGATATATATGTTACTGATGAAGCCACTATAAATTGGGAATTTTTGCTTCTTATTTGTGCGTAATGGAAAGAGCCAAATGCCCAAGATTTTCCAACACAGTACTGTCTGTAGAATTTGTTTCAGCTTAATCTTCCCTTTCAGTTGCTAACACTGTGTGTTTTGTATTTTTGTTCTATTCAAGCCTGTGGACCTAACAGCTGATCAGTGCATTGTGAATGAATGTCTGTGTTGTGCCTGCAAATAGTTCAGAGCATACAGGCATTCTCATGGCAAAGCAAGTGCTGAAAACATCTTCAGGAGAGCAAACACCTAAACCAAGATCAGCAGTTTGGTCAGAATCTTTCAAATGTATCCAAATTATGCAGATGTGGCCTTTTTCAGGAAACTTTAGCCTAGCTTGGGTGCTATCTGTACTTGCAGTCACGACTGATGTGATGGTCATGTAACTCATTGAACCCCTCTTTAAAAATACTGATTCATGTTGAAAGAGGATTTTGATATATTTCCTTATGACTTCATTCTGAAAGTTTTTTCTTCATTAAAGTTCTTTGTTGTTGTTGTTTCTAGCTCATCCAGCTTGCCAACTTCACTTTCCCTTAACTTTTATAGTCCTGTCTGGCTTGAAAGGAAACTACATATTTCTACCGGACGTCGCACCAGGATTCTATGGACTGTCACACTTAGGACATGACCAAATAACCAACCACTATGCAAACTCTGGAGCATTCACAACCAAGGTCCTGCTGCATGAAGTGCGAAGTGGTTATAAATTAGAAAATATTAAGGAAATCATCAAGTGTAACAAAACAACAGTGTGTGTCCTGCTTTTCATTTGGGCTTGTGCGCTCTTGATAATTTTTTGACATCTTGAAGAGAATTTCAGGAGGACAGAGTGCACCAGCCTGCTGCAGCATGTGGTTCAGACAAGTATACAGAGGCAAGACAGAGCAGAGGGTAAGGGGGGAAAAATCAGTTGATGAAAAGAACCCCCCCCCCCCCCCCCCCCCCCCCAATAAAAAAAACAAAACAAAAAAAAAACAAAAACAAACAAACAAACAAAAAAAAAACATATTTGTAAAATTAGGTCCAGGCCATTAAGTGTCACAATGTGACTGACAATATAATTTCCCCCTCACAGACTTGAACCATTGGCATCAACAGTTTGTTGCTGCAGGAACAATTGACTTAGCGCTAAACATTTCTGAAGACTTTCTTGGTGTGTGAGAGCACAGTGACGTTAATGTGACTGTGGAAGCACCCCTTTCAGTAGAAGAGGCGCAGTGGGTTGAATTCATGCAAGACTACTACAAGGTTGGGTTGTGCAGTGAGTATGCTTCCTTCAGTGGTCTTCAGGAATGACTGTTCCTTGCTTTTGCTAAAGTCATCTGCAGTTATGACAGGCTCATCAAATTAATGTATTATCACTCAGACCATTAAATAAAACTGACTGACGACAAGTTCATATAAGTAGAGTCTTTTTTCATTATGCAGTATGTCCTAACTCCTTGATGTATATGTCTCCCAGTACAATTTCTTAACACTATGAACCATATGTAAGGTTTGTGTCAGGGCTCAGGCTAGGGTTATATTTAGTCAGTTATGTGTAAAGTTTGCGTCACGGAAAGACATGCTCACGTTGCAATACTTGATTGCTGTATAAACAAATACCTGGGATAATGTCACATGCTATTGTTTGTAGAGTTTAACCTTAGTTCATGTTGAACAGAAAAGCGATACAGCCCAAGAAAATACAAGTACACTGGTGTTCGTAAGCCAAACACCACTGCTTGTTAATGTAGAACACCAATATAAACCAGCCTATCCTTGATTTACTGGATGGACTTTCACCTTGAAGTTCACGTTTTTTACAGGGTGTATGCATGGTTTTAAAACCTAACAGTACAATATGCAGGCTTCATAGTTTACGACAAAGATAGGCAGGTAACACCACACTTCTTCCACATATCTTTAAAAGAGTGGACACACAAGAGCTTTTGGTAGATTTCTGTAGATTAATACCTGGAGTAAAAGAATACAACATAAGGTAAATCTCTGATAAAGTCATGAGTTTTGTGTTTGCGTCACAGGTAGGACAGATAGCAGTGTGTTTGTGGAGTGCTGCCATGCAATGCGAATCAGGCTGCAGGAGGTTTTCCCTTGGCTGGATACGGATGGACTCAGTAATATCTGGATCATCAAACCATGTACAAGGTCAAGAGGTGAGGTTTTGTTTTATTGCTGTATAGATAAAAGAGAGTAGTGCGTAACTTTTAGTATATTTTCTATCTTTTCTATTCTAGAGGATTTGAAATTTCGGAGGAAAGAAGCCTGTTCTCTCACTGGTCTACGCTAAGGTAAAATGCTTTGCCATGATTGTCTTTTTTTTCTCTCAAAAGTTTTTTTTCTTACAAGGAAAAAAATACATTTAGAATAAACATTTTTTTTCATCTGTTCTTATGTCATGCATGTTAAAAGAAAAGAGTAAGATAGGGCTGGGAAAAAAGCAGGACTTTCTTCAAAATTCTGAATATTATGGAGGCATGGGATTGTTGTTTGTGTTTTCTGTTTTAATATGAAATTTTAAAAAGTTTGATAAAAAAGAAAATTCCGTCTAAAACTGCTTGTGGCCTCAGTTTGATTAAAAAAAAAAGGTTAACTTGTTTTTTTTTTTTAGATCTCTAGTTTTGACTGTTTTCTTTTTTCACACATTGTGGAAAAATGACTCTGTAAGCCAGAAGAGGTGTGTTTCCCTTTACGCCACCAGCAGGTGGCAATAAAAGACAGATGATTTTGCTGCATGTTGCAACATTAGTCTTTTCAAGGAGAGGGATTTCAAGTAAAGAATTGGCTGTTTTCATTGGATGTTGATAAACCAACCCTCTGTAACATCTAAATTATTTGATATTCCTCATTATTTACAGAGATGGGGTGAGGTTTTAATATAAGGCAATGAGCTTAGAATGTTGAGGAGCACTCAAAGAGAGCACATTTCACACTTTGGACCCCTGCTTGATAGACTCCAAATTTCATGTTATGCATCTAATCTAATATGCTTTTTCAAATAAAAATATCAGGCATAGTTTTCACTGGAACTCCATGGCTCATATAATAAGCTGCTATAAGTTTTTTTTAAAGTTATACTTAAGTTTTAAGCTATAAGTTGTTAACACTTGTTACTTCTTAGAAAATTAACATGTGAGAAAGAACATCAAGACAACCTCTGAGGAAAAAAATGATGGCAGCAAAGATGCTGAATTTGTTTTTATTTTGCATCTATGATTTTACTCAGATTGGTTGATGTAGACTGGTTGCATGCTTGGAGCCATGCCTGTTTTAAGATTTTTTTTTTTTTCAAATTGCTCAGTAAAGATCCAGAACTGAAACTGTACAAAAATGTGTGTTTTAACAACTTAGCATTTGGAAATTTTTTATTCTCTTGCTCTCCTGCACACCTGATCTGTAGGAGACAAGTGAAGTACTTTGCTATTTCTGAGTTTGTTTGTTTTTTCCAAGCAAACCAGTTACAATTTGGAAAAAGGGACCCTCCTGTGCTGCTGAAATTTTGCAGAATTTAGATCAAATTTCATCGCTAATCACAATTCAGATTAGCTCATGAGTGACTGTTGAGATTTATGAATTTGTATTCAGATTTCCTGTAATTGTTGTTGCAATGTTAAAGCATCAGCATTTCATGTTGAATCCAACAACCAAAAGAATAAGTGTAACGCTGCCAGAGCTGCTGACAGCTTGCAGATGGATCTTGATTGCTGCCTCATGTGATTAACTGAAACTGTTTATGCTTGTGCAGATCCACTTGTTGTTCTATTAGTGTGCACAGACGCTTAAGCAGCAGGAAAGCCAGGCTGCAGATCTGTCATTACATAAGTGTTCCCTGTGACATGTGTGGCACTGCAGGAACTAAAACTGAACGGATTGCATTTCATTTGTAGATATTTTTACATTAAGCACACAGATTCTTTCACATACATATATTAGTCAGAGCCATTTTCCACAGGAAAAAATACTTTATTACACTTATATAATGTATACCAACAATTATAGACAAAATATGTACATCAAACATCTTTCATGTAGGTCCCAAAATATAAAATCTCAAGTACCTCTTTCTATAGAAAACTAGTCTTCTGGTAAAACGTTTTACATTCACTTCTCTCCACCTCGCTCCTTTGACTCCAGTATTCATATGCAGTACAGAGAATAAACATCTGAGATTTATCAGCTTTTTCACAAGTAAAAGGCAACAGCAAGAACAAACACCAGGTTTGACTTGAGCAGAAACAGATGCATGATGAATATGCAGACCAGGTCCAGCACAGTGCTACAGTATGTACACAGTTTCTGAGTACACAAGTACAATTGTCCACTTTCTATCTCTCTGGATGGACAGACTGCAAGAACAGGTATCAAAAATAGAAATGTACAAGAGGTCTATGAACAATAATTACAGAAAAATCCATCTTATCTGTCTGTTTTTGTCAATAAAAAACAAGACTTCTCATTCAGTGTGGTCATGTTGCGGCCCATTCCTTCATCCGTGCATCTAGTGTACCCTTTACTTTTGTCTGTACACACTTGAGGAAACCCTTGAACTTTATGGTACTGGTTTGAAGGGTGCTTTCAATGATGTTAAAGGTGACCTACAGGAAATAGGCAACAAACTCTGGGTGATATATTAACGCTAATATTTGGTGCAACACTTCTCTAAAGTACAAAGATGGCGTGTCTTGCAACAGCTACAAGTGAGTGCATCAGTGTCATCGGCGAATTCTTTAACAGCAGCATCTAGAAACTTTCTTTACATTCAACCTTGTGTGTGTGTGTGTGTGTGTGTGTGTGTGTGTGTGTGTGTGTGTGTGTGTGTGTGTGTGTGTGTGTGTGTGTGTGTGTGTGTGCAGGGAAGGTCCAGTCCGTAAGATATTTTTGCATTGTGTAATACCACTGAGCTTTAAACATTCAACCAGAGCTTTGCATTCTCTCCGCTCCACCTCGTCTCAATCATTTCTACAAGTCCACTTGTTTTGTGAGGGACAGACAGCAGGAATGAGGAGGGATTATGGGAAGGCTCAGTCATGTTCTCTGTCCTATTACTGTCTCTGCTCCAGGGTAGTAGAACAGGATCACCTCCACACCCCTGCTCTCTGATCTCTTAGTCTTTGGTTTCGAGGTTGAGAGGTGGTACCTGCTTTAGCGCCTGAAGGAGGGCAGGGGAGTCCATAGGGGTCTGGGATATGGCTGGAGCTGGAGAACCTCCCCGTGGAGACAACACCAGCTGAGGTGGAGATGGCCTTTCGCTGGGCATGGCAGATGCAGAGCCTCCCATCCCAGGGTACAGCATGGGCACTGCTCCGGGGTACCAGCACTTCTCCAGCATTGGCAGGTAGGCCGCAGCAGAGGGTGGAATGAGGTAGAAAGGCATGCAGAGAGGGTGTGGAGGAGGAGGAGGTGGATGGTTGGGAGATACGCTCATGTAGCTTCCATAGCCACTCGACGAGGATGAGGATTCTCCACCGGACAGCAGCTCATCCTCTGACGACTCAACCCGTGGTCGTTTGTGACGTGGCTCATCATCCTCCCGCTTGATGCCAGAGCTCTGCCTCTCACCCAGCGCTCGCTTCAGCTGGCTCTCCTGCCCGTAGTAATCTGGACGACCCTGTTGAGCTCCTGAGTCTGTCTTCTCCAGCTCCCCTCCGTAGCCGCTGTCTGTGTCTGTGTCACTGCCACTCTGCTCGCCACTTGGTGGAGCATAGGCCCGCTGGATGACAGGCACGCAGTTTCTCCCATAACCCTCGCTGGGTTTAGGTGGGAGGCTGGTGGGTGTCTCCTTGTGAGGTTGGTGCTGGTGGTAGGCAGGAGCCTCCTCAGGGTGAGGGCTGGGAGGAGTGCGTGGTCGAACTGGGCCTTGCAGCACCTCTGCGGCTACCTTGTGGAGGTGACTGATGACGTGGGATGGTGAGAAATCTCTATCAGACTCATGGTTGGCCAGATACTGAAGAATCTCCTTGGCACACATGTGGAAACCAGAGCGGAACATCTCCTCAGACTTCTCCTGGCTGACAGGAGGCTGCTCTGAAGAGACAAAAGAGACCAAACAGTCAGAAAACACAGTTGATGCACTTATTGCCCAGCATACGCTTTCTGCTTAAAAGTTTGCAGTTGGTCTGACAAAATCCTCTTGTGCCCCCGATGCATGTTGATGTGCATGCACGTGTCTGATGTGCAACTTACCAATTTGCATGCCATTCTGCAGGGCTAGGATCTTCTGCTGCTGTTGCTCGAGAAGGGAGTTGAGGGCTTTCACGTGCTTGAGTGTCAGCTCTAAAACCACAGCCTTCTCCAGATGGCCCAGAGTCTGTAGGAAACACAAAGCGTCAGCACATCCTCACCTCTTACATAACACATGAAGACTACACTATACCATCCATGTATATAGGATTTTGATGACCTAAAAACCACATTGCAACAGGGGCATAAATACCGGCAGAAATAACTACAAAATGTATTATATAATCTGAAAGATAAGATTAAATCTACAGAAACTACCCAATCTATTTTAAGAATTATTTGTATCAAAACTTTAATTTATTTCTTCATAACTTAAATAATTTTTCTATTCTCTCTTCAATTCAGTTTAATCAATGACACAAGAGGTTCTTTTTAGTATGGGTCGTCAGTCACTGGCTGCTGACGCAAATAGTTTACAAGGTGCACTACCATAGCCGGCCACTAGATAGCGTATACCACTCAATCCAGTAAAACCCATCTCTCTCCTGTAACAGCTTGAACTCACCGTGAGTTTCAGGTGCTCTGGCAGTAAATCTTTCAACTGGGCAATGCACTCATTTATCCGGTCACGCCTTTTCTTCTCAATAAGTCTGTGAGGCAGTTTGTAGGTTTCCTGCAACAACAAACAAAACAGCATATGAAGGGTTAATCGGCGGATCTGTAAGCTCACATTCAGCCCTCTGTGAAGGCAGTCCGATAGGGAGGACTAGGAGAGTTATGTCATAGCAGGAATTAGGTCAACCTTTTATGGGACTACAGGACTACTGCCAGTCTAATTCCTCCCCTGTAGTTCACACCCTTTTACGAAGACCCTGATTATTACTTAACAAGGACACAGTAAATAGAATAATAACCAACCTTGCTCTCCTCTCCCCGTTTCATTCCCCGTCTGGGTTTATAAACATACATCGGGTAATCCATCCTAAAGAAATAAGAAAAGGGAAACGACATTTAACAAAATTGTTTTGTTGGTTTATTAAAAGAGTCAGAGAAAACTAAAACAAAGAAATTCTATAAAAAAAAAACTTGTCCGTATTGTAAAGCCATTAAAGAGTGAAACTTACCCCTGCACGTCTGACAGATCAGCCTGATGTTTGGATAGAGGAGGCGGTTGCGCGCTTGGAATTCTCTCCATTCTGTTTTACTCCAGTTACGCAGTCAAAGTAGATGTACTTTTCCAATGCAGTCACAAATAGTTTGGCATTTATGACGCGTGAAGAAAAAAAAAGACGAGCCGTAAAATGCACTAAAGTGCTTCAAACGGTACAAGTCGGTGATAGTTCGTGTCGCTCGATGCTACTCAAACTAATGTAAAGGTTGTTTTTGTCAGGTTAGTCCCTGCGATTTCAAACCTGTGATCACTCCGCGGAAAGAAGGTAACCCTCTTTGGTGGCGCGTTGGGAAAGTGGGGGAGGACAGAGCGACGAGTTAAATAAACCCTCTGACTCTCCGCTCAGCCTGACCTACCTCTGTCACATGAGGCTCACGTGTTAAACGGCGCTGTATCCTCGGCGGGGAGACCGCCCATTTTCTACCGATAAGGAGCCTCAGTGGGCGGGCGGCTGCAGACGTCAGCGCAGGAGGCGGGACGCGTCGGATCCCGTGTACCACCATGCTGAAGTGTATGGAAACAAGGCTGTGCTCGCCACGGCGCGGGGAACGTGCTGGCAGAGAATCAGTGCAGGACACCAACAGGACCCGTGCACGAGAGGAAAGTGAAGATAGTGCTGACCGCCAATGAAAAGAAAATAATACATTTCACAAACCGTGGTCGCCACGAGTTTACATATTGACCTGTGGGATAAGTGTAAATGTGACGTCACGATATGTCGTTACATTCTATCAATTTAAAACAGAGTATTATTTTACAATTAATGGCATCAGCACGTCCATGTTTATCTATTTTTTATACCTTAAAAATATTTAAACCATATAATAATCACCTCCTAACATACGTTGAGCATTTGAGCAATTGAGCAATGTTTAACAAGGCGACCTGAAATATTATCCCACCAATATGACAAAAATTGTTCACTTGAAAAAAAGCATTTTGAACCATCATCTGCAATCATTTTACAAAGCATATGAATTCCGAGTTCAGATGCGCTTTTTTGTGTAACAATAACAGCACATAGCGTCCAGTCGTGTCTAAAATTGATCTTATTTTCTCCAGGAGGCAGGTCAGCTCCACATCAACAGCATGAAAACCACGTGCACTCTTTGCACGGATGAGTGCGTGGACTCCATGTTTGTTGTCATGAGGCGGTCCCGGCTGTCACGTTGATCTCCTCATGGCCCCAGGAGCCTGCTGAGCTCAGGGCACGTCCAGAATCCCAGTACATCCAGCACACAGCAGCTGCACCTGTCTGCTGCAGGCAAGGGGCACGTACTTATCACACCAGTGATGCAGATTTACATTAAGACATTTTACGACAGCATATACATGAGGCGTGCCAGGGAAGGTTGCCTGTAGTCTACATCACCACGTTTACTAGGCAATAGATTTAATCATTGGAGAAATGCAAATGTAAAATACCTGTACAAAGTCTCCAAATTAACCACTAACACGTGTTTTTTCCCCACTACATACATACAACATAGAATACACTGATACTAAAATGCATGAAGATTGTTTTGTGTTCAAGCATTTAGTTTAAAAAAAAGTGTATGAAGAATACAGGACACATTTGGCTTGATGGAAGCAATAATTTAAATCAATTGTTATTCTAGCTCATGGCAAAAAAAAAAATCCACTAAAGAATAAGAAGGTTACCAAAATTGAATTCCTTTTTTTTTTTTTTTTTTTTTTTACATTTCACAAAATTTCTCTCCAGTATTTCTACCTTAAAGTCTAGCTTAGACATCTATAATAATCTGTTCCTAACTCATATATTGCATACTTTTTATACCCTGCTTTAGTTTAGTTTTGTTGCAAGTGGTGAATACCTCTCAAGCCAGCAATGTTTGATCCGGACACTCATTTAACTTGCAATTTAATTTGATGTTCTCTTTACACTCTTAACAGTTTTGATGGTATGATATAAAAAACCCTCTACTTTCATTGTCATATGATGTCTTTATTCATTGACTGATTAATACAGGAATACTTTGTCACAGTAACAAGTAATGTCCCTCATTCCTGAAGAGGGCTTCAAAAGACCAGCATTGTACCACGTAAGTACATTAACTACATTCCTGCATTTTTGTCAATTAAATGTAATTGGGGTGGGCTATAGAAGTCATAATTTCAAAATGACCGCGGCACAGATCTCAGTGACTCTGATGTAATTGGATAAATGATGGAAAGTCCCTTAAAACAATCTGTGCAATTAGACACTGATCGAAAAGTCAGTTAACACTACTTATGTATTTTTTTTTTTACTTGTTAGTTCTCAATTTCTTTTGACAATCTTCCTGGGCTATAAAATTATCTTTTTGCGAAATGTATTCTTGTTCCTAACAATAAATCCTCGTAAAACAACTGGTTGTTAGCATGTTCATTCCAAAAGCACAACCTATAGTGTCCATGGAGCCTTCCTGGGCTTTGATAAACTCAAAAAGGGACAAATTGAAACCAATAATGTGCAAATTGTATTAGGGCTCAACATACGAACAAATTTCCTCTTGCACCGTAGTGATGAGATAAGTACACTTCCTCATTTGTAGATAAGACTCCAGAGTTCAACTGTCTGCCACCCAAACTGACTCCTGTGTGAGGCCATTCATTCATCTGACTGCAGCGCTACAAAGGGATGGAACCACAAAAATATAGTTAAATACATTACAAGGTACACTTAGGGAAAAATGCAAACATCCTTTTGACCTTTACTCTCACATGTTTTCAACACACTTCTTTATTTAAATAGACTCCAGGAAAGGAATGTACAATTCAGACACAAACCATCTAATCATATAAAAGTACAGTTTGGTCAAGCAGCACTCCAAATATCATTTACTTTTTTGTCTTTATTTTTCACATGCACCCAGTCACTCAATCAGTCATTTATTTATTTTTTCTGTTTTTAACAAAGTGACCAACCAAAACAAAGCATTTATCTGTGTGCTACAAAAACTATCAGTGCTTTGAGACTAAATGTAAGAAAGGAATATTAAATAATTCAGTGCAGAAAAAACTGATTTTAAGTTTCTCCCAAAATCATTTTAAGTTTGGATTTACAGTACAAACCCTATGTGACGTAATATCCCTACAATAATAAAGCACATCATAAACAGACTTCAGAGTGAAGCATTCCTGAATTCCTTCTGCATGATCTGTAGATTTTCTATGACTTCATCATTCAGAATGAAAGTAGTTGAAAAACTTCTATTAATTCACAACTCTTTCTCTTGTTTAAAGTGTCGTTGAGCAAAAAGAACCTTCATTAGAGAGGGCAAAGAGCTATACGTGTGATAACAATCACTTACCCTGGGGTTAATAATAACACACTGTTATGGTTTTATAACGGCACTGAGGCGCTTTTTCAAAAGTACGGTGATTGTCCACAGGTTTCATTTGTCTTCATTTTTTAAATAAAGATAGTATAATTTGAAATATAAAAGCAAAAACCAGTTACCAAAATATAGTTAATCTTAAATAGACATTGCATATCACTGAGCCTGTCTATTGCTGTCTGAAAAAAAGCAAAATATTAAATAAAGTCTTTCAGAGTCAAACAAATCTTGTAATCCATTTGTGACCTGAGTTTGCTGGTGGATCAAAATCTCGGTACACAAGGTCACTTGAGGAACAATAGCTGATCTTTGGCATGCTGTGAGTGTAGCTGAACACAGTAGAAGGCATTCTGGGTATTAAAGCTGATGTCAGTATTTTTTATCTCTAAATTCTTACAGGACGGGCTTCTCAGGTCCTGAGGCACTTAGTGCAAATTCCACCCACACCGACACTTCCACACTAGAGGCTGTGAGTAACACACTCACGTAACTTTCGCTGCAGACACACACTCAGAGGCACACATGCTGTAGGAGTGTCTGGTCGAGAGTACAGTCAGACATTGACCTAAATACAAACTGCAGTTGGACACGTTTTGGCTTTCTCCTGACTAGCATGTGTCACGCTGTCAGGAGTGCTCAGGCACTGGTGAAACTGGACCCACAGGGCCCTCAGGCAGGCTGCTGGGGATTGATGTTCATGTGAGGTGGATGACCAAGAAGACCAATTCTTTGCTTCTGTTTCCTCTGCTCTGTCATCTGCACAGAGATACCAAAACAACAGTTTACATCTTTGCTCTGTGGTTTCATCTACAGTTTTGACCACCAAAAGCAATATTTACAAGAGTGGGTCCATGTTTTATTTTCAAGAAACATATAAATCATAGTAAACAAATTCCTTCTTCTATTTCATGTTATTTCTTTGTCCCAAAATGCAAGCCAGTGAGAATGAAATTTTAGTGAAGAATTTTAAAGTTGAAAACTTTGGAGAAACCTGTTTTTCCTAACCTGTTTCAAGCCAGTCTCTGGTGTATGGAGACTGGCTCTAAAAGCTAAGGAGTCCCCATGAGGTCCTGTATTAGACTGTGTATTTGTCATCTGTGACTTCACTGAGACCACGTTAATGTTTTATATAGTCTAATCCTGACAAAGGCCATACTCAAATATCAGCCATAACTGAAGAATTTAACATACTAACAGCAAATACAAGAAACTTTGACTGAAGATGATCTTAAATACAAGTACAGTGATGAAATTTTTTATTTTATTTTATTAAGTTCTTTTCTGCTGGTTTTTCATGCCCTAAATCAAAGAGGACAGGACCCGGGCTGACCACTTGAGTGTCCAGCCTTATGGGGTATGCAATCTTAGCAGTTTGAGTGTGAAAACTTCAATAATCTAGTGTTTGTCAACCACCTGCTCTACTGCAATTGTTCTGACTCCTGTCATCCCAATATGATCCTTCCTTGCTCTAAAAAAAGAGATTGCATCATCTAAAATGCTTGAATAAAGGTCTCAAATGGTAGTTTGCAAACTGGTTTTGATGTTTTCTTTGTGGACTGAGTCCTGATAATTGTTGTTTCCTGGTTCTGCTGTTTGTATAAAGCTGTGGTAATGGTTGTTGCAGTAGTTTTATATTTAACTGCAGAGGAATTAGAATAGAAAAACAGAAGATGTAGACCCTTTAAGGTAGAACTACGCATTTCATATGTGTCCAAGAGAAGATGAAAAATAACCAAAGCTGTCGTGTCAACTGTACTTGACATTGTCTGACTACAATCATGGCAAATAAACAAGTGTAAAATACAAATCCTTTGAAATTTCTTAACAAAACATAAAAGTTGGAAACCTTAGTCAACACTTATATCAAGGTTGACCAAAACATTTTTAGGGGTAGACACGATTAAAGCTTGCGAACAATTAGGCAATGCTTGATCTCTCGTCACGTCATACCTGCTCTTTGAGCTCAGTCAGCTGTCCAGACAGGTTTGCGACCAGCCTCATGGTGGACTCCAGCTTCTCCTGCAGGTTTCTGATTTCATTTTGCTCGCCCTCTGCATCACTGCTCACCAGTGACATTGCACGCATCCGTGGGAACCAGTCCAGGTTGTGCTCCTGCAGTACACAAAGCATTCCAGACACTTCATTATTCATTTCAGGGATTATAATTCACCTCATTTACAGTTAAGAAATAAAGCAACAAGCTGGATTTATGTCAAAAAAGTGTTTCATGAACAGGAATTGTTAAAGTCAGGTTCTCAAGTGTTCAACTGTGAGCTCTAAAACCAATTGAACTGAAACATACTATAACAGAAATTTAAGAGAGCCACCAAACAGTCCTCATTATGCTCAGACCGTTTTTAGAATATCACTGCAACTCATGTGTTGTCTTGATCCTCAGACTTCCTGTTTGTATTCAAGAGTCTCTTTGTGCCATTAAATGTGCATGACCGCTGTGTCTGACAGGTCTGATAAGAAAAGAGGAAGACACTATGCTGCTGTGGTGAGTGTGAGTGTAAGTGAGTGTAGGCAGGCCAGTGCATGTTTCCATGGCTGACTCAGTAGAATAATCTTATAAACTCAATTCAGATACAAAAAGTGACATAGAGGTAATCAGCAACAGCTCATAGGTATACAGGACTGATCCCTTAAAATTGGTGCCAATAAAATTAGCAGATGCAGAAAAAAATCCACAAAACAGCTTTGAAAAGAAGACCATAACTTGAGATGTCTGCTATTAAGAAAAGAAATAGTAGAGGAAGATTTTACAAATTATTATTCCTGTAAACACCGAGAACACAGCTGCTTCTGATCCTATTCAGCATGGGGATAAATACTTAATCCAAATAAAGTACCGGAGTCAGCTAAATGTAATCCATTTCCAAGAAATAAGACGACCCAAACAATGAACCGAGGAGGAGGATGTGTGTTTTCTGGGTGTGTTTGTGCTTTTTATTTACCTTGATCATCTCAGCCACGTAGCTCTCGGGGCCGGTGTATTCGGTGGAGTCTTTCACTTTTACCAGCACTATGAAGAAGAGGTAGTGCCACATGTTGTGCTCTTCTTTAATGTGCTCCTCAAAAGTTACTGTCTTGTTGTCGAACTTATCACGCTCCAGACCTGCAGAGGAGCAATAACAAACTTTACCGTAACTTGAAAAAGGTAACTACTGCTCAGGTAAAGGTGATCAAAAGTGGGAACATCATATGAACATAAAGAAAATTAGCTCTAGTTTTGCTCAAGATAACTTGTAAAGCCAACGCCTCCTTCAAAAAGATGAAGAGAAATGTCCTTACTAATTGATGAGAGTAATAATTAAGAGTAAATTAGACAGTGCTGGTTAAAAAATATAATAATACAGAATTAAGAACTGTATCTGAATTTAAGCTGTTGAAAAAAGTATCAGTCATGTTAGGCTGTGAGATAGAGTATGTTTTTCTGATTAGTTGTTAACTGTAGTATAAAAGAGAAAACACAAAGAGCATTAACTGTTCTTTATTTCAGACTGATCTGAAAACCTAAATATAAACACATAAATCTACACATCACTCTTTAGTAGCTGGATGCTTTTATATATTTTACAGTACTTCAGACAGTTCAAAAGTTCAATTGTGACATACCAACTTTCACAACACAAGCAGTTTTTTCAAATTCTCTTAAGTACTTTCTTTCACTCAGTTTCCTATTATCTCAGTTCCTCTCTGTAACTTTAGAGCTTCTGTGAGGAACTTTTGGTTTGAGTTGTTTTTGGTGCTCCCCATGGACAAATCTTTTATCTTTCATCATATTTGTTGCGTTTTAGTATTTTTTTTTTTTAGTTTATAATTACCTTGACTGACACTTGCCCCTCACTTTGTTTACAGGTATTTCTATACATAACTTTAAAGAAACACTAAATCTTGTTGCTGATGGTCTTGTTTGAGTCGGTAGCTCATAAAGTGGCATCATTATTTATTTTAGACTGTTTCATAAACGGTCAAAACCTCTTACAGGGGCTTTAATATAAAGGCCAAACTCAAGCTCCTATTTTTAGGACTATGAAATCACAGCTGAGAGGTGGGGATAGAGGGGAGTTGAAAGACTGAGATATAGATTTGCTTTGTGAACTTAATTTCAAAATCAAATAAAATATCACAGCGGCACAAAACCCTTAACGTGCTTGTCTTTATTGTCAGCTGAGGTTTTATGAGCCGTCCATCCATTAACTTTACCAGATTTAACTTTTGGGGATCAAGGGGGGTTGGGGCTGGTGGAGTCTTTGGGAGCAAGGAAGGGTACACTCTGTACAGGTCACCAGTCTATCATAGGGCTAATATGTAGAAACAACCTTTACACCAAAAAAAACAACAACAACGTAACTCAATGAGGGAAATTGTTCAGTGTCTCTCTCCAATTTAACAGAGGTTCTTAGCAACCTACTGAACTCCTCCTTTTTTCATCTTCTCTAAACAAGATGTAAGGAAACTTTTTGGGGTTAATCCTACTTTTGGCCCACACTCTTTTCATCCAGGTAAAATTAATCAAACTGCACAAAAGTTTCTTAATAAGGTTTCTTAATAATAAATTAAGTTTAATAATAAATTAAGTTTCTTAATTTTTTCCTAACTTAAATTGTGTATATATTTTGTATTTACTCTGTGCAAAGTTTTTTATTTAATATTGTAATTATTATTATTCTTCTCTACTACTTAAGCTTTATTTTTTCTACTTTTGTAATTCTATCCACAACGTTTGTACTGAGAGAGTGCAGTTTAAACCGGAGTCAAGTTCCTTGTATTCTTGAAAATACTTGGCGAATAAAGGTGATTCTGATTCTGATTCTGATTGGTATCTTTTACATTTGAACTGATATGGTACTGATGCCCTGCACCTGGTAATTGGTACTGGTTCTCAACAGTACCAATTTTCGGTACTTTTTTGTGTTAATGTGGTAAGACATATTATTTGTTTAATAATAAAATCTCAAAGTTTTTGAATTCAACATTTCTATTCTTAAGTATATAGCCTTGCAATGCTGTGTTCATGTTCAGCATGGAAAATCGCCTACTCTTACACCCTCTCACTGTCACAAGGATGTGTTTAGGTACCTAAAGATGGTACTGTTTGATTTTATTTGGACCGGTACTGGTACTACAGATGGAATTCGATCAGAACCTATAAAAGTACCTAATTCGATACCCATCCCTATTCTTAATGCAGTTCAATTTAAAACCCTAAAACTAAGTGAGAGATCGATGGCTTATGAAACTGAGCGGGAGGATGTAGAGCCACTTAAGCCCATGGAGGTCGGCTTCTAATCTCTGCATCTCCTGTTCCCTTGTGGTCCCTGTTGAAACCATGGAGACGGCAGCTCCCCCTGTGTCCTGGCCTTCTTTAACATGAGTGAGTCACAGCTGATGGCTGCATGGTGACATAATACTGTTCTCGTTCCATATGCTTACCACTTGTCCTCACTGCCTGACCTTACAAGCACACACATGCTCACAGCATGTTCCACTGGGCTAACACACACACTCACACACAGCAGCATGCACGTATTAAACCCCTGGACAAATGTAGAAAGATATGTAATGGAAATGCAGTTTGGGTCAAGAGTAAAGTTGCAAAACACATATGCTCTCACAATCAATGTGTGTGAGTGGGAGAAAATGAGTGTGCCTGTGAGACAGACATGAATAATAGAGGCGAGCAGAGCAGGAAGCTCAACATGACTCAGCCTTCTTTGGAACGACAGTGCAGTGAAAGAGAGGAGGGGGGACTTTTCACTTTTCACACCTTCAAAGATGCTCCGAGCAGTAACCACAAAGACACCAAGAAATCAAACATCACATCATGACAGGCAAAACAAGGGAGTTAACCAACTGACACGAGATGGATCTTGGAAGAGTATGAATGACGCACAGCCTTTGAAACATGGAGCTACTCTAACGAGAGCGCAGCCCTGCTGAGCTGGCAGGGTGCCCTCATGATTAGAGAAGTAATCCTGTCACTGCAAAGTAAGAGGGTTGACTTCCAGGACAAAATCCTTAGAAAACTTTATCAGAACATGCTACTGAGAAAGCTCTACCACATAAGATTACACGAAACAGAACAGGGGCAAATAACTGTTCAAAATCAATATCTGATATAACTGGGTTTAAGACTTTTCTAGGGCAGGGATAAAACATTTTGCAACAAAATCTGCAATCCCAATCATTTGCTCCTCCACCCTGAGTCTGAGCTTGTACCATCTGACAAATACCTCCAGCACAAGCCCACAGGTTTTAAAAAGTCATTTGTGCCTTCAGCACTCACAGTCTTAAAGATCCTTGATGCTGTGTGGTGAAAGCACTGCGATGCTTCTGTCTTTTTTTTTTTTTTAACAGTGGTTCAAGTTGTGTTTTGATGCTGTTTGTTGTTTTCTCTAGTTATTTATTGATGTTAGTGTGGAGGCAGGTTCATGTCTGCTGTATTGGATATGAGGAAAGTTGGGAAGTAAACAATAAAAAGGTAAATTATGTACCCTCTCATATCACACTGTATCCCATCATATCATATTGTGCTATACAGAATTGTTTTATCATTTGTTCTGCTTAAAAATCATTCTAGCACAAGTCCAAAAATCTATGGCTAATAACAGATGTATAATTAGTAGTGACCAATTAATAAAACAGCCAGTACTTTGAGCAGATGTAAACTGCAAAGTGCAGATTATTGCACCAGAGACAAAATCAAAGAGTCAAAAACAGTTCTTTCAACGTGTTAAATCAAGGAATCTCACCACAAATGAAACAGGTCGTCTTCAGCACTTCCTCTTTCTTCTGTTTTTCACTCCTCAGATCAGCAAAGGTGTCGATGATTACTCCAAAAATGAGATTAAGGACAATAATAATGACCATGAAGAAGAACAGCAAGTCGTAAATCACTCTGGCTGCAAACAAAGGCTCCTGGAAAGAAAAAAAAAAACGTGATAAATAGAGAGTGGAGGGAATCTTTGAAGTAACCATTAGTTTCCATCTGATTAATTTTCCTTTTTTTCAGTTTTGAGCACAGTTTTAAGTAAATTTTAGGAGCACATGTGCTTTTTAATGGAGGACTAATTTAGACAGATTGTCCCATTTAGACATGTGACCCAAAGGTCAGCTCTTTATGTAAACATGTGTTGGGGATAATGTTTTGAGTTCTGAACCAGGTTAACCTTCTCCATCATGGATGTTAATGGTAACACTAGACTGCAAGTGTGCCCTGCCAGATGCTACAGAAACAGAGACGGCCGGAGGACGGTTGACCTGCTATGGTCTTTAGGTGGAACACAGTTTGAAACTGTATACTCTGTACTACAGAGGAGAAATCTTTGATTTTACTTTGATAACCAACAAGTGGAATCATAAATCAGGTCAAACAGACTCATTTGTTCAGTTTTAAGTAAGTCGCCTTAGGAGCAAATGGTGGATTTTGTGCCTGACAGCACTCAATAGAAAGGGAGTACTCTACAGTGATCAGCAGACAGATAAAGTCACACACCTGCTCAAATGTCAATAAAAATACTGAATACATAAATAAACTAAAACACTGAGAAATTCTGTCACCCACATGGAAATCAAACTGCTGTTTTACTTTATAAAATTAGCACATAAGCCACCACTGCTGTATATTGTGGGTACATGAGAAAGATATTTACATCCTCTTTTGACATCATCAGTGGTTGAGACTGAATTCGGTGGAAGTCTGAGGTTTTAGTTCTGAAAGGGGGTGGAGGCCGTGCAGCTGGATGGAAATCTTGTGAAACCTCTTTAATGTTGAAACAGAAACAACCCCAGCACATGATGGGCTCACAGCCAACTCTAATGACCCGTAACGCAGCTGGGGTTGCTAAACAGTCCCAGCCCATCCACACACACTTACACAGAGACACACACAGCCACACAAGAGTCAGGGGCACAATCCGAGGTGTCGTACCTCTTTGGAAGGCTTACGAAGAACATCCCCTACACCCCCTCCACTCCTCAGGCCATGACTCAGCACAGTGACGATGCACATAAGAAGAGAGTCACAGGTCCGCTCCATGTCGCTATCCTTCTCACCAACATCCCCAGAAGCTGAGGGAGCAGAAAGGCAAGCTTTAGCCTGGCCACTTATGAGAATGTAAAGGTAGCAGAAAGAAAACTTGTTTTTATTTCAACCCGGGCCTTCTGCTGAGTTTATGCGTACCAGAAGCTGCTATATTGACTGATATGTACATAACTGCAGCACCAGGAAGCAATATCAAAAGCAGAATGCTTTAAAAACGTTACAATCAGACTACTGGTATAAGTGCCACCAGGACACATACATTTTAATTTATGCAACATTTATTGAAAGACCTCTGCTCAACCTGGCTCAAAACTCAGTATGGTGCAAATTCAATAGATACTGCTTGTGTGCAGGAATGTCCCTTCATTTAATCCTGCCTGTTTATTATTTGACTCTTGTTTGCTTTGATGAAGGCCTGACAGGTTAAAAGCTGGGAGAATTAAAGTAAAACTTCAGAGTGTGCAGATATTCTACAGAAAATGAAGATGCATTCAAAATTTCAAATCTCAGATGAGATGTTTACCTTGTCGTATACTTTTATTTAACACAGTGCTCACTCTAATGGATCATCTTTTTTGTTTGTAACTACCCTTGACTTGGTTGGAGGACTTGGTATCTGTAGAAACTTTGTTTACAAGTTTTGTCTCATACCATGAAGATTCTTAGTCAAAACAAGTGTTTGTTTCTGCACTGGAATGTGAAAGTAGCTGTGGTTGAACTTGATCTGAGGCAAACAGAGTCAAAGCATTGGCTTATAGGACTGATTTATCTAATCAGGTAGTGTTTGTTGGTAGGCCAAGGCAAGGATACATTCGTACAGTTTAGGAATCTTTTGACCTGTGAGCTGTCAGATACAATGAAAAGCATCACAATTCTGCCAATGGGTGTGTTTATGATTTGACAACCTTTGTTTTCATGTTGTTGACTGGTAAGGCAGCCAAGAGAGAAAAACTCCTGCTCTGACTCAATATTTAGTCATTTCATAAAGTTGTTTTTCCAACAGTATTTTGATGACAAAACAAACATAACTTAGCCAAAAATAACTTTACTTTCTGGTTTAATCACGAAGACGCCACACATCCTGACCAGCAGGGACTTTCCAGGTATGTAAACCTTTTAGGACTCCAAATGCTGATGTCACATGCAGGCTGAAGAGGTTGCATGTCAGTCATTTAGGTCAAAGACCAGTCATGCAACAGCAAACTTTTACAACATGAACAACCACACTGGTTCAAGTATGGCAGTCAGACTCAAAAATAAACTGACCTTCTGCTTTGTCAGTCCCTGAGGCGACAGATTTTCTTTATGTTACGGTCAGTTATACCAGAGAGAGTGAATGAGAGCACTATTCTCGTAGTGAAAAAAAAATCTCTGCAGTCTCTGTGTCTGACTGTACAACTTTATCTGACAACAATATAAACCCATCTTATGTACAATTTGTAAACAATTTTATGATTAAGCAATATTTTTTCAACAGCTGTTGAATGTAAAGACATATCTTCTTATGTGTTTTTAAAACAACATTAAATTGCAATTTACATTACCTTCCTGTGAGTCTCCTGTGGTGCAGTTCTCATCAGTACCTCCATGACACATCCCTGAGGACAAAAACTCGCTAGCCAAACTCGCTCCATTTTCTAAAAGTAAAAATTGAGAGTTCATTAAAACAAGAATAAGTAAACTAAAAGCTATCTTTGAAAATGATTTTAGACAGAAGCTTCCCCTCACTCAGAGTTGTGTTTGGGATACGATCAACCTCCAGGATGAAGTCGTCTTTGAAGAAAATATAACCAACAATGGAGAACAGGTAGACCAAGATGAGGGCGAGCACAGCGGTGAGCACAATGGAGCGTCCATTACGGGTCACACTTTTGATCACATTGAGCAGCGTTTCTTCTCTGTATACCAGGTCAAACAGCTACAGGGCCAAAGCACATGATTGTGTAGTTTGTAAATGTCTTTAAGAAGTCATAAAAAACTGTCAGATCAACTACTGTCTTGTCCTTCTTTACAAACAGCACATATGTTGCAAAGCTGCACCAAAAAAAACCTGTAAGCTTTAGATTGTTTTTTTGCTGCAAAATGCACCTTTAAACATTTTGACCTCCTTTAAAACTACCGTACTCTATCTGACAAGCGTTACATAAGTTTATAACATCCTGTTATTACAGTATAAAACTTCTGATGTGTTTTCCTGGATCTGTAAGGAGCTGCTCAGACCTGTGTGTGTGTGTGTGTGTGTGTGTGTGTGTGTGTGTGTGTGTGTGTGTGTGTGTGTGTGTGTGTGTGTGTGTGAGTGTATAACAGTCCTGATACTGACATATTCAGTCTGACACATCATAAAGTAGATCAGAGGAAGCTGTAAACAGCGCTTAACAACCTAACTACAACACCCCCACAACACAACCAAATAAGGAAAAACTCCAGCATGCAAACATGAAACATTCTCAAAAGCGCCATGATGGAAATTTATTATCTCACAAGGATTGTTTTACACATGGTTTTACTCAAAATTGTCTGCATTCGTACTGTTTTTCTTCACCTGCGTGTTGAAGCCTTGTAATGCAGAGATGTGTTTGTGTGAGTGTGTTTACAATGCTTAAGCACATATTCTCAGCATGTATGTACACTGAGGGTGTGTGTTTGTGCTTCTCTTACCAACAGACTGTAAAAGAAGACGTGGACAAACACCCCAAGACTGCAGATGATGAGGTACATGAGGTGGTAGAGAAACTCAAAGTCCAACACCATGGCTTTGTAGCCACGTGTGAAGGTCCCGCGATTCCCCACAAAACTTATCAGGAAGATGATTTTATTGCACACCTGAAAAAAAAAGTTTTTAAAATTTTAAAAAATGTCAGAGAGGGCTTTAAGGATGAATGACACAGAGTGTATTTTGTCTTTCTGTAGAAAAAAAATTCACTTAACTCTTTTAATTAGAGACCCTGAGAAGGGGTTGATGAAAACCTAGCTAACATGGCACCTGCAGGAACTGACTTCTTAGTCATATGTGTGTGTAACTGGGTCTCAGAGTTTGTTTTCAAGAGAAACCCTCTATGATACAAGGCTTGGGACAGGAAAAGTATCATTGTGACATCTGTAGAAAATGTTCAGGGAAGAGGTCATCAGTGGTAAATCTTTATTCCTTTAGTAATGAAATGAAGGTATCGCCTGCTAATGTAGAGAGGTTAACATGGTACAATAAAAAACAGGGTGACACATGATCTGTCTGACCAGCTGCATGTAAACAAGCTGAGTGACCAGGATACTGCATGGAAACGTGTTCTCTGATCTCCTGCTCTGACATGATCTCCTTCAATGACCGTGTTTCTTGTAAACACGTGAACTTAGCTATCGTGGGAAGAGATTAGAGAGTTTGGACAACACTTTACTTTTCATGTGTGTGTGCTTGTGTGTTAGGGAACACATAGAAAATGGCTGGCGAGAGCAGAGATGGTGTCACACTCTCTCTAGGGTCCAGTGACGCACTTCACACCCCATAACCCGTCAGGGTGCTGCCAGAGGGGTGGGGCAGGGGGGCAAAACTACAAGCAGACATGCTGCTGGCTTGCAAGTGGGCAAAGGTGCAAATGAGGGCTGAAAGAAAACTTAGAGTAGGCATAGTTTTGGTTACAATAACTCGAAAGAACAAGCTATAGTGTTTGTGAGTGATAAAAATGAAAGTGTTTTGAGAAGTTCCCCAGAAAAAAAACAAACCCCCACACATACTCACCGACTTCACCTACCTGCAACTTTATATCTGATCTGTCACAACACTGCACTACCTACACTGTGTACATTAGTTTCCCTTTTCTGTATTTATTACATTTTTATAAGTAAATGCTTAATTTTTTTACACTTAAATTTCAATACATATTGTTGGGGGAGAGGAATTACATTTTTAGTCATTTTATCTGTTCTCATATAAATATTAAACCTTTGACTCCATAAATCCTTGAACACAGGAGAGACACTAAACATTACAGATTTCAGGTCTCTTGCCCCTTCCTACTCAATAAAGAAGGTTTATGTGATAAGCTCACATCCTGCTAATAGCTCCGAGGACAGCTGTTAAGAAAAATGTCAATAACATTTATTATTATTTATTATTAGATTATTCAGGAAAACAAGGACAGGGTGTTCTCAAAACTCCACACTGCTGAATTTTCTCAACAGTTTTTAACAATGCTGTTTTATTTTTCATAGCTAAATCCTTTAGTGACTTTTGTGCTAAAATCATCCAAAAAGACATGAAAGGACAGCCAATTACAATTTCCTGTGAGCTCCAGGTGACTTTTTAAAATTTCTTATTAGATCCTACTTACAGTCCAAAGCCATAAAAGTATTTTCAGGGCAATGATTTCATAATTACAACCAAGACTTACTGCATGACTAACACCATCATATGGGTGAACTGACCCTTTAAGGCATCATACTCACATTAAAGGCACCGAGGAGGAAGAGGGTCGGCTCCAGGCCGACAGAGAAGATGAGACGGAGGATGGTGATGATGACAAGGGCACGGATGCCCAGTGGTTGGGGCATAACAATGACAATGATCAGCGTTGCCAGGACTCCCATCCAAAGCAGAGCGGACAGGTGGGGATCCAGCACAACTGCAAAAGGGAAGGAATCATAGACACAAACATTATGAGTGCATCTCTATGGGACAAGCCAAAAACTGATTAACCTGACATCCTTCTTATGAATGTGAACATGAAACCATCTGTACAGGACGAGAAGATGACTCTGCAGTTTGTGGATCAACAATCTTTTTTACTGGCTTCTGCTCTCTACTGCCTCCCAGGAAGCCTCAGGCAGTCATTAGGGAGACTTTGAACTCAAAAACAGCCAGTTACATAACACACAAAAGTATATGACATACTTTTTTTGTATGTGTGTGTGTGTGCTAAGCTTAAATGAGAGCCTACCTGAAGCTCTCTCTGATCTTAGGCTTGATCCAGGATTAGTGTCCTAGCCAGGGGTTTCATGTTGCAACAAATCACTCAGGCTAAAACCCTGGACCAAGTTTGACCAACCTAAAAAACAAGACCACACCCAACCTGCCTTCTGATCTGTAACTAATCCCGCTTTGTTGAAACACAGGACTAGCATGTGTGCGAGTGCGTGTGTTCATGGATTAACCTCAAACAACACATGAGTGAAAAAAACACAACAAAGGGCTGCACTGGTGTTAAAAAGGTGGGAAAGAAATTTTAAAAAACAAAATGATGGAGGGCTGGAAGGATTAAAAGACAGAGTCTCAATGGATTAGAAAGCAGAGGGGGAGAAATGTGGGTGAGGGAGCCCTCCTTACCTCCTTCCCTCCCCCTAGATTCCTCCCCCTCCCAATCCGTGTCGAGATCACATGACAGGTGCCACTTACATAACAGCCGTCTCTAAAAATACCTCAGCTGAAAGATTTATGAGGAATGAGGAGGGAGCAGCACACAGATCCAGTGATGTGGCAGACTGAAGGGGGGCGCTTACGTGCACTCACAAACCTTACACTTATACCTCATGCTTTTATGTGCGAGCAGATGATTGTGGGCTGAATAAAACCTAAAAAGCTCAAAAAGCCCAAAACATGTATGTCAGTGTGTGATTTTACGTGTTTTATGAGGTCATGACGCCAACTAATGCTTTTCTTCTCATAGCTTTCTGTCGTGCATACAGGAAGAACACACTGACCCAGATCTCCTGCTCTTATAACCGTCGTTTTAAAGCCCTGAGCAGGGAGGGACAAGCCAGCACAGTGTGAATGTGTAGGACAGAGAGGGATCAGGGGCCCAAAGCCATAAAGGTGCCTGTTACAGCAGGCTAGAGGAATGCTGGAGGCTCACGTGATGGTCAAAACAACTAAGGAGAGGTGAAACTCAGTCAGGCCTGAGAGCTGTTTTTGCCTCTGTTTGTAACAAAAAAGTAGGTCCTTGAACGAGTTACAGTTCGATCACAAGTATAATATGACTGAACTAAATTATTAGAACTTGTGTTTGGTGTCAGAGCTATTCTTCCCTGCCTAACTTTCCTTTTGTGATTCATAAAAACACGTAAATACATCCTTATCAGTAATCCAGAACAGAAGTTTAAAATCTTTTTAGCCCACAACCTCAAAAAGAGCAGTGCATTAGACAGGCCACCCCTGTCCCCACCAGGGGAACACACCAATGGGCAAACTTAGAAACTGACATTGAAATAAAATAAAATAAAATAATGTAAAATAAAATAAAATAAAAAAGGACTAAGATCCTTAACAGAGCCGGTCTGCACAAAGTTAAAGGGCAACTCCGGTTTTTTGACACCTGGACCTTATTTATAGGTGTGTGCATGCTCATATACTCACTCAGACAAACATCGTGCAGCTCGGAGTCCTTCAGAAGTTATTTAGATCCAACCGATTTTAGCCGCACTTAGCGGGGGCCACGGCAAGGGAGCTTCAGCGTGGGACATAATCTCTGCAAAATCGCTCATTTCGGCTATATTTTTTCATCCATCGCCAGTGTTATAAAATCAGCTCTTCTACCGCCTTCAGACTACGACTATGAGTTTGACGGTTGTCCTTACTGGTTTGAGCCTGAGTACACGGACGAGGAGCTCCATGAAAGAAGGATGCAGAGGGAGAGAGACGAAGAGCTGGCTCGAGAACAACTAACAGGAGCACGTCCACGACTCAATGAAAACTGGTGGTGCGCTTGTGGACAGTGTTCGCCTATGGCAACAGAAGAGGAGTGTGTTTGTGATAACGATGGATAGCGATGGATGAAAAAATATAGCCGAAATGAGCGATTTTGCAGAGATTATGTCCCGCGCTGAAGCTCCCTTGCCGTGGCCCCCGCTAAGTGCGGCTAAAATCAGTTGGATCTAAATAACTTCTGAAGGACTCCGAGCTGCACGATGTTTGTCTGAGTGAGTATATGAGCATGCAAACACCTACAAATAAGGTCCAGGAGTCAAAAAACCGGAGTTGCCCTTTAAGTCTACCATTGTGCACATATTAATGTCCTTCCTAAATTTATCTGCTGCCACTGTCACCGTTGTTATCCTGGCTTAGTCAACTCAGGGGTCTCTGGGCAACAAAGAAATGTTGAAAACAAATCAAACGCTTTCTTTTTGTATGGTTTTATGTCAAATGTATCTCATATTTTTGTTGAGAATCCAACAAAAGGGCATCGAGACCTCAGCTTTGGAAACCGAACTAGGATTGACGACAGTGGATCCAAAAGTAAGGGTTGTGAGACAGTGATGGAAGGATCATGAGATGCCATGTAAATAAAAATAAAAGTAAACTAGAAAAGCACTCAGAGAGCGCAGACCTCAGTCAAGCATGTTGTGATTGTAACGCAACACTTTAGTCCTACTTTAATGTTATACTCCCTTTCAGCAGACTGTCTGCTACAATTTGGTGTTAGTTGCAGGTTTGTATGATAATTTGTTACCTGACAGTGTTGAAAATTATGATGACCCAGTACATATTTCATATTCCAGATCTTAGTATCCAGAATATTGGCAGGATCTGGATCGTACTTTTACATCTGTCAGAAATTATCGTGACCTTGCTACTTTTTGACTTGTGTTGTTCACAGACAAACAGACAGGACGACAGACTCTCCCAAGAACATAACTTCCTTGGTGAAGGTAGAAATTCGAATGATTGCAAATATGCATTTTTCAACTATTCTTGTATAATAGATTAGTGTATTTTCTAAAGTTGATAAATGTAGCTGTTGTTATGGTTTTTTGGATGTTGTGTTGTCCAATAATGTTGCAAGGTCTTTGTACAATCTATTATTGGCCTATTACTGTGTGTGAGGCGATGTGAGCAATGTTTGACACCACACAGGGAGATGTGGTCACCAAAATTTTTGGACCCCTGATGAACAATTTTAAAGAAATCAGCTTTATTATTTGTTGTAGTTTTCCACAATTTTTATTCAAACCCTACACTTTTTAAAGAAACAACAACAACAAAAAAATCCTGTGAAAACAGACGTATCAACAAATCAAAATCAAAACTTAAATGTTTTAATATACAGCCTAGAATATTCATCTACCTTCTGTGTCTCGCTTATTTTTTTGTTAACTTATAACAGCTTGATGATTATGCAAGTTAAGAAACTCATCTGAACACACCTTACCTTTCATAAAACAAAAGCAGCAGAGAAAAGTCTGAAAAGGGAAACTTCACCAACTAACAATTACAGACAAATCTCAAAAAGAAAGGTTTGGCAGCTGGATAGACAAACGTTTGAAGTCTAACACATGATGTATGACTTTTTTTGATCATTTGATACATGCTGTTTAATTTTCCTACCTGAGTGATTGTAATTTTTGTTTATGGAAGACTAAATGACAGTGGGCACTCCTGTGTTTACGCCAGTCTCCATGGTAATGAAAGACAAATATGAGCTCAAAGCTTTGGCAACATGGACTTTGGTAAACACACTCATTTGTGTGTGTGTGTGTGTGTGTGTGTGTGTGTGTGTGTGTGTGTGTGTGTGTGTGTGTGTGTGTGTGTGTGTGTGTGTGTGTGTGTGTATTAGCTGGTAAGGGGATGTGAGTGTCTGAGACATAGGCAGAGGCCTCCTAAAGTCCTGTTTTTAATCCTGGTCAGGTGATCAGAAGTCAGCGGATCAGACCTCTGCAGTTAAAAGAGATCAGTAGGTCAGTGATGATGCAGGAGAAGGATCAAGAGTCAGATCTTCAAAGTCGATCAGTGTGGGTGTCTCAACCATATGACCTGCCTCACAGACCCTTTAATTACAATGTGACGTAAATGTTGAGATCCAACTAGAAAACATCTAATGACAGGCAATCCAGGACTGTCAGTAGAGGGGACTGTGTGGTTCCAAACAGAAGGACCACTCTTCCAGCTCAGCTCAGGAAGCAAGACACTTACCTTTCTTTTAAAAGAAATTCAAAATTATGGTTTAGATATGGTCAATTGTGTGACCACCTGGTCTGAAATTTCAATTTCACTGCATTTTGTTGTATGTTTGTAATGATTTTTGCAATATGTTTATAGTACTGTTTTAATTTTCTTTTTCAATGCATTTCATTTATTGTAGTGCTCATGCCACCTGCCCCAGAGACTACAGTTTAAAACTAGCCAAATTGGCTAAACCGGCGTATTTACAGAAATGTTTATTAAGATGCATCGTCTCTGTATATTAAACCAATAAATTAAACTAAGCTAGAAAACTACACAGTGCTCACTGAGTACAAACTTTGGCGACATAACACAGCAGTGAGCAAAAGCCTTTTCACCTCTTGATCTCTGGTTGTCTGTCAAGGCTTTGATGCTTGTTTTATCTAGTGCAGCACCTTTAAGCAAACTGTCATTGTTTTGATGTTTTCTTTGCGCACATCAGATTAAAATGTAAAAGGTATAAACAGACAGTTGAAGACATGTCAGCAAGTCCCATCCTTCCTGTTTGCATCATGAGTACATCACCTTTTTTTGACCCGGTCTCCAGAGAAGTCTAAAAATTGCAGCACACACAAATGTACCTCTGTGGAGCAGCATGAGTTCCACATCAACACGCATTAAAAAAGTCCCTGCAAAGCTGGTGGCTGGTTTGTATGCATAACAAAATCTGAGCTAATCTTACAGGTATTATACAAGTCAAAGTGTTTGAAAGAGATTATGACTGAAATTTCTTTTTAAAAAAGTTGCTTTCACACTCCTGAGTCCACTGATGTGTGACTGACCTCCATTGACCCCCTCCAGAGGGTAGAAGAAGCAGACGAGCAGGTTCATGAGGACAGCTAGGTTGAAGGAAACGTTGCTCCACACTGACATGTTTCTGGAGCACCAGTACAGCACATGCTGGGCTGAAGAGAAGGGAAATACATCATGTATCATTTCCAAATGTAAGCTTGAGCTAGGAAGGTCAATGAATTTCTGAAGAACTGAACTGAAAACTCAAAAGTGTGCAGACTGCATGTTACCATCCATGTCTAACTAACAGCTCAAACCCCCGGGACATAAAAGACTTAAAACGTGGGCTCATATACTCATATTTATTCATTGCAACCCTAAAAATGCTGTTTCAAATGTACTGATTAACCAAATTGTTTTCAACTTAATCTCTGTTAAGCAGCTTTGGGGATATGTTAAAACAATAAATGTAAAAAAAAAAAAAACCTAATAGGATTGATTCAAATAAGAAAAAAAAAGTTTTTATACTGAGTAGTAAGGCTGTTTTATCAAAAGGCTTTTTCCAGAAACTGCCGAGAGAGACTGGAGAATTTGTTAACGATGTTGAGTGGAACATCAATACTTTAGCATCCAAATTAGAGACTCAAAACAAGCCACTGACACTGCTTCAAAGAGATTACCTCTCCTCTACTTTTGTTTTTTAACCCTCTGGTTCAGTAGAAAACAGTAACAGATGCAGGGACTTTTCTCTGTCCATTCCCTCCTCTAAGTGAGAGACGGTGTGTGTGTGGGGGTTTGCAGACTTCTCCTCGGATTAGAAGTGTGACTGAGTGTGGGTGCTGGTCTGAGCGTGTTTGTGTGTGTGTGCGTGAGCAGCAGAGCTCTCCAAGAGTTGTGATTCATAAAGTTACTGTACAAATGTTCACAGCTCAGTGAACGTTGGAAAGCCCCTGTCTGCTTTTAGACAGTGGAAACATACAAATACACAACACTAGCACACAAAGTGACATAGTTAGAACTGCTTCTGATTTTCTCTACACACACACCCATCCTTCCATCTGATTTTCATCCAGCTCATCCTGTTCAGGCACAGGTCTACAACCAAAATGGGTTTGGTAAGGGTTGGGTTGTATCTTGGACATGTTGCCAGACTGCTGCTGGCACAAAGAATTACACAACCATGTTCTTAGCGGTGGTAGATAAAGAGTTTGCAGTCTATCTAACCAGCTGACCAAATCTCTTACAGCTGCTCCCAAGATTCTTCAACCAAAGTCTTTTCAGACATTCAGACAAACCTCTGTAAGCAAAAAGAAATGCAACTGAATCTTATGAAGTTTACTGGGATTGAGTCACTGAGACCAAATAAATTCATTTGTTATCAATGTATTAAAATCATAGATTTCAATGCTTACAAATTTCTTGTGGAGGGTTTGCACCGAGGACGGCTAAAGAATACCAACTCAAGAAAAAAACTTTGGACACTATAAACTCGAAAAAGGTCAAAGATGATTAAGTTCAAAATATTAAAAAAAAAAAGGTCTGTTATAATGTTGGTGTCAGGTCTGGTCTAACTACTGCCTACTGCTAGTGCGAGACATCAGCAGATATAGAAAAAAAGATGACAGCATTATGTAAAAAAGTAACTAAAATAATAAAACAATTAAAAACACAAGTGATTGTGAAAACCCAAGAAAGCAGAGAAATTTAAGCTTATTTTCCAGCTTAAGCACATAAGTCAGAAGCTGAGGTCTGTAGTTGGAACTTTTGACAGTTTGGAAGTCAATTATCCACTATCACATCAAGAACAACGCCTGAAGCAATTTCTAGGACAAAAAAAGTCAGACACTAAGTTTGCACAACATCAGCTGACCAGTAAAAAGGGACTATTTGAAGAAAAAGTCCCATGTATAAAAGCTTATTGAGTTTCTTGATAGCCAAACAGGCTCACCAAATCCTGTCACAACTTTTTGTTATGCTCCACACTAACTGACTGCATGAGCCATCATCCTTTCTGCAAACAGACCCTTCGTATTGTGTCTTTTAATTCTGATGATTTTTTATACACTGTAAAATGTAAACAAAGAACTCATGAAGCAAACATTTGGTTAAACAGTCATAAAAATGTATTTCTCTACACATAATTCTCACAACTGACTATAGGTCACCACTGGACCCTTCCCTTTGCCACACAAGCTGCATCTCATTCTTACCTCTGAGCTTCTTCTGCCAGTTCATCTCGTTGAAGAGGTCCTCTGCCCGCAGGAAGAAGTCATTGATCTTGCTGCCCTGCTCGTCTCTCTCTGTGGTGTAGTACACTCTCAGTTTGGACTCAGAGGTCAGGAACTCACAGATGTTTGGCACAGGGAACACGATCTCCTCCATGGTGCGATCCTGGCGTACAATCTGGAGACAGAGACACTCTGTTACATCCAAAGAGCCAATTAGCTTGAAATCTGCTGATCCACATGGTGCATAATCTGTGAGTTATTTTGGTATCTTTGTATTGCTTTTTGAGATTCAATGCTGTTTGATGTGTATTGTGACCTCAATCTGTGCCGTGTGCTTAGCGTAGAACTCAAGGGCCTCATCCCCCTCTCCATTGGCCCCTCCTGGCCTTAACATGATGGACAGCTCCTTGTTGTGACGAGCCAACTGCATGGAGAAAATGCATCCAAGAAGTGAGCTTAATTCATGATTCTAAACAAATGTATCATATTCAGATCCAACAACACCTGATGCAAGAAAGAAAAGTAGACCTGGTGAGCCAAGATATAAATGTTGTGTCCAACATTTCGGGGAGAAGCAGCATCATGTTCCTCTTCTTCTCCGCTGTCTTCCTCCTCTTGTGTGTCCTCAAACTCCACCTCTCCCTGCAGGTAGGCCTTCTTTATCACCTCCACCTATAGACACATGATCACTGTAATTTTACAGGGAGTACTTTGATACCTGAAGACGAATCAGAACATTTTCACTGCCACATAGAAAGGGATAAATTGGTCAAGTGTGCAAGGTGCTATTTCTCACAAGCTCTTTGGGTCTCATGTTGTAGAGAATCCTCTCGGCATTCTCACTGTCATGGCGACTCTCCATGATGGCCAGGAGCAGCTTGGATGCATTGTTCTGGGAAAATATGAAAAAAAGAGAAAGCACTTAAAGGTTAAACTCAGACCTTTTCCAAGCGAAGCAGACAGAAACCCTGACGCTCTTAAAAAATGCACTCAGCAGCAGTTTGTCTCGGCATGTGAGCACAGAACTTATTTGACCTTAGATGCTTGAATGTCTGATCTCAAATCTGTAACCTGATAATCTTTAACCCTTTCTGTGAGAGAAGACTTCAGTTTTTCTCATCAGCAGACTAAAAATTTATCTGCTGGTCAATCCATTTCCTGGTTTTGAACAAAACTGCAGATCATTTTTTAACGTTTTTTTTTTTTTGCAACATTCCTGGATAACTTACCTTTAATTCCAACACCAAGTCCATTCGCTTTTTCCCAAGTGGGTTGATGTCATTCAGGATCAGTGCTATTATTATATCTATTCCATTGGACTCATGTGTGGCAATGCAGTTCTGGAAGAAAACCAAAAAATAAGTATGAAAATGAAAAAGTTTTGGAGCACAGTCCAGGTGTAGCTTCAACAAGCTCTCTTTCTGTACCTGGTTTTCATGACAGGGCCCCTGGCAGTATTCTGTGAGGCTCTCCAGAGTTTGGTTGATAAGGGCCACATTCTTCTCATTGATGTAGAGCCCCAGCAAGCCGAGGCCCCCAGTGGTGCTGCCACAGATGCAGTCCAAAAACTGCAGGGTCTCACAGACCAGGTTGTAGTTGTTTTTGTTGTTTTGACAGCGAAGGAAGTTCTACAGAGATGGAGTTGGTGTAATTACTGAATCAATTAAAAACAATCATCAAACCAGTGACGACCTAATAGAAAACAAAACCTGTGAAACAAAAGATAAGTTGTTATGAAAATGTGGCCTCCCTGACACACTAAGCTCAGAGGAAGTCAAGGAGGACAAAAGACAGACATGGTGAGCAACCACATTTCTATTTTGGACTTGACCATCCCATCAGAAGCATGCCACTTTGCAGTCACAATACCACAACCTGACCTCTTCTTGACTACACGACTGTTGTGATGTAAAGCTTTTGTTTTTTAAAACATTCCTTTGGGGTTTGTGCGCTGACAGAAGCATGACTTTTATATTTGAAAAGGAACAAACTTGGCGCTGAAGAAAAGCTGAAAATATGACCTGAATGACTGAAAACACCAAGAGGCAAACTTTCTCTGTCCTCTCAAACACTGCTGTTAGTAAAGATATCAATTATAAAAGAACCAAGGCAGTAACAATGTTTTCCTTTTTTAATGAGAAGTTGTGTTTTACACCAAAGTTTTTATTTACATTGTGAAGGAAGCTAAGAGGCTAAATGTCTTACAGATGGCTAGATGATGCTTTTTGTTGTACTCATGTAAAAAGTTAAAAACTACAACACATTTCTCCTGCTGTATTCTTGTAGCTGTGAGTGAGAGGCACTCCAGTAGATATCTAAAAGCCAGCAGAGTCTGAAGCTCCATCTGCCTACCTGCAGGTCTCGATTGTGATTCTCGCAGAGAAGCTGGAGGAAGCGAAGGATGGGCTGCATAATGACAATGACAAAACTCATTTCTCCCTCATCCTGGTTCTTGTCTCCAGTGCTCGGCTGACCGTCTGCCGAGTTTAAGTGCTCCTCAGGGTCTGCTTCGCGTCGGTAAGAATTAAAGGCCTTCTTGGTGGCAGAGGAGGCCTCTAACAGTTGCTCTCTTACATCGTCTGTCATGACAACAGCCGAGTCTCTCGCTAAACGGACACAGGTAGAAAAGATAAACACTTAGTTAACATGTATAAAATAAAATTATTTGTTATAAGTTAAAGTTTGAATTCTGGAGAGTGACCTCTGACCTTTTTTGCGGACAGGAACATCTTTGTCCTGGCTGTCATCGTCTCGCTTCCTGTTTCCCAGGTCACTGGTGTTAACCGTCACTGTAGCTTTGATCTCCAGCTGTGCCAGCTTCATCCGGTCATAAAAGACTCGGAAGAACTTCTCAGATTTTTTGTCATCTGTCAGGCGGCAAAAAAACGAACGCTGGAGACAAAATAAAGGATAAAAATGAAGGTCTTGTGAGCTTTATTGTCTGTTCTTTGCATTTTAAGGGATTGATCGTTCTTCTAATAAAACACCAGAGTGCCTCAGGATCAGGGCTTCAAAAATGAAGGTTTTGTTTGTGTTCTTTTTGAAAAGCCATTTAAAGGAAAATATAGGCAAAGAGTTTTTGCTTATGGCTAAACAATACAAGTAGCATAATGTTATATTGGACTCAATAAGCATTTTAGACAAGCAAGAAAGCTACACGCTAACCCCAGAAAGTCAACACACTGTATCCTCTCTCAAGTTTGTTATGCAACTGCAGTGTTATTCAAAGTTCAGTGAATGAACATGATACTGAAACTGTGGACTGGCTTTACTACCAAATTTTAGATCTGGTTTTGTTTAACGTTCTTCAAACTGAAAAAAAGAAGAAAAAATACAGTAAAATAAATTATATATTTATATATACATCACTGAACCTGAGCAACACGGTCTTCACTTGACCCCCACAAAACATATTCCAAGTGCAGGGCTGGGATTTACCGCCATGCGAGGGATTAAACGCTGCAGTTATTACTGTGGAATTGGGTCATGCAGAATTAGAACACTTTGGAGCCTGCAAGCACACCGTGTCCCAACCCACAGGCCTGTTGTTTGGTTATGTAAGAACTGTTATCTGCTGCTGCCTATGGAAAGGCTTTGACCAGCAGAAGCCGCCTCACCACACTAGCAGGGTGAAAAATGACACGAGACGGAGAAGCCTGGCCTACTTACACAGTTAGAAAATCAGAAAGCAGTGGGGAGTGGGGAGAGGGGAGAAGAAGTGCTGGAGGACAGAGACTGACACCAAAGAGGGAAAAAAGGAGGAAAAGTGGGGGGAAAAAACAGGTAAACTGGAGAGGGGAAAACAGGAGTAAGAGGTGGGTAGGGAGGGAATGTTATCAAGCGGTATCTAGGCCACTCTTCAAGTTTGTTATATAACCACCAGTCTTTCCAGGTTAGATGTAAAACTGGGCTACTAGAGGAAACAAATAAATGATAGTCACAAGGATAACGTTAAGCAAAACAGACAAAACAGTCCTTGTTCGCCCTGCTCCAAGGTCTCAGCCTTGAGGTGGTTGTACTAACATGATTAAATGCGTTGGAATTTTACTGTTTGATCTTTTCATATAAAAGATTAAAAACTGACCAACAAGTGGCAAAACAAGCTTGTGTGTGCAGCTTATTAACATGACACAGAGCAGGGCTAACCCAGATATCTGACCAAGTTTCCTCCACAGAAACAATTACATAACTGTGCGCTTGTGCCTCAAAGCAAATTCCGAAACCTCTTTGTGCCCCACCCCGGCCCTCCTCCACCACAGAGCAGCAGTCCTCCTGCACGTACACATCCTGCCAACAGTCAGGGACAAAGAGATAGCTTGGCAGTGGCAGTGAGGGGGGGAGAAGGGGGTTGCCATGCAAGGCCCTCATGCAATAAACAACTTGATGACAGAGAAGAAGCTGCAGAGGGGGTATGAGCTGCACTGCTGGCAGCTCACTTTAGCTCACAGCATGGACAGAGGACAGTTGTGTGTGTGTGTGTGTGTGTGTGTGTGTAGGGCGATGGTCAGTCTCTTTGCTCACATAACTCTGCCTCCCCCTCAGCAGTGGGTGAGGAGGGGTGAGTGAGACGAGGGTGAGGCCGCAGGCAAAGGGCCAGGATAACACACACTGGTTCGAGCAGAGCAAACAGAGGGAAGAGCACTCACCATCACCTCTCCTCCCCCTCCCTTTGCCATTACATAACAAGCACAGACACACACAAACACACACAAACACACACAAACACACACACACACACACACACATACAGTATGAGCACACCCATGCTAGAGAGTGCATAAGCTAATCCGCCCACTGACTTTTACACTCGAAAACTGGGTCAGCTGTCTCCGACATAGGCACATGCCAATTTGTAGAGGACACACCCACATATCACACACACTCCGTAATACAGCATTCTACCGCAAACTCAAACACTGCCAACTTTGTCCTTATGTAATCACATTCATTTTGCGCTGCCTATCATTTTTATTAAATGCTGCAGCTCTCCGCTTGAGGATGTAATGTTTGAGAGAAGCTGGGCACAGTGAGGGTGTGCAGCCAGCAGTATGTACATGCATGCAGGCTAGCTGAGTGACTTATTTTCACTGTTAGCAGCAAGTTTCTTTGATTAATGTTGGCCGGAAGAGGAGTGTATTGGTCATGTAAGAGTTATTAATTTTTTTATTCCAGCAGTGGAAGTTTTCAGCCTGCAGCAGCAGAATGAAATATCCACTTTGTGAAACGGCCTGTTTCTAAGAACTGAGCTGGGTTCAGCGGAAGATGTGAGTCACTGAAACAAAGAAAAAGCCTTTCCACCTTTGAAAGGGAATACCATAGTAAAGGAAAAGCACCACGGCAGACTTTTATGTAAGGGTTTCTCGAGAAATGATGTGATGTCTATAAATCAGAAGGAGAAACCTAAACCGTCGTGATGAAGCACTTTCTGCCTCTGCAGTAATCTTGTTGCAGTTTTTTTTTTCCACACCGAGGTAATGACATCCGTATTGTCGTACAAGACGACATATATGTTAGTACAGCTCTTGAAAAGCGAACACTAGAGGGGAATGATGAAGGGGTGATGTAATGTGTGGGGGTCAAGGAGAAGCAGATTTTAGTAGAAGAGGTGGATGAAGAAGAAACAGAAAGGAGAGGAGAAGGATGGGTGATCATCTCAGGGCCCCCCTGCAGTTTGGGTAAACACAGAGCATGTCTGTATCCATGGCAACAAACCCTGAGTGGAATGAGACGGAGAGGAGTGGGGCGAGGTGGGGGCGGACAACACTGAAAAACAAGGTCAGAGCGCTTTCCCTTCTCTCCTTCCGTTCCGCCACTTGGCATCAACAAAGGGATGTTATGTAACAGCTATTTATACTCACGCTCCCTTTCCTCCTCGCCCTCCCTCTCGTGTCAGGCACCGCATGCAAACCAAGTGGAACTGAAAATGTCTCCTTTTCCTCCTTTCCTTCTATTCTTCCTTATTTCCACAGCTCAACTCCTTGCCCCTTTTTCTGTCACCTCAAAACTAGTTTCTGTTCTCCTTTGTTTTTTTTTCAATGTAATCCAAACATTAAAGTTTGATGAGGAAACCAAACAACATGGGGCAAGGTTACATGTCGAATGGGTGACGAGTTAAAAGTCATGAAAGACAAGACTGTGACAGAAATAAACAAAAGTAGGGAGGCCCTGAGATGTCTCGAAATCATGACTGCAAAGTATCAAAGGTTCCTTGGACATCTTTGCACCAGAGTGTGTGTGTACGTGACTGTGCACGCAATCTTTAGCTGCTATGTGTGGTTCATTAGTGCAAGCTTTGTAGGTCACGAGTAAATGGTTAAATATGTTATGTAAGAACAAGATATTCAGGAACCAACAGGTGCTCGGCAGAGCCTGTCAAAGACAATGACAACAGCAAACAAGTCTTATTGTGTGCTGCTGAGAAGAGCAGAGTGAAACAGGGTGAACTTTATGGGGTTTTCTGAAAAAAGGTATCCTTGATTTGTGAAAACAAGTTTCCTTCAGAATGTCACACTTTTGATTGACACTCAATAAAAAATAAATAAAATTTAAGTTGGTGGGTGTTTGCTCTAAATAACAGGACTGAAATGCTAAAGAATTAAACAAATATCTAAAATAAACGTCTGTATTTTATGGTACACTTCAGGGGGGGCATACAGACTAGGTTTCCCTCAAAGAAACCTGCCTTTGCAGAGCAAACTTGGGTAAGAGGAGCTCCAGCTTCTTTTCAATCCCCTCTGTGTTCCCCCCAACCCCGCCCTCTCTCCCCACTGCCCCAGTTCCGGAGGCCCAGCATGACCCAGTTTGGGCCGGCAGGAGAGAGCGCGAGGGAGCAGGAGAGAGGCTGGAATGTTTTGAAGGCTGAGACATTCCTCATTGTTCATTCACACAGGCCTTATGTAACACAGACGGATCACGTGACGTAGCTCTGCAGCAGCCGTGGGAAGCCGAGGCATTATCTCCGCCACAGCGGCTCTCTCTCGCTCTAACCTGATTATGCAAGCTCCGCTCTTACACAACACTATGCAGACAGACAGACGGATGCAAGAGACAAGGAGAGCAAAAGACATGGAGAGGAATAAGGAACAAGGAGAAAGGGGAATATGAGCAGCTTTTCTCAAATAAAATAGAAGGAAAGTGTTCACTCACACAGTCTTTAGCTGAAAGCTAAAATAAAAGTCCAAAAGCTAAAATGCTGAGTTGTGAATCTATCTTAAGTCTATTCATCTGTCTAAAAACCACTGCCATTGTAAGCAGCTGGTTTGGCCTTTAAACAAGAGACATACTTCTAGATATGAGACAGGGAAAGCCGCGTTGGTAATGTATATGAGCAGCTATGGTGGCACACTGACCCACATACTGTGGATCCTCTCGTAGCGAAAACCTCCATCCATGAAACACTATTGTGTTCTTTACTGATTAGGTTGGAGCAGATCCTTTCCAGATGCACTGTGGATAAACTGAGCTTTTCCACGGATAACAGTTGAGCTCAGTTACAGCTTGTAGTGAGGTCAGTAGGTGAGTGAGATTTTCTTCCATTAAAGATTCAGATAGGTAACAAATTACTTTGACTATCCAGTAAAAAAGGTCCCTGCGTAGCTCACTGACCTGGATGGTGGTGTTTCCACCTTCTAGCAGGGCAATAGCCAGCAGGATGCTTTCTTGGAAGACACGGTCACTGGTGGTGTTCATGATAAGGTCGATGACCAGGTCAGAGGCTCCTTCTTTGTCAAGGTGACACTGTACCTCAGCCAGACTCATTTCACCACGACTCAGGCCCCCTGGACCCCCCAACACTGGACGAGAGAGACAGAGAGGCAGGCCAGATCAGAGCAAAGACTTTGAGGCATATTGGCCTGTGAAATAAATACTTTTTGAAGTCAGTAAAATTGTGTATCACATCAAATTCACATGGTTTAAGTTAAAGTTTGGAACAGGAACCAAAAATAAACACAAACCAAGCCATTTTCAAGTTTTTCAATGAGACTGTCTCAAACAAAATGCATGCATACAGGCCTTCTGCGACAGAGGCTGATGAGTCTTTTTTTGGTCTTTTATTATTCAATTCTTATTTTTGCCTGACAAGAGATTAATTTGGATGCTATGTAGCAACAGCGATAAAGATGTATCAAATTATTCAAAAACATAGTCCTTATAATAATGAGTGTTTTTCTTTTATGTCAATTCAAAATACACTTTTAAAAACAAACAGAAAGTAATTTCAGCTGTATAATTTGATAAATTTTGAAAAAGGAACTTAAACACTGTCTAGAATATCCAGAAATTTCCTGTCATGAAATCCCACACTGTTTTTTTTTAATTCAGCTTCATGAAAGGCTATATGAATTTGAGTTAATAAATGGAAACGTTATCCGTGTTCCTGCGAACAAGTCATAACCTCTCGTGTTTTCTATACTGTGAGGCTATGCTTGTAGAAGCTACTATCTGTACATTGTGCATTAATTAGCTGAACATTTCCCCCTCACGGCCTTGGCTGAAGAGTTTATATGGAATTCAAGCTCAGCTCTTGTCTCTGCAGCAGATGCAACAGCTGTTTTCACAGGAAGTAATAGCTGGTCACCTAGCAACATACATACATAAATAATATATACAAAAAGGATTACATTGGGGAGGGATACATTTCTCTTGCTCTGGAAGTTTGCCAACATCTTAGTGTGTAGGGAACAGATGAGCTAATAACGAGATGACATCTGGGCCTTCCATACAATCTGTAATCCATCCAACATGCATGCATTATAGTTTCACACTCATGTCTCACTGAATGTGAAAACGCTGCCATACGTGCAGCCATTTTGGTAAGTGGGTCAATATGGTAGCACTGAATAAATAACAATCAGACCCACAGCTCATACCACTGGCACCATTATATCCCCCTTATCTGCATGCAGATAAAATGTTAGCACATAAATTCAACATTCAAAACCAATAACACAAAGAAAAGCAGAGGCTCTGCAGAGCTTCAGTATTTTGACTGCAGATAATAACACAATGAGCATGTTATCCTGTGAAGATAAGGGTGTTGCAGTGTGTGTGCACAAAGGGCAGCTCACAGGACAGTTGTGCAGCTGATAACCGACTCAGGGCCAGACACACGCACTCAACACACACACGCTCACCCACTCCTGTCCTTATGCAACACTGAAAGAGCCTTGCTTTAACTACAACCACAGGGGCAGAAAACAGTTTGACAAACCAAAATGAAAAAAATGTTTATCTGGACTTTGCTCCCTGATAGTGTTAACAGTCATTACTGGCAGCAAAGTCACGGCTCTTTGGCTGAGACCTTTGGTGAACGCTTCACAGACACATCAGCAAAAAGATGTTGGGACCTGTGTTTTCATGGCCTTGTCTGCAACATTTAAAATACCCTTATCACTTTCTTCATAACGAACTTCACTGTAAGAGTGACCACAGACAGCAGCAACAGCCCCACCTGATTGGTTTTTACCAGGCCCGACCGGGCCAAGGGGACCATTGCTGAATGACGTCAGGCTTTCCCTCCGCCCACCACTTCGATGAAAGTTGCCATAGTAACGGTTCACCAGAATCTGTCTCAGTGCCTCGCCCTACAGAGAGGAAAAAGAGAAGGAGAGGATGTAATAACATGATGTCAGCAGCAGGGAGAGGAGCTGTTGTATAACAGGGAAAACACACATCATCAGTTATTTATTGAGCATTATGATGCATTCAAAGACCCCACAAACACCCACAGACCTCAGGATGTGAGAGCCTGCCAAAGAAAACACTCTACAATCCATGCTGAAGATGAACCACATAGTGATACAATATGCGTGGTGGATTTATGGGATTCCTTTGATGTCGATGCTGAACAGAAAACTTGTATTAAAGTTATTCAGCTTGATCTTGTAATCAGAAATAGAACTGAGTGACCCTGTAGTGACAATGTAAGGGCCTAGTTTTCACTTAGACAGACCTGAGGCCAGCCCTCCCACACTATGACTCATCCACCGCTGAGCACTCATCAGCACGACTTTATAGTCGTCATGGAAACCAGGGCCCAGAGCTACCTGACAGACCTCCCATGGGATAAAGTGAAGGAAATGAAAAAGAGTGTGTTTTTTTGTGCGTGTTTGTGCATGATTGCGAATCGTTATCAGCTGTGGGTGGTCCCTGACAGACGACAGCAGGGTTATGTAAGCTGCGCTGCCATGGTTCTGCTCTGGAGGTCATATTAGTGAATGTAGGAGGTGTGAACACTATTCTTGTCATCTCTTTTTCTCTCTTTCTCTCTGGCAGGAGGTTCATCAACTGTATGCTGGATGTGTAACCCCACAGCACGAAGAGATGATGATGATGAGACTCTCTTGTTATGAGCCTAATACTCATGGTGTCAGTGCATCATCAAACCTGTCCTGGGGAGCAGCAATTTAATCAAACTTTAACACCATAACAGGAAGTGATGCAACAAGGGTGAAGGTCTGATATTGATGTCTTTTGTACACTGTAAAAAATTAAATAAAAAAAAAGCCTGAATTGCTTTTAAAGAGTAATAAACTGTCATAAAAATTTAAACATGATAATATCAATAATAATAAAATATTTTCTAAGTTTCCTAAATTAGTAAAATACCTATATTTAAAAAAAAACAAAAAATGTCACTTCCACTGGTGAACTTGTTTAACTCCTTACAAACAACCAGAGCTTTATGAATGTGACATGTTGAGTCTAGTAAGACATTAGAAGTTAGACAAATACAGTTTCTTACTTTTGAAATATTATTTGCACCTGTTTTTGAAGTAAGCTCTAAGGTTTGATGTATTTCCAATGTTATCCCTTGCAAGCGCCAGAACACGTTAAATAAACTACCTGTTGCTGTTTTTAATGACAGTGCAGTACTTCCTCATATCCAACATTTTCCATCATGTTTGAACATGAAAATAAATTATAGGGTTGTCCTACAAGCCCAATAGAATTACTGTTTTATGTTTAAAATCATGCTGGGCACATTATTCACTGCTGGGTACATATTTGTCAACTGGTATATAAATATTTATGTATCTGACACATCAGTCTTTTCCTTCTGTGAAGCAAGAGAAGACAATTCTGAATCAATGATTAAAGCTATTTGATCAAATTATTATTATGGATAACAAAAGTTGAGAAAGGCCTTTAACATACAAAGCTCTTAAAAGTTGCAAAAAGGAAAGGGAAAGAGGAGAAGACAATATGTGATAAAACTTGAGACATGCAACTTTTTCTTTCTCCACTTCTTCTATTCTTCAGTTTTCCCACTTCATTTACTTCTTTCTTTCATTCCTGACTGCTTCTATTTTTCCCACTTTTATTCCTTCCTGCCTTTCTTTCTTCTTTGCTCACTGCTTTTAGTCCTTCCCAACTAATTTCTGTCCTCTCTGCCTTCCTTCCTCACCCCCTTCTGTCCTCAATTGTTTTAATCTTTACTGTCTTGTTGCCTTCCTTCTTCACTTTCTACCACATTGGGTGTTCCTACACAATAAATGGAGAAATCAAAATCAGAAAAGTATATTTTCTTACATTAGATGCTCATTGCCTGTTTGAATGAAACTTGTTTTTTTTTTTTACCTTGAGTCTTGACACTGGTGGATTTGTGAGTTGTGCTGACATGCTGTAGTGAGTACCTACCCTCTTCTGGTCCTCTAACAGCTTCTCAGGCTGGTTCTGATCCAGCTGCTGGGTGCAGTGAGGAGTGTCAGCACAGTGATCAAAAGATTGAACACACAGGGTTAGTATCCATGCAGGACAGAACAAGATTATTGACAGGTTAAGAACATTATCAAGTACCCATCCAGCTGTTTTCAGTGCCCATGCAAAAATCTGCACTGTGTTAGCAGCCATGCACCAACTGCTGTGTCAGAAACTACAAAAACAAAGTGACAGGAGACATGCAAACTAAATAGAATGAGATAGATACAGTGTAGCTCTACCTAAGTTTTTCCATTTATTTAGAAAAATAGATAAATATATAAATACTACCTGTCAAAAGTTTTAGAACAACCCAGTTTTTCCAGTTTTACATTAAAATTCAATCAGTTCAAGTCTAATGAACAGCTTAAACTGGTATAAAGGTAAGTGGTGAACTGCCAGAGGTTAAAAAGGTAAGGTGAACCAACCCTGGAAAATAATGGACATTTCAGAATTACACAAAAAATATGTTTTTCAGGGAACAAGAAATGAGTTAACTTAGAGCTGTTCTATAGCAAAGTAGATGCTAAAAGTTCATACAGGTGACCAATGGTACAAAAGCAGAGCATTATTTTATCGTGGTACCATACCCTTGTGATTGTATTCAAACAATGTTATACGGCAGAAAGTAGTGCATTGCTGTAAAAACATGGTGAGGAAAAGGCAAATGACAATGGAAGAGAGACCAACCATCTTAAGATAATTTAATATGTAAATCTTTCCTTCAGAAAAACTGCAAAGAAGGTCGAGATGCCAGTGAGTACAGTTTCCTTCTCCATCAAGAGGTTCTTAGAAACTCTGGTAGGAAGAGGTCTGACAGACCCAAAACCACAACTGAATCAGAAGACAAGTGACTGAGAGTTGACAGTTTGTATGATGGGCCAACAGCTTCACTCAAAGCTGAAAAGAGGTCATATTAAGAAAGTCTCAGTTTCAGCTGTGAAGAGAAGACTTTATGATGCAGGTTTGTCAGGTTGAGCCGCAGAAAAACAGCCTTCACTACGATGTCAAAATAAGAAAAGAGGCTTGCATAGGGCCATTAACCACCGCCAATAGACTACAAAAAATGAGAATATGGTGCTATTATTCACAATCTAGCTTATTTATTATAACTTTTTGTGATTGTTAGTTGTACATTTGAAGGAGGAAATTTGATTTAATATTGGCATACACTCTGTAGTAAAAAATCATATAAGTGTTACCTTAGATAGAAAATGTGAATAGATCTTTACTTGAGCTACCATAGCCTGACCCAGGTTAAAGATAAGAAGAAGTTGTGTTTATGAAGTTAGTACAATTCCACAAAAAAGGGAGAAAAAAATGTCTGATTCATTGGCCCAGCATCTCTAATGATTACTTACAAAGTGTGAATACTTAGTTGTTTCATTCTTTACAAAATCTGACGTACAAAAAATGATGCATATGGTTTTGAGTGGGCATGTGTTAAAACAAGTGCACTTCTGGGTGTCTCTTGTAGTCACAGTGATGGTGAGAATATTTTTGAAATGTCAAAGTCTTATTTTAATTTGCAAGTGTAATCTGACTAAAAGCTGAAGTCATTTAAAGTCAGGGCTGAGTTAACATAAGATGAAAGATCGCTACTCTGAGTCAAATCCTCAGCCTTTTACTAACTTCCTCAAAGGTTCACACAAACAAGAATTCATCTGAGACACCTCTATCTACAGTCTGTGATCACTGAGGGAGGAGGGAGCTGGTAAAAGCCACTGCTCCACATAAATTGTTATGTAAAAACACACACTCAAAGCGGCAGGCGATGGGAGAGGAGAGGAGAGGCGAGGGGGTGAGGGGGTTAGAGTTACATAATCACTCCAAAAGGAACCAGGCCACTGAACCAGTGACACGGAGCTGCTAACAGTGGCCATCTGTTACCAGGCACACAGAGAGCAAGACAGAGAGAAAGAGACAGGGAGAATAACAAACACAACAACTTTGACCGGAGAACTTGTCGCTCTCTGTAAGTCAGGTCAAGGCCATAATGTACAGTACAGTATGTTATCAAGGTGCGGGGCCTCCTCTGGAAAAGTTCCTACATGTTTCTGAGCACAAGTCTGCCAAAAGATTTCCCTCATGTGGTGTTTTGCTGATGTTTGTGAGGGAGAGCGCTCTGTCTCCTGCTCCAAAATCACCCACAGGTGTTGAACTGTGACCTGAGGGGTTGATATAATGAAATTAATTTCCATAAAAGTTGTTCATTTAATTGACTTTACCTAAACGGAAGTCTCTCCACTCTTTCAATTTGTTTTTATCAACTAGTTCACTTCTAATATTTGAAAGATAAAAATACATGACTCTCTTCAACTAGGGGAAGTCAGAATATAAGACTTCCTGGACTAGAGTTATTTAGTAAATGAAAGTGAGGAGATAATAAAATCAAATTACTAAAAGCATTTTAACTTAAAAAACAAACAGAAATCAGAATTTTGAAATCAGACATGCACTGGTTGATCGATCAGTGCCGTTTTCCTTAATTTTGGGGGATTGATGATCGGTGATCAGCCCATCCTTACATATAAAACTGGTCTTATGCACCTTTGGGGTGGTCAGGCACCCAGCCATTGTTGCTTTTTGCTCTGAGACCAAAAACTCAGGACACTTTATTAGTTGTTTAAGTTAAAACATAAAGATTTTATTGTTTCACAGGTATTGTTCAATGATTTTCAATATAATAAGATTGGAACATTGAAGGTATACGCTGTCAGTTATAAAAATAAAAATCAGTATTTGCCCAAATTGGTAACAGCAAGTCAGGTTTTTTCAAGATCGGTGTTTGGTGATTGGCCGCAAAATTGTGATCGGTGCACCCCTAGATGAAATATGAAAATAACTTTCAATTGACTCTCATTTGAAGAACTTCTGGGTTGTGCCAATGTTGGCATCCCCTTTGGACAAAGCTACTGCCTCTCTTTGCTGATCTTGTATTGCATGTTTAAGGTGCACATTATACCTTTATATTAGCCTGACATGTTACTCATCAAAAATCTTTCTCCTGAAAAAGTTAAACAAAGAGTTTTTTGGCAGTATGCTATAAAATGACCACCTTATACCCTACATACGTATTCCAAATAATTAACCAAATCTATAATCCCTGCAGACAATCTCTAATAACATTTGAATTTCATACATGGCATCAATAATTATTTTATTTTTGATTCATCTTCCATCTAAAAGCTCTTCACTGGAGCTTATAACAACATCACAGAGAAAAAGAAGAATATATATATATATATATATATATATATATATATATATATATATATATATATATTTGGAGAATGGCATTACAAATTTTGAATCTGGAACTTATACTTAGAAATGTGATTCAAAAATAGGAGCTTTAATCAAAATTAAATTAAAACAAAAGAAGAATTCCAAACTCAGGTGACCTAGCTCTAGACCATGATTTAATCAAAGGCAAACTGATTCTTCATTTCCAACAAATTAGTCTTGAGAAGAAATGGGCTAGACTTTTGTCATGAAGAACTAACTGTTCATTGTCTAAACTATTTCATATGTGAAAGCCGACCCCACAGACAGGAAACGTTTTTGGAAGAGTTGTCATGGGAAGTCTTCTTAGCCCGTGATTACAACAGTCCATCACATGTGGATGGTATTATAGACATGGATGGAATCATAGTGAAATAAATCCTCTATCCTGCTTAGATAACCACTGTCTCAGAAAGTACAGTACACTCTGGACCTTACTTGAACAGCTTAAAGGAAAGACTTCAATATTTAGAATGTAAAGCTGCCCTGACAGAAAACATCTGTGCTGACTACCCCGGGCCAAAATTACATTACAGGGCCTTGTTTGACACACAGCACATTAACTCTTTACTGGGCAAGGAACTATATCTGCTGACTTCTGCACACACTACAAAATTAAAAACATGAAAAATGAAACACAAGTTAAAAAAAAGTCTCGTAATGTCCACCAATAACACTCTAGGGTTGAAATATTGAATTTCAATGTATTTCAATGAGTGGTCTATGAAAGGTTACAACATACTGAAAGCTGTAAACTAACTATTTCTGAAATACTTTACAGGATTATCTAATAGTAATATTATTATTTAATTGCTTGAGAACTTAGTAAAAGGTTTCTATTTTAACTGTGGAGACACATGAAAACTCCCAAAGGCAACAGGTAGTAGAAAGAGATGCACTTTGTGTGTGGGCAGAGTCAAAGTGAGACAGAAGCTTCACTCATGTTTGATTAGTATTGATTATTATTTCTCTAAACTTGAATTTCTAATTTTCTATTTCTCCAGGACCTTTGTTATTAAGCTCAGCTTAAAGTTTATGAGTTGGATAAAAACACACACGTTCAAAACTTGTGACTAAGTTGGAATATCAAATCTGACCCCGATCAATGACAAGTTTCCTCCATGCTGAACACAAAGTGTTCTGGAGCAGAGTTCACCAGATAGTCAAGAGGACACACACTCTCATTACACACACACACCCACACACACACGCAGGTGCAGCTAGGTCTGTCTTTCAGTAACACCACATCAAAACCCTTAATTGATCTACTGATCACAGACGATGCTTGCACGTTATCATCCCCTGTCTGTCTGACCATAGAAACCACAGTGTAACCCCCACACAGCTGCCACATCCTCCTTGACGGAGTGCAGTCCTGCAGGCTGGAAACTCCCAGGGCAAACCCCTGATTGGTCCCACAGACTTTTCAGATTATCAATTGAGCAGAGACACACACACACACACACACACACACACACACACACACACACACACACACACACACACACACACACACACACACACACACACATGCACACAAAGAGTTAAATCTACTTTAATGTGTAGTTTTGGTTTTCAGGGTGTGTGTAAATAAACTTGTCCTCACAGGCTTACTCATGTTTAAAACACGTGGCTACTTTTTATACGCAGACAGAAATGTAGACTAAATGAAAAGACAGTAGTCTCTCATTTTCCCCGTGGCTGACCTACTTCCACAGCCACGCTATAAACTTAAAACTCATGGCCAGAGTGAGCAATACAACCATGAGTGAAGAATACAACTGTTCCAAAGAGATTTAAAATAAGCCAAACTTTATCTTGATTTCCTGAGATTTTACTTTTTAATGTCTTCACCGATGCGTAAAGTCTGAGGAAAGGGAGAAAGCAGCCCAAACAGGGACGAAGAAGGGATGAAACATGACTTATTCCAACATGAGGCTCTTACATAACTGCTCTAACAACACCACACACATATGAGGCCAGGTGAAGAGGGGAGCTTGCAAGTAAAAAAAAACTCAACACTGTGTATGCTGCACTCCTCTGGTTCTTACATAAGTCTGACAGCCAAAGAGTGATGGATTTAGCTGATAATCACCTCCCCGACATTTAGCAACGCTGTGCTATGCACGCATTGAGGAGGTCATAAATATATCTCACGCTATCTGTATTCAGTAATATGACTTCAAACTAAGTCATCATGCAGAATACTGCCGCTTGTTGCTCTGAAACCCTGTGGTGCATTTAAAGGACCTGTACTTCTTTGAAAGGCAAACTTTGAATATAGATGCAGCTGACCACAAGACCCTAAAAAAACCTAATAACCTTGAAATTAAAATATGTCTCATTTCTAACTGACACTGCATAACACCACCTAATGTGACCCATATAACTAATGAGCCCTATTCAACAAGCTCACACCCTGTTGCTGTTAAATTATATAACGTGCTATTAATGTTTAACTCAAAGGTCAAAAGAGGAAACAGGAGCCAGAGGCACACTTTTATATCACACCTACACACCGACAGACACCTTCATTAAGTTTACACTGAGTGGGTGTGTGTTTGCATTCACTTTGCATGAGGAAGTGGGAATTATGTCGGATGAAAGCAAAATTGTGTCATGATGATTTGAGAGAGCCAAATGCTGGAAAAAAAGAGAAAAATGTGGAGATTAACGCATCTGGGGTGTTTTCCACTCACCTGTCTCTCTTAAATCAAACCTGCTTTTCATGTGCAGACAGACAGACAGGCAGACAGACAGCACTGAACAGGTGTGTGCACGGCTCATCTCTCACACCATCTCACTTGCTCATGCGAACAGCCCATCATCCCTCTTCTACCCTAACTTGGATTAATATACACAAGTGTGCACACAGGCGCACACTCAGGCACGCACACGCCGGCAGTGTGGGTAAACAGCTCCTCCACACTTTTATTGGCAATTACTGCTGAAGGTCACACATCAGCGGAGGGGCTGAGTTCCAGGAAAAAAAAAAAAAAAAAAAAAAAGGCGGGTTCTTATGTAACCTCGGCCCAGAGTTGGCAGGGGCCCAGGAATCGTGCAGCTCTCAGGCAAGGGAAACTAGGACACAGCCTCAATGACTGCTACAGACCAGCACATTCATTAATGCGCACACCTAGACGGCACACGCACAGTCACAGTGCCCCCTATTGACAGCTGAAGGAGATGCAGGGGAAACACCCAGCAAAAAAAGCTGAACACTGACGCAGATAGTAAAACAAGTTGATGAAAAGAAAAACGAGGCAAGGAAATAATTCGGCTGTTACGGCTGTAATGCATTCATAAAAGTATCTGTTCAAATCTGATCCCCTACAAATATGGAAATATGGAGCTTTATGTCACTGTGAGTGAGCTACCGTTTATACGCTCAAGGGAGCTTTTTTCATGCCTTTGGGATTTTAATCCAATTTCTGTCACTTCACCTTTCACATTAAGGATTTTTAGAATCTATATGATATTTACCTGTAAACTGAAACTTTAGTGCTTGGAACATTTTGTGCCTCATACTTTTTACATTTTCTTCCTTCTTTTGGCTGTAATTCTTTGACGACTCTCTTCACACCACGCTTCTTGTCTTAGTGACATGAAGTCCCAACATGACCAGATGCCCCAACATGACTTTCTCTACATCTGGTGATATACAGTGCTTGCACTTAATGGAAGTAGGGCATGTTAAATGCACAGTCTGAGGACAATGTGCAGACTTGTGCCGGAGATAATGTCAAAATGTACAGAAAATATGTACCACATGACTTTCCACACATGTAGTGCTTATAGGCAGGAATTAGAGCATATGTCCCGTGTTAGGACACCGTGCAGACGTATGCAGCCCTGGCAGACTGCCAGCTCCGCAAGTGACTCACCTTGAAGCTGGGAATAACAATGAGCCTGTTGAGTAACAAGCACTCACACCACTGCACTCCACTCTATCTCTCTATCTCACTGTCTCTGTCTCTCCTTCTACATGTTTTCATCTAAATCTACATAAAAGTTAATGGCAGAGGGTGCAGCAGGTGTGTCAGAATCAGCGTAACACTACCACTATCCAGCCATGCCTAAAGCCTCTGCTAACTACAACACAAAGCTGCCACAGCACAGTCACAGACCAAACTACCAAACACTGACAGACAGCAGATCAGGGGAACACAGGCACGAGCAGAAGAAAAAAAGAAAAGAAACAACCTTAGGCATATCCATTTCATCATCAAAGGCCCTGAGCTGAAAGAGAACACAGGTTTGCCAGGGTTAGGTAACATCACAGAGAGGAGGAAGCTAAAGAAGAGGTTAATGATAAAGCATGACATGTTAGTCCTGTGAGGGGAGACAGTGGAGAAACTTGTGAGCTTCAGCAGCAAAACAATAAGTGTGTATGATGGGATTTTACATAGACGGAGCAGAACTGGTGCACTCTCAAACAAGGGCCATGAAGTGATTCTGAAGCATGCTTAGTGACAGTTTCGTGAGTGTGGAGAAAAAAATGTGCAATTTCTTCAAATTGAGTATCAGGTTGTTGATTCTAGTGCATACGTGTGTTGATGATAATATGGAACTGCACCCAGCTTTTGCAAAGTAACTGAATCAGATCAGAAATGTTTTGATTTTTTTCCATTTTTTTCATAGTTTTAGTCTCTAAATGATATATCTAAATCATTTTCCTCAACTTAGTTTAGAAAACACTGATTTCAAGAATGAGAAAGAAACTCAGATAAACTGTATGCCTTCACGTGTTTCTCTACTAATCCTGCATACTTGTGCTCCAGCATGAAGATACATCTAGAAAAACAAAATAAAGAGTCACACTGATATACTTACTCCAAGCTTAAAAACATATGATGAAAAATGCACAGTAATACTTTGTTGCTGATGAACATTGTCTGACCAAGTTTAGCTCTCCCTACCTTCTGTCCATATCCTCTGTCTTTGGTCATCATCTCTCGCAGCGTCTGTAGGACCTTGATACAGAGTCTCTCCTCATTCTCCTCCAGCAACTGCTTGGTATGTTTGATTAACCTATGGAGTCACGAAAGTGAAAATATATTTATAATGAATGCCAGGTTTGAGTACAGTGGGAGAAATAAGTATTGAACGCGTCAACTTTTTTCTCATTACATTTATTTTCTTAGCTGCAATTTAAACAAAATTTCTACCAGACATTGGTATTAACTCAAATAATCCACACCTGAAAAGAAATCATGACATTCAAGTCCATTAATAATGATTATAGGAATCAAGTACGATAACACAGGATAAACGTATTGAACACACCATGGAAAGGTTGTATACTTTGGCAAGGAAATACACCACACCACCTGAAATCTGTCAGTAATAATTACTTGAACTTCCAATTAGTGCAAAACAACATCAACTGGGCTAGAGAAAATTGATGGTCCTATAAAAAAGGTTGTTTTTTCACCAAGCAGTTAAATACAACACACCTCATGATGGGTAAAGGCAAAGAGCTCTCTGAAGACATTCGCAACCTGATTGTTGCTCGGTATCAGAATCAAACTGGTTACAGACTTATATCAAAGCACCTGAATATTCCAGTCAGCTCCGTTGGGGCCATTATTATTTACAAGTGGAAGAAGCACCTCCTTACCATCAACAGGTCACACACAGGAGCTCCTTTCAAGTTTTCTGACCAGGGAGTCAGAGAGATAGTCAGAAGTGTACTCAAAGAGCCAAGGGCCACCCTGAAGTGATCCAGAAAAACTTGGAGGCAGCAGGTACAATTGTTACAGAGAAAACAATAGGCAATGCACTCCACCACCATGGCCTCTTTGGACGCTCAGCCCGCAAGACTCCATTCTTCAAGAAAAGGCATGTTGAAGCTTGTTTAAAGTTTGCTAAACAGCATCTTGACAAGCCTGTAGAATACTGGAATAATGTTGTCTGGTCAGATGAGACCGAAATTAAACTTTTCGGCTGTCATACTGCAAACCATGTTTGGAGGAGAAATGGCACTGCACATCACCCAAAAAACACTAAACCAACAGTGAAGTTTGGAGGTGGAAGCATCATGGCATGGGGTTGTTTCTTATCTCATGGTGTTGACAAACTTCATATAATTGATGGAGCAATGAATGGAGCCATGTATGGGGAAAGTCTTATGTCATATGAATCTGCTGCCATCCACCAGGATGATCAAGATGAAACGTAGCTGGACCTTCCAGCAAGGACAACGATCCAAAGCACATGGCAAAGTTGACTCTCGAATGGTTTCAAAAAAAAGAAAATCAATCTGTTAGAATGGCGGTGTCAATCACCTGACTTAAATCCAATTGAACATTTGTGGAAAGAACTAAAGAAAGGCTTCACCAGAGGGCACCAAAGAATATTTAAGATTTAAAGACAATCTGTCCAGAGGAATGGGCCAAAATCACACCTGAACAGTGTGAGTGATTGAACGTTGTGATTTCTTTTCATGTTTGGATTATTTGAGTTAATACCAATGTCTGGAAGAAATTTTGTTTGAATTGCATCTTTGGAAATAAATGTGATGAGAAAAAAGTTGACATGTTCAATACTTATTTCCCCAACTGTATATACATGAGTGTAGCAGGAGAGTGCTGTTTATTGTGCTTACTTGCATATAAAACCTCCGCTTTCACACTTCTTTCGTGAGTCTGTATTTTCAGGGAAAAGCAGCTCAGGCCGGTGCAGCACATCTACCAGAACTGACAGCTCAGCCTGGACCAGTGGGCGCAAACGGTCCTCGAGAGCAGAGACAATGTCCTGGAGTCCAGAAAAAGGCATATCATTACGACTTGAAATAATCAACACTTATGAGTTAGTAAAAGCAGAAGTGAATACTCCACCTGCAGCCTCTCAATGATGTTCCTGTAGTCCCGTGAGGCGGTCACCACAGAGTCTCTGCGGATTGCGTTGCGGGCAGAGAGTCTCCAGCTCATGGCTGTCTTCTGGACAATGTTGTTGGATTTCACAAACAAGTTGTTCACCTGGTTGTCCAGGTCCACAGGAATGGCTATAGCTCTGCCTTTGGCTGGCAAGTGAAGAAATGCCAACACACATCAGGTCATGACATGAAACACTAACTGTTAAAGCTCCAGCTGCACATCATGCACTGATTTTGACTTGTAAAGTGAAGACCTATAAAAGTTAACTGGATTTTATGGGTGGTTCTTAATCTTACCCACATCAGAGAGCACCTTAATGCAATTCTCAACCGAGCCTTTCTGGACTGGAACCAACCAGTTGCAATGGTAGACTCTAAAAACGGCCTGCAGCAGCTGCACAAAGACCGGCTGTCTGGTCTGAAAAGAAGCAGGGGCAAAGGAAGAGATGTTAAAGACTATCTTAGTCCTCCAAGTTTTCCAGTTGTTAAAGGAAAAAAGACGTTCTTAGATGACATGAAAGTAGCACACACGTCATCTACAGCACCAACAATCTAAACCTCTGTTGCTCCTTTACATATCATAAATTCACACCTCTTTCCACACAGTGATGTAGTTCAGAGACTGTAGTCAGAACAGTGTGCTGACCTAGTGACTGTTACTTTCCCAAGAAAAAAAAACACAAATCCCTCAGCGGACATTTGCCCAAACATAACCCACTTTCATCTCAGAATGTCACACAAACACACATTTTTAACAAGGCAAAGGCTTTCCCTTAAATCCAGCACCAAACTCTGTGTTTCTCCTGTTGAATTAAAGTTCGTCAAATACCTGAAATATTTTCCCCAACAGAGAGGCCTGCAGCAGAGGACACAAGCAGTAGAGAAATAAAATGTGCATGGAAAACAACAAAGTAGCACACCATAAATATCTAAATACAATAAATTTAAATCTAAATCCATGGAGACCCGTGAAATGCTCTTTAATGTTTCACACTTGTAAAGTTATGTGACCCTGTTAGTGCCAAGTCTGTGATGGATGTCCAATAAACGTATGTTAGTGTTTACAGAAAGCTACCAGAAGTTTTACGATCATGTAAATCCTGATCTCAACAATGTTAACAATGCACTTCATAAACAAAAGATGATGACTGGGAACTATTCCTGGACTGCTAAAGGAAGTGACTCAAAGGGGAAAAAAGGGATTTTGTCACATTCAAAAGAACTAGTCTGAAGTGATTAGCTCTACAAGACCTTGACTAAAGGAGCTCAGACTTGCACATGCCAGAGGGGAGGGTCGTGACGTAAACAAGTAGAAAACAGTTCTGAGAAATTACACAAAGGCACCGATTTCAACACTTCAGGATGAAACCGAAGGAAAACAAAGAGGCAGCTGGTTCTGCACGTCTAAATTTCAGGATTGTGGACAAGGAGTTTCTCTAGGCTGTAATAAAGATGATACACACTTCATTTGTACTTACATTCTTTTGGATGGCTACCTACAGCACAGCACAAACTGCACATTACTTTTCTGAAGGTTTCATTTACATCATTTACATGTTTATATACATTCATATGGGGAAGTAAAGAGATCAGCAGATCACTTTTTATCTATAGAATAAATGCAGCGCGTAAAGAACATACATGCGAATAAGACCTACTTCATTCAACTACAAGAAACTATGATGTGCTAGACATATTTAATAAAATAGAGGGGTTACTTTTTGCATTTCAAAACTACTTTGACTCCTTCCACACTTGATTAACCAGTGCTGACATACCTGCAGACTGGTGCTCTGGTCAGAGAAAGGTGAGCTGAAGAAAGTTGTCACAATGCTCATGACCGTCTCCGTCACATATCGCTCCAGGATGGTGTCTGCATGTTTACGGTCACTTGTGTTGTTACACACCTGTGAACATCAAAACATCACAAAAAGAAGTAGTTGTTGTTTTTTTTATGTTAACTAGCCCCTTTTCTTGAGTGGGTTTTTGTCTGTCTGGGTTTTCTTACTCTGCAAATGTCAACCAGAAAGTTCTCAAAGAGTTTCCACATGTGATTCGAGGTGTAGATCTCCTTCATTTCAACCTCGGTGTCAACATAGCAGTGGTTCAGGAAGTTGATATAGGCGATCTTCACCTAAAAAACAAGAACAAAACATAAGCAGTGTATGTTACAGTAACAGATTTTGTGTCTGTCTGCAAGTGATTAAATTAAGGCATGGTATGGGTAAGAAGTATGAGCCTTTCTGTGTACAAGATAGCCTCATTGCTTGAGCTCTCTGTACCGAAAGCTGTCGTTCTGCCTGTGTCTCACCTCGGGGATACAGTCTTCATGGGTCACCACTCGAACTATGTCGTCCAGTGGTAACAGGGAGTTACATTTGATCTCAGTGTAGACGTTCTTGCCCTCAGTGCACACAGCCAAGAGCTCCACCAGGTGAATGTGGTACATCAGAGGACTGTTCTCATCCATGCGGTCCCGCTCTGACCGCATCATTTGCACCAATGTCTGAAAGGAGGCACGGTCGTTGTAGAAGACCAAAACATCCTCCCCTGCATTCACCAGCTGCAGAGTTAAAAAGGTTATTGATTACATTGGTGCATAATGAAACTGTTTCATGGTTCAAACATTTAAAGGTGGCAATGAGGTTTGACCTCTGCCATGACGATGTCCTGGCACTTCTTGATGAATTTGTTTTCAGCTTTGACGATAGTCTGCAGGAACTTCAGGTACTGGACGTTACGGCCGTGGGTTTCAATGCAGTGGACGAAGTGCTGAACCACTCGCTCGTTGATTTCACTGCACAGCTGGAAGTTGTTCATGAAGATGTGCTGCATGGTGATGGCTTCCAAAATCTGTAAAAACAAACAAAGAAGAAAAAAAATTAATAATCATCATAGTAATACTAAGTATACAGAGTGATGCAATGTGACTGCTTACCCCTGGGTTGAGGAACAGGTTGATGTGTTTGTGCAGCAGTGCCTGGTTTTGCTGGTTTCCAGCACAGAAGTTCTGTAAAAACTGGTGGGCCAGCTTCATAATATCCTGCATCCGCAAATCTTCTCCCTAAAGTAAGAAAAATGTGAGGGCTTTGTCCATTCCAACACACACAGATGACTCCATTAGAGGCTGTTTTACTGCAACTACCTTCTCATAGGGGATCTGCAGGAGCTCAAGCACGACAGCATGAGCCCCCATGTTCCTCAGTAGCCTCTGCTGCTGTTTCTTGCTCTTCCTGCCTGACAGACCCTCTTGGACGCACAGTCTGCTGAGCCGCAGAAGGATCTGAAATATCAGTGACACATATAAGATAATGTGGTGTAAGAGGAAAAACACATCTTGGAGCTACTCATCAGGGTTGGATCGTCGCTTGTAACTGGGATAAGAAGTAAGATAATTACCTCTTTTACCACTCTGTAGTTGTAGCTGCTCGTACTTTCTGCTTTCTTTGGTTTATCTGTGCCCCCTGAATCACCCTGCAGAAAGAACCAGAATCAAAAGCAAAAACCCATTTCTGAAGTACAGAAGTCAATAGGGCCCTGCTCTGTTCGTGTCTGCTTCTCAAATGCAATTTATACTACACCTTTTTATGCTCCAGCTCAGCAGAGAGCCCCTCTCCTGCATCCATACCCTCGTCTGGTCCCTGCCTCTTGTAAACCCATAGCTCAGACTTCTCTACAATGGAGCGCAGCTGGTCCAAGTCAGACTTTATTTGCTTATAGTTTTCGACATCTTGGCTGGTGACGAGCAGCTGGACCTGCAAACATATACATACAAGACAGGTGATGGGATTATTTAAGTAAAAACAGTAAAATGCACATCGCATTTGAATAATTTATATCAATATGTATCGCCTGGGTTGTTAGGATACCTGCTTAAAAGCCTGTAAAACCTCCTGTCTTTGGCTGAAGTGCCTAAAGAGCAGGTGAAGTGCTCTGGACACTAGAGGAGGATAGTCGTGCATAGTTAAGTGGAGAAGGACTCTTAGGAAGGTGCGGCCACCATGGTCATCCAGGTCCAGAGGGGTGTTCTCTTCACTAGACACACACAAAATTACACTCTTGAATTATAACACACATGCAGTTTTAAGTTATTACTGATTCTTTGTCAATGGAGCTAGCATTACCTCCCACCAAAAATTCCCTCCGCTTGCTCCTCTATGTGTTCAAAATCCAAAGCTCCTGGAAACAAGTCAAAGACTTTTAGAACCAACTCAATTTTCCAAACATTTTCAAAGAAAGTCAGATCTGACCTGGCATGTTGTTCGGCCCTTCCACAGCTCCAGTGAGAGATAAATCACTTTGAGAGTTGCTCTCATCAAACTCTCTTTTAAATATAGAGAGCAGACAGGAGATCCTGTAGTCCAGGCGGACATTCAAGATGAACTGCAGACCAAAACACAAAATGATAAACGTGAAATAAAGGGACTGCACATATACACTCACCAGAAACTTTATCAGGCACACCTGTCCAACTGCTCATTAATGGCAGTTTCTAATCAGAGGCAGCAGCTCAACACATTTAGGCATGTAGACATGGTCAAGACAATGTGCTGCAGTTCAAATCAAGCATCAGAAGGGGGAAGAAAGGTGATTTAAGTGACTCTGAACATGGCATGGTTGTTGGGGCAAGACAGGCTGGTCTGGGTATTTCAGAAACTGCTGATCTACCTAACCATCTCTAGGGTTTACAGAGAGTGGCAGTTCTTTGTAAGAAAATGCCTTGTTGATGCCAGAGGTCAGATGAGAGATGGCCATACTGGTTTGAGCTGATAGAAAGACAACTACTCTAATAACCACTTGTTACAACCGAGGTCTGTAGACGAGCATCTCTGAACGCACAACACGTCCAACCTTGAGGCAGATGGGCTACAGCAGCAGAAGACCACACCGGGTGACCCTCTTGTCAGCTAAGAACAGCGAACTGAGGCTACAATTCACACAGGGTCACCAAAACTGGACAATAGAAGATTGGAAAAATGTTGCCTGATCTGATGAGTCTGGATTTCTGCTGCGACATTCGGATGGTAGGGTCAGATTTGGTGTCAACCACATGAAAGCATGGATCCATTCTGCCTTGTATAAACAGTTCAGGCTGCTGCTGGTGGTGTAATGGTGTGGGGGATATTTTTTTGGTACGCTTTGGGCCCCTTGGTACCAATTGAGCATGGTCTAAATGCCCCAGCCTACCTGAGTATTGTTGCTGACCATGTCCATCCCTTTATGAGCACTGTGTACCAATATCTGATGGCTACTTCCAGCAGGATAACGTGCCATGTCATAAAGCTGGAATCACCTCAGACTGGTTTCTGAAACATGACAATGAGTTCACTGCACTCAAATGTCCTCCACAGTCACCAGATCTCAATCCAGTAGAGCACCTTTGGGATGTGGTGGAACAGGTGATTCTCATCATGAATGTGCAGCCAACAAATCTGCAGCAACTGTGTGATGCTATCACATCAATATGGACCAAACTCTCTAAGGAATGTTTCCTGTACCTTGTTGAATCTATGCCATCAAGGATTAAGGCAGTTCTGAAGGAAAAGGGGGTCCAACCCGGTACTAGCAAGGTGTACCTAATAAAGTGGCCAGAGAGTGTACATACACTGTGTAAAAGATTTTGCTCTCACCTGCAGAATCTCAATGATCTTCAGCTTGGTGTCCATCACCAGGATGTCCTGTTTCTCTGGCTCAGTCTGGGTCTTGGCTGTTTCCCCATCTGAGGTGTTGTTTAAGGATGTAGGCAGAAAGCCTCCTCCTCTCAGGACCACTTGGGACATAAGCTCTCCTACACCATGGATGGACCTCATCACGTTACTTCCTGGAAACAAGCACACACATGCACACAGAGACATTAAGTTTATGTCCATGACATATTCACTCCTTCACTTACAGTCCTCCTTGTTCATACCTTTGCTCTCGTCCTCTTTGACCAGCTTGTTGAAAGGGAAAATGGCGCTCACATGGACACAGTCTAGAATTGCCAGCAGGATCTTTGTCAGCCTCAGCAGGTCGCTGAAGTTGTAGAAGCCAAAATAAATCAGGTTTCTGGCCAGATTCACCACCTGCATACAGAAGATAGAAAAGACAGCGATTTTATAATCTGAAAGGTAGACTGACTTTGGTGATTATAATTGAGGAATGGGCCAGACTGACCTCAAAGGTTAGCTTGTTCTTCTCTTTATCTGCAAAGGGGAAGCTTTGACACACCACATCTCTCAGGTAGTTCTCAACAAACTCCATAGTTTGAGAGAACCGCTCTTTTATTTCATCCTTGGAAGTTCCATCGTTGTCATAGCTCCATTTAGAAACAGACAAAAAATAAACAAAAATAAACACAAAAATAGTAAAAAGAAAAAAAGTAAATCATCCATTACGCAGAGTAAAAATCATGAAAGGGTTAAATGTCTCTGTTTACTCACTCATCGATTGCGATCTCTGAGGGGATCTCAGACCACAGTCGAGCGTATTTGACAGGTGTGACTTGCTCCTGAGGGTCACGGTCCACATGCATGTGCAGCATCATGCGGCAGAAGGAAGCTCGCAGATCATAAGGGAGGTCTTCATCGGACATGCAGCGTAAGATCAGGTCCACATCAAGCTGGCTGGAGATCTTATTGATTGCCAGGTACTGACGATCCAAACACATTCTGGCAAACAGGTTCAACTGGTACCTGAAGTAGTGCGTACATACAAGTGGAGTATCAGTAACAATCTGAATTTCTCTCATCAGTTTCCTGTGGTGTTTGGTTTAATAAACAGAGCTTGGCAACATGAGTTGACTCTACTCTGTTTTAATCCTGGACAGCTTTGTCTTCTTAATCTGGGGCAAAGAAACTTGAGTCTAGCGTATACCTGTAATAACTGATCACCTCCTGGTCCTCCTTCTGGCCTTCCTTTGCATCCTGGGCCAGCTCCCTGATGCTTTTGCTTCGGATCTCTTTGTTACGGTCTTTCCAGAACAACCAAACCTCTTCCTCATCTTCCTCTGACTCCACAGAGTTCTCTCCCAGTGGTGCACCCTCTATCTCAAATCTTGACAGCACAAGTCTGCAGGAAGGTGGAATTTTTATTTACATACATATCAATTGAAAAAATGGTGGTAAATACACAAATGAAACTGAATAAGAGTGCAATGACAATAACTGTTGCCATCATTGCTGTTTATCAGAAGCTTCAGCTGAAGGATGAGATGGGCCATGTAAGCACATTAGTACATAATGTGGAGGTGATTCATAGCACTCATTTGTATACAGTATCAGTAAATATGACTTCACTTACTTCGTCTCTATGAGGATGTCTGCATTAGCCGGATCCAGGACTGCATTACAGATGAGCTCCTGAGTCACAGGGATGGACTTGTTCATTGATACACACAAATCTGACAGGTAATCCAGGAACCTGGGTATTCACATATACACACACATGCAGGGAGGAGATGCAAAATTCAATCAAACCAAATAATTGATCAAATAATTAAAGCATCAGAGGAATGTCATCCTTTGAGAAAAAAAACAACATTTTAAACTGAAAAGGTACCATGACACATTGCAACGCCTTGGGCATACTGTGCGTTGATTGTAAACTGTATTTAACATTTGTAGATGAATCACATGATCTGGTACACACTCCCAACTTTGATTGTACCTCTAACCCAAATCAGATCTGATTAGATCAGATGGTGCTCTTACACACAGGCAGATAGACAGACAGAAAGGCAGACAGGCAGACACAGACAGACAGATGGACTCAAACCTGGGCTCACGATTCTTGCGAACCAGGCTAACAAACGTGTCGATCTCAGCTGCAGTGATGTGTTTCTCCAGCAGCTTGCGGTTGTTGTGTAGCAAAGCTGTGATTGTGTCCTCTGCCAAGACATCATAACCAATCTGTTTCTGCATGAAGCGGAACTGTTTTGCTATATACTCCTAGAAAACAGAGAGGTAAACAGTCTTGAGTACATGCACACCAACAGTAGCGATAAATCATGACGAATACTTTAACAAGCCAAACACTCAATCTCAACTTTTCACTTTATTATGTCTCTATGTGGTATTTCAATCAAAGCAGAGGGCACATAATGGCTCCTTTTCACCCCTGTTTAGAAAACAGTGCCTGTTCACAGAGGGTCAGGCTACTTCCCTATTTAACCTTATAAACTGAGCCATCTACCAATTACACTTAAATGAATTTAAGAGAGACCGGCTCTACTCAGAAAATGGGAATGTGGTTTTTTACACTGACAAGAATTTGTGAAACGTTGTGCTTGTTTCATGCCTCAGCTATTGTATTAACAGGAAATTTGATAAAGGGTAAGTGACCCTTGAAAAATGCCGGGGTATTAAGCAACACATTTTGAATTCTGAGCAGTTGTTGTGTCTAAGTAATGATGTTAGAGTACTAATGATGTTAGAAAAGCTACAGAGCAAAGGTCGCTTTAACTTGTGATTAGATTGAATCAAGTAATCTGGAATAAAGCTTCACACTAACTCCAGTGTTTAGTACACTCAGTGCATAGACTCGTCAAGCAAGGCCTGGCTACACGTACCTGGTTCTTGCGGTAATCCTGCTGAGAGTGACGCAAAACCCGATAACACAGGCGGCAGATGTGTCTGAAGGGGGCATGACGCTGGTCAGCTAGCTCCTCCAGCCGCAGCATGGGCCCATCCCCGCTGTCGGTGAATGGAGCCTGCAGCAGCTTGAAGATCTGGAAACAGATGTGGATGAGCTTTCAACAGTTGTCACCAAATAAAAGCCAAAACCAGGAGCCTGATGATAAACATCCAGACCAGACAGTTCATGACATTGTGTGTATGGTCTGCAGATGAGGTTTCATAATCTAATCAACTTGTGCCCACAAGCTCTGTCAGAAATCTGGGTGTGAGCTTTAAGGTTCATGTGGGCTCATTTGCTCGGTCTTGTTGATGTGCCCTCAATAGCATCAAGAGGATCAGATCCTACCAGACACAACAGGCTACACAGGCCCAACTGCAACTCTCTCCTAGCAGGCCTCCCTGCATGAACATTTAAACCTCTGCAGATGATCCAGAATGCAGCAGCACATCTGGTCTTCAACCAGCCCCAAAACAGCAAGCTGTTAACCTCTCTTCAATGGCTTCCAGTGGCAGCTGAAATCTAATTCAAAGCTCTCCTTCTGGCAAACAAAACAGTGACAGTCTAAAATCTTGCTTGTATGTGGCTTTGGAAAAAAGCTTCTGCTAAAATAAAACTGTAGAAATATAGTAGTTTTCAAGAACCCCCTATAAAAACCTAATAAACAGAGTCAGTGTAGGAAAGCTTTCACCTGTTTGAGGATATTCTGTTCTCTCATGAGTTTCTGTCGTTCTCTGTTGGGTTTGTTGACCATGATCTCCAGAACATCCTGTCCATTGTTGGGAATATCCACCACAAAGAACACCAGATCCTCCAGGAGTTTGGTGACTGCTCTGATTGTGCATGAAAAAGAAAAACAAAGCATGAACAAACAACTACTTTGTTATTTGGCAGAATGAGCTCTATGCATTTTGTACCTCCTCTCGTTCTGTGTGATGGTGCCTTTTTCCAGCTTCCCAGCAATGGAGGCCAGCACTTTACTGGCATCATTGGCAAAGTCTAGGTCCCTCACTTCAGCAGGAGAGACAGGCACAATGGCAAACGCCTCTTTGTCCTCTTTCATAGCTGAGGTGCCAATCTTAAACCAGAAAAGAAAAGTACAACTTTGTGAGCATCATAGGATATTTCTGACTATATATCGGTGACAACGAACTGTTACTTACACGCAGCATTACAGGTTTTTCTTCCTCCTTGTCGATTGGTTGGTTGGTGCTGTGGACCCATGTGTTTGTACAGAGATGTCTGAGGCGCACATAAGAGTTCCTGGAACACAAATCAAAATTTTATTCAATCTGCTAAAGGAACATCCACCACTGAGCACAAATACTAGATTAAGACCAAACTGATAACTTTAGAAAAACTATTCAAAGGGGAAATAAGCATGTCTAGTCAGAGATTTAAAATGCTGCAAATAACTGCAATCCTCAAATTTCATGGTTACTGACAAGGCAGAGTTTGATCAATGATATAATAAAGACCTTTTGCTCTCACAGTAAATCAAAGATTTAGAAGTGTTACAATGCCCGAGCGCAAAACAAAATGAAAGGGAAAGCTCTCTCGAGTGTCCTTCCCATGGAGTGTATGTGACACAGGGCTCTTGAGAGTGCACTTAAGATGTGTGTCATTTTCATTTCTTTAATTTTGTCTTTGTCTTCTGTCATAAACCTGCAGAAAACCAGACACACACGTATGAAGTAAAATTGGAACCAGCTTCAGCATGTTTCTCAATGATGGAGCACATTTGTGGCCATTTTGGAAAGTAAACTCTTAAACACATTTATTGCAACAGATATGAAAACTAGGGCTGAGATGATATGCTTTTCTTGTGATTCGATTAGATTACGATTTTTGGGCTGCTGATTTGATTTAAAATGTGATTCATTGATATTTACGATTTTTAGTTTGCTTTTTTAACACCAGACCACGGGAAAAAGTTAATTGATGATGATAATGTCTACAGACTATACCAGGAGTCATATTGACCCATAAACTGCACATCACATGAGTCAGTGAGAAACATAATTTCACTCTCTGCTGGAGAAAAGTGGCAACTTTTTTCTAATCCAGTTTATAAACAAAGACTGAAATGAAGAGTTTAGATAAAAAAGAAAACAATTTTTTGACAGAGAATCCCAATTTTGATATTGTTAAACAAAAATTTTTTTGTGATTTTTTCTCCCACCCCACCAAAATTATTTTGACTAGTGCAAAAGTCCTTTACTCAAAATACAGAAAGATTTACATTGGAAGTTTGACTCAAAGGTTCAGAATTAAAATTATTCTTCTGTATCCAGGAGCTTTATGGCTTGATGCGATAAATGTTCATGACTTTACTGAGCTTGTTTCTGTAAAAGAACACATTTGTTTACAAGATACTTTCAGTAAAAAACAAAAACAAAACTCCACTTCTATCACATGCCTCCTCAGCTGACCCCAGAATCACCTCATAACCACATCTGCTTTCAGATAAACAACAGGCACAACCACTCATTCAACAAGCTCTAGCACACTTCTTTATCTGCTCACATGGACACAGCTACCTCTGAAACTTCTTCCTCTTACTCAGGAAATTCTGCTGAAAACACTATGCATCACACACACACATGTGTGCGCCCACGCACACACACACACACACACACACACACACACACACACACACACACACACACACACACACACACACACACACACACACACACACACATAGTTCTGTTTATTTTTTTTTGGTTGTGTGAAACCTATCCTCCCTTCAAATACAGACAGAATCATTATCAGTTTTCTTTTTGGTTCAGTAGTGTGAAAATGAATATGTATCAGTCTGCCTACATGAAGAAAAGTTTCACCTGCACACCCTGGATAATATCTTTTACAGTCAGTAACAGATGTTCAAACACCACCTTGGGCAAACACACACACACACACACACACACACACACACACACACACACACACACACACACATACACTCACACACTCACACACACACACACACACACACACACACACACACACACATACACTCACACACACACACACACACACACACACACACACACACACACACACACACACACACACACACACACACACACACACACACACACACACACACACACACACACTCTTTCCCTGGTTTATTGTTTTACAACCATCCATGAGATGACATCATGTTCGGTTGAATTCCCCGACTTGTGATGTGTGTAATGTTTCCTCTTCAGTGGAAAGAGTGACGAACAGGGATTAGACAGTCTTCTAAGCTGTATTACAGTTTTGAAACACTTCCCGACTTTAAAGCCTCCCTACCTGGGCACCAGCGAGTCCCCCCCTCTTAATGTGGTGGGGTCCAGCTCAAATATGGATGAGATATCATTTCCATCAGGAACAGACACAAGTGTGTACATGACTTTGTCCTGAACATTTCTCAAACGTGCCCGTATGGCTTCTTGCTCTGAGTCCAGCTGTGGGGAAAAAAATCAACAGAGAGCGTGATAAGAAACTCTGCGAGCATTACAAAAAAAAAAACATGTTGAAACATGTGACATGGACTGCCAAGTTTCTGTCATGATCAATAAACATCAGTGAAATGGGAAAATGATGGAAAGATTTCTAGGAATTGATTTCAGATTGTGAAATTGAAATGCAGGAGAAAATACAATCACGGTTCAAAGTTTCTTTTCCTCAAAGAGGCACATGATCACATAACTACAACGTGTTTCTCAAATAGTACCGACATAGTCCTCAGACAATACTTGTGATCAAATGAGAAATGAGGTAAGACTTCCACAGATGTGACCAGGGAAAACTGTAAAGATGCAGTTCAAACTTAAGTAATCTTTACCAGAGACCTAAGGGTATTTCATTTTTCTCCTGACTTATGCCATACGTCTACTCTTCTTGGTATTGTATTGTATTGAAGTAAGGTTTTGATTTGTGTCTTAGTTTTAAAAGTGAGGCAATAAAGTCTGAGTGAGCTGGTTTATTTCCTTGTCAGCAAATGTAAACAGCCTTATGTTTACGGTAGCCACAGTCATCTGCATCTGAAAAGTGAGGCTTCAGCAGAGAGGGGGTGTATTTTAAGTGAAAGGCTGCCATCTGCTGGTGAATAAACCACATCACAATTTAACTCCAGAGGAAAAAATCCTTCCAACCAATACTCAAAAAAATCCCTTCTACTACAGATATGGCACCATCACCATTAGTCAATAACTTGTTTTTTTTTCTAAAGCACAAATTTATAAATATTATCCAGAACTGAGTGTGCGGTGTCATAAGTCAGAGTTTGCATTATTTAGCCCCTCCGAGCTAATCAAGGAGTATTTTCTGTTCCATAGTATCACAACTAGAAGTTAGGTTGTGTAAATCATTAAAATATAAACGGCAATTTTACTGGCAGTTGTTGACATATAAATATTTCCACTATAAACACACGTCTTCCAGCTTGGCTCACTTACTGAGGAGCGAGACTCCAGACACTCCTCTTCATACTCTGGATTCACCTGCAATGTTACATCATGGTTCACGGGTTGAAATATAGTCTAGAAATCTACTGACACAAAGCTTTATATCTTTTAAGTGAAGCTGAAAATGAGCTTTGATCTGCATTTCCCATGTGCTTAAGGCTACTTTACAGTAAATGCAGACACTCTTATGTTCAATGTAAACAACAGAAAGCTTCAAAGGAGGAAATATACTGGAAATATATTCAAGTTGTTTTAAAGTAGTGCAAACTACTACAGAGGCGTAGGAAGAAAGACACATTATGTGTTGTGCACTGACCTCAGCAGCCAGGTAGTGCCCTGTCGCCAAGTGTTTGAACCTGAACAAGCTGTTCCAGTAGCCGGCCCCCCCTCGGCATGGATCATGCTGCACAACCTGATACCAGAACACGAGAAGAGCATCTCTCATCATCTGCACACAGTTATTCAACAGGTGCCTAAATCATGCTATTTTCAAAAGAAAATCATTTATATATATATATATATATGTATATATATATATATAAATAAACTTAAATCAGCTTAGTAAAACACCAAAATTCTTCTTCTCACCTCTATCTCCCATAAGGCTTTGCTGCTAGTAGCTGAGGTAGCAGACTGACGTCCAGTAGTGCGAAGAAAAACATACTGTTTTTTTCTGTGATCATCACATGTGAGGAATTTCTCCTGCTCAGCATGAAACAACCGGACCACGTCACCCTGGAGAGGAGGGAAATATCAGGAAGTTATGTTCTGAAAAATTTGTTCTTAAGTGTAGTGTGAAAGAGTTGAAGTTGCTTCATATTTAACAAGATGATACTTATGTAATAAACAACCTGTTTCACCCAAAACCCCTGTGGACTTCATGTGTGGACTGACACCACTCTCTATGTTGCGTCTTCCACCCTGAAATGTTTTCTTTGTTCACAGTACAATGTTTTGTCTGAAGTTGGACAAACCTATTTCAGGCACCACTATGTTGAATCACTCCCAAAAAGAAAACTTTACTTGTAAACATGTGTTGTCTGCTGATAATACTGAATTAAAAAAGCAAAGCCAGGTGTCCACTAAGGTCTGTTGGAGGACTTTACATGACAGCTCTTATGTCCATGCGTTTTATGAACAATAAATTAGGTATACCTTTTATTGATTATTTGAAAGCTGCATTTAACCAACTATTCATAGAAATGTGTTATTGCTGAATGTTGCTGGTATGTTTTCTTTGTACCTCTTGCAAAGGATGTAATATGTATTCAAAAACATGACCCTTACAAAAACATATTGTGAAAACAATATGTGCAGAAGCTTTTGTAAGACAAACCCCTTTAAGGATGATCTCCTGGTTGTCGCTCCACTTCATAAACAAGACGATCTTCCAGCTAGTGTTACAATTGACTGAGTTCACCTGAAAAACAAACAATCAGAGTTAGTCGTGACTGTAGTAACTTTCTCCTCGCAACAGTCTAGACACAGGGAGCTCAAAATAGCTTTGCTATAGTTAAAGGGTTAGTCTAGAGCAGGAGTCTGCAACCTGTGGCTCCTGGACTCCTTTGCAGTGGCTCCCTGGAGCTTTTAAAAAATATTGTTAAAATAAAGAATTTTTATTTTGTTCTTAGAGAAGGGTACTGATGATTAACAACAATGACACTAAATAAAACCATGATTTAACATTTTGTTGAACTAAATAAGCATCACATCTTGCAATAAAGCCTTCCACCTCTCCCCTTCACTTCCTGCAACATCAAAAGCCAACTAACTTTCCTTGCATCTGTGGCTAACCTAAAGTTTTACACTCCTGGTAAGATAAATAAATCAACAAAATGACAAACCTGAAAGAAAACAATTCTGCATGAATGCAATCATTTATCTGCCAATGTGCCAGCAAAATATACAGTATAAACAAATAATAAATTTAAAACCTTGTTTACATAATTATTTAGTATATTTTAATTATACATAGAATGTTATACACAGCATTGTCTTTATTGTGGAGGTAAAGTAGATTTTTGGCTCTGGGAAGACTTTAATCCAGGTGAGATGAGGCAAAATCTCTCCTTGGATAGTGAAAGTTGCAGAACCATGGTTTACAGTTAGTGGTGTTGAAGCTTTTCTTTTATGTTTCAAGTAAAAAAAAAAAAGTATTTAAAGACTGAAAGAATAAAACCTACGGTACACTCAAGAGAAATGTGATTATACTCTAAACTAATTTTCTCCCTCTAAAATCTGTGGCTAGGTCAGCAGAAACAACATTGTTGTTACACTGTTTAATACGCACGTTTAAAGTGGAATAATAATGTCACATCTAACATAGAGATATTTTTGTTCTGTTTTGGTTAGACAGCTACAAGACAACAATAAATGATCAGATATAGTGTGTTTAAATAACTCAGAACAACCCATTGTGATGAAGGATACACCATCTTTAAAAAGGAGAAAGCTGCAGTGTACATGAAGGCAAAATAAAACAGTCCTGTACTGTTTGACATCAGGCAGCTAATAACCAAGAAGCAGTTCTGAGAAAAAAAGCTATAATAAGGCTCTACACGGCCACACAGACACTCCCACACAAACATGTGAGGAGTGAAGATGAGTTGCAGTAGCTCAGCCAAACCTCATTGCAGCCTGGATTATCCACAAGCTGGTGTGTGCTGGCATGGAGAGGCTGACCAGCATTCACTGGGTTCAGGACCACTTTGTCTCCAATCACCACCTACAATCAGACAATAAGATACAAGATTCGGAAACAAAGGATCAGATGTTAACACTGTTATCCTAGCAGAGGCAGAAGTTAAAATAAAGGAAGGGAAAGCTTAACTAAGATTTTAAGGTAAGTAAGTAAGTAAAGTTGAGCTAGCAAAGTTCAGCAATGGCTGTTTTCTAATCATCAGTTTTTGAGTGGGTTGTTTGAATTACTCCAGATTTATCTCACTAAACCAGTAAAAACACTAAAAATAAGAAAATGTTAGCCCAGCACTTTTCAGTGGACAGGATGTCTAGACCAGCTGATATTAGCATAGCTTAAGTCCAGATGCTCTCTTTGTTTTTAGCTTAGGAGCTCCCCTAGAGCACTAAGCCAGCCATACTGTTTCAAAGCTATCATTTCAAATCATGCAGTATAAGAAGCAGTTTTAGGGTTAAAGAGGTACTCAGTGTTGGCTTTAACTTAGATATAAGTACAGTAAATTGTTTTAATAAGGAGAATTATTTTTGTTCTATCTTGTTTTTATCCAACACAACAGAGGTGCAATATGTATGAGTATATTTTAATTCTTTAAAAATTTCATCCTTTATTCTTTCACATGCATCCAGGTGTATGAAAGCTTTGGTGTCCTTATGCCTGTAATTGTCTTTTTCTCTTTTATGAGGTGTCTCCTGTTTTCTCTTTGTCAAGTCCTGCTGCTAAAGCCATGCACCATGCCTAATCTAAGAAGAGATTAGCAGAGAAGCCCTTCTCCCTGCCCAGGTTTATTTAGTCCTTTGGCACCATCGCACAACTTCCTGCTACGAGGAGGATGGGCTGGTGCCAGCAAAAGCTTTGTGATCAGGAAAAGACCAATTGGGTGCTGGCACAGATCCATGCAAGGATAGATGTAATCAGATTGATGCTAAACACTGGGCTAAGGGAGGTAAAGAAAGCTGTGCCCCCACACTCAAATTTTTTAGAGCGATTCTAACCATTTAACACTGATTCACTGCTGTATATGCAGGCTGGAAGCCCAGTTATAAAAATGGAATCTCGCCATGAAGATAAACATCTGCTGACTATATTTTCAGAGCACGCAATGTAAAATGTTAAGCACACATCATCGCAGGCACGATTCAGTCATTAGCTTTGCCTGATGTTGACTCACACAGGGACGGTTGCTCCCACTATGCACCATGCCCACAGACATGCACGTGATAACTCACACTGTCCCCGATGGAGCGGAGCTTGTAGAAAGGCTGGATGTAGAACCAGGAGCCCTCATTTCCCGCAGTGTCCAACATCACCCTCATGGCGTTTTTCTCCAACAGAGCAGGAAGACGCTTGTTCACTGTCAGGTACTTGTTGCTCTTTAGGTGGAGAAGCTGGACAGAAACAAGAGGTAGTATAAGCAACCACTGGGAGCAAGTGCTTCTGACCATGAATTTATCACAAAATAGTAGGATTTTTTTGTATAGGAAAAAAAAACTTTTTCTTTATAATCTGCAGGTGTTTAAACATGATGAGGCTCATGTAAGGTATTCTTTTTATTCAAAGTTTATCTGATTAAATGTCAGGCACATATCAAAGAACAAACCTGTATCACATTCCCGTACTGAATTACTGTTCCAAGTAGTTTTTTGTTTTCAGAGTCATTTTGTTTCTTCTCCAGGTCGGCTGCACTCTGAAAGTAAAGCATGAGATTAAAAAAAAGGCAGTAACATTCTTCATGGCACTGGTATAAAACGGCAAATAAATGAAAGAAGAGATCTGGAGGGTTAGCCGCTAAATGAAGAATAGTTGTAACAAAGTTAGCCAAAACTCTTCAACTGCAGGGGGGGTTGCCAAATAGTCTGGCTTACATCTCCATGGAAACCAAGGAGTGATTGCAATCTTCCATTTTATGGTCAGATAGCAGACTGCTTTAAATGGTATCATATCCATGAAGAAAAAGAAAAAAGAGAGGGCAGAAAGGTGGGACAGAAGGAGTAAAAGCTTTCAGAAATGCCTATAAAAGGGCTTCTACTTCCGTGGATATACATGCTAACTCAACTTTGCTATAACTTGCTCTTAATCTGTAGAGTGGGACGCACAGCAGACACATTTTTAAGCATTCAAGTGAGTGTCCCTGAATTCAGTTCCAATAAAAACCATCCAGAATACTCTTGAGACTTCTGGAAAAGTAACGCAACTATTTCCATTTTCTGGCTTCTTTGAGACAGATGAACATTTTGTCACTTCACTCACGTGGAGCTTGTTGAGCAGCACTGTGTCCGTGTTCCCTCCAGGCTTTGCTGCTTTCCAGAACTGCTTCTGGGCCGAGTAGCGGTTCATGGGACACAGTCTAAACAGACAGTCTGGAGCGAAAGACAGAGACAATAAATACAGAGACAAGAGATGGATTGATAGAGGAAGAAAACAGAGTAATATACATTTATGTGAAGCAGAGATTGTAGGGTGTGTGAAAAAAGGCAAAAACAATAAACTAATGGAAGAAACAATAATTTTAATGATCAGTTTAATCTGTGTAACTATGAAGTTTATAGCCCTGAATAATACATAGGTTTAAGGCAAAGATAAAGTGAAAACAACAAGTCAAAGGCATAAGTAAATGAAGACAGAAAATGTTGATGCACTCCAGCGAAGCGCAGAGAGGTCAGAGCTTGAGTGTGGGAGATGGGTCACTGCAGCAGCTTAGCATAAATCAGCACACACTGAAGAACTGAGCTGTTCAAACAAAAGGTAATACAAAGTATTCAGCAGGAGCAGAAACAGATAAAACAAACAGAGCAGAAGAAAACGAAAATCAAAAATAGAGCCCTCTAAGACATGTCATGAGACAGGTTAAAAGAAATCTACTGACAAGTTTCACACGCTCCTGTGCGCGCGCGCGTGTGTGTGTGTGTGTGTGTGTGTGTGTGTGTGTGTGTGTGTGTGTGTGTGTGTGTGTGTGTGTGTCCACTTAAAACACATTCACTATTCACCTTCATGTAGATCAAAGGGCTTTGTGTGCTTCATGGAGCATAGATGAAGGGCACGTGCACATGTGCATGTAAGTGTGACTGCGTTTGCGTGTTTCTGTGCGTTTGTGTGTGTGTGTGTGTGTCTGAGTATAACAAATTATTTTCTGTCAGTTTGTATCTGTAGCAACGATGGAACGCTACAAACATCAGCAGACTCTGATTGCTGCTCATTTTCATAGATACAGTAGGAAACAGCCAGGAGGGAAAGCAGTCATTTAATTTGCATGTTGACACAGTTTCAGCATAACACAGTTCCTCTTCTGACCCAGCTGATTTCAGTGAAGCACACAGAATGCTTTCAACCCAGCTGAAAGTTTAGTTTAGTATCTTAAAACACAACAATTCCCTCTAAACTCATGCCCATCAGAGACTTGTCGCTCAGGGTTCTTGCTTTCCTCTGACCTCACCTCTCATCTGATCAGATTTCTCTGGTCTAAAAGGGTGTAAGAAGAGAAAAAAGAACAATCCATCTATCCTTCCCCCCCATTCTTTCTCTCACTCTCTCCTCCTGCTATCGCCGCAGTAACATGACCAAATAAGGCCAGCCGAGAGAAGGGGAGTGGGATGAGAGAGGGAGGGAGAGGGTGGGGACTCCCATATCTTCCCCCTCAATGTTCTATCATCCCTCCTTCTCTCTTCTGAATTCCTCAAACCATTTCACACACCGCTCCCTCCCACCCTCTCCAAGTTAACACTCTATCTTGCAGATCTTCCTCTAGTTCCCTTCTCAGCCCCCCTCAGCAGATATGGTTTACTTTAGTTTGACCCAAAATACAACAAGAACAACACCAAAAAGGAAGCGAAAGAGAAATGAGGAAGATGGGCAGGGAGTGTAAGAATGTGAAATAGAGAGAGATGAAGCCAAGGAGGAAGAGCTGGGGTTATTTAATGCTGAGTGAGATTCCCTTTCATTTAACAGACACACACAATCACAGCTGTTCAGTGAGTGACAGATGATCAGCTCACACTTAGAGTTTGTTTTAATCATAAACAGCTGGAGGAAACAACATGTCAGCTCTCTGATTACGAAATCTGGGGTGAACATTTTTCTTGGGGTCACCGAGGAGGAGAAATTGAAGGGCAGAAAAACCTCAGTGATTAATAAACATTCCTGCAACTTTCAATCAATGACCACCACAAAGACCAGATAACAATAAATTATTTCACTCAGAACATCTTTTGAGTGAAATAATCATGTTGGCTTTTTTTTCGGAGAAGTGACTGATCATAATTATGATTAAGTACTTTAGGAAATGTGTACACCTACAACTAGGGCTGCACATTATTGTCCTAAACTAAAATCTCAATATTTTTAAGCTATATCACAATACACAGTATACTTCTCGATACTCTGATTTCTCCTCTAAATCACTATACAAAATTTTAAATTCAACCCCATGGTTCATACAGTGACACCAGTATAACAACTCAAGCAGACCCTCCAGTTGAATTTTTAAAATTTGCATTTACAAACCCCAAACCTGTGACTGATGAGATATGTAAGCAACTTTTTTCCCTCCTCTCCAAATACAGAAACACGTATGTAAGGGAAGGATTTCTGCAAGTGGGCTGCTTGCTGTGACAGGAGTACCAGGAGGAAGTGGAGGAAGGAAAACATGAAAGACAATTACAACATTGACATGACAATTTGTATTTGGTAGTCGCAATATAGTCATTTCATACATCTCACGTCCAACAACCCGTGATATATCGAGCATATTCGAAATATCCCCCTCTTCTACTTACAACCTTTTAATACAGACAGTATTGTTTGTTTTTCATTCAAACCAATACAAGTCAGTTTTTTTGGCACTCAGAATCCTAACCCCAAAATCCCAATGAAATCAGCTGCTCAGCTTTTTGTCTCTGCACTCCTACTTAGTTGGAAGTAGTTCAACATTTAAAACATTGCCTTCAGTGTCAAATCGTCATCATCAACCAATCAGAATGAAGAACAGGTGGTGATGAAAATACACCTCTTATCAACACTATCTATGAAAACAATAGCAGTGGTAAACTACAAGTCAAACGTTTTGGAACTTCTTGATTTTCCAGGGTTTTTTTAGATTGTGCAGCTTCATGTCTCAATATGCTCTGAAATTAAATTATAATCATAAACAATTGACATTAAAAAAATCAATTGGCATCAATTGGAATCAATTGTGCATTGAGATCTACGGCCTTTGTAAAGCAGACCTGTGATTAAACTGCCGGGCAAACTGTATCCCTGCCAAACGCCAGCCTCTGGTTTAAAAGAATGAGACAGTGTGGAAGTGCTAAAATCTGCTGTTTCTCAAGTGTCCACTTGAGGCTGGTCCTGGAAATACTGAAAGTCACATGCACACAAAGCCAAAAAAAGACATTTTCACGTCAGAAATAAACATATCTACAGCCTGGTACAAAAAAGGTCTCCAGTCTGAATCACTAATTCCACTATCGGCACACACTGTACAGGGGGTGAATATTTTCAAACTCTGCAGTTTGGAAGGGATTTAGATCCCAAGTTCACCCAATCAGAGGCACAGCTCAGCTCATGTGACTAACGGGTGCCCTATAGCTGTTAGTGTGGAATCTCAAAACCCGCATCATATCCAGCCAATTTGCTTGAAAAATTTGTTTCCCCAACCTCTTTTAATGGTTTCAGGTAACGCTCCATTAATTATACGGTCTATGGTCCGTGACGACACAGGCCGTTATTGGCGATGTAGCATCCTTTACTTTTGAAGCTAAAGATCAAAACATGTTCATTTCATTTTATTTTGAGTGACAGATTTTTACCTTTGTTTAACATGTCATGTTGCAGAATTTATCTGTGGGAGAATCCTACTAGCGCTCTAGAAATTTATCTCAAAAAGTGTAAGTTTACGTGAAATAAAAGCTAGGCCAAAGTTAATAGTAAATGTAAGATAAGGCCTTCACAGATTTCAGGTAATTTCTCAAAAATGTGTGACTGTGGGAGATCACATTTTCTATTGACATCTCCCTTACCCTAAAACCCCGCAACAATTGGTGTAATGTAGCTCTTTAAGTGTTTCAGTCATCTGGTTGGTCAAAAGTGCCCCAACATTCATGCACTTGGGTCTGTAATCCTTTGAGATGTATAGTAAGCTTCTATGTAATCTTAGCCGATGTACCCCAATTCGCTGCCAAAGTAGTTACCGTCATTCTGAGGAGCTGAATTTAACTTCCTCTATTAGCATTCGACACCCACTGCAAAAAGTCAAATCACACAATTTCACAATTTGCAGTTTAACAGGTTTTTTCTCAGCTTCATGACTTGTTCTGAAGGTATCAAGTGATTCTTGTTTGTTTCTTTGTTTACTATGTTTCTGAGCTCTAGATTCTCTAGGCTAATTGAAGCAACAGTGATTTACTTTAAGCATTAAGTCTGGTTAGTCTTTCAAAGTCCTTGTGTATAAAAAAAGTGTCAGTTTGACTCAAGACTTCAGGTCTCAGTTTTTAGGGCTCAGATCTGACCCTCCACGACCCTTTCCAGGCAGTTTATGTCGGACGTGGCCCAGATTTGATCAATCATTTGTTGTGTGCTGTTGAAAGATAATTGATTATGAACGCAGAGTTTCATAATGATCGGAAGAAATGACCCGTAAAAAGACAGTATCTCAACTAAATTTTTACACCCCTGACTCCCTCACGCTCTCACACAGTGTTGTGTACAGAGAAGCTGACTGTGGGTAAGATGGTGTCAAACTGTGACTCAGCCTTTTAGCATTAGCTGTGAGCTAGTACAAAAAATACAGTGGCTAAGTGCTAATACCATGCAAAGTGAGTGTGAACACTTCAGAAAGTAACACAACAGCTTCTTTTTTTTGTGTGTTTCAACAATCACACACTTCAGCATCCTTATAGTTGAAAGGACAAACTAGTAAAGAAAGATCTAACCGTCTATTAGATTATAGTCCTGGATTTCATCGGGATATGTGAAAGATACACAACAAATTTAGATCATCTGTTGAAACTTAAAATCAATCATAGCAGAGCCCAGAGTTCAGTCCATCAAGTTTTGTGATGAAAAACTACAGAAGAGGCAGACCCTGGTCCCTTATTTAGTTAAAAACTCATCTGATTTAGAGGAAAACTGCACAAACTGTTTGAAGACATCGTGCGTCGAGTAGTAAATCTTAAAAATGGAGCAGTGTTTACAGTTTTCAGTAAAAGAGTTACAGCAAATACTGCATTTTTTAAAAACAGCAACTCACTAATTTGAGTTTTGGATGCATAAATGTAGCCAACTCAATACTGGGGGCAGAGAATATTTCTATGCTTCAAAACAGGGTGGTATGCATCACCGCTTTGAGTGGTCTTTCACAAGGGGCCACAGATGAGTCAGAGAGATCACTTAAGCATGCAGAGAGCAAGAAAAAGCTAATAAAAACCTGCAGTCACTGTTAAGCTTCACAACAGTGGAAGGGATCAACGGATAGAGGTTGGTCGCCAAGATAACAAATGAACCCTCTGGGGGGGACATAAAAAACAGCCAAGTTGAGAAAAAAAATTCAGTGCTTCATTCTGATACTATACCCAGGGGAGGGTCAATGGGGTGGGACAGGGTGGCCATTGTCCCTACTTAAATTTGATTGGCTACCACAAAAAAACTCAAACCCTGAAGGATTTTATGTCTTAACTGTCAGAGGTGGGACTTACTTCTGTTAGACTTCTGAGCTGACAACGTCAAGCCCAGCCCACAGAACATCAGCTACTTTTATCCCCAGCCCCTATGAGATGACAGCTCAGTTGAACACGATCTACACGTTCTGGCGAAGGGGCGCTCAATTTTAAACGGTTTTAGCCCGGGTCTTGATGCCTCTTCTGCAAAAATTGTTTTGCTTCAAACCTCCAATGCAGCACCTTTCTTTATGCTGTGTTTGATTTTATGAGTGTCATATGTACCATCACTGATACACACTCAGTTCTAGGGGTGTGACGAAAATGTAAAAAAAAAAAATGGTGTAATAAAATTCAAAGATGCACAAAATAAAATCAAGTAAAAAAATATACATATTAAAAAACCTGAATCAGTCTGGATCATCGTGTCTCCTCACACACTATCCTCTGTGTGCATCAGGGTATGGAGGCTTCTCATGCCAGGAAACCAATTTTGACATACAGCTGTCTAAACGTAACTTACTTTATGTAATGTTAGTTACGTTTGATCAAAACTACAGACAGGTAGTGTCAAATCATCTGTTGAAGCGTGTTTGCCCTGTTTCAACTATCAGTAAAAAAAACAACAAAAAAAACCACTGTCAATCATCCTCCATCTAATCAGCTGACACTTACGTGGGCTAAAGTACTGATGCAAAATGATAGGTCTCATCGTATGTAGTGCTAGGGTTTTTAGCGGTTACTGGGGCTGAACAATTTATCAATTTTAAACCGACATCACAATGTAATAGAATTCAATTTTCAAACTGCAAAGGCTGGAATTAGAAAAAAAAGTTTCATGTACACTGACATGGAAGGAATAAAGTAACTTGTACTGGTTGTTCCTTAAAATCAGCAAAAGTCACTATGCAGGTTTTTCTGTCAAAAACCCCTCTGAGCTATAGAGATTCATACAGTAAAATGATTGTGGCTGGCAGAGCCAGAACCCTTGTTTACTTTATTCTGTATGGTTTGTTAACCTGACTGACAACCGGTGGTTACTTGTCTCATAGTGTTCAGTTTAATTCTCAGGGTCTGAGCAGTCGTGAGCACTATATAATATTTCGTATCATATTGTGAGTTGGCCATTTTGCTGCACCCTTACTTAGTTCTGTACCCTGTCGATTCTTTGCCGCTGCTGCTTCACCTGACTTGGGCAGGGAACTCTAAAACAGAGCCGTACTGCCAAATTTTACTTACAGACAGGGAATAACAGATGTTTATGAGAAGAGTGGTCCTTACTGAAGAACATACACAAACACAGGTATATGACAACTTGTGGAAAGATTTGAGTTTGAGACAACCATGATAAAAGTCAAGACACAGAAATTGTCCATAAATGCTTTTTATCCATGCATACAGGTTTCATCATTCTGCCTTACAAAAGGGATGGAAGGCTACATATTTCCACATTGGTTGAATGTTAAATGACCATGGTTCATATTTCATTTCCCTCCCAACAATACCCTTTCGCAAAATGATCTCTGTTTAAGCCCAAGCACTGAGGCCTGTTTGTGCCTCTGTAGGAGACCTGAGCTGCTCATTCCTGCAGTAATTAGACGACATCAGCCTGGCACGGGGCCCACAGAGACACAGGTTGCATAACACAGCTTCTATTCTGTGCCAAATTAACACTATCCTCTATGATCTGCTTTGTGTAAACTTCTATGCAGTCCAAGTTTCTTATCCTGTTGGAGATATCATACAGGAAGTGACCAAACACTTGTAGTGCATGTAAGACAATAAATGATTCTGCAGACAACAGCTTCACTTTACTATTTCCTGCAAGACCCCTTCTTTCTGAAGACAGGAAAGCAATATATGTCGTTATCAGGAGAGGAAGGGACAAAAGGCAGAAGTGCTTCTGGGGTTTATCTCCGATGAACCACCCAACTGGTCTGCTGTGTGTCTCTTTTTGGGCTTGTTTCTTTTTTTTCAAATGTAGGTTTCTATATTTATAATCAATCCAATTCATTCACTTAACCTACATATTTACATTATAATATAAGAAAGTTGAAGTCCCTGGTCTTGTGGTTTTGAGGTCACTGCCAAGAAGGTGTGGTCACACCTGGTTTTCAGCCTGGCATGAAGGAGCAATGAGAAGCAGCTCATCAGCAGACATTGGGTGGATATTTGCAAGGGGTCAAAGATGTAACATTTCTTTTAAAAATCTAAAGCAAATAAAGAAAACCTCTTTTAAGAAATCCTTAAACAAACTTGGAACAGCTGGAGTGAGGCCAGGATGGGGGTAATGTGCTCTAATTTTCGAGTGATGGTTAGAACGAGGCAGCAGCGTTCAGGACTAACAGTAGGTGTTTAAGAATGCCCTGGTTAACACCAACATAAAATGCATCACAGCAGTACTAATGGTTAGAGACAAGAGCTGTGTAGCTCAAAACCACTACAAGATGAAACATTTTATTTCTAGAAATGAAATATGCAGATAGTTAAAAAAGGGTGATAACTAGAGCTGCATGATTTGGGGAAAAGGTGCGATTTGCGATTAGGTGGAAAATATTGCGATTGCGATTGTGCTTGCGATTTAATAAAAAAGGTTGTGTCATGATGAGTCTACAGATTTGCTTGGTTATCATGGAGAAAAATCTGAATTGCATGTGCTGACATTGCGATTGCGATTGCGATAATCGTGCAGCCTTAGTGATAACTTAAAGTCCCTGGATATCTGGACGTCTTTCGTGACCTCAGGTGTAAACAGTGGTTCCCAAACTCTTTCTGCAGGGCCCTCCTTTGGTTAATAAATATGCTTAAAGCTCTAATTCATGTATTTTTTGAATGTCTACGATGACAGGTCTGATAAAAAAGCATCAAAGCCTTTAGCTACTTTAGTATTATAGTTTTCAGCTGGCAGCTTCATACAAGACAAAAGACTCAACATCCAGACAACATACTGACAATCCAGAGGAGTTATACTTTTTACAGCTACAATGCATTCTCTGCTGAATGCTGCTGAGTATATTGTGTTGAACTCAGTGAACTAAGTATGTGTAGGCGTATGTGTGTGTGTGTGTGTGTGTGTGTGTGTGTGTGTGTGTGTGTGTGTGTGTGTGTGTGTGTGTGTGTGTGTGTGTGTGTGTGTGTGTTATGATATTTCAAATAAAGATCAGTGGAGACTTGAAGCTCCTGCATCCTGATGTCTCAGCGTGTGCACACAGGAGAAATGAGTGAGAGTGTGATTGTGTGGGGGTGCTTGTGTTTACATTAGGAGGAAATGTTGAGCATACCTCAGCAGTGACAATATAAGGCACTGAATGTGGATATGGTGAGTCTGGCCCCATGCCTTTATATTGTCCACTAAGAATGATTATCTTTGAAAAACTTAGACCCTTTCCAGCAGCTGAGGAGCCTCTAAACTGAGAGGACCTGAAGTGTGTTTGCTTAGAGATTTGTGGAGGACTCAAATTTGAAGTTCATAAGGAAGTTTTCTAAAGGGTAATAATTATATGCTATCATATTAAACCACACTGATGTTTAAAGAGGGACTAACCTGCTCGACGTATTGTTTTCAAACGATGGTTTACACTTTTCAAAGGGTTGTCTTAAACAAGTTTTTAGATGAACTGGCTAAAACTTTTTGAAGGCTTTTTAAACGTTTTTAGCTCCAAATATCACTGCTACAGCTACAACAGATCACAACACAACATGGACAAATGGGGGGGGGGGGGTTTCAAACATCTGACCAGGGAATAAAGATGTTTACACTCTGTTTCAAACAGCAGTTTTATTTTCAAGCCAAACGACTACTTTTAGTAAAATGTTGTAATACTTAACTGTTAAATCAAATAAAGGTATGCACCGATACTGATTGGTGGTATCCGTTATTGGCGTATCGGTGCCCCTCAAGGCTCGATCAGTATCAGTGGGAAGAGATCCATGGTGCCAATCCAGACAAACAGCTCTATGCCTTTTTATTTTATTTTATTTTTTTACCAGCGCTCTTTTCCACTTGATTTGAAATGCCTCTGATGTACCTGCTTTGCTTTTTGCTGCATAGCTAGTCAACAGGGTATAAAAGTTTACATTTGAAAAGAACTTATGTACTTTCTGAAGAATTTTTTTGGTGGTAAACAGTTAAATATTTCATAGTTTAAATAAATATTAACTTCAGTAATTCCATAAACTCCTTTTTTGCCTTTTACCCAAAGCATTGGTAGCATCGGTATCAGTATTGGAACCAGAAAAGTTGGATCGGTGCATGATTATAACTTCCCTCTGCAGAAAACATAGATGGCTGAAATCATGTTCTGTGGAAAAACACATAGTTTGACTAGTTAACTGATCTGCTAATGACTTAGCCTTGAGCAATGACTGGATAACTGAATGACTGAATACTTAGGGTTTATCATTCCCTCTCTCCTCGCCAGTGTTCACTTTGACTAAAAAAGAGAGATTGTAACAAACATCAGCAGACCAACTAACTGCTTATGGTACTGCAGAGGCTACATTAACTTTACTTCATTGGGTCAATGCTGGAGTCAACATTTCCAATAAAGAAACCACAAATATGTCTTCATCAGACCCTCCCTGATTTCTAGAGAACAAGTCTTCACACATCTCCTTTTGGCACTGTACAATTTCTTCCCTAAGTCTTGCAGCAGGGATGCAACAATTGATGAGTTTAAAATGCAAACCGTATTCAATCAAAAGGCTCTGTTACACCAAGTGCTTCTATTTTCATATTCAAAGAAAGGCTGTCCTATTAGATTTAGTCAGCCATAATATAAAGGCATGAAAACAGAGTGATTCTTGATGTGCACTTTTGTGCAACTTAATGTGCTGAACAAGAAATAAGCCACATTAGCATAACAATGGTTGGGGAACCAAGCAGCAAAGTTTTGTATCCCCTGAAGTGCAGGGCATTTCAGTTGCACAAAGAGTGGCCGTGCAGTTCTTCAAGATGAAAGTAACTCTTATATCTACTGAAAAAAAGTTTAAGGTCAAGGGTCAAACACATCATTCTTGATGCAACAATCTGTGGGATGCTCAACAGAAAAAAACAGATACTGTACAGGTGGTACACAACATATGTGCTCTGACAAAGAAAGTGCTACCCTGCTTTTTAAATAATTTATCAAAAACATTTACAGTGGAGAAAATAAACAAAGGGGTTTTCTTTACCATAAATTAAAGGGCTGTGCCTCACACATACTCCCCCACAAAAGTTATAATCATTGTGGGTCTTTAAGGGGCATGGATATTAATTACTGTTGCCACCACAGAAAATCTCCACATGCCAAGTAGCACTTCCCTATAAGAGTACAGACCTGAATGCTGAGAGTTAAGACATTTTACATAACACCAAGTTAGTATATAGCAACAAGGTCCCTGTCTCGTATTGTCCTTTCTCTCAAACCCTCTTGGTCTGTTATTCTAGTCCTTCTGCCTTCTGGTAGATAAAGAGGCCTCCCACTTTATGTCACATATGGTGGCACAAAGACCTCTTACAGGTCATGACCAGCTGACCTGGTAGGGGTTACTAAAGCATCTTGAACAGCACTAACATCAGAGGATCACATGTGCTTCATAAACTTGTGTATATTTACAAAACAAACCGTGTGAACAATAACCTTACAGGTGCCTTTTTTTTTTTACAGATTTCCATAACTGGAACAAAAGCAAGGTAAAAAATGAGACCACATATCTTAAAACTCCAACAACAATTTGAAATCTTTATAGGTGCAACAAGGATAAGAAAATGTGTGGGAGGACTGAAGATTAAACATGGCAGGGGGGTTCTTGCATTTCTGTATGTATGCTGTTATATTTTAATCTTGAAAAAAACACTAAATAAATAAATAAATAAAGTGGGAAAGAATGGCAAAGTAAATAACAGTGTCCTTTTGTAAAAGTGAGCAATAGGCAACTCTTGCATGACAAGAGCATTTTTGATGCTAATAATACAACATGAATAAAACACATTAAACAGTTTGGCTACTAAAAAAAACCTACTTATTCAGCTGATGTATCGAATGCTGATCCTGTTTATAGCAGAAACTGTTAAAAGCTACCGCAAAATACCGTAAATGTTTATCCTTGGATGACCCATCATTGAGGATGGATGGATGGATGGATGGTTGGATGGATATTTACAAATGTAACTTATTCCATCCTGTCTCACCAGGTCACTTACAATAAGAGGACAGGTGATGAAACACAAAAATCAACAGACACCAGAGTGAATCCGATCTTTCATGTTGCTACACATGGAGAGGCATCAGTCTGTCGTTTTGTGTTTATCCTGGTAACAGTGACTATCTGTGGGGTGAAGATAGTTTGTCCTTGAACACCAGAGACCCACTGAAGAGATGAGCACCACTCAGATCAAAGGTTTCTACTTTCTATATACAGAGCAACCTTTAATATGCTCTTGAGACAACAGATAACACCATAAATGCAAAGCCTGAGCATGCAAGTGTGTGTGTGTGTGTGTGTGTGTGTGTGTGTGTGTGTGTGTGTGTGTGTGTGTGTAGCAATGACTACTGAGCTGAATAACATTCTAAATTTAGTTTTTAAAATTGCAAAGTCCAACTGATTCAACAGTCTTCAGTTATAAAACACTGGAAAAACAACTAGCTGTATAAAACGTATCTACCAACAAGAAAATATTAATCTGCCAATGAGAGAGCACATTACAACAGTGGCCAGAGAAAACTCTTTGTACATACAGAAACTTTAAATAGGACCAGACTCACTTGTAAACACTCACACTGATGGAGCACGAAAGTGAAAAAAGGAGAAAAAGAAGGAGCAACATCAACAAAGACAAATGAAAAACAAACAGGCAAGTAAACATACCAATGTACTGTAATGTCTCAATAAAGTTTGTCTTCTCTAGCGACGGGTGAAAAGTGTTTTGTATGCATATACAACAACCTGCGAGATACACTACACAAGACTTCAATCCACTCATTACAACTCTGTGCAACATCAACCCAGGCTTATCCCCAGAGATATAAACCTCCAGCCTGAGAACTGAGGGTCATGAGTTCTACTTCCTGTATAAGAGCTAATAATAGCGGGTTCACCCAGAGAGACATCTCAGGGCTCCTTTTTCGTTAAAGCAGCATTTTGAGTGTGTTGTTTTTCGACACTCCACACCAGAACTCTCAATCTCTTTCTTGTGGGTCTCTTCCTCCACGGACAAGCTAAAAAACACACAACTATCAACATGCATGCAGATACTACATACACACACATAAATGGTCCATTAACATCGTCAAAGGCAGCTCTCTTTGAAGTCCAGTAGGCAGAGATATTGTGGTTGTCACCAAAGAAACACAGCATAACACACTCGGCAGAGCCCCTCTCAGTATAAACAGACAGCAGTTAAAGTGATGATGTCAAGCCACAGGAGACCAATCTCTGAGTCTTACCTCTGAACTTTTTTGGAGGGTTGTTGAGGTCCCCTGCGTCGGGCTGGACCACACAGCGGTCATCCACCAATCTAGGGTCACACAAACAACATGATTAGGTACAAGACCCACACCTGCAGTAACCCTTAAATATGTGTATTTCACTTAATGTTTCATGAAAACATTATGCATTTCACTAATCACTGGTGCTGCAGTTAGCTGTCAGGTTTTAATAATGAAGTGAGACAAGAATACATCTATTCTTTTCAAACACACATAAATTTTGAAGGTATCCTCTTCAGAGAAATGCTATAACTGAAGCAATCCATGTCCTCAATATTAATGGTGATTGCAAAATGAAAGTCCTCAAATGTTAACTGCTGGTGAAATTTAAAGCATTTCAAGGGGTCATTGTGATTTTCACATCCAGTCTCCAAAGTTTTATTTGTGGCCAAAGTTTAAGTTTTTTTTTTTTGACTGGAAAAATTACAAGGTTGTTGTAACTGCTGGAAAACACAGTTTTACAGTCTTGCTACATTTAAAAAGCGAGTATTTCTACCAGTAATGGCATGCTGCTTAATGTTGACACAAGTGGGCACCTTTAAGTGCTGTAGCTGACAGAAGGAGATTGAGACTCAATGGACTAAAGCAAAGCAGGGAAAAACTTCAGTGTTAGCTGGAGAGCAGAAGAGATTCCCCATTACCTGGTGGTAACTTCTGGTTGGGTTCTCAACAAAAAGGCATCCCCAATGGCTGATAAACTTACAGAACTGACAGGTGCCTCATACAACCCAACTTAAGACAAACTGGGCTATCCATATAAATGCTTAATTGTGACTGGCCAAAAAGTCATAACAATGAGATTAATTCTAAACAGCAAATCACAATGATTACAATTGAACTCAATCCATGAGACAGAGTCAGTGGCCCCTGTGGCAAAGTCATGAATTGCTATCTTAGGCTGGCCTTGAGAGTTGGGATATAAAAACAATGGGCACACAGTGAGAGCATCCTGAAGGGCTGTTAAATTCTAAGTATCCCATAAAGAGCTGAGCTAGAAACTAACTGAAAACCATACGCAACAGTGATAGAGCAACAATTTAAAAGCTGTTAAACACTACCCTGTGTTTAAAGATGTTACAATAAACTAAAATTCAAAAAGAGTAAGAGGTGGAGGATAGAAATTTCAGTCTAGATATTCCTCTGAAAATCCTGTTCAAACTAATGTATGTACTTGACCTTGAACTGGAAAGTTTAGTTTAATCTCACAATCAAGCTGTTTGGGATTCATTGCTGTTCAATCCTTGCTGACCATCAAATGAGAATAAATCTGAGTTGTTTCAAAGGTGATTTAATTCAATAAAATTTTCTTTAAATCAATAATTTCTGTCAATTTCTTTAATGTATTTTAGTTGGCATTCACATGTAAGAGGCATAATATATACCTAACAGGTGTTTATACAAATATGAGTCATGCTCAACTTGTTGGCATTTTAATTCCCGTACCACCTGCTCACTATACATTACCCTTTACTTGATAAAGTACAGAACTGATGAGGAGATGTTTTGCAGGGGTATCCAAGTGACATTATGCACCTCTTTAATCCCTGAGGGCCAGTTAGTGCAAACTGGTTTGTTCATATGTTAAATATTAAAGGCCAAATCAAAGAACTAGCAGGAAAAAAAGCTCCTGCCTGTTTCCTATTTTTATAGAGCGCTCCCACATTTTTGTCTCCCACTCTATACAGCAATGAAATCATTCTGGATTACATGACCTGTGGGCAGACTGGACTTTTTGGTGACATTTTTAGCTTTTACTAGCTTAGAATAACACTTGTCTGGATTAGAGCCAAATCCCACATCCATTTCAGTCTCTATCCTGGGGAATGTGTACAATTGTCCAAACACACCAGTCTGCTCATTCAGTCTAAATACCTTTCAGAAAAGAAGGATAAAGACTTCGAACAACAAAGAAAAACCATCTGCAAGTGTTGAATAGAAATTATACAGCAGCATAGGTGTGCAGCTATCAGCATATGCCTGTGCTGTCCATGCAGAAGTGGTCAGTCATTAACACAAGTTTTGCAGTTACACATTTGGTTAAACAGGACAGGTCCTGCTTAACAGCACGAAGCAGCATTTTTAGCATTTTTAACCTTTGGGCTGCTAATGAACCCCTCTTTCCTGTTAGCAAACGAGCAGAGCATGCTGATCAACTGGAGTGATTTAAAGTCCAAAGAGTTTTCTCTCTCCATGGTGTTCTCAGTTCAGTTTCTTCCTCCAGAGCGGATCTGGAGAAGGCTGTTGTGTTGGTGGTTGTGCGTGGAGAATGTGGCTCCTAGCCAAAACTGTCATGACAGTTTAGTGAATACATGCACTTGTATGTGTATGTGTGTGTGTGTGTGTATGAGTGTGTGTGTGAGTATGTGGGAAGCTATGGAACTCGAGAAAAGGCCACAATATCTCTACAGTGACTCAGTCTTTGCTGCAGGTCATTCCATTTTTCATGAGCAGAGGGGGAGGTCTTGGACAGTGATAGTACTAACAGTAATACTGCTGCTGGCCACAATAGGCTGCACCTGCCTTAGTTTATCTAGCAGTAGTATTAGCATTAATGCAGGCTATTTCTATTGCCAAGTTTACATACAGAACAGACTGTGATGTCAGAAAATTCAAATGATCTCTTCAGTAGTGCTACTGAGCCCCACTGTATCAATGCATCACTTCATTCTGTAATTTCAACAAATAGAATTCAAAATAATTTCACTACGAAACAATCAGCTCACTGATGGAGACAAAAACAACACACATTTCTCAAACTGTGTGGGTGGACACACTGCTTGTAAACAGTTTTACCATTGGTGTTGAGAACCGTGCACAGCACCACCTTATTGTTTTCCCCCTTACCTTACCCTCCTTACCCACTTCCACCACACTTTCACAAACATACATTCAATAGTCATTATCTGTGCAGCCTACCGCCTCTACATTTCCTTTTCTCTGAGCACTCGCGGTGTTGGGGTCAACCATGGCCACAGAGGGACCACTTCAAAAGGCTTCCAACTGTTCCCACAGCTCTGTGCTTTGAGATTACCTACTACAGTTTACATCCGTCTCTCTCTACTTCACTGTATGATCAAATTTAGTCACTTGCTACAGATAATAAGGAAGTTTAAAAAAACAAAAACACTATCATGTAACTGAAAGAAATCAACAGAATATAAGCTGTTGGTTATTTGCTGCTGGCTTTTTATTGTCCCCTCCTTTCCAAAGGTTTCAGCCTTACATTAGACCAGAGAAAAAGTAAAGCACGCAAACAGAGAAAGTATTGGATGAATGGACGTACCCCAGGGTGCTGATGAAACCATTGGTGGATCCCTCTGCATACAGGGAGCAGATGTCACCAATGTGCAAGAAGCTGGACATCTTGTCCGACATACTGGACGCAGAGGGAACACCTAAAGCAGAGGAGAGGGTTACAAATGTGAATACTGCACAGTTATACTTTATTTTCCACAGGGATGTAAACAAACGCTGGATGTGAAGGCATCGTTATTTCAGTTTATGTAATGTTAATATTTATTGTTCAACTGCTATTATGCTCACACTAGCCTCTAAAAAGCAGCAGAGTGTTACTAGTTTGAGATTCACTTTATCCTTGTATCCTTGCAGCTATTTCAGGTGCCAGTTCTGAACAAAGCTCCCCCAAGAGGTCAGATTAAACAGATCACCCATTCTGACCCCTGGGATTTGCATAAAAACAGCAGGGAAATATTTCATCTAACTGTAACCTGTTTGTATTGTGACTTCCGAAAAGTTGGTTAATGATTCAGCTACAAGGAAGGTTCATGCACCTGCAACAGGTCCTGCCTTCTGAGGCTGAAGCCTGACGAAAGCACTTCACTTCAGTCCGGTTATATGCCCATATGTGAAGCACTGCCTCTCACTGAGGTCGACTAATCATGAAACCTACACCTGTAGCAGCCTCGGTGACTAGAGTAATGACGTAGGGATTAAATGTTTCGGTGTTATACGTCAAAGGTGCATACTTTCCAACTATCTGCCAGTCCCAAGCACAAAACACACGAAACTTCACGCGTCCAGGCTGTCAGTCGGCATCCGCAATCACACTGCTCCACAGCTAATACAAACTGTTGCCCTCTTCGCTGTCCTGCCTTTTTTTTTTGGTGTAATTGAAGGTATCACGAGCTCATTTCATAAGCCGTAACTACCACAGTAACCATCAAAAGGGAATGGACGGATTTTTGCACCGCTTGCGAGAAAACTGAGAAAGAAAGGAAGAGAGGATAGTGAAGTGAACAAGTTGTGCGCGCAACTTTACCTTGGTTGTGATAAACGCTGGGGTTCTCAGCTGTCTGCTACGGCTAAGAAAGCATGACTGCGGATTGTCCCCTTCCACTGAGTCGAGGGTGAGCTCAGCCGTCAGCGACTCCAATAATCCAGTTTATTTCTTTGAATTTAGACAGCTGTATCACCTTTCTGCGCCTGAGGCTGCTGCGGGGCTGTGTTCACTGAGGCAGGCGGCACACTGGCTGAGCTGCCTGCTGGCTTACTGCCACTTCTTCTTCTTCTTCTCCCTCTCCTTAGGCGGCTGTAGTGATGATAGCTGGGAAATGATGTCCATGTGGTCACTTCCCTCTACTGATGGATGGATGTGAGAATCTGAATAATGAAATAAATTCCTGCCCAGAATTTCAAAGTAAGGGTGTGAAAAATGTAACTTTCTAAAACTTCCAAAAGCACCCTCTTCTTTTTTAAAACTTCGATGCTATTCGAATAGTTTCTTTCTTTTTACTGTGAAAACAAAAACCACAGCATCCACTCGTCACTTGGAAAAAAAACATATAAGTATTTTAAAATTTAAATGAAACGTGTCTGCAGTCGGACACGAAGGGGTTACTGATTGTTTCTGTGCGCCCAGCTGACTGACCACGTGACTTCGCGGAAGTGAAAGCGACAACAACATGAGTGGATGCAGATCGTTGGAACCGGTTGGCACGCAAGCATGGCGCTCATTTTCACTTTTCTTCTTGTCCTAGTCTGTCTTAATTTGTCAAAAACTGCAGACCAGGAGCCAGCAGCGGACTGCGGCTGTAATAAGCTAAAGAGAACCTCTCCTGAAGAAAGTACAGAGCCTGCAGCTCGAAAATACTCCAGAGAAGCCAACCAGAGGCTGTCTGAGGCTCAGGGAGATGAGGAGAAAAGTGGGGTAAATATACAGCTATCCATCAAACCATATCAGTTTAAGACATGGGTCTATGTTTGTGGGGAAAGAAAGGGACTCTCGTGTCAGTTTGCTTGAGGAGTTCTTTGAGTCATTTTTAATAAAGCTGACAGCAGCCTGATCTACATATATCCTCCTAATTCCCCTACAAACAGAAAATGAAACCATATTGTTTGAATGCACAATAAGTAATTGTTGGTACTTGGTAGCTTTTTTTTTAGACTTCAGTATCTTAAATGAATGTCCTCCATACTCCAATGTGTCCCTCCCTTCACCGCATCAAGCTAATATTGTAATTATATTTGGCTTTGGAGAGAGTAAACTTCACAGGCGAGGTGTCTCTTCTATCAGTGAAGCCGCCTTTTAATTAACTTAGGGTACTACAGTTCATTGTATCTGTCATCTGATCTATTTGAGTTAATGGTTGAGACAGATCTGTTTTGTGTAGAATGAAATGCAGTCTCCTAAAATTTTGCTTTTTGTTAGACATTTTTAATTGATTTAAAATCAATTTAAATTTATAACAAAAACTTTAATTCTTTTGAAAAGGTAACTTTTGTCAATCTGACAGATTCTGTTTCTTCCGCACAGATGATGTGGATTCCAGGAGGAGAGTTCCTGATGGGGACAGATGACCCAGGCATCCCTGCTGATGGTGAAGGCCCCCAGAGGTTGGTGCAAGTGGACTCTTTCTTCATGGACACCCATGAGGTCACTAACAGACAGTTCCAGAGCTTTGTTGAGGCCAGAGACTACATTACACAGGTGTGTATGCTTACCAAATCTAAAAATACTGCGAATAAAAGACTCAATAAAGTTGAGTCTTCATACAAAATAAATAGTTTAGACAATTAACTCTGTACTTTGGAAATATTGTCATTCTGAATTCCATCAGCTCTTGGTAAATATGTTCCTGACACAGCTGCGCATCTGTCAATCTCAGAGTTGTAACATCTTGTATTTTGTTAATGTCTTAATGCATTTGACTAGGGCTTTTTATTATAAGGAGGAATTGATGCAAACTGTTTTCAAAATTGAAACACTAGCTTTTGAACTTGAATTCATTTAATTGAATGCCTCCAGTTGATTTAAAGTAAGATAAAATAAAATTTGTGACAAGGGTCTTGATATGTTTCTCATTTGTTTACAGTATCTTCTTTCTCTGGTTTTCCTCTTTGTAGGCAGAGAGCTTTGGAGACTCATTTGTATTTGAGGGACTTTTGAGTGACAGTGTGAAAGACGAAATCACTCAAGCAGTAAGTAAGGTTGTGAGTTATTTTTTCCAAGTTGATTTTTGTTTTATCCTGGGAGATGCACATGGAGTAGTACACTTGGGCGACAGAGTGGGAATATCATAGTCATACAGTATTGGTTTTTGCTCTTGTCTCTGCAATGCAGATGTCTACAACAGGAGCATTAAGAGCTTGTGATATCTCAAGTTAGGAGCTTGATTATGCTTTCTGACTCTTGGAAAACATGCAAATAGGGCGGTGTTTTCAGACAAGTACAGTTTTTTTGCCCTTAGTCAGAGTATAAAGTTAACAAACTTGTCAGATTTTCAATACTGGGTCTTATGTCAGATGACTTGGTGTTCCTCCAACCACGCTGTACATGAACTTCTTTCAAACAGTGAAGTGCTGCATGCTTTCAATCTTCCAATACCCAGCCTTGGTCCGCACTTGTTTTTGCTTTAGACCCGTGTTATTTAAGAGTCTTGAGAAAGTTCACAGATTGGTTGTTAGAGGCCCTAAGCACAGCAGGCCTCCTTTAGACAAAAGCCAGACGGCAGGGAATTTGCTGCTTCATCTCAGCTGTCATGTGGGACCTGATCGTACTGGCTGAAGAGGTGCTTTGTACCCATTTGTACTGCAACACCGATGAACATCAGTACCAATGCATTTTTGTAAAAATTCATTTAGTCTAGACGTATGCTAAGATTTTGCAAAACATGAGAGTGAAGAAGCATTATTTTAAACTGTAACAAGCATTTCCATTGCTTTGTAATTAGGTAGCTGAGGCCCCCTGGTGGCTGCCAGTCAAAGGGGCCAACTGGAGGCACCCGGAAGGTCCAGACTCGACATCTGCAGACAGGTGAAGAAATGGTCTTCTGTGATGTTTCTAGGAATATACTCATGGTTATCAAATAACAAAATAGATTTTCAGTTAAATGTGTCTCAAAATGTTACAGGGTTTTACATTACATTTCATCAGTTGCTATTACAGATTTTTGCTCTCTATGCTGACCCTGAATATAACTGTGATGAAAGTGATGGAGAAAAATATCCATGAATAATGTCATCATAGTGTTAAATTATTTTGATCAACAGTAAGTGAGAGGCTACAGTAGTTTTTGTCTCCAGGTATTTGAACATCTATAGTAGTATGGGATCCCAACTAGCAAGCAACAACTAATGGTATAAAAATATGGTTGAGGACAGCCTTCCAATTATATGAACCTAAACTTTTCGATAACATTTAGGAGATAAATGGTTGTCTGACTGTTTTTTTTCATTATTCATTACATATTTTAATAACACAAGCTGACAAGGAAATGGTTGCACATCAAACACTTAAATCCCATTATTTGAAGGCTGGACCATCCCGTTCTCCATGTGTCCTGGGAAGATGCTTACTGCTCCTGGGCTAAAAAAGAGGCTTCCTACAGAGGCAGAGTGGGAGTACGCCTGCAGGGGAGGCCTTAAAGACCGGTAGGAAATGCACTTGATATGTGCTCATGAGGTATCTCAGTATGCTTGTTAGCTCATACAATGTGTTGATTTCTTGTTTTTCTACCCCAACGTCTAGACTTTACCCCTGGGGAAATAAATTGAACCCTAAAGGAGAGCACTACGCCAACCTCTGGCAGGGAGAGTTCCCCAACCATAACACTGGAGAGGATGGATTTATTAAAACCTCCCCAGTAAGTCTCAGGCTGAAAGATATAGAATGGCTTCAGTTATCAGTGCGTTAAAGACCCATTACATCCCCAACCAGGATAGAGGAAGATATGTGCTCATAAGGGATTGATATAAATCTGGAAACTGAATTATGATTTATCTGCTTTCTATAGACGGAAATGAAATGTGCCTGAGAAAAAAGCTCATCTCGATAGTTGATAAAGTCTCACCAGCAGCTTCCAGATATCAGATGAATAATAATTAGATAATATTAACTCCATCTCTTCTCTACAGTGTGGGACTTAAAGATCTGATTTGAAAATATCAATTATGATGGTGTGCATCAAATTATTTCAGTCTATAAAGAGCAAAAGGAAAGTAGATTAATGTTCCCTCACTTGCTGAAATCACTGTGCTTTCATGTTTCAATGTATTTCCCATGCTTTTAGAAGAATTAAAAATATCTGATTAAGAAAGCACAGTGACAGTATTCTCTCCTGCAGGTGATGTCCTTTCCTCCAAATGGTTTTGGTCTGTATGACATGGTGGGGAATGCATGGGAATGGACAGCAGACTGGTGGAATGTGATTCACACCACAGACCGTCAACAAAATCCTGTAAGACTCTATAACGGTGAAGATTTAAAATGATCAAGGTTTTCAATTTGCTCTGAAGTTTATTTATGGAATGAGACTCTGTCTGCTTTATTTTTCCTTTTTTTTCAGACGGGTCCCCCGTCAGGCAAAGAAAAGGTGAAAAAGGGAGGGTCGTACATGTGCCACAAGGTAAAAAAGATGGCCAATTTTATGGTTTCTGTGTTGCTCAACAAAATATCACTTCTGCTTGTAATTAACTCATGAAATTTAAAGCAATAGCTTAAATTTGTTCTGAGGAATTTAATCAATTTAAATGTGATATGTGCGTGGTTGACTGAATTAGACTAATTCTTATTTTTCAAAATAATTTAATAGGCCAGTTAAAGACCAAGAGTGGCTGACTGGGACTACATGCACTACTGCCTGAATCTGTTTAATCCATGGTATAACCATGCAGGGTTTCATGAAAGAACAGGAAAATTATGCCGATACATTCACAGTGCAGTTACTTTATCTGCAACAGTTTGAGCCGCCCACAAGTAGCCATTTCAGTTTTCTTGCCACCAGCAGGGTTGCCATGGGAATGTGACTAATTGCATGCTAAATGAGTCCTTAAGACAGAGGTCTACTTGTTTATATGAATAAACTACATAAGGGGGAGAGGACAATAGTCAGACGTGCTTGGTGAATTTGGAAAAACATGCTCAGAAATGATTGAGCAGAAAAGAAAAATGATTCCTAATATGTTGGCTTCTCCTTATCACTATTTTGTAAAGGTCTCCCTAATTTTTTTTATGCTTTCACAAAGAAGTTCACGACTGTTGATAAATTGATGGTAAGTTTCCCTCTCTTCCTGTCCTCCAGTCTTACTGTTACAGATACAGATGTGCGGCCCGAAGCCAGAACACTCCAGACAGCTCAACCTCAAATCTTGGATTTCGTTGTGCCTCCAATGGCCAAAAGTGACTTGGGCTACCAGTCTGAAACACTTAGTGCTGTCTTATTTAAAACACTGTGAGGAGCTTTCAACATATTATTTCACTCGTCATGACCCACAGTGTAAAATCAGATTATCAATGACAAAATTGGCCACTTCTTAACGATACATTCAAGTTGTGTTGAAATTGGAGTTTCTGGATAAAAAAGCTGACTCAATCATCCACACGTACCCTGAAGTAGATATGTTTAGTACTCCACAGGTAAGGTATGGAAGCAAGTAAGCAGCTAAGTTAGCAAACAAGAGGAGGGTTTTTTCCCTTTGATAAATATATTTGAAGATTCAACATAATCTTTTGGACTCATGGCTATTACCACAGCAAGATTAGATGTAAGTTTTCTGTTTCAGATAGAGAAATTCTCCAACTCGGGTTGTGCAAAGTTACAAAAAAAAGATGGTTATTATGCTCCACTTCAAACTTTCAACACGGCATAAAAGTTCCTCACAGTGTCTGTAAATATGTTTGAAGGTTTTTAAACAAATTGAAAAGTGTCTTCATATTTTGCAGAATTTTTGGTACATACTCACATTTGGTTTGTTTAAATATATTTTTATAAGAGCTTATAATAACTGGTCCTGTAATAATAGATAAAAGATTTATAGATCAACAGAAAAGAGCTCAGTGAAAGTCATTGTAAACATTGTGAGCTGCTGCTTTAAGAATAAATGTGGAATAATTTTTATGACTTGAATAAACAGGATCCTTGGCAATCACATGTCTCATTTATTCAAATAGAACTAGATTTATTTTTAAGCCTCTATTTTAATGTTAATTACTGTCTTTAATTTAAATCAACTTGTGCCTGACCTCAGTTTGCCAATGTGCTTTTTTTGTCCTGTTCATGTTCTGTAAGATGTGTTTGATACACAAGTTTGACATAGTGGTGTTGCATCCAGCAGGGGGCAGTACTTATCTGTCTTTCTGTCCAACATTTAGTCAAATGCATGAACTCATTTGAGAAGTTAAGCTCACACAGTATAAGCTCTGGCTTTGACAGGCAGTCTGGTCGGTGACAGTGAAAAGCTGATTCAGGCAGTTTTGGACTGAGCATGGCTTAAGTTCTAAGACACAAGATTAAGAATCCAGATGAAACCAACTGCACGTATCCCAGGGGGGTGAGTGTGCCTGTCAAAACCACAAGGATACTAATTCCTCCAAGAGTGTAACAGGATATGTGGGGAAAAAAGACAGAGTTTCTGCAAAAGGCCAAAAAATCTTTATTTTAATGCTTTCATTAAGCTTTACATATTGCATGTGAAAATAAACTAAGAAACTGGCAATAAAGAGAAAGGTATAGAAAAATAAGCAAGTGAAGAGGGAAAGGTTCAAATGGGTACTTGTGCAGTGTATTTAAAGAAAAAAACAACTCAAAACTTTTAAAACATTTGAATATCTAGCAATAATATTACAGTATAAGCAAACTAAAATCCTATCTTTTCACAGATAAAATTAAAAGGTATAGTTGATACAACATTACTGCACAATGCTAACATTCAGTTGACAGTTCAACAAGTCTAAACCCTGCTGTCAGCTTTAAATTGAAGTTTAAACAAACTCCATTATCTATCAGTGCACAACAGATCACCTGTTTTACCAAACAGTCAAAAAAACACTGATTTCTACTAAGTCTGCAAGAGGACCATCAGCCTCAACAACTGTATGCTTAACTCAAAAGAAAGTGAGTCAAAAATGCACCACAGAAAAAAAAAGCTTAGCAACTAAGACAACCTGCAGGCTAAATACAGCTGCCATCTTGGAAAGTCCAAAACAATTAAAGAGATAGAAAGAATCAAACAGAGGCGATACGCTATACTAATAAAAATCATGTCCTTAATCACTCTGCCCATATTAGCAAAGATGAGAATACAAAAAACATTTGCAACTTTAATCAACTTTTGCATCAAAATAGCAAAAGTGTGTCTTTTTGTGCTGCTGAAGAGGCAGCCAGGCCTCCTTTCTCAACCCTCACCACATGTAATAACTACGTGTGGTGTCAACAGGAGAGGGCTTCCCTTCTGTGCTGCCATCTTTGTCCTTCTCACCTTCAGCCTCCCATAGGTTGATGAGTGGAGGGTACAGCTCGTTCAGTGGGATAGAGGAAGTCTTCAGCATGTATTTTTTCAGAGAGTGGTGGTAGTTTTTTCTCTTCCATCTGCGGGCCATATATACACTCACTGCACCCAGACTTAGAAAGGCTAGCATTGTTGCCATGACAGCTAGCACAGCAGCACTTGGGTGCTGGTCTGAGAGGTCCAAGGCAAAGGTAGCGCTACGAGTTGTGACGTTGACACAAGACTTGTGTGTCTGCAGGTGGACGTTTGAGACCGTCAGGCACACCTCGTACTCAGTGGCAGGTTGGAGGTGTGTCAGGTTGTACTCATGGACATCGACGGGGACACGAGCTGTGTAGGTGATGTGTGGGTTGTCGATTTTCATGGTGGCAGAGGCCCACTTCAGGTCAGAGGACATGACGTTTGAATTGACTTTCCAGGAAACCAGAATGGAGTGAGACTCTGTCTGCTTGACAAATATCTTCATCACCTGGCCGCTGTCCAGAAGGGTTCCATTTATGCGGATGGTGGCGACCCGTGTGTCAGCCCCTTCTGTGTTCTGCGCCACACAGGTGTAGCGTCCAGAATCCTCCACCTGCACATGAGTCAGCCGCAGGGTTCCCTCACTGCTCAAGTGGTGTCGCTCTGAGACAGTATCAACTGTGATTTTGGATCCAAGTGGAGTCACCCAGTAGATCTCAGGCTCTGGCTCAGACATGGCCCTGCAGTCCAGACTGACACTCATTCCCAGCTCCAGGTTCAGGTGACTTGGGAAGGTGTTGTGGGATATGAGGGGGAGGCATTGTTCTGGAGAATCCAGCAGCCGAAGCTCTCGAACTCGCTGACCTCTGAGTTCTGGTGGGGAACCACATGTCATGGCCAGAGGCTCCATGAAGCGCACTGTGGTCTTGTTTGAACTCATCCACTGAATTACACAGTCACAGCGCAGTGGATTGCTATGCAGACTAATCTCTCGCAGATTGGGCAGAACCTCCACGGTGTGCTGGTAAAGGCCAGTGAGAGCGTTATTGTTGAGCATCAGGCTCTCCAAGGAGGGCATGTCCCTGAAGGCAAACCTATGCACGTATGACAGCTTGGGGTTGTTAGTGGCCTCCAGCTTTGTCAGTTCTGGTAGGTTGTCCATGGCATAGTGGTCAATCGACACTAATTCCATCATGTTGTTGATACCCAGCTCCTTTAAACGCAACATGTTCCGGAAATCTCCTTCCTGGATTTTGTGAACTGGGTTTTTATTTAAATCCAAGAATTTCAGATTGGGAACTTTCTGAAGGGCCAGTTGGGGGATCCTGACCAGTTTGTTGTCATAGAAAGAGATACTTTCAAGGGTATCCAAACCAGCAAAAGCATTAGCTGGAACATCAGTGAGATCCATGCCAGCCAGAACAAGACTCCTTAAGCTCCCCAGAGGTTTAAAGTTCATGTCAAGGAGACCTATCACTGGGTTCTCCCCGATCATCAGGATCTCCAGATTGGGTGTCTCTTCAAACCAGCGACTGTCAATGACGTGGAGCTTGTTGGAGTTGAGGTGAAGACGCAGCAGGCTGTGCAGACCTGCAAATGCATGAGGAGAGATTGAGTTTATCTGGTTGTGGTTTATGTAGAGCTCTTGAAGACTGGAGAGGTTTCCCAGGCAGTGGTCTGGCAGCTGACTGATCTGGTTCTCCTCTAAATGCAGGGTGGTGAGATGCTTCATGCCTGAGAGGCCAACAGCTTCCACTGTGCTGAAGTTGTTCTGGGATAGGTCCAGCTCTGTCAAGTTGAACAGCACCTCCAGTTCTCCTCTGGTATGAGAGATGGCATTGCTCTGGAGCAGCAACACCTGCGTATCCACTGACAGATTGGTGGGGATGTGCGTGAGCCTCAAGTCATTGCAGTCCACTGTGGTTGCCTCCTTGTAGGTGGACTGCGGGGTGAACCAAGGCCGAATCTCGCAAACACACAAATGGGGACATTCTTTGCCATGTACAGGCAACAAGGAAGAAAGAAGTAACCCCATGCTCAGCCAAAAAGGAGGCCAGGAATGCAAGCTGAGCGCCATGTTGTCCGCTCTCTCTGCTCACACAAAGCTTAAACCAGAGGCAGAGTTCTGGGGAAGGGCTTGCAGGGATGGTTCACAAGCATTAGTCTTCCTCAGGGCTTGGTATGTGTGGAGGCACTTTTTTGAGAGGTGATATATTATCCAGAAGAAATTATTTGATGAAGTCGGGGTAGTAGATCATCTGGCTCAGACTTGATGTCCTGGTGTTTTTCTCTGTGGTTCAAACCTAAAAAAGAGAAAGAAAGAAGGGTAAGGTTTGACTTTGCAACATAAATACACACTTTTTTTGATCATTCATTTGGTAAAGTTCTTTGAACCAATAACAGCAAAGGAGAGAAGCTGATCAAAGAAATGGCAATGATAAGGGCGTCATATTTGATTTCCTTTTACAGGTTAACGGATGAAGTGGTAGGTTGTCACAGTGACACCCTGCAGATTTTCGAGGGACTAAGTTGATGTGTCTAACGAGGCAGAAAAAATCCTCAGAAATTGTCTTGTTGCCGTGATACCATGTCAACCTTTATTTTAACATTTTAAGAAGCTTCCACACAGCAGGACAAAAGTTGAATGTGTACAAAAGCTGCTAAAATTACATCAAGAGACTATACACAACCAAGACCTGATATAGCCTGTAAACAACTTGCCTGCCACTACTTTTTTATTGTTTCTTCTACAAGTGAAAATCACAGTCTCTTTTCCCTGACATAATGGATAGAAACTGGGACACTGCCAGGGATTTTGAGCCTGATGGGAAAATATCACATTTGGCCTCACCACTTCACTACCACCAATATTCCAATATTTCTTTATGGCCCCTATTAGTCACAGGCCGTGACGACATCAGCAAGTTAAAAAAGCGATGCAGAATTTTGGATTAAGTTAGCCCTGTGTCTGTCAGCAGCTCATATGAAAAAAGGTCGATCCAAGCTCTGCTTCCCTGATGTGTTGTGTATCCCTCTCTTTAGAGATTACCAACATGTTCTTTCCCTCTGTGATGGGTAGATTATCTGCACACCAGCTTGGTATCAGTGATCCTCTTCGGTGAGTGAGTGAGTGAGTGAGTGAGTGAGTGAGTGAGTGAGTGAGTGAGTGAGTGAGTGAGTGAGTGAGTGAGTGAGTGAGTGAGTGAGGGAGGGGTGGGCCCAGCAGGGGCTCTGGCTGAGAGCCCATTACACAACGGACTTAATAAACAGGGAGTATGTGCTCTTCACTGTTAATCACTCCCTACTTATGATACAAGCCCACGGGAAGCAGCCATACGCATTTGTTAAGAGCAAGCACTGTGGCTGTTCTCGCTGTGGCTGTGAGAAGGGAGTGATTGATGTAAGATGAGCAGAAAGGAGTGGACTGACATGCTGCACACCCATATAATTTGTGATGCTTAATGCTTTTTACTGCCATTTGTAAATTTCATTACATGAGCTCTTAGGAATGTCTGCAGAAATGGCAAATTTGGAAATGACATAATTAGAATTGGTGCTGAACAGTCATCACTTTCTCTGAAAAAAGTAATCCCTAAATTACACGGAAGTTTTAATGAGCTGAGTTAAAATGACTCAGTAGAAATTTCACGGATAGACTTTCTCTTTCTGCACTGACTCCTCTTTTTGTGTGCACGAGCATTTGTTTGTGATAAGTGACTAGATAGATAGATAGATAGATAGATAGATAGATAGATAGATAGATAGATAGATAGATAGATAGATAGATAGATAGATAGATAGATAGATAGATAGATAGATAGATAGATAGATAGATGGATAGATAGATGGATAGATAGAGAGATAGGTGAGGGATTTGCCAAAGGTGGAACATGTCCAAACAAGCAAACGAAAAAACAAACAAAAGGACAGCCTCTGTAGTAGTTTAAAACCATCAAGAGGGACAGAAAAAAAGCAACTCTTGGATTCCTCTCGATAAAAATGAGCACCACAGCGTTAGCTTCTTGTGTGACTCACAGTCATAAAAATTCACATTTATCTTCAAAAATAACTGAGGCTGAGCATTCTGGGTGTGTATGTATGTGTGTGTGTGTGTGTGTGTGTGTGTGTGTGTGTGTGTGTGTGTGTGTGTGTGTACAATAGGGAAGGATTATTTTGTTTTACATCCAAAATGACAAGTTTCTCAGATATTAACATAAACCAGGCACAGATTGTTTTCTCTCCCCTTTCATGTGCTGTCAGTTCATGCACTGCACTGTGTTGACACTATTTTACAGTTTTTCCCCTAATTTGCATAAACTTATTGCAAAGTATAAATAGCAGCTCTACAATGCTAAATGGGACAAACTGGAGCAAAATAAAAAAATAACAAGATGATGAGATTTTTGTAAAATGTAAACCTGTCTCTGAGTGTCACTGCATGGTAAAAGCAAGCTTTTTAAAACTCACTGAAAAGAAGGAAATCAAAATAGCAAAAGACAGAAAAACAAAGCCTCGCAGCTTGGATTTGTTCTCTTTTCTCTTTGAGTTAGAGTACCATGAGATGCTGTGTATCAGGTGGCTGACCTGGTCACACTCAGACTGATCCTATTTTCTCAGTGTGACCAAAGTTAGGTGACAGGGTCCAGCACTGTGTCTCGGCTCCATTATGTTTGGATAGCTGCAATTCATGAGGCACCTCTTTTTCCTTCAAATCCTACAACATTCAGACTTTTAAGAAAATAATCCTGGATCAAATCACATTTATTTTGATCTGCTCCCCACACAGTAAACTCTACTATGGAGCACAGAGACTTAGTTGGTTTGTTCTGTCTCTGTCTTTCTCCATGCCCGAGTTTAAAATCAGAAGAGGCAGGCAGAGTAATCGCTAATTTCATGCTGAGGCCATAAAACTCAGACACCTGGCACCAGGTTTCTGGCAGACTGGCAACGCTGAGGGGGGTTAGTATCCGTTCCCACCTATCTCTGACTGTGCGTACGCATTGACCTTATTGACCCAGGGAAGCTCTGCTGTGCACATATGCTCTTTTCCAACACTGGGCTGCTTCATTATCACTGCAGTGCAGGAATCAGTACTTTCAGGCACAAGTGCACCCACGGATGGTCATTTCTGAGCACAGACCAACTTCACTGGTGGTTGGAGTTAAACATTGCGCTCTAGGATGACTCAAAGTCAAGCTATGCTGGCCAGATATGTAATCTCTGACTGGCTCCCCAACTATCATCCCCACCAAGCTTACCTGGACCCTGCCAGTCCAGAGAGTCGCCATCATACAACCTGCTACTCTGGTTCTCTGGATGAGGAAACATGTGACCTGACACCTACACCACTCAAACTTACACTGTACAGCAAATAGATTTTCACAGCATTTAAAATTAATTTGTAAATAATGAATCCTCTGCAAAGCAGAAAACACACAAATGAATCCTCAAAAATAAAATAGTTCATCCCTGACATTGGAGGTGCATTGAATTAAAAATATGTTTATGCAAAACGGCTTTTATCGATATTAGCTTGTGTTTAGTGCAGCAAAGATTCAAACCCAATACAACAAAGGCTGACTGTTAAAAATGATCTTGTTAAGTTTATTGTATTCAGAAATCGTTATTGTTCAGGAAACTTGACAAGAATTTTTTTCTTACTCCATTGGAGCCTTTTTAAAATTTACTATTAACAAGACCTTAAAACATTTTTTTGGTTTTAGTGATTTTTGTTTTGTTTTGTTTTTGTTTTTAAGATCTTGAATAAGACATTTTCCTAGATTTGTCCGGTGACCATGTTTCATATTAAGTCAAATTAAACATTTTGTGGGCTAAAACAAGCCAAAACACTTGCTTTAGGAGAATACTTAATAACTTTTTACAAATATGGTGTATGGTCCAGAGAAACTGTTGCCTTTTTGTTGTTGTTTTTTTCTGTTTTCTATGTCTTGGCAAACAAACAAACAAACAAACAAACAAACAAACAAACAAACAACCCCCCAGTGTTTTGTTTTGATTTTCATCCCAAACTTTAACAGCACTTACAGTGGCTTGAGGGTCGCCGGTTGAAGTCCTACTGCTGACTTAAGTATGGAAACTGATCAAGACTAAACCCAAAACTGCTTGGAGGGCCTATCCATGTGCAGGCCACTCACCACAGGACTGGACCATTTTGTATCAAGATAATCAAGCTATTTATCTGATAAGTTTATTGAAATAAGTTCAAAATCATCTTAAAAGAAACTGAGGATATTGTGCTTGCTGCACTGACAGTTTTACTCATTAAAATCAATCAAGTCCTTCTATTGGGTTTGAAATACTTCAAAGTATTTTTTTTAATTAAAAATAACACAACTACACTCAGCAAGATTGTTGTTTTATGCAGTGTATGAGTCATACCTATATCTTAAAACTTGATTGGAAATGTACCAGAGATAAATTGTGATCTTTTAAAATTACATTCAAGAGGAAGTATGGTCTTGCTGTGAAGGGTCACTTTGTTGGACTAGCACCTTTGTTCTATAGAATGTGACACAAATAAAGATTAATTCTCTCACTGCCAAAGCGGAGCCTGACCAGTTGTGTCCCAGCACCTGTATCCTGATAATCTATCCCTAATCTCTGTTCTCGAGCTGCAGAAAGCAATTACACTGAAGTTATCATAATTAAAACATGCATGCATATAGATGTAACTTCACCACATCTATACTCAAACTGACACAAAATATATGATCTGTTTCTCTCCTCTTATTCAACATGCATGCATACAGAGCACTGGAAGGAAACTAAAAAAATCCCTCAACAGCTCGGTATTATCCAGCTGACTGTCTGAGCTGACGCCTCTAGCAGGAGGGATTTACTGTCTTTGCTCAACCAATCCTTATGAAGTTTTAATCTAAGCACACATTAACACACACACACACACACACACACACACACACACACACACACACACACACACACACACGCATTTACAGTACCTGTTATTTTAACTCAGTTTGCATATATCCTTGGAGCATCACAGACCCGGAGGATCAAAGCGATGCAGGGAGATGTGATGGTGGGGCATAATGAGCTGTCTGCTTCATGCTCTGGCCTCATAAATGCATTTATGAGACATGATCTCTGGACAACACCAGGAGCAATGAAAGTAATCAGAGTAGCTGAGAAAACACAGCCCTGCAGTCAGATGTAGAGAGCATTTCACTGTGTCAATGTGTGAACTACTGGTAGTTGTGCGCAGGCGGCACTGTTTGTTTTCTAGCTAAAAGAGTAAAGAAAGACTCCTTTGGTAGGTTTCGAGATTTTCACTTGAACTAGTTTTGACTCTTTCTTCAAGCTCAGATATGTAGCTGTTAATGAATACCTCACCATGAGCCACTGGTGCAGCCAGGAGGAACCTGACTTGAGAGCACACTGCATCATTTTTCATAGGGCTCTGGGCTATGCCCCCCCTTAGGTCCTCAGGCTCTTTTTCACTGGGTGCAAAATGTAAGCAGTGTTTCTGAACCAGCAGCCACACAACAGGCTCACAGACATGCATCACTATGGTAACGACTATGCCACTGACTTGTCTGTTTCATAACCAAATGAGAGGACAGCTATTAGTGGCATTAGAGAGCTAAAAGAAGAACTAGAAGGAGGTGACTATGATGTACATCACTTTAGCAACAAGTCTCTTTCTTTTTCTTTTTACAGCAAAGCAAAAAATCTTTAATATAATCATTTTGCATCAGAGCTATACCACCAGTTTTGAAATCTGAGGAGTTCTGCCTGATGTTGTCTCTGCTGCCTTACTGGGCTGGCCTGCCTGAGAGATTTCCTGTTCCTGCTCCATTAGTATGCAAGCGTCTCACTCCACATCACACAGAGCTTTGGTGCAGCTGCTGATGGCAGAGGTGTGGAGCCGAGGAGAAGAAGGATGCATGTCCACTCAGTCAAGAAGAAGAGAGGAAGTAAAGAGGGAGAGGATTGGGAGTGCTGCCTCTATTAGAAAAGCCTCCAGAGGAGACGGCTAAGCTTAAAATGAAACATGGGGAAAAGTACAATGTCAAAACCTGAAAACAACGTGTGGAATTAAGCTGTTTCCCTGACTCCATTAAGGCTGCTTTCATTTTTTTTCTATTTCCCCTTCTGCCCTTATCCTCCCCCTCCTCCTCCCCTTCATCTCTCCTTACAGTTGCATGGCTGGTGAAAAGCCAATTTGTTGTCACTGGAGAATCAATCAATCACACTGACAGTGCCAAGGTCTCTAATCTCAGGGGGATTCCTTTTTTGAAACAACGCACAGGTCAGGGTAGATGGAGTTGCGCAGTGAAAATTGACCTCAAAACCAAAATTGATCATACTAGCATAGATTTATCCTACTTTTTTATCAGTTTCAAATCCATTTAGGTATGACATGATTTAAATTACTTAAAATTGTTTTCTTGAAGTGGTGTGTTGTAAATGCCTGACCACATCAAGTATTAATCAAAATCTTCTGCAAACAGCCTTTCTAGGATACATTTCTAGTTCACTAATGAAAACAAAAAGGTGACAAAACAGCTGACTCAGAGATCTTGGGGAAACCATTCAATGGCCCCCCTGTGCTTCCCCGTTCCCCTTCAGATCACGCACACAAAGGCTGAAGGTCAAGCTGTTGCACCCTTGTCTCTGCTGCATGCTGTGGGAACCTCAGGACCAGCACATGCTTAAAAGTTGGGCCCTATGACACACAAAGGCTCTCACCCGAACACAGGGACGTGTCTTTGTCTGGATAGGTTCTCACACTCGTCACTACCAGCTGAGAAGCTACGTCACGGCGCATTGTGAAGACTGGGGGAAGGAGCCACAGCCCTTTAAACTCTCTCGTCACTGGCTAACATAGGAATCTGATGTCTGCTGCGACTCCAAAGACAAAGAATGCTGTCTTTCAATGTTTGGTTGCTGAGACTAGAAAACAAGAAATTTGTCAAAGGCACCAACTTTCCCTCATCAAACCTATGGGATGAAACTTCCTGAAGGGAGCTTGATGTGATGGTAAGATCAGTAACAGGTGCTGTTGTAATGCAGCAGCTGAGACAACAGAGCCCAATTGACAAAGGTGACCCCAACAATACCACCACACACCCCCTACTGTCTAAAACTTCTGAGCAGAAACACTGGATAGCCTATTGTAGTCCTCCTCAGTGCCTTCACTCCAGACATCTGCCAATTTCCTGACCCTTAAGCATGCAAATAAGCTGGCTGGACAACGTGGACCCATAGCTGCTGTTTCAGCTGCTCCCTGCATTGTGAGTGATGCTGCAGTTTGTGTCAATGTTACACTACACTGTTGGCTGAACCCTGTGTCACAGTGCAGAGAAATGTCAGGGATGCAGCTTTAATAATGACTCACAAACCACACAGATATTTGTTTTTTATGCCAAAAGCAGTAAAGTAAGTACTGAAACTTAACAAAGGTCTGTTGTGAAAAGGTAAAATGATTTGTCTTTGTTTCCCTCAATCTGATCTTTGATCATTTCAGATCATCCCAGAACTGACAGGTTTTATAACGATCTGTGAAGAGTTTAAAAGGCAAAGTATTATTAATCTAATTCCACAATATGACCGTAGAGAAACTGATAAATATGAACTTTCGGGATTCAATACCAACCCATTCAAACCTTTGTTTCTGTTATGAAGCTACACAAACACTACCCGTCACCTTTGCGGTATTAACGCACGCTGCACGAGGCCACGGCAGAGATCGCATTATTGTTTCATTTCTGTTGATCGGTGCATTTATGAAAACCAAAAGAAAAAAAGCGAACACAGTAGAATTATGACTTCATCTTTGCGAGTTTATGAATCAAAATCGAAGTAAAATGTTTAACTATTTTTCCTTAAAACCGGAAATCAAGGAAACAGTCAAGGATTATAAAAATGATAGGTAGTAAAATCAGCACATGCTTAAAATAAATAGACTGCTCTCACCTCTAAACCGCCGTACCCTCCGTCCGAGAGGCTGCTGCAGGCGACTGTGTTTGACCCGTGCGGTATCCGCATCTCCAGGATGAGACGTGAGAGGTATAAGTTACGTTAAGGAATACAGATAATCAGAGATGGAGCGTGTGGGATCAACATCTGCGGGGTAAACCCTCGCTGTGCTCCCCGGTGCTGCTGCAGGCACGCTGGTGGGTTACTTCAGCAGTGGAAACGCTGCAGCGGCGCACAGCGCACAGTGACGAGCAGCTGCCTGGCGCAGGTCAGCTGGACTGAAACAGCTCCCGACTCCGACAAAACAAGCAACCCTTACCATCTGTTCTGTCATCAACATGCACCATGGGAACCAAAGTCCCACCCTGCCGGCCACGACCCGAGAAGCGCGAGTGTGATGGTGGATATGATGGAGGAGCCAATGAAAGGAGTGCACAGAGGAGATCTCATTGTTTGAATGTTTGTGATGCTTTGGCTGACTTGAGAAATGAGTTTCTGACCAATAGAAAGTAAATGTATCCACTCTTTAAGGAAAACAAGCTTACTTTCAAAGATAGTTGTTCAGTCATAAGTGCCACTGATCCAGAGTTGATTTACATTTGATAACTTAAAAATTAATTATTCATGATTACTTTCAAATTTATGGACTCTGAAGTGGATGCTCTAAATCTCCACTCCCCCTCTTTCACACTAAAACAAACACTTGCTCACACAGGAATCTATGTTGAAATAGAGGAAAGTCTTTTTATTTCAGACCTGTCGGCTGTTTTGGATCCCCCTCTCCTCCTCCCCATCTTCCTCCCCCTCCTCTCCCCCATCTCTCCATGGAGAGCTGTGAAAATGACAACGTTTCATCACTTGCTGTTTGAGGAGCTGTTTTGGGAGCTGTCTGCTTCCTCATGCAGCTGCAAGAGCCACAGAGAATTAACGTGACTGTCTCTGTGTTAGCACGAGAAAGCGTGCCAGGCAGGTGTCACCTACAGGTTAGACGAGAATTAAGCAGGATGTGACAGAAAATCCAATTTTTAATGAAATTTGGGTGTATTCTTGGGAGGCCCTTGCAGGTTCAAGTTCATCAAATACATTGTTTGACCTTTCCTACATGAACCAGGAGTAGGCCTCCTGTGATTTTATGTAGATGAGGTACCTATTTTAACTACAGAGCTTTACCAGTATCCCAAATAATTATAGCCAGAGTTTATAGAAAGCAGGATTGTAATAGGATATCAGTTGAAAAATAAAGTATTGGTTTGTGACACATTTATGAAGACTTAAATGGGATTGATTTCTCTTCCCCCCCATGCAAATGAAGGAGTCCTCATTGTCTGTTATTACAATAGAGTGCAGAAAACCTGACAGTAAAGGCTGGTTGGTGTCTTCTTAAACCAATGTTCTATGGTTCCTATAAAGGGACTGTGAGGATGATCTGTTTGAAGTAGACTGCAGCGACAACTTTGGCCAGAATTCGTGGTGTTTACTGAATAGGTAATGTATTTATTAACAGTTACTAGCACTGTTATTTAAAATGTTTGAACAAGCAAATTTTGTAAGTTTGTACAGTAGTTTGGTATCTGGCTAAATTGAGCGTTACTAACAACCAAGTGCTCTGAGACGTGTCTGTAACGTGTAATGCTAGCGAGTCTTCGTCAAGTCCTTAGAGTGCTCATCTACCAAGCAGAGCTAACGTAACTTCACTCTTCCCTTTATTAATAGACTCTCAAGTCTGCATAGACCATTGCAGTATAATTGCTGCATGTGAATTGGAATAAAAATTATCACAACAGTTTAGCCCCTTTGTTAGCCTTAAAGGATAAGTTCGGTTTATACAGCTTTTACATTGTTTATAGAATGAAGTAGAACAAAATACTCACCCAGAAGGCTTTCCTGATCCAAGCAGTGCTTCAGGAGATATTTAGATCCAGAATCGAGCAGCGGACGTCCATATAATGGGATCCATCGGGGCATAGACAGCGCCACTCCTAAAACTGCATTAATCGTCCAAAAACTCACGTTTTTCACCAATATTCAATCTTAGTGCGCCCCGAGATAGTCCTCTGCGTCAGTCTGTGTCACTCCAGACAGCACTGACCTCTGAACTCAAGAAGACTTTGGGTGGATCCGAATAGTCCTTCCTAAGTCCTTTCCTATCCACTTTACCTTAACCCCAATAAAAAACGTCACAGGGTCAAGGGAAGGAGGGGAAAAGATGAGAGGAAAGGAGAACTGCAGCCAAAGAGGAATTCAACTGCATTTTCACTTTGATGTCACATTTATGTGACAACAATTACTTGTGACGTAGGTAAGCCACGACAAACTACAATGTTTTTCGAAAATGAACTACAAGAAGCGCATTTGTCCTCTGCCTTATCTCACAGGGTCGCTTCGTGTCTTCACCGGTTACCATCAACAATCCATGATCAGGGGGTTTACCTGTGATGGTGTTTTGTCTTTGGTCATGCAGTGTGTGTTTCCTGCTCACAGCTGTGAGCTTTGTGAGAGCATCTATAAATGTTGACAGTCTGAAGCCTGATAACACAAGAGGACTGTGGATAATACAGCAGACTGTCAGAAACACTACACCCCCTGTTTCATTCACATCATTCATTATGAACATTATTTGAATTCATTATATTTGGAGTATTGTAAAAGTCCTCATTTGTCCTTCTTTTATATATTTTAATAAACGATATTACTTCTATCACTAGTGATTCATTGTTTCAGTTCGGAATTGCAACCAAACATTTCGGGGTATAAATCTTTTTGAAGTTCATACATCGTGAACACAATAAACACATTCAGGCAGACACATGATGGTAAATGTAAGAAAAGCAACTGTCACTCACATAATTTCCGCCCTTTCTCCACCGTAAGTTTCCGTAAACTTTCGGCAGTAGCCGTGTTTTTACACGTCACGTGCAGTAAGGCATTATTGGGCGTTTTCTTCTCCTTTCCTTTTGAAAAGGATGGTCCGTCGTTTCCTATGCTAAAGGAGATATTAAAGGAAGCAACGACCCTCCTTTCCTTAACTTTTAGAGAATTCGAACAGCACTTATCATGGCCGACGCTTAAATGCTTCCGGGTCATTTCTTCAGTTAGGAAGGTTCCTTATCAAAAAAGGACTATTCGGATGCACCCTTTATTTACGCTTGCCCCTCAAAGAAAGGAGTCAAGAGCCGACTGCACATGCGCAGTACTCTCTGGAGAGCCGGCCGCTCATGCGCAGTACTTTCTGAAGCGCTGACTTCTTTCTTTGAGGGGCAAGCGTAAACAAAGTCTTCGTGAGTTCAGAGGTCAGTGCAGCCACACAGCGCTGTCTGGAGTGACATAGACTGACGCAGAGGACTATCTTGGAGCGGACCATGATGGAATATCGGTGAAAAACGTGAGTTTTTGGACGATTAATGAAGTTTTAGAAGCGGTGCTGTCTATGCCCCGATGGATCCCATTTTACGGACATCCGCTGCACGATTTTGGATCTAAACATCTCCCGAAGCACTGCTTGGATTAGGAAAGCCTTCTGGGTGAGTATTTTGTTCTACTTCATTCTATAAACAATGTAAAAGCTTTATAAACCGAACTCATCCTTTAAGCCCGTTTACTATCACTCTACCATTTATAGCTTTCCTCTGCTCTTCTGTTCTTTTTCTGTCTGACAGTTAGGCTCCTGTGTCCACCATCACTACAAAATGAATCACAGATTTTTTTTTCAGCTGAGAAAAACGCAGATTTCTCTTCTCACTACTTAACTTTGTCAGCCGGCGTGGTGTTGTCATAGAGTCTTAGATGTGCTGTAAATAAATCCAGTCCTGCTCGCCCTGATTGGGAAGCTAAGGCGTAGCATTTTGAAATAACCTATAACCTGCAATATTGGTGCAAGAAACCTCATTTTAAAGTGTGGATTATGATCAGGAATATATCTACAAGAGAGACTTTTGCAAGATCACTTAGAAACTCCTCACAGCTTCTTTAAACACATGAGTTTTGCCTCTGTAAATGCATAGCTGACTTGTCTGACAGTCAGACACCCTGTAGCTTTTTCTAAGGCTAAAACGCCTGCTTCTTTGCCTCATTCAAACTTAGTTGATTTTAGGTTGAGTTCAGCATTACCAATTTGGCTTCTGTCAACAATGGGCCTCAAAACTCATTTTTAGAAACAGAGGGATGACATCACAGAGACTACTGCTATATACTGTACAGTTTATGCTGTTCAGAGGGCACTGAAAGAGGATAGTAGCACCTGGCTGAAAGAGTCTAAGAGTTCATGAGTACTTCGTTTTTGAGAGAATGACCTGTTTTGAAGTTTTTTCAAGTTTTCTGTTTAAGTGTTTAAGCTAACATGTAATGTCAGTTGTGTTTAGAGCAATAAGAAATCTTTTCAGTATGAAACATGCTGTCTGGGGTGGACCTTGTCAAGGTCTGTACTTTATTTACATTTTTAAGGCTGAAGTGTGCATATCATGGGGTTAAGGGGTGCATTTTATGTTATTTGATCTAAAATGAGCAACTTACTGGTTAATTTAAGCTAATGTAAATAGTTAAAGGACTGCTTCCTGAGGTTGTCATTTCTTTTAACTTTTCAGGTGTGTTCACTCTGTAGATATCTGGAGGGGCTACTCTTAACAAAACTTTCTAAACCACCACTTGGAGAGTCAAATTGTTTCCCATGTTTTCGGTCCTTGTGCTAAATTAATTTCCTGAAAGCTCCAAACATTAAAGTAGTCAATATCTTATTATGCTAATAATAACAGTTGATTAAAGTAGTTGGCTTTTTTAAAAACAAATTTTCAAACTATTCCTTTGATACAAGGACCCAAGCTTAGAGACCTCTGACCTCCATGTAGAGGGTGAATCAGTACACCATCCCTACAGTTATCATGACTCATGCTACACTGCTGTTCAACTACAAATGTTATGGAAACCTTCAGCCCACTGTGGTCTCAATTTTTACATAACTCAGTACACCAACACTCCTGTAACTGTAACTCATTTTAAAAACAGGATGCTACTGAAAAGGCTATTTGAGGTTACTTGGTTTGACCAGGATCTGAAAGTGCTTTTGCACATAAAATGTTGTACTACTTTTAAACAGGGTTTTAGTGCAGACTGAGTACGCAGTAAACATAGTGTGAAATCTATGTAAATACAATTGCAAGAGTGAATTTTAATCCATTTTGCTGTAGGGCCAACTGGAACTTGTTCAAAGACTCTTCTGGTGTCCAAAAACCGCACTGTGGGCTCTGCTCGTATCTCTCTGCCTCCACAGAAAGCCTCAAAGTGGATTCAGCAGTCACACTGTGTGCTACTTGCAATCGGCAAATCATAATTTCCCACCATTAACCTGCAGCGCTTGTGGTATGGTTGCTATGGTAACAGCTCCCTCCCAGGAAAGGCGCTGCAGCATATCCACCGGTTTATTAGATCTCTGATCACACAGCTCCCTCCACGTGGCCATCTGGGAGAAGCAGTCACACAGAAACCGTGCCCCCTGTTTTACCTCTCCTAAGTCTTCTCATCATTTTGCCGCATTAGACTTTGCTGAGGAGGAAACAGAGTGTCAACTTTTCTGTTAGGGCTTGGTTTCAGTCACAGATGGGTGGCATATTCAACAAGATGTGATGAGGAGATGAATTTTGGGGGGAAAAATAAACGGATGATTGAAAGGAGTCAAATATGCCATGCTGAGAGGGAACTGGTTGTGCTTCCATGTTTACAAAAAGCATCAGTTCAAGATCAACACCTGTTTGCATTTATCAAGATCATTGGTATTTGGTTCAACTTCTGGGTTTCGTTTCATGGAGCACTTTTAATTCAGTCTTCTTTGAAGATGTTTTTTGATTGTTTTGAATGTGAAAAGCTTGATGCTGTCATCAGCTGTGTCAGTAGCAGATGCAACACTTAGCACATCTCCCACCTTGTAAAAAAAATTCCACTATAACACCGTTCCAGTTGCCATTGCCACCTCCTGCAAGACACAGCACACACTGCTGACAAACAGCAGATGTTGTTCCAGTCCCTAATAAACACTGACACACTCACAGAAGCACAAAAGCATACTTGTGTGTATTGGAACACAACACTGTCAATCTCTGCCTGTGTCTGTTTTTCTTTACCTGCAGAAGGGGGAGGGGAGAAAAGCTGTGAAACTAGGTGGACACAGAACGCTTCACAATCAGCAGTTTGACACAACAATAACACAGATTACTTCCTCAGAAAATCCCCTCTGAGTTGTATCAGCAGCTCTGAATCTCTGGACAAATTGAACATTATGAGCCTCACTGAGGTGGAATATATTGTGCAGCTGTTGTGTTTTATTGGTTCAGAGTGTACAGGTGGTTCTATATTGTTCCTCTTGTGGCTTTATGTGGTACATCATCTTTATACCCTATTACACTAGCACTTAGAAGATCAAAACCTTTGAATAATTGTTTGACATTTGGGAGAATGCTTTTTGAAGCTTTCTTGCAGAGAGATGTGGTGGTTGATATCACAACACAGTGTCACTATCAGAACATCCAAAGCTCACCTGAGGACCCATTAAAGCACAGTTATATTACACCAGACTGTACTATGAACTGATGTCACTGTAAATTTTCAGGCAGTCTGTAGAAAGTTGCTGTGCCAGGAAAAGAAATAATTGGCACCTTCCTTGCCAAACAACCACAGCGCATTTTGCACCTCATTTTTTTTAAAAGACCAAAGTGACCTCCCTGGAAAACCTTAAAGAAGCTGGTAGACTCTTCTTTGATTCTTTGAATAGAGCCAGACTGTTTCACAGTTCTACAGTTCTACAGTTCTACAGTTTCATTTATCAGACGCTTTTGTCCAAAACGACGTACAACACAAGCAAAAATTTAGACAGAAGGAAAACCTAGTTAGTGCAACAACAGTGCAGGAAGTTATTCGGCTGCAGGGGGGGGTAAAATAATTAAGCCAACAAACCGCAATTAATTGCTGCAGCAGTATACATCAACCTTCAACAGCCTTCAGTAGTAGTGCTGAAAAATCAATAAGAGCTGAGTCTTAGACCTTCTGACTCATTCTACCCCTGAGGACAAAGAGGAGAAAGGTCAGATTAAGTGCTTAAGTGTTCCCTGAACAGATGAGTTTTCAGACATCTCTTAAAGTAGAAAGGGACTCTGCGGATTGTATAGAGTTCGGTAATTCATTCCACCATTTGGACACAACAGAGAAGAGTCTGGCCAGAGATTTAGAGCCGCGCTGGGCTGGGAGCACCAGGCATCTTTCACAAGCAGAGCAGAGTGAGCAAGAAGGAGTGTAGACCTGGATGAGGGATCCCAGGTAGGTAGGAGCTATTCTTGTCAATGTTGTGTAAGCCAGAAGAAGAGCTGTGCATTTGATTGAAGCTGCCACTGGTATCCAGTGAAGAGAGATCAACAGCTGGGTGACGTGTGCTGTTTTGGGCTGGTTAAAGACCACTTCCTGTTGTTAAGTTTTCCATTGCTTTATTTTGTGTATATTATTTAATATACATAAACGTTTTTACACATATACAGCACATAACAGAATTATCACTTTAAATGAGAAAATGATCCCAGTGTAATTAATATCCTCTGTTTAATACATCTCTCAGAGAGCACTAACTGGTTGATAAAATTGCAACAATTCACTGAAGGCTTGACTCATTATCTATAAATACAGACTTAATCATAACAATATATTTAGGCTGTACTTGGCAGCAGGTGATTTATATGTACATGTGTTCTGCTGTGCCTTTGTCTCTTGCCGAGGGACTAAAGATGTAAAGATATCACAGCTTAGTTACAGCTAAATAGCAGTCCACTGTCCAAATAAACAAATAAACATCAAAACATTTAAGAGTTTTAAAAAGCTGCCAATTCGTATGAGTTTTGACTTAACCTTTCTTGGGTGGGTGAACAGTTTTTGTTGACAAAAACAAGTCTGTGCTTTTTCATCAGTGTTGGCATTGACTTTTGATGCCCGTCTGTTCTGCCAAGGCCTAAGGTGAGTGTGAGTGTAAAATGTCTCATCTCAATTGCTGCTAATAGCCACAGAGGTGATGAGGACCTGACTCCTGTTACACATGTCACTTTGCATTAGTGTCTATATTAGCGCCTGCCACTCTGCAACCAATCAGAGCCACTTAAAAACAAAATCAAAAGATCCCTTTATAATTGCTCCTGAGCAAAGAAATTTAAAGAGGCTCTCGGGGATTGACTTTCATTTGGGTTTGTCAAACAGAAGCCCTACTTGTTTTATTTTGGTCCAGATGAAGGTTGCAACATTTTCTAGGCATGTCTGGGTTTGGCTTTTGAGGAGATTGTTGGCACTGCTTTGCCCAATGCAAAATAAATCAATAAAAGTAATTGTTAGTGGGATGTAAATCCAAAAAGAAAATTAAAGCCTTTTGTTGATTAGCTTTGATTTTGTTTATCTTTACGTGTTTCAACCCTGGCAAATAAGTGTTTTTTTCCCCAAATGAAAGCTTTTATATCAAATGTGTTTGCTAGGCATAAAGAAAGAGAAGACCAGCTTTCAACGCTTTATCTAATTTGTTTTATTTCAAGTTGTTTTTCTGACTCAGCAGAAAACCTACTTTAGGATAATGTCATTAACTTCAAATATTCAAGTCCTGCCTTTCATGTAACCCATCTTGAAATAAGAAAGAATCAAGTTAGAGATATCATAACCATCTGTGTCATGTTATGATATAATTGTCAAAACTAAGCAGAGATCATAGACTGTGTTATCACCAAATACAGGGGCTGGGCTATCAGTCCTAAGATAATGATCACGTCCATTACGACAACCCAGGGTGTCCCCAAATTTAATTCAGCACGTTTTCAAATGTTCAGTTGGCTGCCCTGTATGGTCCAAAATGTGTTTTCTTGTTAGCTCGGGTTTGAGTCGCCCATTCCAATGCAATGGATGCCCCCTGGGCTTGCAATACCAGTCTGTTCGTCAATCAGTTGGTAGATCAATTCTGTCCAGACTAATATACCTAAACACCACAGAATGAGCTCAGTGACTCAGTCCATCATCTGATGGTTGCCCTCCTTCAAACAGAGACTGACGTTTGCTATGAATTTTCTCATTGAGTCTTAGGCTACCATGAAATGTGTCAGACAATGTGCAATGCAAATGCTACCCAAAGAACATCAGCAAGATTACAGCTGGTTATGAACCAGACTAAAATGATGTTTATGCCACTTGATGATTTACAGGTTAAAAAAAACAAACAAAAAAACCACATCAGTATAGTATATGTTTAAGCTTGATATGTAAGAGTTTCCCATGTCTCAAAGTTCTGCCTTGAGGCATTTGTCAGACAAAGCGAAAAATGGCATGTTCCAGAAAAAAGCTGTTTTACCGCATTTTTTTTTAGGCAACAATTTTTATTGAACAAATAGTTTGAGGTTGGCATAATATAATTATTCTCAAACAATAACACTAACGTGAAAAAAATCAGCAGAGAGCTAAAGGCTAACGCTTTTTAAACAGGGGGCGCCAAAACTGACATAAATCTGAAGATCCTCAAAGGAGCCTTAATCTCAAACCCACTGTATTATAGGATATTATCATGAATACATTTGCTTGCTACTGTTAGTACTGCTATCACTGCATTACAGAGATGTATACATTTTATGCCTATTTTTGTCTTACACTGTCCCCCAAAATTTGAGCTGAATTAAGTTCTGAAAACAGTTAATGGTTTGAAAAAAAAAAAAAATTAAAGAATGTTGAAATATTATATTATTATATTTAAATAGTTTTCATAGAGTTTGTCTCAATGAAAATGTAGTTGTCAAGATCACAGCAACTGAGCAAAAAAAAAGAAAAAAATTAATTTAATTTAATTATAATAATATTAAAAAATGTATTATGTATAACCAAAATGTAGAGTCTTACGGATTTTCCTGGAAAAAAAAAAGTCAACTTTTACAGGAATAGTCCTGCTCAGTTGTCTCCTATGGGCCTCTGTGTGTCAGTGCCTGTGCCTGCCTCAAACCCCTCCTCAGCCTGTAAGTTGATGTTCCGATTGTTCCTGGACATTTCAGAGAGTTAGTATGGTTATATCAGCCAATCACAGCACGCCCATTGTGCAAGCGACATTGCATGTTGATTAGTGAGTAAAAGAAGCTATCCCAAGCAGCTACAATAAGCACAGGAGCAATGACCAAAATAAAACGAAATGGGAAACAAATAAAGCTTTTTCCTCAACAAGGGCAAAGCTTGGCTTGATATTTACTCGCTTTCAGGCACTTGGAAAGCAGCATGGGATGAAGAGTAACATGAGTTAGTTTTCTGCTTACCAGATATGTCTCAAATACCCGTGATTAGCTTGGGCCAACATGCCAGTTGAGGTGCATGGCTCTCCAGTGTTTCCCTCATAAAAACCCAATGTTACAGGTGTTTGCTGGGCTAGTAAGTGTGGCTAAATCTCAATGTCCCCCCTAAACCCTGAGCCCCGAGCCCTTACAGACTTAAGTGAGATCACCTGGAAAGTGGCTTAATGCATGAGTCTGCTAAGGCTCAAAATGGTATGACTTGGGCTGTTTCCCAAAGCCCAGGTACCTTGCCTTGCCTTTGAAGGCAGTGCCTTCGAAGCCACTTCCTTCCAATCCAAGGCAAGTGTCCTGCCTCTGCTCAAAAAGAGATGCTAATGGAACAGCCTACAGAGGCTCTCTCTGGTGCATCTTTTCCTTCCATTTTTTTCCTTTTTTGTAGATTCACACATTGCATGTTGAGTATTTAGCCGTGGCAAGGCTACGAAGGATACACTTGTGTATCCTTGTTCAATTAGCCACATGCTAACCAAATGGAGGACATATGCCTCCAAAGGACATGAATATTGGAACAGCACTTAGGCAGCATCTGATGATGTGGATGCCTGCCCACGCCCACCCCACGCCCACATCAGATCAAGGCAAGGCAAGGTACCTGGGCTTTGGGAAACAGCCTTGGATTGGGACAGCACTTTGCCACTTAACATAACCTGCATGTCATCATGTTGCGCACCTAAGCTGCAGTGTGAACTTCAGAAGAAAAACGGGAGAAATTCCAAATCAGGAGTTCAGCTGGAGACAGGGTTAAAAAACGGGAAACTCCTGCAGAAAATGGGAGTGTTGGCAGGTATGGATTGGGCCTGTGTTCATGTAGCCTCACTCCGAAACTGTGGGTATGTGCTGCCCCTGGCACTGATCCAAGGAGCCAGTTGGAATATTGTGTTTATTAACAAGTGACAAAAACTGTAGGTAAGCCGCTGGATGATACCTTTGGTTAAATTGTAAGCTTCATTGCACTTGTGATGATGCAACTTAAAGAGATATTGTGGTAGTAATAGTAGTAGTAGTAGTAGTAGTTCAGTTTTATTGTACCTGTGGGGAAAATCAAGTTGCAGCAGAAATCATGCAAAGCATTTAAACATAATGCAGACATGATGTAACCGGACAAGTCATACATCATAACTGACTTATAAAATGAGAAGGGAGAAGGTGTCACCAGACCAGCTGAGTAGCCATGTCTGAAAAAAAAAAAACTTCAATTAGAAATTTGATGGCCTGTGGAATAAACAACATTTAAGATCTGTTTTTAGGTCCCCTTCATCCCTTTCCCTCCCTAATTTCTCAACAAGGAGATCAAATAACTCTGTATATGCTGTTAGCATATCTCCAAATAGCAACTTTCTATCTGTAAAAGGGAGCATGTTTTGTCAGAGGAGAGTGTTCTGATAACAGATAAAACTCCTGTGGCAATGTTCAGTCAGTAAAAGCATTGTGCAAATCATTTTTTTAAACCAAATGCATCAAGGAAGGAGACACATCTAGGTAAGCACAGTAGTGTGTGAGGACACAACACAGGAGTCTTTGTCTTAACTGGTGGGAAGATGATTAGTGGGGGAAATTTTGCTCCTCTGCTCTTTTCTCTTAAAATGGAAAAAAAGGAAAGTCAGTTTCTCTCCCCATCCTCCATCCCTATCCCTCACTGTTCCCCCTCCCTCTCCTGCACCAGCTGAACAAAGACAACTGCTCTTTGTTGGCTTCGTGCTCTGTGCAGGATTTGGAGTCAGTATGTGTCTTTTTTTTTTTTGCTGATGATGGTGGCAGATATAGTAAACCTGCTGCTGGTTTGTATCTATGGGCGGCAGAGACGGGGGAGGAAATAATCCTGAAGATAATGTTAGGCCTTGTGCCCACTGGGCTTCAGTTTAGAGCATCAGCACCTTTTTTTTTCAGACATCTTGAAAGAGACGCAGAGTGAAGCTGTAGCTGTAAAAGCGCTATAACCAGCACCTTTTCTTCTTCAGAACACTTCACCTTTTTGTTTTGCTGCTCTGGGTGCTTCAATGTGAAAATATTTCAGATTTTCAAAAGACAGCGCTGCACTTTTCCTGTCAGGAGGATGAGGTGTTGTCAAAGAAACTGAAGCCTACACACATACACACTCTCTCAGCACTTTTCTTTCCCCCTCACCACGCCAAAGCACTTTATCCTCGTGGCCTGCCAGTGCGTTTCTATTTAGAATAATCCCAGAGAGCATAAGGCTTTAGGTTAATGACAGAGCAGGCTGTCAAGCAAGGTGAATGAATATATATTTTTGTGATTGATACTGGAGGGATGAGAATTTTCATTTGGAGGAGAAGAGGAGAAAGTGATGGAATTTCCATCCTTCCTGCCCCACCCTTTTTTTCTCCATATATGGACGTGCTAATTTGCTGGAGGCTGGTGACGTGGTTTACCAGTCTGTTCTCTGAAGGTATTTGGGTTAGGAGGAGAAGGGGGTTGGGTGGCCTCCTTTACTAGTCTAGACTAGACTAGGCTGTTTCTCTTTGAAAATCTTCTTTGTCTGTGTTGTCTCAATCTACACCCCATCTTGAGGGCACTGACAGCCTTTTTCTGCTGCTTTACAATATAGATATTTACACTGTATAAATGTTGGAATTTAAAGAATCACTGCATTGTTGTGACATTTCTGGATCAACATATTAACTACATATTTTAACTACTATGTGCGAATCAATTACCAGAGGGTAAAGTTCAGTGTGCATGCTGTATGAGTGTAGGAAAGTCAACACTTTAGAGGGTAAATCTTATGGACTGTTAAGGTCACCTGGTGAGTGGGATAATCTAGCTCCATTTCCTGCTGCGCTAATATCAATAGATGAAGAGTTAGAGAGCATGACAAGAGTGGGCAGCTGTTAACCCCTATAAATCACACTAGCACTAGAAAAAGAAAAGCTTGAAATAAAGAGGAAGTGATGGGTGAGTGAGAAGGGTGCCAAGAGTAGAAAAAACCCACTGAGAATCTACCTGGGGGAGTGTTTTAGAGTCTTTACTTCTAAAGTGGTCTTTTATGGAAGACTCAAGACAAGCTAATGCAAGTGGATCAATATTAGGCTGTCCTTGGCTCGCCTCTACTCTCTCTATCCGCAGAGAAGCATGATTACTATTTTCACTGCAGTTTTAAGAGGAGAAAAAAAGAGGGAGAAAGAATCACACAACTCAAGAGCTTGAATTTTCTTCGGGGCATGTAATAAATAGAGCCACTTACAGGTGAGCCCTGTGCATCCCCTCCAACTCTCCATCAGCCGTCCGACTTCGTGGAGCAGCATTTGTTTCTGCGTATTAAGTCAAAGACATTTGGCAAGAAGAGCTTTGTTAGGTTAAACCAATTACTGCTCTAAAGAGAGACACAGTGAAGCAGCGTTACGATTCTTTCAAGCCCTATTACAAAATGAAGTAAACTCTCTTTAGAGAAAAAAACCTTAGCCTTAAAGTCCAGTTCAGCGTGAGCTTATTGAAGTGAGCAGCCAGCTTCACAGACCTCTCACTCATTGGGTTTTCTCAATGTCATGCCTTTGAGACACTTCATTTAAAGTATAAATTTAGTAATGTTTGTACAGAGTGGTGGTCAGCATCTGATGACTTAGGTGTACAGTCTTGGGGGGTCTGTTGGGGTGGACCTTTGCCATGCTCAAAGAGCATGGGGAGAAATGTAAGTGTGATGATGTGCAGACAGATGACACCCTGTCATGTTAGATAGATGAATAACATAAGGCTATTTAGACTGTTATACAAAAAAAACAAGGTTTAGATCTGATTTATGAGAGAGTTAACTCTAAATGACATCTGCTGTGATCTGGTGCTTTAAAAAAAAATAAAACTAACTTGACTAACTTGTTTTCAATTGCTGACCAGATCACCATTTGTGTTTTCCTGCTGTGAACTTTGTTGTGACATCCCAAACCCCAAGTCATTTTCAGTGGAACCAATTCTCTCTGTCAGCGTTGTCACAAGGAGTTTACTGTATGTGTTGTCAGCTATTGGCTCTCACCGTTGTGGAAGAGAATAGAATAGAATAGAATAGAATAGAATAGAAAATACTTTATTTATCCCCGAGGGGAAATTCAGGAGTCACCACAGCATTTAAGAAAACAAAAGTAAGAAAGAGGATAGAAAGTGCAAAAATGTCCATAAGAAATTAGATGACGACATCCCGTCCACCACTCGTCCACCACTCTCCAGTCCAGCCAGTCTCCACCTCCACAGGGTCCAGGACTGAGCCTCCCCAGCAGTCTGTTCAGTCTCTGTCTCCTGGATCCTGTCTGCTCACAGCAGGCGAAGCTCCTCCAATGTGTCGCGGCGTCCGATGTCAGCTCCGTCAGCCACGTCCGTGAACAGCACGATGCCGCTGGGTTAGCACGGCTAGCTCATCCATCCCCCGGAGCGAGATCCCACGTTCCCAACAACGATGAATGGAAGGACAGGTCCACGTCGTCACCTCCCAGCTCACATCCGAGAACCAGCACGTCGTCCTCACCTCCTCCTCCTCAGCTCGAGGGAAAAGCTGAGGAGGTTGTGGTGTCACCGTTGTGGAAGAGAAGGGCAAGCGATGAATAAAAATAGATGAAAAGAGGAAGATTTTATTTCATGATAGACACGAAAAAAAAAAATCAGAATTGATAAAAGAGTTGAGCAAGTGCCGATGTTAAACTCCTCCACATTATTATCCACATTTCTGGGTTAAGCTACAACAGGGAATTTTTCTTTTTACTTTGCTGTAGTGCTGTGCTCATTACTGTTTTTAACAGATCAGCACTGGCATTCACCAGCTGTGCACGAGTTCAAACATTGTCTAATTTGAATGCAATTTCTAATTTAGGATGGAGTTTCTACTCTACCAATTTTTCAGTTCCACCAATTATATCTTACACCTACCTCTGAGTAGTTGTAATTTCCTCTGAAACAGATGATCTGCTACTTAGTGTCTGTCACAGTATTGCTCCATGCGCTCAGTATTTTTCCACTCACCTCTTCTTTGCTGCTCTCTGCCTGTTGGTCACGCCCACCTCATCAAGCAGCTCAGTATACCTGAGCTCCCAGCTGCAGCTCATCAGCAATCAAGCCGGTATTTAAACCTCCCCTGTCCACCAGCTCCTGAACAGATTGTTCTCTGCTTTTAACACCGACTCAGCACTCCTCTTTTATTTTCCTGGTTCTGTTACTGAGAACACAGCTGACTGAGCCGATGGATCACTGGAAATGGACACTTGGAGTGTGTGCAATATGTAACATTCATTGCTTTCATTGCATTTGTTGCTAGGCACAGCCCTGTTGGCTATGGCTGCCTTTTGCAGCGGCTCTCTCTTCTTTGTCTGTTTCTTGTTTTTCGTAATTTTTGTATTTGGAGTGGATCATTATTTTGTATGGCTCATTTGTTGGTCATGGACACCAAACTTTTTGTGGCTTCAGTGACATTTTTACAACTTTTTTCTCCTGTGTTTGTCTTGAGATCCTACATGTAATCATGGCTGCATTGTTTACATGTAAACTCAGCTGTTAGCAGCCTGTAGCATGTCAATGCTAACTGGTGTAAGGCCTGATGTCTTCCCACAAGGTGAGGAGAAGGAGGTGAGGAGAAGGAGGTGAGGACGATGCGCTGGTACTCAGGTGTGAACTAAGAAGTGACGACATGGACCTGTCCTCCATCCATCGTTATTGAGAAGGCAAGATCTATCTCCAATAAGATGGACGAGCTAGCCATGCTAACCCAGCAACAGAGACAATACCAGAGGGCAGAGTAGCATCATGCTATTCACAGACGTGGCTTACAGAGCTAACACCAGACACCAACACCACATTGGAAGAGCTTCACCTGCTGTGAGCAGACAGGATCCAGAGATGGAGATGGAGCATGACTGAAGAAGCTCAGTCCTGGACCCTGTGGAGGTGGAGGCTGGCTGAACTGGAGAATGATAGACAAGCTGTCATCATATATTTTTTCATGACCTTTTTTCACTTTCTTTACACTTTCTTACTTTTGTTTTCTTGATTGCTGCTGTGACTTCAGTTTCGTTGTACTTATTACAATGACAATAAAGTTATATTCTATTCTATTCTATTTATTACCTGGTTATTTTTTGAATGAAGCTGGAACTTTTCTTTTCCTTGGAGAAGGATAACTTCCTTTTACACATGACAGCTAGCATATTGAGGTTACACTACAGGTCCCGTCTGCTGAATAGCATCAGCTGTATGAGCCAAGCAATAGCTGCTTTGACACTGATTGACATTCTTTTTTTTTTTTTCTTTTTTTTTAGATGAAAACTCAAGTTATCATAGCATGGATCAGCTAAATGTACTAAACTTAGACAAAAAGTAAGGCCAATTGTGTTTGGTAGAATATTTTTTTGTTGTAACAATGCTTTTTTTAAGATAAATCTTATCTCAGTTGAAAGACAGTTTATTTCCCCCGTGGTAAGGAGCATGCATTTGTGGGATGTGCAGAGTATGAAAAATTTGCCAAATATTCTCTGCCAGTGCCAAACTTATATGTTTTTATTCCAACACAAATTTGAACTCATGCAATGCTGTAGCTAATAAGCATTTATAGTCAACAAGTGAATTGGCTATGAGCAAAACTGGGAGACCAATAATGCAGTCCTGATAGCTCAAAGGACTGGATTTTCAGACTTCCAGCTCAAAAAATGCACTGGAACAGCCACTGAAGTCACAGCCCTGACTTGGAGACTTGGAGACTTGGAAAACAAAATGTATTCACAGAGACTGGTCCATCTTACGTCACACATCAATTGCAGCATCCACTGAAAAGCCACACATGAATGGTACAACATTGTCAAAATGTGTTTTTTTTTTTTTTTTTTTTTTGACATTTTCCAGTTTTCAATTGTAACAACAAAATCAATGATACAGTAATACCTGCTCTGTAATTAGAGTTCATAAATGTAGCTAAATTAACTGGCTAATATGGAACTAGTTTGATTTGGCATTAAGTTACAGCAAAAAAAATCTTGAATTAAATTTGCCAATTCAACCTGTCACAAGAGCTCTCACCCGAAAATGCTCTTGATTTAATTCTTGTTTCGTGAAAGTTTAGCCTTTTGTTTTCTTTACATCTGACAGTACGTCTGGAACACTCTGATGTCGGTGGTTGGAGTTTCAACTCGTACAATTCCAGCCTGGGAGTTGGTTGAAATGCAGTATTAGCATTTGCTAACCTTTTTTTTCTTTCCTTCTTAGCTCTTTCATCCAAATATGGTCACATCTTGCTCCCAATGAAACGATCATTTGATGTTGAACCAGCTCCAAAATGATAGTTGAGTTGCTGATATTGTAATGGCAGGGTGCATCTCTTTGATACTGCCAATGTGACAAACATGGGGTCAACTGCTCTATCCTGTTTGAAATGAAGGAAACCATAGATGGGGCAAAAGCTCTCAGGAAGTCCAAGGTTTGTATCAGTGACAACCTCTTGATGTGGCTTCATCCTCCCTGACACAGCTGTGTCAGCCCTCTGTCCTCCCATCCCAGTGCTGTGGTTCTTGTCATGCGTCAAAACATGGAATTTAAATATTAATCACCTCTCAGACAAGAGCTGACACACTCTCTGGGATGGTACAGATGACGTATTAGCAGTGGCAGGTTAAAAGGGTTCAGTGAAAGTGGATCTGCAAAGTACGATGGTCAAATAACAGGTAAAAACACAAGCGTGTGCGCGTACACACGCAAACGCGCGCACACACACACACACACACACACACACACACACACACACACACACACACACACACACACACACACACACACACAAACACAAACATACAGAGCACAACTCTTCATAACACCTTTGTGTGACTGCAGTCTTTTGCCATGGATAAGCCTATCAAGGCGTGAGATAAGCCTGGAAAATCATCTCTAGGTGGATGAGAAAATCCTTTCAGCATAGAAAACTGGTGACTGCAGGCCTACTCATTTTCCTAAAAGATTCATGATTTCAAATTCTAAGTGCTTTGGTTGGCTTACATAGTGGGGGTTGCTTAAGCACTAAAGTTAAGTGAATATAGGTTTCTACTATAGCCAGTTTAAGAAGACTTCACAACCAATTAAAGTCAAAGTCTTGAACTTAAAGGGACTTAAAGAAGCTGAATGGAATAACAAAGCTGAACATTTTGGGTACTCTCAGCCTCTGTGGCCATAAATATTGAGCCCACATCAGGTTTACTGTGTCATTATTTTATTAACTTAGACCTTTGGCTGCAGCTGTGGACATGTGTGTTCATCTGACCTAAAGCTTAAGTCAGCACAGAAATGCCAGGGGTACTTAAATAATTGCTGCATAATACTATGACCCCACATTCACACTGCCATCCAGTGGCTTCCTGTTGCCTTCATGGAAATGAAGAAGTGTGTTCAAGCGTGCCTGTTGTTCCCCAGTGGAGAGTGTGGTTCCATTTGGTATTTAAATGGGTCAAACTGCGGTGATTTATTCATGCTCTGCGTCTTTAGTGCCACTCAGCATGACAGGAAAGCTCCAGGCTCACAGCCTCTGATCATAAACTCTACAGATATACAGTTACTGTATGGAAAGTATAAGTATGACACAGTATAAGTCAGGAGTTGATGGTACTTTGATTGGGCTTTGTGCCGTATCAAAGCCATATCTAATTTTAGAGTGTTATTGGATACACGGTACTGCTGTCAGCAAACAACATGGCCAAATAGCCAAGATTTAACTGTTATGGTATTGGACCGTCTGTAAGATCATTAAGGATACAATGAGTATTATGCAATAGTTGTGTGCACAAATATTGCTAATGTAAACCAAGAAGGCTGCGATAAACACCTGCAGCCTCATCTTGCAGCTCACAAGTGCAGCAACAAAGGTATACAAAGCATTATCCACAGCAAGGTGGGAAACTGAAAATGAAGACAAGGCTTTTTTTCCTTCACAACTTCTTCACCTTTTTGTTCTTGGATGATAAAAATATGCCAGGGTGGTGACTGCTACCCCCTCCCCTTTTTTTCTTTTTTATAAAAATGTGTGAGTGTATCTTCACTGAGGCCTCTCTGTTGTAGTGCAGTGGTGTTTTTCCATCAAAAAGCTTCAGATGATGCTATCAGACTGAAAAGTCCTTCCGACCTTCTCAACCCTCCTTTGAAATCTGCAGCCTGGTGCTTTCATGGCCTCCAGGTCACCTGTATCAGTGAGCAATACAAAAGAATGAGAGCATTGTTCACTGCACTCAAACATGAAAAAATACTCCAGAGACAAACAGATACCCTGACAGCCATTGACATGCCAAGTTGTGCAGTGTTTTCCACTCCTGGGACGTCAAAATGATGGAAAGAGGAGGAGGAGGAGGAAGGAGAGCAGAAGGTCGACCAGTGACTCGCCTCTGGTGAGAGTCCTCACAAAGACTCTCAGTGTGACAAACAGGATGAGATTCTTATCAAGGTCACCACACAGCTGGGCTTGCATCCATTTGTTACACATTCATAGCCTATAGAAAGGTTATTTCTCTCAGAAAAATACCATTACGCTCTAGTTCTTCTGTAGCATATCATCCAAACCGTTTAAAGAAGCTTTGTCTTACAGGCTTCCTTAAAGTCATTGCTTCTTAAGAGCAAATTTTAATCCCCCAGTGTGAGATTATTTTACAGTGCCTCGCTGCCTTAATGCTAACAGGGTTGAAATTTCTTTAAATAAACAGATAAGAGAATGAACACAGGTGGAAAGATGGGCATTGACAAGGTCCCCAGTGCTCTCCAGAGGATTGACAGTAACAATATATGCAGACTTGTTCATGCATTCCAGCAAAACTCAGTGGCATTTGCCTTTGATAAGAACAATTAACTTGCCCACTGATAACTAGGCCTGAGTTGATAACAAATTTTGCTGGATGATTAGCCACAATTATTGACCATAAACAATATTATTGACATGATTTTTGAGACCAAATAAACCACTAATATCAAAAACATATATCATAATAATGCAATGCACCCTTTCAAATGCAAGAAATCTTTATTTCTCATTAGTATTTTTTACAATTGTAATTGTGTTATCAAAAACTTTCAAATATATCTTAAAATTAAAAAAATAAATAAATAAATAAAAATTGGCTCTCAGTCGAAAAATTAACTTGAATAAAAAACTGGGTTAAAATGCAAAAAAAAAAAAAAAAGATTGTGATGTAGCAAACCACACTCTCTGTGTCAATGTAAATTCTCACTCCCCCAGCTCAGTTATTCTAAATGCTCCAAACGGAGGCAACTGGACTGTTCAGAGAGACATTTCTCCTCTCATCCATGAGGCCTCATCAGCCTCATCAGCTTCATCCCAAACTACAAAAACAAACACGCTTGTACATGGTGATATACTGAGGCCAGCATAGCTATTGAGTTCATTTTGTTTATTGACTATCGTCCCAGGCCCACTGATAATATTTTCTTGGTCTGAAAACACAACACCATTTCATTAGCAGACCCAAGTCAGCACAAGCCCAAACCAAGCAAGCTTGAGGCTGTGGTATCAAAAAGTAAAGCAATCTGTCCTGATTTTTTTATTTCACACATGCTTTTGGGGTTTATATGATTTTTTTGTTTGTATGCTGTGCATACAATGTGATCTCGCAAGTATCTATGCCATTGTTTTGTTCTTGGCCTGGGAAATCCACAGTAATCAAACTAATATGGCACCCTCTCTGCGCACTCATTTGTTGAGTCTCCGATAGAGTCTCCACCAGATGGTCCCCTGAGCCCAGCAGACGTCCATATTCATGAGACACAATTTGACCCTACCACCTCTGAAATGCTGACCTTTAACCTGGACCCTTTAGGACATCAATAGGATATGGAAGAGAGCAAAAGGAGAGGCACCACACTAGGGACAACAAACCCCCACCCACAGTCCCATGGGTGAGCCTCCCACTCTTTGCACTGAAGGAATTGGAGATGTGCGAACGCATGGGTGAGGCCGAAGTAGGTGAGCCTTTACACAAGTTCCCAGGCTTTGTGGAAGTGAACATCTGTCCCTGACTGGGGTTTGGAGTGCAAAGACAATGCTTAGAATCCAACTAATGATGTCACACCATGTCAGCCTTGTTCAAGAGCTTGGCAGTGACCTCTGACCTCCCCGCAGGATGTTTTCATAAGCTTACACAACATCCAGGACTGCTTTTCTGATGATACAGTTTTTCAGGGATACTACTATTTCCACTCTTTGTTTACTTGGGACTTCCTCCTTCTGTGCTATTTTTAGACACATAATTGCAGTCCAGTTTTTACTCTGCAGGAGAGAAGTGTGATACAATCCAGTGGGACACTGACTCACAGAAGGACAAAACAAGCTGTTTTTCTTTATGGAGAGGAACAAAAGAGTGTCAGATTATGGCCTCTATCCTTAGTAAAAAATCAGGATTCATCATTTGTAACAATGACTTAGAGCATTTGTTTATCTTGTTAAACTGCTCTCTCATGTGGCACTGAGTAAGTGTGACATTAAAGGTATCTGATCAGTTGTTCCAAAAAAGGCTTTGAAAACTGATAAAAGAATCTCCTGATCAATCATCTGAGCGGTAAACATTTTAAGTTCCCGTCATTCTTCAGCAGTAAGAAAAATAAATATTGATGCAGCACTTCAAACATGAACAAAGCCAAAATCAACCCACACAGACATGCAGTATGGCAGGGCTCCTGCTGTGGAGGCAGTGATCTGTAGATATAAACATATGAAAAAAAAACAAGCCTCTGTTTTTCACTCAGAAAGCACAGCCTGAAGCTAGTTTTAATGACTCTAACTGCCTCACTGCTGCAACTCACTCACTGGACACCAATGGTGCTTTCTTTCAGAGTCCTGGAGCGCAGTAACCTTCCTTTGAAGGACCATTTGGACACAGTGTCATAAGAGCCTGGAGTGTTGTTGTTGTTGCTAAAATAAACTAAATCAAGACACTGTCCATTTTTCTTTTAAAGGAGTTTCATTGTTCACTCTTCTAGTGACAGAACTATAAAACAATGATCTGACTCAGATTTACTATAATGGGACGATATCCCCGATGAGCTCTCAGTAATGTTGGTCACAGTGTGTCACTCACAGGAATTTTATGATAATAAACTACACATATTGATATAACTATTGCATCTTAGTAACATTATCATTGTTTCTAGTGGTGGGTTTAAAACAGGGACTGAACATAATGTGGACAGAGCTATAGCTATCTTGAACAGAGCCATAACCTTTGGAGCGTCCCTCAGTGACTGGCTACAGAATGAGTTTAACAGATAGAAATCAAGACACACTTTCTGTTACAGCAGTTGCTTCTTTTTAAATATTAGAATATTATACCACCCCTGTTTTCTTCAATTTCATGTTTTTTTGATGCCTGGTACAACTTTAGGTACATTTGTTTGGACAGATTTAATGATAACACAAATAGCTCACAACAGTTTAATTTGAGCTTTGATACCTCGCTGTTTTCCATGGTTTTCTTGGTAATAACTAGGGATGTCCCAATCCCAATCATTAGTATCGGATTGGGGCTGATTTTGACATTTTTTTCAATGTATCAGTGATCAGGAATTTTAGTCTATCATCTCAACTAATCATCCACGTTAGCTGTCATTGAGCAAAAATTGCTGCCAAAAACTTATGCGTCAGTATAACCAAGTGCTATGAGTGCGCCTAACCTCATAAAGTTGATGGGAAAATAATGAAATATGTTAACATACACTGATGTGGAACAGCAGCCACACTTAGGTCTATCACACATGTACACAACCAAACATGTAACAACAATAAAATCTGCTGTACAGCAACCTACGGTAACTCTCCAGGGACATATGGCTCAAAAGTCGAAGACAAACAGGACAGTCTGTTAGATTAGCTCTAACAACTGTGTTGCTTCAATATCAGCATCCAAAAAGCTCTGGGAAGAGGATGAGACAGGTTTACACCAACTCAGTTATTCACAGTATGTCCGTCAGTTCAGACACTTGGTTTAACAGCCTGTTGTACAGCGCAGTCTGTGGTGCATGCAAGCGTGTGATGATGATGATGTGGTCAGTTTGACAACAGAAGGTGGGTACAGAAGTCCATATATGCATTTTGTCTCTTGCTTACTTATTGTCTTGCAATTACTGTATTAAAGATGCCATGAGGAGTTTTTTTTTTCCTTTTGATCCTTTAACCCCCTGGGGGGAAAGAAAAGCTAACATAGTAACTTCAGAGGAAATTTGAGATTAAAAATGTCAAACTTAGTCCACAACCACAAATTCTTTGTCTGGCAAGGTTTGAAAGAAATGAAAAAATGTCTTTTAAAAAAAAATCCCCAATCATTTGTCCAAATCAATTGCAGCGGCCTGGTGGGAGTGTTGAGCAGTTTCTTCATACTAAAGAAATATTTGTCAGTCTTGTTCACTTCTTTTTTGTGCATACTTAATTTACAAGAAATAAAACAACAACAACATGACAAGCTGAAACGCACTCTTTTTGAAGTTAGGCTGTTGAAAGAGCGAGCAGTGTTAACAATCATTACCAGCAGTTGACTGGGAGAGGAGAAATTGCTCAGCAGACTTGTGTAACTCTTCATAGGGGACAGACCCCAGCTCCTCAAAAAGATGGAAACAAACAAACTCTTGGAGGATCTGTTTTAATTGGACTGTCCCCACAGTCACACAAGACAGTTAAAGTGCATATATCTGGAAGGGAGACTTTTTCAAGATCACTTTAAAACCTCTCATGCCCCTTTAATGTAGTCTTGACATACTCTTGACAATGAGAGCATGCTCTCAGTGGCATCTGAAGATTAAAGAAAGGTTGAATGAATGTACAATAGAGGGGTGGAATTTGATGAAGATAAAATTTCCATTGATTTCACATGTCTGATGGAGTTATGAAGTCACTGAAGCTGTTTATAGTTTATTTATTTTGTATTTTTTTTACCACGTTTAGGTAACCTCATTTATATTGGCATGCTTATCTGATCATATCTGAGCCTACTCTACTGCAGCAGTTTACAGAGGCTTCCTGTGGAGGTGACGAGCCAGAGTGCAGATATCAACGCATACCTATTGGACTAATTGGCTCCACAGTGCAGCCAGAGGTTAAAATAACTGATTTATAGGGATTGAAAAAAGGTGTTTCTCTCTCAACCCCCCCCCCCCCCCCCCCCCCATCGGCTTAACACAGAATTTATAGCCCATTTACCAATTTAATCATTTACTGTGTGATCTCATCCAGGACCCACTGTCTGCAGTGCCTGCTTAATTTATGCCTTTGACAGAGACTTGTGTGGCTCATGCTGATTGTGGGAATTTGCTGCTTATTGACTTTAGGTCATAAAAGCAGAAAAATACAAACCAAGAGATGTTGCCACCTCTGGTGAGCTAAAAGCCCTCAGGGAAGGTTGTGCTAAATAAATTCACACATTTAAGTTGATTATGTATTTCCTCAGAGACACCATATTGATTGGTGTCGATGATTTGTTTGCAAATTACGCACTCAGTTGAAGTAAATTAACTCTTCATTCATAATTCGAGATCCTTCTCTGTTATTGTTCTGATGCTCAACAGGCTCTGACAGGAACCCTGAAGGTTTGAGTGTCTCTTTCATACAAATTGTGCCCCTGAGGGGGAATAACACAGCACTGACAGTCTATCTAATGACATGAGATAGACAGTGCTGTCTAGGCCTGTCACACTCTTCAGCATTGCTGCCATGAAATGCATGCAACATTTTCCACCATCACACTTGTCACAAGGATTCATGTGGTGTCGATATGTTGACTGTCACAGCCAATACAGGAAATGACAGAGCTTGTGCACAAGAGTGAGGGAATCTGATAGCCATGATGTATAGTGTTAGTGACTTATCCTAAGGTCTTTTTGTTACATCACACAGGAGAAAAACAAGCCAAGTTATGCCTCTTTGATGAAGTAGGCAGAACATTTTATCATTAACATCTTAAGGGAGGTGGTCCTAAATAAGATGGTGAAATCTATGATTTAAAGACCCAAGTAGCAATTTCAAAAAATGGCTAAAATCTTAAAAATTCAAGTGGCTGTGTGCAGTTTCTGGTCAAGTGACCCATGAGGTCTAATCATAGACTGTATAAAACAGACTGATATGGGGGGACGTAGTCTCTTTGACGTTACTCGTCTGTTTCTGAAATAGACAATGAAGCACATCAGCTATCACGGCCATATTGGTAGAGGCAAGGGCTTCGCGTACAGCTGGAGGGCGCTTGTTGGTCACGTGACCCTGAGCTGTGCCTCTAATTGGGCGAGCTTGTGATCCTAATATCCTCTGAACTGCCGAGTTAGAAAAAAATTTCACCCCCCATACAGTGTGTGCTGATGGTAAAATTAGCAACTCAGACAGGAGACTTTTTTTAACCAGGCTGTAAATGGGTTAATTTCTGCTCTGAAAATGGCTTTTTTCAGACTTCTGGTACGTCCAGAGCCAGCCCCAAGTGGACACTCAAGAAACAGCAGATTTTAGCACTTCTGCATTGTCTGTTCTTCTTAGACCGGAGGTTGCCTCTTGGATCTAATGCCAATTTTCTGCAAAGGAGGTGGCCATCTTGAAAATGTCCACTGTTTTGAAGATTAAATTGGCTGTGGACAGTTGATTGTCAAGTGACCCATGGAGACTACTAATGCCAACTCTCATGCTTATAGCAGTCACTGAACATCACTTAACCGCTCCACTAAGGTGGCGGCCATCTTGAAAAAAATCACAGCTATCTTAAAAAACCCTATGTAGCTGGGGCAGTTTCCTGTTAAGGGACTCATGGAAATTGCTCATGGCAATTTCCATATCTATATCACAAACAAAACTCTTACACCACTCATTTGTTCAACCAGTGTTGAATTTTTCAGTTTCCAACGTAGTTTGTCAACGGTGGCCCTCAAGAGTATAAGTGCCAAATCCCATGTTTGCATCACCATGTGAATGATTTTTTTTCCAATTATGTCACTGCACTATGGTGAAAATTCAAGCCAACATAGAAATACAAAAGACTGCAGTGCCTCAAGTGTCCTCTTGAGACTCCATTAGAAGCTTTACTAGAACAGCAGTTGGTCCATCTGAAAGTAGCACGGTACAAAAAAAAAAAAAACTGTTCTGGTCTCAAAACCAAATTTTTGTAACACTTAAAAACTGCGGATAGACACTTCTTTTTCTGTCATCTTTTTTTTTTTTTGGTGACACTTGGTTTCAGTTACTCATGTTTTATTAAAATTATCAAAGTTGATTTGCCAGTAGACCAAAGACCTACTCCAGCTCTACCTCTTTGATTGTTTCTGGCCAAAAGTTGAAGTCTGGTGACCACCATATTTAGGCTTACATGGTTGTCTTTTTTTATACCAAGCCGGCATCAAAATCTACCCCCTTTCTGGGGAAATCTGTAACTACATCCCCCAAAAAAGACCTTGAACTCACTGCGACAATCTTGTGTATGTGTCCTTGCAGTCATTTCAGCTCTCACTAAGACCTGCTCGTCTCTCTTGTTGGAATCAAGGGCTGTGCAGTCAATATCCCACAGATGGTGGGGGAACAATATAATCCATGTGCCTCTGGACTCATTACTGGGAATAGGCCTGGGGTAAATGGGGAAAAGCACAAGGTAAAGGGATGGTAAATGATCCCACAGCTGTAGGAACAGGAGACGCTGCATTAGGCCTGTAATGAAGCACCGAGAGGATACAGACGGTCTAGAGGGACAGGAAAGCTGATGGGAGTGATTGCTGTGTGACACACTGCAAAGTCAGGTATCTACTATCCCTGATATGCTACTTTAGGGTGGTTCAATTAGCAGGTCAAAAGGGAAACCTGACCTTTGACCTTGGCCCATAACTTCCATCAATTCATCTGCCATCTATCCGGCATGCCTCATTAACTCTGCTGTTGGTTTAATCAGATTAATGACAATGAAACCATTAGGGAAAATATATGTTCTTGTTTGCATATAATTTATCATCCCAGCAATCCTGTATTGGCTCTACTGTTTGGTGCGGGAGGGTACTTGTACTATACCAGTAATAGAAACAATGCTTTTTAATTAAAGACACTGCAGACAAATCAGTGCAGTCACAATATAGCATGATAAAAATTTTACTGCAGTTCAAGGGTACCTGGCTGCCAGCTTTCCACATAGAGTCATTTCACTTTTACACCATACATATATCCTTTTAATTTGCACACCCTGAAGGCGTTCTGCACTGTTTATATTGAAAGAGTGACTGACCAGTCTGCCAATCATCTGCTCGGTCTGTAATGATTGATTGGTTCCACTTTGCGCTCTTACACTATCATTCAGTAGGAGGGGAAACCTTCATTAATATTAAGTCTTTTTTCTTCATCTTTATTCATATCCTCATTCATATTCATCACAGCTTACACAGAGCAGATTAAAGGACTCTGTAAGCATTTCTGCAGATCGTTGTTTGATATGGGGGGGTGAAGTCTTCTGTGGTCTCTGTGACACAGCTTTGTGTCAGCAAGTTACCTTAAACTTTGACCTGCTATGTAACCTAAGAGAGCAATAAAAAATTTGGTCTGAGTTGGGAATAGTAGTATATTCATTAATTATTTGCTTATCAAACACAATAAAAAATAGTTCTATTGACACATAGAGACAATCTCTTCATTAAGTGAATTAAAAGAAGAACCATTTAAGTGAATGTGTGTCCAGATAAGAGAGTCTTAGATTGTACAAATGTTTTGAGATGATTGCTGAAACCAGTACACCAACATGCTAACACTGTTTTTATATGATGCTTTTAACCTCGATAAAACGTCTTTGAGTGTATAGAAAAGCAAAACATTTATTTATTATAATTATAATTATTATTATTATTATTATTATTATTATTGTTATTATTGTTATTATCCAAATTTCTTTAATGACAACAAGTAGCAGGAAGAAACCAGCAGTCACATGTTCCTCTGATCACCTTATTTTCCAAACAACCATATCATACACTGACTTATTTGCTCCTAGATCTTTGAAAGCATCCTAGTTAGGCCAAAAAAGGTTTGCCTCTAATAAGCCAATTAGAAAAGTCTCCTTTGAATTGAACTAATAAGTGTCACTAATTTTTGTTCCATGGAAGAAGATGACTGTTTTTTTTACGTACTTTTTGGGACATTTTTGCTTTCATTGGCGAGCACAGCCAAAAAGAGACAGGGGATGTAGTGTATAGAGAGTGCGAAAGGTCAAGCAGCCAATGGCTGTGTATGCTTTCACACTTTGAAAGTTCAGCCAACCCAAGGAGAAGAATCAAACCTGTAGTCAGACAATGATTTTAAACCTCCAAAATTAATCTCACCTTGCAGCTGTCTCCTTAATAAGGTTTCAAATCATTCTACTGTTTCTTTATAGGCAGGCGAATTTACAATATACTTCTTAGTATCTTGCCAACATTTCAACTTTTGAATCAAGTTACTTTATAGTAAAATGAAGAGATTATGCATTAGGAAGATTAAGGGAAGATGTTTTCTTTATTTATTTTTCCAACCAACCTAAATCTTTTTTGTATTTTCCATTGTTTTGACTCTGTATGAATGTGAGCTCGTGCTTCCTACGTTTTTGATAAATTTGTAATTTTCCTAGCTTTAGGCTGAAAAACTCTGAACATGAAAGTCTAAAAATTGTTTAGGCCATTTGTTTTCATATAGTCATAAATATACAAATCTTTAATCCTCAAAGCAGATGAAAGACAAAAGTGGTCAGCATTCTCGTGAGGTTTGGGAGTGACACTTAGATCTAATAGTGACTCGCTAGATCTAACAGCAATCAATCTAATACATGCTGAGATATTTCAGTACAGATCAGAGTTGCAACTGTCTAACTGATAGAGTAGTATGAGTAATACTCGAGAGTTTTATTCTTAACTATGATCCTGTGCATAACCAATCCATTTCTACTTACTGACCTTTAAAAAATGCATGTATGCTACTTTGTGACACCAAAGACAATGTTTCTTCAACGTGTCAGCCTGACTACCAATTATCAAACTGACTGATGTACTTTCTAGTGCTTTGTCTGGAAGGATTTATCTCAGCACAGAAAGAGCCCATTTAGACCAGAGTGGACACACTCTCCCTCATCAGTCATTATCCCTCTCCCAGCAAATATTCTCTCCTCTTTCTGACTCTGATTAATGACGCCACAGCCACATTAAAAGTAAGACCTAGATTTATTAAAGATCGACCACTTAAATGACCCCTTTTCCAGAAAATCTGTGTTGCTCCTTGCTTATCATTTGTCTAATTAAGTTCCTATCTCAACCCCTTCCTTCCCTGTTCTCTTGCCTTTGCCTCTCCACCTGTTCTGTTCATTTCCCCCCAAACAGCATCTAATTGGCTGCTTCGAACTACAAGACAGCCAGAGAGAGAACAGTCTGTTACACACACACACACACACACACACACACACACACACACACACACACACACACACACACACACAGAGGGAAAGAGAGAGCGGATTTGTGTAATGACGGAAAGAAAACAGGAGTGAGGCTGGTACAGCTTGTTAACAGTGTTTTATTATTGTCATTTCAATGGCTGTTTTTCTTCCCTCTTCCCGTGTTTACTGGATGATAATGCATTCTGTTGTAGTTTGCCTTCTGTCTGAATAAAACATCTTGATCCACAGTTCTTAAAAGTACAGTAAGTGTAAACTGACCTTTTCAGCTACAATACCTTTCTCACTTCTTGTCTCTCAATTATAAGTTCTATAGGGAAGGATTACAAATGATGCTGAAATACTCTGGTGTAGTGTTGATTTTTCCACATTGTAGTCCTAGTCACATAAGTCTGTTGCTCATTTCTTCGTCTCAGCATGTTCTGTAGCTGCTGTTCTCAGCAGAAAATACATTTTCACCAAGTCCAGTCACAAAGCCCTTTGTCTCTCCTACGCTGAGCTGAGAGAAGCAGAACTGCTGCCCAAACAGCAGGTGGGAGAGGCAGAAAAGTCTCTCTGGACACCCGACAAGTACAGGACAGAGAACTCTTCTTCTAAATCTTAAATAACCTTCCAGACTGTACCACAATGTCCTGATCTCCAGCTTAATTTGCCCCAGCCTTCATTTAAAAGGCCCACTTTTGACCAAATAAAAGATCCTGAATTCCACAGGCCATGTCAAGTAGAAAACATCATGTGCTTGCAGATTTAAAAGCACTTTTCAGTTTCTTTGTATGCTTGAAGATACAAGTGAGCAGACCTCCAGGTTTAATACAAGTTTATAAAATCCTCAGAAAACTGAGCTCATCCCTACCTTGCCCCACTCTGTGGCTTAAAGTCACGCTGTCAAAACAGCAGCCCGTCTTCTGATTTTTAAATCCTAGCTGTAAAACCTATCTTTTCTCCCTGTGTTCAGACTTTACATAACAAATTTGATGGGATTAACAGTCTCGGGGCTGTTCTGGCATGTTCAGAGGAGCTGCTTTAATGCAGTTTAGGTAAAAAAAATTTCAACAGTATAGGTCACAGCCCGGCTCTTAGACTGCACAAAAACTGGAGACTGAAAAGTGAACAAATAACCGGATGGTTTATTTACTAGGGAAAGCAAGGAAAACTTACATAAACAGGCCATAAATCTGTAAAGTCAGTCGTGTAAGGTGTAGGCGAGACAAAATGTGCTATGTGGGTGTTGTGATGGAAAAACAAAGAGACAAAGAAACCAAAATTGAAAGCAGAGGTGTGTGGTTGAAAGAGGTCTACTCAAACTTGATTCGTGAGGCGCTATGAGCACGGGCTCGTCTTCGATATATATCATCTATAGCCTGCTCACAGGTCTGCAGCCCTGGACAGAGAACAAACACCAGTTAATTGCTCCAAACTGGGTTATTTAAATGTGAGGTGAAATCACACAAAGTACAGATTGCGTGATTTTATGAGTTTGATCCTTTACCTTCTTTGATATCACACAAACGTGGAGTTTGTGATGCCACCCATTTACTTCTTATGGAGTTTTGAGGCCTATTGTCCTGTGGTGCTGTATTGGAAATGCTTAAAAACAGTCTTTGGACTGAACAGTCTGGATTGATTTTTTTCAGTTTGAATTTTCAAATGCATTTAAGAACTGGATTGATTAAATTGTTTTAAAAAAAACATCTGATATTGTGTTCAAGTGTTTTTAATGTGTTTATGAGTCAGTGTGTAAAGCTATGGGTAATCAGGGCCATATATTTTTATCTGCTAAAGTGGGCTTTTACTAAACCACTTCTATAAAACAGCCTACACCTCCATCATAACACTCCTCTTTGTTCCTCTCCTGACTCAAATGAAACCTACTGGTGAGACACAGCTTTTCTTGTTACAGGCAGATTTATACTCCCACATGTGTCCACACAAAATGTGTTTTACCTTAATTTGTTTTTATAACACAAAAGAAGCTTAAGGAGAGTTTAATGAGGCATTATCTTTGAAACTCGAGTGATGGTGTTTTTTTAAAATATGACGTTAACGTGTGTGAATTTATTCCTTAATCCTTGTTTACACATTGTATTGTGATGTATGGCATGCAAATATGAATTAAAATCAGATCTTTTTTGAGCAATCAGAAAACATGACAGTGCAATCAAAATGATCAGCATGATTTAGCTGATGCAGGACAGAGAAGGACCCATGAGGACTATACCTGTGATTCTCAGAAAAGTGTAAGAAATAAAAATTATTATTTTTCTCTTGAAAGTGCTTAATACCAAAGACCTCAAACTAATAAAATTCATACTTCTTCATTTATTTTTCCTGCACCAAATAATTAATTTCTGCTGTCAACACAGAAAATAAAATGGGAAAAGACTGCATGTAAAATCCACTATCATATACTTTCATTATGCCACAAACAATACACAACATTTTCCAATTTGTCCTTGGAGAGAGAAGAAATTGTAACTGCTTGCTCAGCATGCTTTGCTTTGTTTCTCCCACTTCCCCCTCCTCTCCGCTCTTGTTTGCTCTGCAGCAGGAAGCATCTGATTAAAAAGACAATCAGCACCACAGGCCCCGTGCCTTCTAATCAAACCATAATGGGAATTTACCATGCATTATCTCTGACGGAAATTTAATGAGATTTTAGCATGCATTATCTCAAAGTGAAATTTAACAGCAGTATCCAGGGGGCTTTTGCAGTCCCATCTGTATCTGTTTGCCAAGTCTGAGTCAGAGGAAACTAGAGCGGGCAAGGTGAGGCAAAGCTTGTCTTGGGAGCTTGGATACATCCCTGCAACAGATGCTCTACCTCTGTTTGCTGTCGACACTTTCCATCTGGTTGCTTTGCCCTTGTATGTTTGTTTGGAACATGGAGGTGGCGCAGCGAGCAGAGAGGGCGTCCTTCAACAACCAGAAGGCTTTCGTTTGAGCCCCTTTTATAGCCAGAATCACCCTGCTGTGGTGTCCTTGAACAAAACTGTGAATTCTTTACTTTTTGGGGGCAAAGTAAAGGAGCTACTGAATGAAAAGTCAACCTTTTCTTCCAGTGATCTGAGGAATATCATTGAAAATGTTTTGATCACAGAAATTAAGCGTGCTGAGGTAATTTGGTTTTGTTCTGGACTCATACTAAGAAGTTAGTGCCTGACTTTGGATGGTGCCACATGCTTCAGAGCTACAACCATAGCCAAACTATCTTCTTTACAAATAAGAGCAGTCGAGCAAAGATCTGTTGAGTGCAAACCTTGAGGAGCCTGCAGTAGTTGGACGTGATTTCATTAAGGGTTCAGTCATTATCTCTGCACCCTGTGGGATTTTCATTGACTTTGGCTGTCAGCAGGGAAACAGCCAGTGTGGTGAGCAAAACAGGCAAGATGCATTGGCTGTAATGTCGTTCTAGTGGCAGTATAATATAACTTAGGTTTAGATATATATTAAAACATTAGATTGTGGGTGTAGCTGACTTTTTCTTTTTTTTTTTTTTTTTTTTAACAGAAACTGTTACCTGCTTCCGTCCTGAGTGGCTGCAGCACTGACATCTTGCATAGGTAGGGTGTGTCTAGTTTTTTTTTTTTTTTCTTGGGGAGCTAGGTAGACAATGACTGTTGAAGGGTAGCACCGTAAAACTTTTTTTTTTAAATGCCATTCATAGATCTTATTAAAAACAGTGGGCTAAGGTATGATCAACATAACTATGGCTAAACATAATACACATTTCTCACTGAGTTAAATGGTTTGATTACAGCCCTGCAGCTTCACGTGTGCACTCTTTGTTTGAAATACATTTGTCTCTTCTGTGCTGCAGCAGCAAAAATTTGCTATGGTAGTGTGTACAGTAACTTCATGAAACCCCATGCAGCACAAAATGTCCTGTGTGGACACATTCTGCCTGAACGAAGGCCACATGTTGAAGCCATGTGACGGTATGACCTCTGCAGTGCACAGCCTGGTTGTGTGTGTTTGCCCTGATACCCTGGTCAAAGCTGTGATGGAAAAATTGATGAATAATTGATTTGACTCTAATGGGTGCATTTGTATTTGTGAGTGAGTGTATGCACTCTAAACTTCTTGATATATAAAATGCACTGTTGTTTTGCGTTATCAAACATTATCAGCTGTATTTTTTTATGCAGATCTTTAATTTATGTCTAATGGAGGCCACACAAATGAATGACTGTGATGTGAAATGGAGTGATGGACAGCTTTTTCTTCCTGCTGCGTGTCTCCTGTTAGTGTTTTTCCATGTTGTGCATCAAGAAGTCATCACCTCAGCATGTCAGCCCGTCCAGAGGTTCAGTGCTGACATTATTCCTGCAAACCTAATTAACAATATCATGCCATCAGCTGCAAGCTCTTGAAAGCATGACAAGCAGCCAGGAGGGGAGTATGAAAGTATTAATATTTATGACTTCATTCAGGGGTGAACAGAGAACTATACTAAATTAGCAAGTCTAATACCTTTCAAAGCTGTAATCCACAGCAAGGGGAGAAAATTGATACAGTATCCGCTCTTCAAATCACAGGTGGAGTGCTGCCATCAGGTTTGATTTGAGGCCCAAGAGGCTCTATTTTGTTGTATTTACCTCGTACCGTGCCACACATGCAGAATGGGATTTTCCCTATGATGCTGTTTAAACTACAGATGGTTGGGGCATCTGCATTATGGCATTCATCTCTTTCTCCCTCTCTCCTCCTGTCTCATTCTCAGTCCAACAAACTTTTAATGAGTCATAATCTGTGTAGGCAGTGATTAGATTTAATGAGGTGCCAGCAACCTTGGGTTGACTCAACTCCACTGCAGCAACACACTCATCAAATTGTGACTGAGCACAGCCAGGCCGTGGACCTCACGAAAGAAGCATCACACAAGCGAATTCAGGATTAAGGCTCTTCAGTCTGTTTTTTTCCCCCTTTCATTTCAGGACCTGTAGTAATTGGCAGAGATGTCAAGCCTAGCTTGAAGAGCTGGAAGAAGACAGAGACACTTTCATATTAGCATTTTGTACTCCCAGTTGTTCTTACATCTTCCCAGGAGTTAGAGATCCTCAAATATATCAAAGAAAGCTGTGAAGATGAAGTCTGGCAGTGTTGACTTTTGAAGGAGGTAAAAGTCAAGAAGGAAGAGACAGGATTTTTTCCATTTCACTATCATCACATGCCTGTTTGTTTCTATAGAAATTCAATAATCAAACAGCCTCTCATTACTTCACATTAGATTCTTCATCATTAGTTCATGAGATACAGTTTTTATAAACTAAAAAACTAAGAGAGGGACTTCCTTTAGCATTCAAATATCACAGTTTAAACTAGAGAAGCACTCAGAGAGCGCAGACCTCAGCCAAGCATATTGTGATTGTCACGCAACACTTTGGTCCTACTTTAATGTTATACTCCCTTTCAGCAGACTGTCTTCTACTATTTGCTGTTAGTTGCAGGTTTGTATGATAATTTGTTACCTGACAGTGTTAAAAATTATGATGACCCGGTGCATATTTCATATTCCGGATGTTAGTATCCAGAATATTGCCAGGATCTGATCGTATTTTTACACCTGTAAGAAGTTATGGTGACCTTGTCTTGTATTGTTTTGTAAATCAATCTAACCATTTATCATGGAGTTATATATACATATGGTGAAAACGGCCCTATCTCACAATAATAAAGAATCCTTATAAAAAAATCCAGTATTCAGACGGTGATCCGGATCAACTCCAAAATTTAATCAGTTCTACTTTATATCATTTTGAACATTTCCTGAAAATTTCATCGAGATCTGTTTCTTACTTTCTGAGTTATATTGTTCACAGACAAACAAACAAACAAACTAACAAACTAACAAACAAACAAACAAACAAACAAACAAACAAACAGACAGACAGACAGACAGACAGACAAACTCTCCCAAAAACATAACCTCCTTGGTGGAGGTAATGATAACATCAGATAAGACTGCATTTTTTTCTGCTGTATTGACGTAATTGTGAAAACTGTGTCAATGTCAAATATAAAGATTTATCAAAATTCAAAAATGCCATAACAATCTGACACGATTCATGACACAAGAAGAATAACCGAAGGATCATAAAACATCTCCTGTGTAAACTCTCTTTTTTTTCATCTGCTTGTACATATTTTCGTTCTCCTACAAATTGTCATACTTGTCCACACAGTGAAGTGTAGCTCTATTGGGATGGCTGAGTCATAAGGCCCTGTCAGGCTGTGTGCGCAGATGAGCTACTGCCTTTACTTCACTTTGACAAAGTGATCTCCCTGTCAGGCCAAAGGCCACAGTGCTGAGTGCTGCTTTTCCACCATTAATGAGCTACTTTAGCTCATCAGCCTTGAGTGCATTTTTTTTCACTGTGTTGAGCACCTAAACACTCAGCTGTACAAACTGAGCAGTACCATGAGCCCTGGGTCCATGATGAGGGTCACACTCTTGGTAACTGAGAAGAAATGTTATTTGTATGTATGAGTGTGAGTGTGTGTGCTCATTGAGTATGCCTATGTGCACTCACCTTGAGAGTCAATTGCTGCTGCAGATCCGAAAGGCCAATAGAAACGACAATGTGGTGCAAAGCAGCATGGGTGAAAGCATCCCAACCATAAAAAAGACTTAAAGAATAATGTTGCAATGTTTTGAATATTGTAACAAAACTCACACTGTTCATTTTGTACTAGTTACTGTAAGTACAGTGTAATGCATTTTATTTATGAGCCTATATATAGAGACATTGTGAGAGATATTAAACCTTGGGATAACAGAAATGCTTCTCACAGATTTTTCATTTTACTTTTACTATGCACATTAAAACCAACAAACTCCATAACAGCTGGGTTAGGCTCCAGCCCCTGCATCGGCATAGATAGTGAATAGATGAATAGATGGGTGAATGGATGGGTGGATGGATAAAATGCTGGACTTCTGGTTGGCAGTGTACAGTGCTGCATAGTCAGCAAAGTACATTTATTTGTACATAGTCTACCATCTTCTTAACTTGGTGGCTTCTTTTAGTTTTTTGATTGCAGAGTTTACTTCTAGATTTGGCATATTTTAATCTATATGATTCAAAGTGATGATTAAATGGCCATATTTTTCCGCCTTTGGCAGAATAATTCAAACACCTCATCAATGTGGCCGACCCCATCACAGAGCTAAGTTAAAAAAAGACTGAATAGTGTCTGCTGAGCAGGACTAAGTTACTGCTTTTCATAGTTTATACCTGAAGTGAGGGTTGAGGGAACAGCTTCACATTCTGTGCTTTTATTGGTTGAATCCTATTGAGCAACTGTGTCCTCACATGAGTTTATCACTATTATGTTTGAGAATTTTGTTTATGGGTGACTGTATATTTACAGCCTGTTGTCACATGAAGAAGGTACGCCACAACACCTCACTTGACAGAGTGAGCTGACAGAATAAATTGCCCTATCCAACAGAGTGAGCCAAGTGCCGATGTGCATTACCTCAGTCCTGCACAAAAGGTAGTTCTTCCTGTGATGTTGTGTTTTTTTTTTCTTTTTTTATAGCCCTAATTTTGTCATGCAGGTATCTCTTATTGTTAGCGCAGCCATTCCGTCAATAAGTCTGAATTTTCACTTAGATGTGTCATGTAAGGTTGCATATTCTGTTAGATAGCTTATTCTCCCATATAGTTTAGTTTAGTTTTAACTGGCAGATCATTTTGTGGATAAGAAAACTTATGATCTGAGAAAGCTTTTTCAGTCAGGTAGTTTTTTTCTCTCAGGTAAGGTATTTCATTGTCTGGTAGCTTTAGTAAGTTGGGTCACTCTGTTATAAACTAGCTCCTTTTGTAACATGACTGATATTTTCAGGCAGAGAAGCTAATTTTGTAATTAGATATACACTCATGTGAGAAATCTAATTTTTATTTGGGCTCATTATTTGAGGTAAGGAAGTTATTCTGCCAAATTTCCTGTCTCTCAGATATGGAGGGTCCAGTTTTCTGTGCTGATTCATTATCTGATCACAGCAGATATTGAGTGGTTTAGTCAGTGTTTGGTCTTGTTGGAAGGCATTTCTCAGTACCACAAAATATGGCAGATTTATTTTTTTATCCAGGCTATTTTCCATATAATTTTCTGCTAATTAACGCTTTCATGGTCTACCAAAAAGCTTGATGTCTTTTCAGCTGCTCAGTAAAGGTTTAGTTTCCTCTATCAAAGCTTACATCATTTTGAATAGAGCTGGTTTGTTTTTGGTGATTATGAGTTGGTATTTCTTCTTTTTCTCATATATGCCCTCATTTTATGCGGTTATCGCTCTGGGATAATTTGAAGTCTAGGCAGGATCATAAAGAATATGTTGAGAATTTTGGTTATTAAAAGATTGCTCCCAGGCCTGTGTGGGTGGTTGTGGGGGTTGACATGTAACAAATGGATTCATTCGGTAGTTGATCCAATTGTATGGATTTTCCATTTGATTATGACATTGATTTTCTCTGTACACCACCAGCTGCACCTCCAGTCATCAGCCCGTAAAGCTCCTGAAGTTCAACAGGCCCATCTTCATTGAACTCGCCTCTGACAGGGATGAGTCTGTACCAAGATTAAGTCTGTTTACTACGCAAAGACAAATAATTGGTTTTCGTACACCTTTCCTGGCAGTAAACCTGAACCTGAATCTAAAAACTAAAAACCAGGCAATAGCCGGGGATCTGGATCCAAAGCTTTTTTTTTTTTTTTATTATGAGACATACAAACCCCTGCTCCAATCAGCTTAAATCATGATGATAACAGATTCAATCTGCAAAAAGGGCCTTTAGAGATTGCTTTCACTTTTAATGTGGAGAAGACAATGATGGTTTCATTTAACTGATCACTCTTGAGTCAATTTAAACCTTTGGCTACATCTCATGGTACGGTAACCTTTCTATTCAAAACAAAAATCATCTTTCCAGTATTGTCAATACAGCTTTCACAAGTTGTAAGGAAAGCAAAGTCTGTCTTCTCCAGCTCTGTCTTTCCTGTCTTTGAAAACTTTGTTCTTCTCCTTTTATGTTGGAGTTACTGACCGCCCAGGGCTAAGACAAACAGATACAAATTTTCTTGTGTTCCTTGTGCAATCAATGCTCTTTATCTTCTTTAAACCCTTAATTGCACATTTAAGCAGCGCTATTAGACTTTATATTTATCATATCTATCTATTTATACCATTCAATAGGAACTTTTTAAATGAAAAGTGACTTTCTTTATAATGGTTGTATTTCATCAGGTTGTGTTGCACTGTCCCGTGTCTGTTTATCTACTTTTGTGTATCCGCCTCTGCAGATCATATTTACCTTCCAGTGACAATAAAGATCTTATCTGAACTGTACATGGAGGAGACCATTACATATGTCTGGTTCTTGGCTGATTAAATGTGCAAGATGAAAATTACACAGACCAGTTGACCTTGTGCAACTCTATTTAAGAAAGAGCAGAAGGTGCGACATGAAGAAGGGTTAAACAGATTTAGATATTATGACAGGGAACAAAACCAAAAGTGGATGTTTCTGAACAGAGGGACAGTATGCATTGTCTTATACAGACTGTAGGTAAACTTTATTGTAAGAAAGAACACACCATGTTAAGTTTATTCATTTTAGTGGATAACAAACACAGAGTTGAAATGATTGCCTGTGATCTACCCTTATATTGTAATAAACCAATCCTGCTCTCCACTTTCTTCACATGAAACCAAAAATGTATCCCTCTCTTACACATTTCCCTAAATGGGAACCAATCCTCCTTATTCACCCAACAGACAGATCACAGACTGAAGCACATGAAATAAAGAGCTCAGCAGTGCTGAGGTATAGACCTACAGTCTGCAGCAGGCAGAGAAGAGAATGACATCGTGTTACTGTCAAGGAAATCTCAGATACCTGAGTCATAGTTTTAAGCAGACCTCATATAATATCTAATGAAAAACAGAACAGCTGTAAGAGAGTTGATTAACAAATATTCAAAAAGCTGGAGTAGTTTTAATAGCTGAATAGAGAGGCAGAGTGTCCTTGCAGCCATGTCCTTGGAGTACCAGTCAAACATACTGATTAATGATCCAGTAGTGAGAAACACACACAAAGGCAGGCAGGTACTGTGGAAATCAATTCATCACACTTTACTTTGTGTGACCCTGGCTGGTGTAGCAGCCTGAGAGCTGCACAAAACAACTCTCAGCGAAAATGTACAAGCATAGTATAGAACACACACACACACACAGACACACACACAGACACACACACACACACACACACACACACACACACACACACACACACACACACACACACACACACACACACACACACACACACACACACACACACACACACACACATACGCAATTTTCTTGGTTCAAGTTCATAGCTATGAAATCAACAGCATCACCTCTAATTAGACTTTATTGGTATGAGGACAAGGTGAAAATATGATAAGGATTTTTTTTTTTCATTTTCAACTGGATTCCAACATAGAATCAGACTACTACAGCAAAACATGGTCTGATTAACATTCAGTATTATGTTAAGACACAAGGAGACACGTCAGTGAAAGTGAGCAGCTGGGGTCACTCGGCCAGCTCTTTAAAGGCTTGCAGGTGCTGCTCGAACAGCTCAGCAGTTTCTTTGGCTGTTTCAAGCTGCTTTTCACACCAGTGAATCAGGGACTTCTGCAAAATCTCCAGACGCACGGCATGGAGGTGTTTGATCTTCAAAGGAAAATACATATGTCAGTCAGAGCACAGACACAATTTACTGGAGATACTGTAGATGTGAAATGTTTTACCTCCACTCTGGCCACTTCACTGATCCGATCAAATGAATCCTCTGCTGCATGCTTAGCCTCCTCCATCTGAGTAATATTATGAGAAGACTGAGGTCATTATCAGTGTTAACTTTGTATCACTTAGATCAAATAGACAAATATTTTTTAATCTGCTTCTGACTTCTTATCAGCAAGGCTTTTATTAAGGTCAATTTAAATAAACAAATTTGTTAAATCTATAAATGAAAGACATTAAGATAATGGCTTTGATTGCATTTGCAGAGAACTTAAGAAGTTATTAAGACAAACTTTTTTGCTGTGATTGTTTTTGACCAGCAGGTGGCAGCATGGGACATCACATGACTCTTTTCAATCTCACAGTTTATTTGGATGAAAATTGCAAGGACAAAAAACATGCACTCACTCTAATTAGATAATCAAACTATTGCTGATGATTAATTTAAAAAATGGAGTGTAAAACAAAAAAGCTCATGAAAACATAAACAATGGTTGGAAAATGTTCAACCATAATGTTGTCTTGTATCAGTTTTTGTGTGACTGATCTACTCTCTGGACTTTAGTACAATACTGACACCTGCTGGTCCCAACATGGTAAGTACAAATAGTGATACTGTGGTTCAAACACTCACAGCTTCTTTTTTGGCTGGTTTAGCCTTTTCTGCATTTCTTCTGGCCTGCTCCATGTTCACCAGTTTACAGGTCCTTTTGAAGAGCATTTCCTAAATGTGAAATTTTAAACATGTCAAACACAGGAGCAAGCTTTAACATTATCACATTTCTGTAGAGAAATAGTAGAGAAGCACTTGAAGATGCACCTTTTCAGCCTCCTGGTAGCGTGAATCCACATCCAAGCCGAGACCAATGGTGTTGACATTATTCTCATACACATTTGTCATACTTTTCTGAACACACACAGAACACACAGAGGAAATAATCCGCAGTTTATTTGAAAAGCAATGGCAAATTTTCTTTGATGCTTCTTGTGTCATTGAAGAGCACAGACCTACCTTCATAGAGTCAAAGACTTCAGATAATTTCACACAAGTCCTGTGAAAAGAAAGTATTTTCAGTGTGCCAGCTCCTCTGTTTGCTAACCTATTACATTCTTTTAGGTGCACTTTTCAGAGGCAATTACTTTTACTTCATGTGATGTTTGCATGTGACTGATGTTATTTTTGACTCACTTAGTAAAGGCCTGTTTGTCCGGATCATCCCCTGGTTCCACAAAGACTTGCAGGGCAGCTGAGAAGTGCCCGTAGGCCACTGCTAGTTCTGCAAACAAATGGAAAAGGAGCTCACACTAACATCAGACAGAGATAAAGACAGTTTTCCAAGATGTTCAGACTTTTGCTGCAGAACTGCAGCTCTCCTATTAACATCAAGGTCCCAAATAACAAAAGCTGGGGAGCATCCCCGGTGTGTTCTTTTTAACTTTTCAACAAAAACAGCAAAGTCTCCTTACTTTGCTCAGTCAGCACCAAATCCAGGAAGCTCTACAAGAAAAGTATAATTCTATTAGCTTCAAGTTTAACCTACCAAGGGAAAAAACAAAAACTGTTGACTGGCTCACCTGGACCGCAGCCTTGGTACATTCTGCCAGGAGAATGTTATGATCACGTTCAGTCTGAAAGAACTCATCTACATCCTGTGGAAACAGTATGACAATGAGACCTCACATACTGGTGCAGATGTTGTGAAATCTGTTTTATGTGCCTCTGTTGGCTACCTTATGGCCTTCTCTCCTTCTTTCTGCCACAGCGTGACTCAGCCGGCTGAAAATGCTTCTGCTCAGTCTCTGTTTGCCTGGGGGCTGCACACATAAAGCACAAACAAGCCTGGGTGTTTTAAAAGTAAATACTGTTTTAGCAAAGTAAACACTGTGCATGAAACCATCTCAACATGAGAGGGGAGCCTAGAGGCCAGAGAACAAAGAGTTAAGAAAACAAGATACTTACAAGAACATAAAACTAACACTAATTGTGACTTGCCAAGATACTGTAGATGCAAACTAACTTAAAGCTAACTCTGATCTAATGGTAACATTTATTCTCAACATTGTACTTTGTTCCTTAACTGTATATATGAAACAAACTCAGTATACCATCACAAAATTATTCCTTCATGGGCTCACAGTTTTTAGAATAAATACTGACTCTCTATATGAAACTATATGTCTGTGCCTGCATACCTGTGTTTATAATAAACTCAGAATAAGGATAAAATGTTTCTTTGTGATATCACTTAAATATCCTTTCTCTTCTCTAAGACAAGCACATGTTATAGAATCGTGTTCCACTCAAACTATCAGCCTTGTATCTGGTGCATGACTCATTCAGCAACTGATTCACTCTGTTGTGTTAAAGACAACACTCTGTCAGCAGGGATATTCACAGCACCTTCCCACAACAAAGGCTTTGCAGGTTGCTTTATTGTTATATTTGTCTCTGTGGTGGTTTTGCACAACCTTTATAACATTTGCAGTAGTTTGAATGTTTATTACATTATTGCATTACATCTCACATACATTTAACATATATTGGATGAAATGATGACAAGAGCTAAAAACTTGGCATGATGTAATAACTGTTATATCATGCTGGTCCCTTTTTTCTGAAGTGTTTAACCATCAGCTTTTACCAAACAACTACTTGTGCCTCATGCTGGTGTAAAAATGTAGATTTGGAAAAAATAAAAAAATAAATGTAAAAGCTTTTTATTGATGGCTACTTACATCTAAGCTGGTCAGAAACTGTTCCACAGTGGCAACTTTGCTGAGTGTGCTGTGTGCAGCAACCTGCTGGAGGAAGATTTCCAGACCTTTACAGTACGGCTGCCACTGCACTAAACCAAGGATACCTGTGAGGAAAAAAAAGAAGAAAACCATTGTGTTTGTCTTTGACACATGGTATCATACTGACTCTTTACAAAAAGCTACATTTTCTTTTTTAGATGTACTTACCAAGCTGTCTCAAAGCTTTGGCAGATGCATTTGACTGAGCCTTTTGAGGAAGAGGAGGGAACTTCAAGGAGTAAAGAGAGAAGAGAGAAGTTCAAGGAGTAAAGAGAGAAGAGAGAAGTTATATCAAAATATAAACAGTATTGTTGACAGTAAAATTGCTTTAATTGTTTTCTAATAAGGTGCCACATTTTAATGGTTCCTATTCACATATTTCTTAAATGCTCATTTGGAACATGCACACAACAAGACTGATATTCTAGTGTCATCAAATTGTGACAAAAGTATTCCTGATGGGATACTGTTTCATGAAAATCTTTGATCAAAACACAAGACCACAAAGCTCCAATCTAATTCATTCAGCACTGTGAAAAAATATATAAATTTGGCAGAAATATAGTGCCCATATTTGCTTCATGATTAAAAAGAAAAAAGGTTTTTAAGCCATTGGGTTAGGGTCATTCTTGAAAGCTAAAGACTAGTTATATTTGCTCAATGTTTCAAGCACAACTATTGGTATGTAATGTAAAAACACAGTCAAAAGAGCATTTAATTCTACATTATCATGAGTTAATAGTGCAATTTACATCAGCAGTTATATAGAAACAAAATAACTAGAAGCAGCATGCATGCTTCAAATGGATGGTGTGAAAACATTATCAATGCTAGATTTGTGCTGAGTGATAAATATGCTTTAGCTCATATGTGCTTGTTTGGTCAGGAATTTTGGGAGGTGTTTACAAGAGGGGGGTTTTGCAGAAATGCAACTTAAACAAAGCACTGACTATGACTCCCTCCATGCCTGGCGCATCCTCCTCCTGAGTGACAAGATGATACTGGAGCCACTCAAAGTCACTGTAGGTACGGATCACATGATGCTCCCCTTCCCCAGACACCTAGAACACACAAACACATGACATCCATATGTATTCATTTTGCAACAGTGTCATTTGAATGGTAAATAAACAAACTGACCGATCCTGTTAGTTGGCTGTATTTACCAAGATCATGTGTAAACAAAGGCCTGCGGCAAATAATAGGTGACAGTTTTAGGTTTTCTCACCTTTTGAGATACAACAAGGAAGGTAATAGAGTCCCCGTCTTTTAGCACCTCTGAAACTTTGATGCTGTGAGGATGAAGACTCAGAGCAGGCGCAGCTTCGTTTACCTCTTCCTGTGGTATTGAATGAGGTTGGCAGTATTGAAGGTCAATATTAAGGGAACTTACAATTCCCTACTAGTTGCATCACATATGCCTATTAAGACAACTTGTTCAGCAAAAGTATTAAAGCATTTGATTCAAGATCCTGGTTTCCTCAAGTATGCAAACTGAGCTCAAAGGAAATGACAAAAGAGTTGATTTAACAACAGATGCCTGGAGTAAAAACTGTCACATGATTATCACAGGCTTGCAGACAGAACATTTAAGTGAGTACTTACCATCATTCTTTGGATCGCAGTTCCCAAACTATCCCCCTTTTCACCTTCTAAAATGCTCAAATCCTACTTTATCTAGCCAAAAAGGCATTAAGCTGTGAGGATCTTTTGTCTAAATGTTGGCTTTGAAGAGCTCACTCTCCAACCGCTGAGCAGGCACAGGATTTCCTTTGGGTCAAAGTGCACACTGGTCCTGTAAAAAGTGAAGGAAGGCTGTTGCCAAATGTGAAGTGCTGGCTCAGAGAAAAAGATGTGAAACTTATATGTTAGTGAGTAACTTGGGTTTTGGACACACCCACTTGGGAAAACTATCACAACGGCCCAATCAACTCCCCTTGCAGCTGTCAACTTTGCAGCCTAATAAACATGTAAACAACCAATGAACACAGGTTTTCACACAAAACAAATACAGGTCTATTTACCTGAATATTTACAGGGAGAATACAAGACAGAAACTAAGTAATCCATTTACAGCAGTGTCTTTATTATCTATAAAAGAGAATGAATTAAACCATTGCAACCGTTAAAGTGCAGCAGCTAGTAACAGTGTGTTTCTTCATTTTCATCCCCTTCCTCATAATAAAAGCTGAAACTCTGTTCCTCAAAGGTGTACTGCTCATACGGACCACCCTCGTCCTCCACATTCTGGTCGAAGCTCCATTGGAACATCTTCTCCTCCACAAAGGGACTCTCATCAAAGTCATGAAAGAAGTCTGCAAAACTGAAGTGGAAGCTCGACTCGTGTCCATCTTCAGGGTTATAGGAAGCCTCCTTGTCTTGTTGGAAGGCCGCATGCCCCACATTGTCGTACAGTCTCCTCTTCTCCTTGTCAGAGAGCACCTTGTAGGCTGGAGGGGATAGACCAGAGTTTAAATAGGTCAAGTGTTCCAATGCAGTACTGAACAGCTGAATTGATATAGGCCTGGTGAATTAAATACATGAGTGTTGCTGTTAAAAAGGCATTGCATTCATGTATGGTGTCTTTTTTTATCATTATGAATAGCACCACAAACCACTAAACTCAATATACAGTTGAACCCTGCCAAACAAGCTCTTAGTCTGGAGCCAATCTACAGAGAAAAAAATGAAGGAATTTCGGTAATTGACATAAACATTAAAAAGTTTTAGTTTGCTGGACGTGCTTTACCTTCAGCAATGTCTCTGAACCTCTTCTCTGCATCGACACTCTTGTTCTTATCAGGGTGGTATTTAACTGCCAGTTTGCGGAAAGCCTTCTTTATCTGGCTGCCACTTGCTGTAGGCTCAACATTGAGAGTTTCGTAGTAGTTTCTACTTGTCTCTGAAGCGGCAGCAGGGAGGATTTCAGATAAGCAGAGCTGCAGGACCACGCAGGCTTTCATCCAGAGGAGCACACCTTGAACTGCCATGCTGGGTGTCTTCGTGAGCACAGATGAGGAACTCGAAATGAACCGTTTCATAACAAAGAACTCGACTGGAAATACAGCTTCCTTGAGGTTAGACAGCTCAAACAGATATAAAAGTTACACGTCAGCTCAGCAAGCCTACGGTAGATAAGGGAAATAGCTAACATATTTAGCTGACAACCTGCTATTTGGGTTGTTCGGCTAGTTTTGCTCTAACTCACATTACAAGTTCGAGGTCGACCATATGGTTGAGGCTGTAAAAGTGCAAAATATCAAAAACAATCTCTTTTTACAGTTGGAACCTGTGTCTGAGCTAACGGAAATTCAGCAATTTTGTTTCTTGTGTTTTTATACCGTGTATTAGTTGATCTGTCGGTGAAGCAGCAGGGCCCACTGCAGTTCATGTTGCCATTTAGGACCACAAGAGGGCAGGCTGCCACACATAATACAGGTGGGTATGATTGTTATGATCAAGAGAAAACAGTAGAACGCGTTGAACACTGGTGGCACACTGTCAGAATTAAGTAAATAAAAGAAGACAAATAATGAAGAACCGTCAAGTTAAAGTCTTGGCGCTTCAGACATTCTATGAAATTGTTCAGGAATTGATTGATTCATTTTTTTTATTCAGCAAGTAAGCAAGAACAGTCATTAAGTATCAAAGTAAGCTTCTTGAAAATTTAAAAATGCCGATTATCATTGATAAACAACTGTCTCTTTTATTTTATTTACCCCCTCGAGGGGGTAAATAAAAGGGGATCCCCCTTAAGTCCATAGATCATGTTTCATCCCGTCCTGTAGTCTTCAAAATCAACTACAGGATGTACGGTTAAAGCACAACTTGCTTACTTGTTTTATTGTCAACTGACGATCATAACTGTCACATAGAAGCTTCAGAGATTAGCTGGCTGTAACCGGTGAGAGTGTAACTTGGCAACAGTCGGGTTCTTTTTACACTGTTGCCTGGGACGGCGCTACTAATTAACAATCCTATTGTTACAGAACAGTTACATTCCACACCAGTAGATGGCGGAACGCTCATTTGATGTTTACCAATCACAAACACACCGCAAAAGAAGAAAACGAGGCCGTATCATGAAATGTGGTAAACGGCACAGGGCCCTCAAAGGATAGCCAAAAGAAAACACAAGCTTTGCAGATTAATCAGTTTAATTTCCAGCGAATCAAGAGGAGGCGATTTAGCGTGGGAGTTACTCCATTTGAACCCTGGATCCTACTCCTGGTTTCCATCAGGTTAGATCGTCATAGCTTAGCCTATTAGCTAGAAATGTTCACTAGCCAAAAAAACAAGCTAAACGGTACTGAACAAGACAGACTTGCTGCAAGCTTTTATGATTTAACTTGTCTTATTCGATAAATGTGACAACACAGTGGGTTTAGTTTTCCAACAGATAATCGTTGAAGTTATTTCAGCTATACTTTAGATAAATATTAATGTTACTTTTTCGCACTTTTACCCAAAAGATAGTGTCTACTGATCGCCCAGAAACGAAACACCTGCTGTACATTGTTTACAAACTGTTCCCTGCAATACCCAACTGCAGATCAATAACAGGACTAGTTTCAGTGAACGTTTAGGAATGCATTACATAGAACTGAAATTTTAAAATGGCATGGCTGTAGCTTATTAAGATGATTATTTTGTTATGTAGATGTGTGTACCTTTATTGAAATTCAGCTTGTGACTTTTGAAAACCCTGCAGTTTTTCTCTTGTTCTGTTAAAATGTATTATTAAATTGATATTTGTATTTACTTTAAATGCTAAACCTGGTTTATATTTTTGTCTTACAGATCTTTAAATTGCTGATCACACTACTTCAAGAAAAAAAAGGCTACTCATTTCTGCCTGTGCATGAAAACATTTGCCTGGTCACGCCAGCCCAACTCACACACATGAGTGCTATATTCCCTCTGCGCTGGGCCAAGCGCCATGCCTGACCGGGACAGTTCCTACCTGTCAGGTGGTGGTGGGAGTGCTGGTAGTCTGACTGAAGAAGGAGGACCAGGGTCTGGTTTGGCAGGAGGTACGGCTGAGGGCCGAGGCGGTTCAGGAGGAACTGTTGGAGGCAACGTGTCTGGCTCTGGGAGCATGGGGGGAGGAGGGGCACTTGGAAATGGTAATAGCTGTGGGAATGGTGGGAGTGGGGGGCCAGGACTGGCATTAGACGGTGTCTGCAGGGACTTTATACGCAATGTCTGCAAAAGAGGGAAGCGTTGCCGCTTCAGACACCCAGACTTCAATGAAGTGCCAGACTTGGGTGTGCAAAAGAATGAATTCATCTTCTGCCATGACCACCAGAACAAGGAGTGTATGCGCTCCAACTGCCGCTTTGTTCATGGATCTAAAGATGATGAGGACTATTACAAGAAAACAGGAGAGCTACCCCTCAGACTAAGAGGAAAAGTTGCAGCTCGACTGGGCCTGTCCCCCATGGATCTCCCACATAGTCGTGGTGAGGTTCCTATCTGCAGAGACTTTCTGAAAGGCGAGTGCCAGAGGGGCAATAAATGCAAATTTCGACATGTCAAGAAGGACTATGAATATGAGCCTGCCAGGGTTGGGGTGGGTGGTGTTGTGGGGCCAGGTGCCAGTGGAATGGTGAATGCAGGAGGAGGAATAGGTGGTGGAGGAGTAGGTGCTTGTGGTGGAATGCAGGGGCTGGTGGGAGGTGGGGGTGGAGGTGGGAGTAATCTCATGGGGATGGGTTGCCCTAGCTTGGGTGGGTGCAGAGATCCAGGTATCTCAGGAGTAGGAGGAATGGGTGGAGGTGGGATGAGTGGTTGTTTGTCAATCACTTCTGCAGGTCAGCGGCGTTACGACAGGAGCTCAGGCTCTGTGTATGACCCTCTGCTGGAAATTGGGCTGTTTGATGCTGGCTCTCTGGAGGCCTCTATGGACCACACTGCTCTACAGCTTAAGAGGCGGCGGTTGGAAGGGCTGCGCCTGGCAGATGGGAGTGGAGGAGGCCACTACGAGCTGGGGGTTCAGGCCACCTTGCCATCAAGGCCTTTGGAGTGCAGGTTCCTGGAGGAGGAGAATTCACTGCTGAGGAAGAGGGTGGAAGAGTTAAAGAAGCAGGTTAGAACAAGAGATGGTGAAATCATTTAGAAACTAATCAAAACATAGTCATTGTACTGGTGTTGTAAGTCTCTGCTTGTAAATAGCACTTAATATAGATTGAATCTGAACAAATTCCTGTATTGGTAATATATTTGGAATTTTTTTAATATCTGATAAAAATATATAAGGGTGTGAAAATGGATAGCCAAATTTCACTGTAATTAGCTGTTCAGTACAAAATATTTAAGTTAAAGCCCCATGAAAAGTGCAACTTAGAAAAGGCTTTAATTTGGTGTTTCTCTATTTGTGGCAAATAAGCTAGTTTTGGCTCTTGGTTAGATTAAACAATTGGATCATTTGCTCCCAAAGTCACATTTATGAACAAATGTAAACTGATCCCAATTGATAAAAAAAAAAAAAAACATATTGACATAGACCTTGCAAGGCATTAGTACCTGCTTTCAGTTTGTCTGATAACATTTGTAACATGGCAGCAACTGAAAAAATCATGATTTTGGAAATAAGAGGCCGTGCCACTTTTGGGTTGCAAATTTCTTTATCTTTAATCAGAGATGAGAACAGTTGAAGTCACATAATCAACCAAAAGCAGCAGAGGACCTGGAGCAAGTATTACGAGTAAAGCATAGACGGAATCAGTAGTTCTCGGGTTGATGTCAAATATGAACCCTTTGAGTATGAGGTGTGCCTCTGAAGAAAAAAAGGTTGACTGTTTTTTGTTGTCGTAAGTTAACTAATTTTATTTTATTTATAAAATTTATATATTTTACTATATAATATTGTAAAATAACTTATTGGATCACTGTAAGTCAGACAAATCTGGGACACAATCATTTCACACTATCTTAAAGAATGGCCAATGCTATGATACATAAGCTGTGTTATGAACAAAAACTTAAGCTAGTATGTGTTATGAGTTATTAAAGATCTAACGTGGATTCAACTTTTATCTTCCCTCTATGCTCTGCACTCTGAATACTTTAATTTTGATATTGATAGGATTTTGTGGCAGTGTCTCAGTCCATAGCCATTTCCCCTTTCATAACTCATTCTCATGTGTTTCTCAGGTTTCAAATCTAATTGCCACAAACGAGGTTCTTCTGGAACAGAATGCCCAATTCCGAAGCCAGGCCAAAGTGATGACCCTATCTTCCACTCCTGCACCAACTGAGCAGAGCATGGCACCCCCTGTGGGTGCAGTGAGTTCCTATAATCACAGCATTGCCCAGACACACACCACTCTGAGCAGTGCAGGACTGCAGCCCCGGCCCGTGACCCAACAAGACCTTGTAGCACCTACCGGTGCTCCTGCAGCTCCCCCAACTAATGCTGCCCCACCTACAGCCCCCCCACCCCACCTCAATCCTGAGATCACCCCCCTCTCAGCTGCCCTTGCACAGACCATTGCCCAAGGGATGGCACCACCTGTTTCAATGGCACCAGTTGCTGTGTCTGTGGCACCAGTGGCAGTGTCCATGACACAGCCCTTGCCTGGCATCACCATGAGTCACGCCACCACCCCAATGGTGTCGTACCCCATTGCAAGTCAGAGCATGAGGATCACCACACTGCCTCACTGACTGATAAGGTGCCAGACTGTCATATCAAGAAGTCACATAGTAGCACCAATGACTGTCTCTTACATGTAATAAACTAAACTTGTGAAAAACAGTGACTGTGTGTGAGTACAGACTCGATTCCTCTCCAGCAGAGGGCAGGAAAGACTTAACTGCACAGCCTGATTCGCTCTGTGCTTTCTCATAACATTGCAAAAACATTTTCCCAACATATTTACATGTGATAATGAGCTGTAATGAAGGTATGTGCTCACAAATGAATACAAAAAGAGAAACAACATGGTATTTAAGGGTCGTCTTTGTGGTTCAAACCATTTCTTAAAGACTGATGAGATGTCTTTTAGGGTATGTGAAGACTCTGGAAATAGCCCATGTTTATATTTTTGTGGTTTAATATGGTGTAAACAAATTTTGTACTTTGCACATAAAAGTCTGTACGATATTTTTTTTGTGTGTGTATACTTTTTTACAGTTTCCTATGCATGCACATTCACTCAAGGTAAACAAGGCATTCCCAGGGAGACGGTGTCTTGCAACTGACTATCAAGCTAAAACCCCATTGCTTGATTTAGTTGGGTGGAGTCTTATTGTGTAAACTTAAAGATTACTCCCCTTGCTTTATCAGTAGCCTCACATCCGTGTGTCTGTTTAAACAAGAAAACTATTTGGTGTTGGTCTAAGAGCTGCTGGGAATGCATGTTTTATTTGTCTGTGAGCTCACAGAGGATTTGGAGATGAATGGCCACTCTGCTGTTTTTAAAATAGGACTGAGCTGAAAGAACAGATGGGTAAAATGGTAAAATAAGGCAGTACATTTATGTTGCTGTCTCACTAATTTTCAAAATTGAGCTGCAGAAGACTTTGCCTGGACTGTGAACTCTGAAAGTATTTTTTAATGCCATGGAAAATGCTCGCCAGACTAATGCCGCAGTAATACCAGTGATTGCTCTGAGTTTGATGACTGTCTTGCAACATACAGGAGCGAAAGAGTCAAAGATGCGTTTCATGCGTGAGTCAGTGGGCGTGTTTTTATCCGGATAACGGGACTCCGTGACGAGCAGAACTTGTCGTCGGCGGCTTCTCCTGGACCTGTGCACATTCGGTAAAACTGAGGCAGTCCACTTTTGAAGTAAGTTTCTATTTCGTAAGATGAAAGACGGACAAACAGCGAACAAACGTTAGCGAGTGACGCAGCGGTAGATTGCTTTGGATCAAACGGGGAATTAGCGAGCCTGTGCTGGAAATGTAAAGTTACGTCCGTCCACACCGAAACACTTCACTTTTTTCAAATCTTTCGGTGACATATTTAATCACAGCCTTCGGCTTCAGAAGATTTCATCATGCAAAACGAAAAGTCGGAACCAAGTGAACCCAAAAGCGATGTGTGTCCGAGCCCAGGCGACTCCGAGGGGAAAGCGCTGGTCCCATCCGAGACCGAGGCCCCCAAACCCAAGGGTATCAGTGCTGTGGCCGTTCTCTGGACGTTTGGTAAATGTCTGGGAGCCCTGCTGCCCGTCTACCTGGCCGGCTACTACAGGGTCAGTACCAGCCTGCTGGTATTCGGAATGATGGTCTACACAGGATGGAAACATGCCCGAGAAGCAAAGGAAGCACGCCTGAAGTCAGCCATTCAGCTGCTCAGCAACGAGGAGGAGTTCACATCCTCCAGAGCGTCCAAAATCAAACGAGACCTCCCTGCATGGGTAAGAAAAAAACTATATAAGCATCAGCCTGTCCGTCCTGATCCCTCTCTTTAACCTACAGTTACGCCACATTACTGCCTGTATTGCAAAACCCAACCTAATAATCAAACAGTGCAACCATACATTCCTCAGAGAATGTGAAACTTTGTATCTAGTAGTTAAGTCAGCCTTATGGTGTCTTTGTATTTTTTTTCATGGGATTACAAAATCCATTCATAATTTTTTCAGTTAATGTTTTAGAAACTTTTCCAGATGAGGTATAATATAAAACTCATAACTGCGTACATTGGTCTCTGCCCGAGATACCTTTTTAGTTTCAAGCAAAACTGCTTCCACATCATTCCCTCTGAGCCACTTGGCAAATTTGCCTTGTTTCCTTCTTTGTCAAGAAGAGACTTGTTTAAAAGCACGCTGGAGCAAAATAATGCAACTGGTTCAACAGCACTGAGACACTCTGTGTCTCAATCTCTGTGTCTAATTTCAAACTGATGTGTTTATACTGTCTTACTGAAGATTGCACAAATGTTGCATGAAGTATATTACTGCTTATTTGGATGTCATACATTCTGTGAGTTTCCTATGTAACCGAAATGGAAATGCTGCTAACCACACGGGCCTGTTTGGACTCATGTAGCCACACCCAGACAAGGTTCCTGTTTGATATATTTTTCATGCAGTGAGTGATTTTTGTGATTGTTGCATAAGCACCCAGCACACGTGCTTGCCTTTACAGTGAAATAAGAAACTTCATGTTGCCCTCTGGTACAATAAATGCTTTGTTGATGCATGGATAAACCTCATAATGTACAGAAACAACATTTAAAATGATCTTTGCATTGACTTTAGATGCACTCATCCTTTTTCCGTTTCTCCTTGGAAAGTATTAGCCAAGTTAAGAGCCGGGTTCAGGATCAAGAGTGTTACTAATGATATTTACAGGCCTGCTACATCTATACCATCTCCTTATCCTGTATTTCATTCTTTATGCAAAGATTAATTATGTACCTGCATTGTTTTTCTTTTTCTCAGGTCAACTTTCCAGATGTTGAGAAGGTTGAGTGGCTAAATAAGGTAAAGTATCATTGGTTTACTTTTTTTCTTCCACTTCCCATATGTCTCTACACAGGGGCAAATGTTTTTTGTCCTCTCATACGCCCACAAAAAGGCCATCAGCTGTTTGTTGAGTCACCCAGCTGTTCTGCTGATTGACAATTTATGTCATTATGCAACGTTATCAGCCAGTGTTAGCTGATAGATAGTCACAATGCTGTGTCCAAGAAGAGGCCGCACCTCCCATTAGCGTAGTCCACTGTGTCTGTGCTGCAGAGAGCAGGCCCAGTGCCAGACAAGTCTCTCAACATTTCCATTGCATTGCAGCCTAGCTCACGGGAAGAGGGAGGAGCTGGCCAGCCCCCTAAACTAAATAAAACTGCTGCCATTGTCCCCCCCGCCTTCCTCACAGCCCAGGGAGAGCACTGTGAAGCCAATAATTTAGACATACAGTAATAAAATTATCCATGCAGCCAAGACCATGAGATTGAAGCGCCTGAGAGCTACACAAAGCAGAGGTTTGAGACTGGTTACTGAAGAGGTGGTCAGCAGATTGCCTTGTTGTTCAGACTGCAGGCAGCTGATGACTCATGCTCCACTTATGCCAGACAGAAACCAACTCTAGGGAATTTTTTTATACAGTCTCACAAGCACACAGCTCGGCAGCGTCTCTGCTTTTGGTTCTTTCCCTATATGGAAAAAAAGTAATTTGGTGCTTGTGGCAACTTAAAAGCATTGTTAAAAGTGGGTCTATGCAGAACACAGGATTCATTGTGATATATGTAGGGAGCAGAAGTAGCAAACTAACAGCTGAGGGGACTCAGACAACTACAGCTGTCTCTGCCAGTCTTCAGCCATGGCTAATAGAAGCTGAGGCATTCAACAAATAGTTTTGTTAGTATGCAGCCTAAATGTCAACATTTACTTAGAGCCACAACAGTCACATGCAGGGGTGTACATTCTGTTGTATGTTATGTGATCTAATAAAGAAGGCTTACAAGTTTTTTTTCCTGGCTTACCAAGGTGCTGCAGCAGGTGTGGCCATTTGTTGGCCAATATCTTGAGAAGCTTTTGGTGGAAACCATTGCCCCATCTATCCGAGCCTCGAGCACTCACCTCCAAACGCTCAGTTTCACAAAAGTGGACATGGGGAACAAGGTTAGGCCTACTAAGTTTAACCATAACATGTTTTTATTGATCTGTGTGTACTATGCTCTGCAAACAAACGCTCTCTCTGTTTGTTCCAGGCAATGAAGGTTGTAGGGATCAAGGCACACACAGAAAATGATAAAGGACAAGTATTGCTAGATTTGTATATCAGGTAAATCTAGTTTTATCTGATGCTTTTTCATATCTATAGCTGTTTAAATACATTGCTGTAGGTAACATTTTTGTTCTTATCTGATCAGCTATGTTGGTAATGCTGAGATCAATGTTGAGGTGAAAAGGTACTTCTGCAAAGCTGGAGTCAAAGGAATCCAGGTCAGTTTCATTTTTTAAGTTTTAGTTATTTGGTCAGTGAAGCGAGAGTGTAAAAATAAAAATTGAGTTTGTAAATGTACAACATATCTAGTTTTCACCACCGTTCCTCCTGCCTTTCTGTCTTCAGCTACATGGGATGATGCGTGTGATCCTGGAGCCTCTCATTGGAGATGTCCCCATAGTGGGCGCAGTCACCATGTTTTTCATCCGTCGGCCTGTATGTTCATACACATTCACCTCTGTTTGTCCTCTTGGTGTTGCTCCTCTGCCTCTATTCTTAAGACTATCATGTATCACAGCATTGGCTTGTCAGCTTTCCCTTCTATTGATTTCTCATCAGTCCCGCTTATTTTGCTGCAAACGCAAAATTCTCTGTTCTCTCTTTACAGAAACTAGACATCAACTGGACTGGACTGACTAACTTGTTGGACATCCCTGGCCTGAAGTGAGTCTAGCTGAAATAACCCTGGATAGGTTTACTCAGACACAGCCTGATAATAAACTGAACCAGACATTTTCCATTGTTGTGTGGATTTTATTGCACAGTGATTTTAAGGCTGATTATAAGGTTTTCATTGACAGGCCTTTTCTCTTTGTGTTGTAGTGTAATGTCCGACAGCATGATTATGGATGCTATTGCATCCTTCTTGGTCCTGCCAAACCGCCTTGTCGTCCCCCTGGTTCAAGGCCTACATGTGGCTCAACTTCGTTCCCCTTTGCCAAGGGTAACCTTTCATATGCACATACATACAAAGTTAGACTGTAGTATTATGTAGTGTATCAGCCCATGCTAATAAGTTACATCCTTTTCCTATTTTTAAGGGAGTGGTGCGCATCCACCTACTAGAGGCCCAGAAACTAGCTGCCAAGGACAACTATGTGAAAGGGGTCATGGCAGGCTTGTCTGACCCCTACGCTATATTGAGAGTCGGCCCTCAGACTTTCACCTCCAAACACATTGACAACACAGACTCTCCAAAGTGGGATGAGATGTACGAGGTAAAAACAGTAGAGAGATTGAGTGAATTTAGGATTTTTTTTCACCATTTTCTTCATGTTCAGGTGTCAGAGGACTCAATCATAAATCATTTCATGTTGTGCTGTATTTAAGAGACTGGACTGAATCAGGCAGAGCTGTGCATGGTCATTTCATACGCAAGGCCACAGTCCATACAAATCACTGTCAGTCTACATGTCCTTGTGTGTGTGTCTGGTGCATCAGGTCATTGTCCATGAAGTGCCTGGTCAAGAGTTGGAGGTGGAGGTATATGACAAAGACCCAGACCAGGATGATTTCCTGGGCAGGTACATATGCATAATTCATGTCTTTTGTGTGCATATGTTAAATCTGGCATTGTCACCTTTCATCTGCCACCTTTGGTTAACAAGTTGACATGAGAACTTTGCTTCTTAGTTGTATTTTTTAGTTAATATGTCTTAAACTTTCTTTCCATGTAGGACCAAACTGGATTTGGGCATCGTAAAGAAATCTATTCTTGTGGATGATGTAAGTAAAAACTCAAATCCGACTTGTGTAAGATTATTTTTTAACCATATTTTAATTTTTGGACTTTAAATGAATGTCTTTTGCTGTCTGTCTAGTGGTTCACTTTGAAAGACACAACATCAGGAAGGGTTCACTTCAGACTGGAGTGGTTGACTTTACTGCCAAACACAGACCGCCTTGAACAGGTTTGAGGCACTTGTTTTGACTAATAAATTATTCAGAAGTGATTCTAGCAAAAACTGTATTAAGTGATGCTCAACATGATTTATTACATTAAAAAAATATATGTTTGCATTACTCCCCCAGATCCTCAAGAGGAATGAAAGCCTAAGTAGTAAGGCTGGTGATCCGGCATCTTCTGCCATCTTGGTTGTATACCTAGACAAGGCTGAGGCACTTCCTGTGAGTCATATAACTCTACTCCCTGTGCCCATGTTGGTGCTCAGCTCAAAGTGGCTTCCTGTGTGTGGTTAATCTGAGGCAAAGCCACAGCTGCCATCTGTTTAACATTGTTAAACAAAGTTGTTACCTAAGCCACTAACCCTGTGCACTCCACTGTGATGTTGTTCAGTGTTCAGTTCTCTTTCTAAGGCTGTAAGGACACACTTCTTTTTCTGTGCTAATTTCTGCACTCTCATCATTCACCGAAGATTACAGCCATGGCAGAGTCTTGGAAATGAAACTCAAGTCTTTGTGCTTTAATTTGATGCAGATCTGTACTTCCTGATTATGCCATGTGCTGTGGTACTTCCTGTTGGTTGTTTTAACTGTTGCTATAGTAGCGTCGTAAACAGTGTTACTCATATCAGCCATGTTTTCAGAATGGAAGATAAGTCTATTTATTGCTCCCTTTTTGATTCATGGATGTCATTGTTCACATGACTTACTTTGAGCTAATATTTATTTTTAACTTTGTGTCTTTTCAGATGAAAAAAGGAAATAAAGAGCCTAATCCCATGGTTCAGTTATCTGTGCAGGACATTACTAGAGAAAGCAAGGTATATCCACTGTGGAGGTCTATTTGTGTAGAGTGTGTTGTACTTAATGATTCTGTATATGCATGCTATTTATTCTGGCTTTGCCACTATAGACATGTTGGACAACTGTTAATCCAGAGTGGGAGGAAGCCTTCACCTTCTTCATCCAGGATCCTCACAAGCAGGACATTGATATTCAGGTAACAGTTTATAAGATGAAACTTTGCATGACATTATATTTCTGATAGCTTAACTTGTTGTGGTCTTACATGGGATTTTTCTTTGTATCAAAACAACCAGGTGAAGGATGCTGATCGTGTGCAGACATTAGGCAGCCTGACCATCCCTATGTCCCGTCTGCTGTCCAACTCAAATCTCTCTCTGGACCAGTGGTTCCAGTTAGACAACTCTGGGTCAGCCAGTCGCATCTATATCAACAGCATTCTCAGGGTAAGTGGCAGCAAGACCATTTCACACCATCCATTGGCTGATTGACTGGAAAACAACACAAGCACATAATAAGTAAACTATGTCTAAAAGCTCTTCTCTTGGGTACGATTCTTTTACTAGAATTCTCTTTTTGTAACACAGGTCCTGTGGTTCGATGAGGAACATATTCCATCAGATGAGTCGACCAATCTGGAGGCTGGACTCAGCAAACGGCTGCCACAGCAGACCTCTCCTCATCCTAGCTTTGCCACAGAGGTGAAGCAGAGCTTGACAATTATGGTTTGATTTAGCACTGTAGTTACTTATTGCTGATTCAAGTTTGTGTTGTTGTTTTCAGGGACTGCTGAGAATCCACCTGCTGGAAGGGCAGAATCTAGTTCCAAAAGATAATCTGATGGGGGGCATGGTGAAAGGCAAGAGTGACCCCTATGTCAAAATTAATATTGGGGGTGAAACATTCACGAGTCAAGTTATCAAGGGTAACCTTAACCCCGTGTGGAATGAGATGTATGAGGTAAGTTACATAAGGCTTCTGATAAAGGGTAACATATTTTTATTAGAATCTTACAATCGTATGTTATGGACAGAGGCTTGTATTTAAAGAAGTGTGATTGACAATATTTTACGAGATACCTTAAAAAAGTTTGACCTTGTTTGCCCTTCAGGTGATTCTTACCCAGCTGCCTGGACAGGAGCTGCATGTGGAGATGTTTGACAAAGACATGGACATGAAGGATGACTTCATGGGCAGGTATGAGTGCCTCTCAATTGATTGGTTTACAAACATCATGAATACATTTATTAGAGACATATAAGACTCCCATATCCTGATATGCAGGCTAAAGGTCAATCTGAAGGACATCATTGACTCTCAGTACATTGATCAGGTAGGGACCCTGGTCACTGTTCCTTCATTGCAGTCAAAACAAGCTTAAATGTGAGCTCATCCATTGAGGTCTGTTTTTACTCCACTTCTCAGTGGTACACTCTCAGCGATGTGAAGTCGGGTCGAATTCACCTGGTGCTGGAATGGGTTCCAACATCCTCAGAGTCTGACAATGTTGACCAGGTCAGTATTACCGAGATAAGTTACTTTCTAAAGGACCCATGCTGGTGAGCTACATCCTTACTTACCTGTTCCTTCTTGTGTCTTCAGGTTCTTCAGTTTTATTCAAGAAAGTCCTTCCAAAATAAGGCTATTCCTTCCACAGGCCTGCTGTTTGTCTTTATTGAGCAGGCAGACAGCTTACCAGTAAGTCTTTTATTATTTATGTGGAGGATGATGTTCACATTGGCAGTAATTGATTGTAATGCCTAAGTTTTTATTGTAATGACTTCCCTCTTCCTCTGCAGGTTAAAAAGAGTGGCAAAGAGCCAAAAGTTGGAGCTGAGATTTCACTTGGAGACATGTCCCGTAAAACTACTGTATGTACCCAAACTTTACTCAAATGTGATTGTAATATTCTTAACAGGATGCTGTATCTTGAAGTAATATTAAATAACTGCTCAATCTCCAAAGGTGTGTGATCGTACCACTTCACCTCAGTGGAATGAGGCTTTCTGCTTCATGGTTCAAGACCCCAGAAAAGACATGCTTGTAGTCAAGGTAAAGAGACATGCATGTATAGCAGACCATAACAGAAAGAGTGTGATACTGTGCTAACTGTCTGCATTTTATCTCTGTAGCTCTCCCACAGCTGGACCTTGCCCATTGGTTCCGTTGTGGTCCCCATCAGAGAGCTGCTGTCTGAACCTGAGCTGGTCCTGGACCAGTGGTTCCATCTGGATGGTGCCTCACCAGAGAGTCAGGTTCTTCTGAGGGCTGAGCTCAAGGTGAGAGATCTCAGTCTGTTACTGTATCATCTTCTCCAATACCTCAGTCAGTCCAGTTTACTCTGTATCATATGTGTTGCTCTTTCTCTTTTAGATTTGGTGTAATCAGTGCTCTTATTGACTTCCTTGTTTCTATTCTGCAGGTGCTCATTCCCAGCAAATGTCCAATATCCTCTGATAAGTCTAAGGTTATTTCAGTGGCAGACCCTCCTCCTGCTCCAACAAAACAGGAGACAGAGACAGTGCTGAGGTTAGGGAGTTAGATTTAAGTCTGACCTTCCTTTCATTTTAACCTGAGTCTCTTAAACGTTACTCTCTCTGCTTTTAGATCAAGTTCAGTGGACACCCCTCCTGTTGAGACCATAGCGTCCACACATGAAGGTGTTGATATCAAGGATACAGCAGCTGATGTGATTGAAGAGGAAAAGGCTGAAGAATCGCCAAGCCGTGCTGCAGCAGAACCTCCTCACACTTCTCCAGACCTTAGCTTTGCAAGCGAGGTAACATCATGAAACAGTTGCAGATAAATGCTACAGTGCATGTCTTCCTCTAGTGAAAGAATAAAAACACCAGAACAAAGTTCGATGGTTTTATCTTGTAGGGGCTGCTGAGAATCATCCTGTTGGAGGCCCAGAGTCTGGTTGCCAAAGACAGCATGATGGGCGGGATGGTGAAGGGCAAGAGTGACCCCTACGTAAAACTGAACGTTGGAGAGTTTGTATTCAAGAGTAAGGTGATCAAGGAGAATCTCAACCCAGTGTGGAATGAGATGTATGAGGTTTGTAGGAGGAAGGGACTTTTCATTTCAGAATAAGCTAAAATGCTTTGCATAGACTGCCTCATTGCTTAAACTGTTTTGTTCACTCAGGTGGTGCTGAGGCCTCAGTCAGGACAGGAGGTGCAGGTGGAGCTGTTTGACAAAGACATGGACAAAGATGACTTCCTGGGGAGGTAACTGACAACACTGAAATGTCTGGTTCTACCACGACAATAAATCAAATTCATGTGACTATATGGTGTATTTCTAAATAGTTTAACCCATGAAGGAAATTTACCTTTATCTCACCTTAACTCATCAAAGAATCCTATAGACATTTTTGATTGAGTTTCGGATCATTGTAAGGATGAGCTTCACTACCAAAGGTTATGTGTTTAACTGTGTAGAAGTTTCACATTTATTCATAACATTAATTTTCCTTGTGGGCAGACTTAAAATCAGCGTCGCAGACATCATCCAGTCCCAGTACACAGACCAGGTCAGTGTTTGACACTGTGCTGTATCTCTTGGTTACTGTTGCAGTGTAATCATGGACATGAATTCACTAAGTATACGTCTGTGTTGCAGTGGTACAACCTGAATGATGTAAAGTCTGGCCGCATTCGCCTGATAATGGAGTGGGTACCAGCAGTATCCCACAATGCCCCCCTAGACCAAGTTAGTGGATTTTGCATAATAACTTAAAATTTACTCCTCTCTCTCATTTTTAGTTATCTGTATTTTTTTCATTTTTAAATCTTTGCTCTTTTGCCCTGTACTAAGCTTGACCCACAGCTCAGGTCGCTATGCACATCAAGTCCTTTACATTGTTTCTTTCTGCAATGCAGGTGATGAATTTACAGACCCTACAGTCCTTCCACAACAAGGCCATTTCCTCTGCAGCGCTGCTCTTTGTTTGTGTGGACAGAGCACACTCGTTACCTGTGAGTTCCTCTTAATTTGGTTAAGTGGTGAACAATGTGTCTGCCGTATCTTAGTTTCACATTGACAACAGTTTGAAAAGCGCATACAAACAACTTGTAGTGAAAACGCCTTGTGAGATAATTTTTCAAGTTGTGACTGCAAGATTTAGTTATAACTTGTTGAGCAACAGCTGGTTTAATTGAACAATGTAATGCAGTGATGTGAATTAGGAATGTTTCCTATTTGAAGAATAGGTAGGTGTATGAAAAACCCACTGTTTCTTAAATGACAGAGTGAATACAAACTAATCAAAAAGTGTTTTGTGTTCTTTCTGTTTTTTTCCAGTTCAAAAAAAGTGGAAAGGAGCCCAAGGCAGGGGCAGAGCTCGTTTTTGGTAACACGAGCTACAAAACCAAGGTATGAGAGTTACCATGGTGTGGGAAGAATATGAAAAGTTGAACTGTACTGCCCCCAACTGGCTGACAGACAGATTGACAGCAAAAGAGCTTTAATGTTCAAGAATATGCCCTTCAGATTACTTTTTGACAAATAAGATATATCAGCTTTATCAGTGAACAATATATATATATATATATATATATATATATATATATATATATATATATATATATATATATATATATATATATATATAAACTTTCCCCTCTTATTGTATTAATTCTGCTTCTTTTTTCTCTGGAGGTGTGTGATCGCTCTAGATCTCCTCAGTGGAGTGAAGCGTTTCACTTCTTGGTGCGTGATCCCAGAGAAGAGATGCTCATAGTAAAGGTAAGTTTCTCACAGTACTCACATGCTGTTTGTGAAGCATGCTGCCAGTGACTCATCAGCCCCTGACCAACATTGTGGTTCTTACTTCTGTAGTTGTCAAGTGCATGGGACCAGCCAATGGGATCTCTTGTAGTCCCAGTTAGAGAGCTGCTCTCTGAGCCACAGCTGGTCCTGGACCAGTGGATGCCTCTGGATGGAGCTTTACCTGAAAGTGAGATCCTTCTGAGGGCTGAACTTAAGGTAAGAGAACCCACACACACATTTATGTTGGTATAACAAGTCATGAATTCACCAAATAACAGAGTAAAAATGTGTCTACTGACAGATCCTGAGCTCACGGATGACTGAGGCTCCACAGCCCTCGGGGACTGGTTCAGAGAAAGAGGAGATGCTCGTTCCAGCTGAACAAATATCTAAAGCAGCCAGCGAGGACAAAAAAAGCGCTGAGCTGCCAGCAGATGAGTAAGTGCTCTACACTTGATTGATGATACTTCCTTAAAAACTCAGCAGGATTTACATGGAGCTGTTTCAGAAAAAAAACAGTAACAGTAGGTATTTTCTTAACTATAAAAAAGTGAACATTTTATTTATGCTGCACTCATAAGCCTCTCTTGTAAATTCTGACCGAAAGATGCAGCACCTCTCAGTTTGAGTAGATAAATAAAAGGGTATTTTACTAAATTGCATCTTTTAAAACTGTTTTGTAATATATTTAATGCAGTGTGTATTTTCAGATCGAGCGCAGTGTCCAACCAGTTCAAACACTTCAGAGCAGCAGAAGATGAAACTTCTGCTGAGCCACCTGCCATTCACTCTGCACCTGATATATTTCCTGCTACCACAGTGAGTCAGAGCACATTGTAGCCAGCTATTATCAAGTGTAATTTTTTTCACCATGCTGACCTATTTGTGAATTCTGCAGCAGGTTGATGAACCAAGTGATACCAAGGAGTTTCCCATACAGTCAGACACAACAGCTGAAGAAGACCAAGAGCCTCACAAAACACAATCAGAAGAGTGAGCTCAACATCAAAGCAAACAACAATTTCTCATCTTTGTGTTTTAAAGATACCTAGAAATAAACTTGTTTGAATGTGTGTTTATTGTGTGAAGAACTGGTTTGGGCAGCCTTGCAGGGGCAACAGTGACCGGTCTTCCTGCAGACACACTGGGCCCAGCAGAGGTCACAGAAATCCCTGAAGTTGGTGAAGTTCTTCCACCGCACACCAACCCCAGCCGAGACTTTGCCAAAGAGGTGCTTTAACTAAAACTTCTTATTAGAATGAAAGATGAATTAAAAAAAAGAAGCTGGTAGAAGTGGAAGTTTAATTTAATAAAAGCTTTGTGAACTTGCTTATTATAAAGTATGTACAGTACACTGTGTTTGTTACAAAGTTTACAAGTATGCTGTGGGCTTATGTTTCCTTTATGTTTCCATCATTTACAATCTTCATCCAACAGGGGCTGCTAAGGATTCACCTACTTGAAGCCCAGAATCTGGTTGCAAAGGACAATCTCATGGGAGGCATGGTGAAAGGCAAGAGTGATCCCTATGTGAAGATAAACGTAGGGGACTTTGCATTCAAGAGTAATGTTATCAAAGAGAACCTGAATCCAACATGGAATGAGATGTATGAGGTATGAGTAACTTTTGTCCGAAGCATTCGATTTTGCGTGCATTTTAAACCATTATGCATTATTTTTGATAAATATGGCCTTCTTATGTTCCTAACAGGCTGTTATGGAGGAAAACAGCACCCAGGAGATCAAGTTTGAAGCATTCGATAAAGATTTTGATTCTGATGACTTCCTTGGCAGGTGTGTCTACATGTTGGTCAATAAGTAGCTTAAATTATTGCAGGAGAAAAAAAAGTGTGGAGTCATGTGAGGGCTCTGCATAATCCTTTTATACGTCTGTGTATAGAGCTTAAACAGTCTTGCTTTTCAGTTCTTTTGTTTCATAATACTTTAGCTAAGAAATATGCAAGCATGATTAGACCATTAACTGTTTTGTGTAACTCACACACTAAAGCTGAAATCTTCACTTTCCTGTTTCTGTGTTCTCAGGTTCAGTATCAACCTTAATGAGGTCATCCGATCCCAATACACAGATCAGGTCAGTCAAAGACTGATGATGTAAATCTTATGAAACTGTCATTCTTGGGGGGTGTTGCCCTCTTCTTCCTCTTAACAGACCCTGTTTCTGTTGCAGTGGTACACACTGAATGATGTGAAATCTGGACGGGTTCACTTGATACTGGAGTGGGTGCCTGCTGTGTCAAATTCAGACAAACTTGACCAGGTAAACATGAGTCTGTGTTTGCATCTCTGGTTCACCACACTCAGAGCTGTTTTCTTTAACCTTTGTACTGAAGTGTCGAAAGTTATCTGTTCTGACTGGCTGTGTTCTCTGTGACAGGTGCTGCAGCTTCACTCTCTCCAGTCTTATCAGAACAAAGCTGTTCCCACTGCAGCTCTGCTCTTTGTCCACATGGAGAGAGCACATTCACTACCTGTGAGTCACATGCAGTTCATTTTCATGCCATGCAGATATGAATAAAAAAGAAAAGCTGGGTTTGAATGAAATTTGAATGCCCTGTTCTCTCTCTTGATAGTTGAAGAAGAGTGGAAAAGAACCTAAAGCAGGAGCTGAGCTTGTTCTTGGTGGAACAAGCTACAAAACTAACGTGAGACCTGTAACGCATGGTGCAGTATAGTTCATCTTATAGAAGAGTTGTTTTAATAACTTTAAAATGTATTTTCATTATCTCCCTGAAGCTGTGTGAACGCTCTACCAGCCCTCAGTGGAATGAGTCCTTCAACTTCCAGGTTCATGACCCTAAAAATCAGATGCTTGTAGTGAAGGTGAGACATCAATTTACATCAGTTTTTGAAGGGATCTGCGCATGCACAGCTTAGATATCCAAGCACATCTTTTTCATCCCCCTTCTTTTTATTTAATTGCAGTTCACAAGTGGTTGGGACCAGCCAATTGGATCTCTGGTGGTTACGGTCAAAGAGCTGCTTGCAGAGCCGCAGCTGGTCCTGGATCAGTGGTTCTATCTGGATGGAGCTTTACCTGAGAGCCAAATCCTGCTGAGGGCTGAACTCAAGGTTAGAATGCAAGCGTATGCATATTTTACGATTAATAGCAGCTTGTTATTTATGGCACTGAGTGTTTGTCTTCTTAAATCTTTAGATTCTCGAATCCAAAATGGTGGACTTGATCAGTGCAGGGACCCTGCCCTGTACTGCCTCTGGCAGTGGATCTGGAAACGGACAGGTGAAGTTGTCACTTTCTTACGCCTCACAGGAGAGAAAGCTCAGTGTGATCGTCCATTCCTGCAGGTATGTCACATCAAACAATGTCTCAAAATGTTTTCAGTCAGTTTGTGGTTGTAGTGATGATGTACTACACTTGTTCAGTTTAACTGGAGGATTAAAATAGACTTGCACTGCAACATGAGAAGTGGTTTGATGAGATGCTTTGTGTTTGTATACAGGGGTCTGATGCCTCAAAGCAAGGACGGAGTAGACAGCTATGTCTCCCTAATGCTACTGCCAGACAAAAGCAAGGCCACCAAGAGAAAGACAGCAGTGAAGAAAAGAGATCTCAACCCAGAATATAACGAGGGGTAATGAACTTATTGAATCACTGTATAATTATTTTTTAACTCTCCACATTTATTTGTTAATACCTATAGCAATCCAATTGTCCATTTCTTCAAGGTTTGAGTATGATCTCCCAGTGGATGAAATAAGGTTCAGACGACTCAGTGTGTCTGTGAAGAATAACTCGGCCTCATTCAGGAGCAGGGACATTATTGGACAGGTCTGTGTGAAACTGACTTTTTTAACCTCTGCCTGTAGCTCTGATGTGGTTTAAAACTGTTTGATATTATACACATCCAGCAGCCAGATGCCAACAGGCCTCATGTGAGTTAACTTGTATTTTTTTGTACAGGTACAGATCCAGTTGGCGCAGATGGACCTGATTTCTGGTGTCACAGAATGGTGAGATGAGCAAACTAAATTTTCCATTGCAAAAGAAGACCTATCTAAAAATGTAAAATATCTCAGCATTTGGTTACTGTGGCTTAATTTGTACTCAGTTTGAAAAATGTTATCTTTTTATGTTTTTTTTTCTTTTTTGATATTATAAGTCTAAGTTGACATGTTTCTGTAGAAAATCTTGTCACAATGTGATTGAACTATTTATCCTATATGTTTTATTCTGATCACCATCATTGCAAAGCTGCATCATTTTATTCAGTGGTCCTGTTTTTTTGCTAAAAGTTGTGTTTTTCTGTGTTTATCCCAGGTTCACTCTCAAAGATGAAGATGAGTAGTCATTCAGCCTGTAGCTGTTGTAGAAATATGCTGCTGATGATGATTTCATCACCCTTCATGATATTGTGCCACTGCTGCCGCTCACACAGATGCCTTTTCCTGCCCACCTCTGCATACACTCCCACTAAGGCTGCCTTACCTGCATCCAGCCAGGTCTTTGTGCTTTAGCACACATTAGAGGGCAGAATTGGCTGTACTGCATATTCACATACATCATTACTGTCACCAAAGTTACGTGTGCTAAAGAAGCTGAGTACAAAGGGATGAAGTTTGAAATCAACTTAAGGTCAAGATTGTGAAGATGAAATTTAAATTTTATTTTTTAAATAAGTGAAAGGTTAAACAGACCTGTAAAGAAGGAAGTCATTTTTGTTGCTTTGTTTGCTGCTTTATGCTGTCCTTAATTTCAGTGTTACTTGTTTGAAGTGAAGTAACATTTGTTTTTTGTTTTGTTTTTTTTTGTAAAGAAATGTTCACTTATAAAAATGCCATTTCAGTATTTTGGATCTTTTCATTTACGAACTTCACATTGCAGTTCATTGTTGTTTCACAGCACTTTGCTATACCTGTATTTGAAATTCCCTTCAAAGGAGCATTTTTATATTTCTTTTGTACCAAACCTGCATTTGTTGCCCTGATGTGACAAATTGTTTTTTGCTTGTTTGATTTTGTGTATATCTGCAGAGATTATGGCTCCAATCCAGTGTTGTTTGTTGGAAGGTTGTAACCCAAATAAATTGATTTTGCACAGCTTACGTTATGTGTTTATCTATTTAAAATAGTTATAACTGAATGTGCTGTAAACTTTTCATTTGTGGAGGTTGGGTTGGGAGTTGATGTCAAGCAGCTAGTTCCTTTACACTTGACCCTCTGATGATTGGGGCTCAGAGGTTTATCTTTGATGGAGTCACTTCACAACCCATCCATAATAAAGAAGCATTTGGAGGTTTTTTTTTTTTTTTTTTTTTTTTATCTAGAAGCGCAAGCCTACAACGTGACGTCATATGTCTCGAGGACGGAGCTTTCGCTTTCACTTCAGCGGGAGGGTCAGCGTTTACAGGCAGCGATTAAAACCTAGTGAAGGTAAGACGGTCATTCAGTTTTAGTTGTTGTTGATTCGTAAGGTTTATTGGTTTGATTACGCTGTTAGCATCTCATCGGTGCATTGACGAGTAAAAACTGTTCAGAAAATTTGAAGCGAAATAGCCTTTATAAGTTTGTATCGGCCCGGCGATCTTTTTGCTATTTAACTTATGTTAGGAAAACAGATAATCGTTTTTTATTTTATTTTATTTATTTATATTTTCTTACCAATTTGTGTTACAGTGAAGACTGTCAATATGTCAGGTAGTGACGAAGAAATGGAGGTGAGTTGACGAGCACAGCAGAACTCGGTTTTAAAGAAACAATTTTGAGTTTTATTTGCTGAAGTGGTGTTATTTTGAAACATCCTATTATATCATTACAGTGGGATCGTTGGTCAAATCAAGCATCTGGTGGCGCTTATGCAGAGGTAGGTTGTGTTTTTTTTAATGCATTGTCTTCATCAAAGTGAAAGTATAAAGTTTTAAAACTAACTGTTAGGGCCAAGTTATGACAGCTTCATGTTGCTCTCTGCTGCACTGTGACTGTGCTGTTCCCTATTGGCACAGAGGTTCTCTAAAATTCTATGTGAAAAGGGCATTGTCACATAGATATCCTTTTAATACTAAATGTATCTTATTTATTTCAGTCATATGATATGGAGTATTTTGAGCTCGTCTGGTTTTTCCGTGTCATTGACTCTAACATGTTCCCAAACTTTGTTTTACCACAGACCAAAGACGAAGTTGAAGTCACCGTATCCTTTAAGTGGTTTGAGAGTCCTCCACCACAGAAATGTCGCGAAAAGCTGGAGATGGCTCTTATGAAGTGGGCAAACAGAGCATTCAAAGGAAACTGTGACGTTTTAGCTGTTTGGGATAATGGAATCGCAAAGATAAAGATCGAGCCTGCTCCAGGTGCAGTATGACTGAATATCAAAGCGACAATGAAATGTCACACATTTCTTTCAACACAGTATCTACTGTAAACAAAAGCTTTTAGGGTCATTTTTTTTTAGTTTGTTGGTTTGATTACTAAGAACTGTACTGCAACATCTTTCTCAAGTGGGTTTATTCTTCCTTTGTGTTTTTTTTTTTCAGACATGAGGATTCTTCTGGATCTGTGTGGAAAAACACTGACAATCAAAGATAAGAAAACCGTCACAATCCTGAGAGTTATTCTAAGTTCGCCAGAGTCAGAGACACAGATGACAGACAATGCCTCGGAACCCCAAAATGTATGTTCAGTGCAGTTGGGAATTGAGAATGAATCACTTTAATATAGTTTAATTTGTTCCATTTTTTTTGTCAGGAGCAACATGCCAAACAAAGTAGTTCCAGCAGTCCAGCAGCAAGTGAAAAGACAGAAACTGGTATACTCCCAGTGAGCCAATTCATGTATTTGAACAACATGTTCAAGAAAGAGATCGACAACATAGTGAAAAAGAATGGAGTCATCATGACAGCAAACACACATGTGACTTTTTCAGCTGCCAAGGAAGCTGGAAGCCCAGTAAAAGCTCTAGGTGAGTTCACTGATCTTGTCCAGAGGGTTGAATACAGTGGTTCAGACTCCACTCTGAAGAACAGAAATCCCTTAGAGCTCATGGATGCTCTGCAAGTTGTCCTGACAAAGGAGAGCAAGCTTATGCTTACTTTGTCTTCAGAAGAGATTGCCATATGTGGGCCAAGTCAGGGTCAAGATGCTTTCAAAAAGTTGCTGCAGATAACAGATAACAACCTCTCTGCTGATGAGTCTGCAGTGACCCCGACCCCTCAAGACTCACCACCTAACATTGACATGAGCATCAATGATCCTTTTCTCACCACTGGGCTCATCTTTGAAGAAAACCACTGGAAACTGATGAATACTTCCTTCCATCAGGAACTGAAGAATATCGAAGCAAAATTTGGAGCAAACATCAAAATGTCAGAGATGAGTCGTGGTAAAGTTGAAATCAAAACTTCCTACAAAAGATTTGGAGGGAATGTGTCAATGGAGAGCCATGCTCTCAGAGCTCTTCTTCGTCTGTACCAGAAGATTGCCACACCACAGACACAGGTGACAGACAATGCGTCAGAACTCCAAAACGTATCTTAAGTGCAGTTAGAAATTGAGAGTGAATCACTCTAATTCAATTTAACTAATTCTCTGTATTTGTGTCTAGGGAGCTGGACAACTGCTGGAACTAAAGGATGACATGACTGCAAATGTCCCTCCACAGGCAGAAACACCAAGTGTGGAAAACATATCTAGTACTCCTTCCTCTTCATCTGTGTCAAAGTTACGAAATGTGTGTAAAGTGTAATTTAAAAATGGATACCCAACATCCAAAATCAGCACCAGTATGACCTAAAACATTTCTTTTTTTGCAGGAGCAAACTATTGAACAAAGTGGCACCAGCAGTTCAACAGCAGTTTCCACAACAGGGGAAGAGACAGAAACCGGTACACTCCCAGTGAGCCAATTCATATACATGAACATGATGTACAAGAGAGAGATCAGTGACATAGAAAAAAAGTTTGGAGTCAAAATGAAAGCAGAAGCATGTGTGACATTTCCAGCAGTCAAAGAAGCTGGAAGCTCAAATGATGCACTTCATAAGTTCACTAACCTTGTCCAGAAGGTTGAACACAGTTATTCAGACTTCCCTCTGAAGAACAGAAATCCCTTAGAGCTCATGGATGCTCTGCAAATTGTCCTGACAAAGGAGAGCAAGCTTATGCTTACTTTGTCTTCAGAAGAGATTGCCATATGTGGGCCAAGCCAGAGTCAAGATGCTATCAAAAAGTCACTCAACACAACTAGAGGTAGCAACTGGTCTGCCCAAAAGTTTATGGCGACCACTCAAGGCATACCACCTAAAACTGACATGAACATCAGTGATCCTTTTCTCACCAGTGGGCCCATCACTAAATCTCCCTTAAAGTTCACCCAGCCTTATGGTGCTGCAGGATTGAGCAGCTCCCTGATGAAACTTAGTAATGTAAAAGTGACAGAAGGGGCCTCTGGTAGACCAGTGCCAAACAGTAGACCAAGATACAACATACGCTACCCCGATGCACCCAAAGGAGAGGGAGCCACAGCAGGTGACAACAAAGAAGAAACCTGTCCTATATGCATGGATACATTCTTCAAGAAGACTCAGCTCAAGTGCAAACATGAGTTTTGTGAGGAATGCCTGGAACAATTGAAGAAAAGTATGGGACCAATGTGTCCTGTGTGTAAACATGTCTATGGAAAGATAGAGGGAAACCAGCCTTTTGGAACAATGACATGGAGGTCTTGTGGCCAGTCTCTCCCAGGATTTCCAAACTGTGGCCATATAGTCATCACCTATAATATTCCAAGTGGAATACAGACGGTAAATTCCTGAAGAATAATTCAGTTTCGTAATCTTCATTTATTTCTTTTAGAAATGTCAGTTTTTGCTGATGTGTCACTCCTCTGCAGGAAAATCATCCAGATCCTGGGAAGTCCTTCCACGGTACCACAAGAATGGCATTTCTGCCAGACAACAAAGAGGGCAAAGAAGTGCTGTACCTGTTAAAGAAAGCTTTTGAACAGAAGCTCATTTTCACTGTTGGTACCCCAAGAACAACTGGGGCTGAAAATCAGGTGACCTGGAACGACATTCACCACAAAACCTCGATGACAGGAGGAGCAACAGGGTACAGCAGCTAAATCTTTATTGTTTTCATTTCATCTGTGTTATGGTAAAAATGTTGGTTGCACTGAAATGTTAGACACTAACTTATTCTCTCTTTGAACAGTTTTGGGTATCCTGATCCTCACTACCTGCGCAGAGTCAAGGAGGAGCTAAAGGCCAAAGGCATCGAGTGAAATGTGTCAACACACCCCCAAACACTCAACAGAGTCTATGTGATATGACTCTGTTCAGTCTTCTTTTCAGTCTTCCTGGGTCGAGTCAGGAAGTATTTACCACCGTGAAAGTTGTGTTTAAGCATGATGTACTATCTTTACCCATCAATCAAACTTTTCTTTGAATTTTTTTTGTGTTTTTCATTTTAAATGTTTGAGTTTATGAAAGTAAAAGGATGACATTAAGATACACTGATTGAACGACACTATGTTTGCACGTTTAAATGATTATGGCCTCTTATATTTCGTCTACTAATCAACAAATGTGGAAAAAACACAAAGCAAACTGTTTTGTTTTCTGTACAATTTTTAAAATTTTATCTATAACAATATCTGTTATTTAGTTTGTAAAGTACTCCAGCAAAAATTAAACATTATTCTCTTTCCAGAAGAAAGACTGAGCCTCCATGCATTGTGTACTATAAAAGCTATGTGTCATTTTTCATTAAAAAACAAAACAAGGACTAATCAGGGAAAAACAATTTTGAAATTGCATGTATGATTTAGCAAAAATGTTCTTTTGATAAAATGATTGTACTTATCTCTCAGTTAAAGACAAAACATATACAACAGCGTAAAATAACACTTGCTGACAGGTAAGCAAAATAAAAACTTGTTACTGTAGTTATATCAGAGATTGGTGTTACTTTTCACATGCATTAAGATATGGCTGACACATTTTTGACAGAAGCAGCATTTTGGGACAGAGGCTGAGCGTAAGGACGTGTCAGAGAAACCAGAATGGTAGCATTAGCAGCAGCAGGGCATAGAGGAGAGAAAGAGATTAGAAAGAGCAGAGATGAAAATGTGGAGCGAGATGGATGAGGTAAGTGACATGAGGCTGTATATCACAGGAAACATTTTTTTGATAATCTTACAATCATATGAAGTTAACCAAAATCTGTATGTTTTTAGTGACAAAATTTAAGACCCTGTCTGCCCTTTGGGTTTAATTCACCTGGTGCTGGAATGGGTTCCAACATCCTCTGCGTCTGACAGCGTTGACCAGGTCAGTATTTTCCAGATAAGACACTTTTTAAGGACTTTTGCTTGTGAGCCACATTCTTACTCACCTGTTCCTCCGAGTGTCTTCAGGTTCTTCAGGTCTATTCAAGAAAGTCCTTCCAAAATAAGGCTATTCCTTCCACAGGCCTGCTGTTTGTCTTTATTGTGCATGCAGATGGCTTACCAGTAAGTCTTTTATTATTTATGTGGAGGATGATGTTCACATTGGCAGTAATTGATTGTAATGCCTGAGTTTTTATTGTAATGACTTCCCTCTGTCTCTGCAGGCTAAAAAGAATGGAAAAGAGCCAAAAGTTGGAGCTGAGATTTCACTTAACATGTCCTGTAAAACTACTGTATGTACCCAAACTTTACTCAAATGTGATTGTAATATTCTGAACAGGATGCTGTATCTTAAAGTAATATTAAATAACTGCTCAATCATCAAAGGTGTGTGATCGTACCACTTCACCTCAGTGGAATGAGGCTTTCTGCTTCATGGTTCAAGACCCCAGAAAAGACAAGCTTGTAGTTATGGTAAAGAGACATGCATGTATACTACATCAAACAAAACAGGAGACAGAGAAAGTGCTAAGGTTAGAGATTTAATTCAAGTCCGTCCTTACTATTTTTGATCTCAGTTTCTCGGATGTAATAACTCTACTGTCTCTGCTTTTAGATCAAGGTCAGTGGACACCCTTGAGACCATAGTGTCCACACATGAACATGTTGAAATCAAGGAAACAGCAGCTGCTGTGACTAAGGAGGAAAAGGCTGAAGAAATCCCCAAGCCCTGTTGCAGCAGAACCTCCTCACACTTCTCCAGACCTTAGCTTGCAAGCGAGGTTGCACCATGAAACAGTTGCAGATAAATGCTACAGTGCACGTCTCCCTCAAATTAAATCAAGAAAACATCAGTACAGAGTTTAGTGATTTCTTCACCTAAGATCACTTTTTTTAAGATGAAGTTGAGTTTTAATGTCAAAGTAAGAGAAAGGTTGAACAGACCTGCAAAGAATAAAGTCAGTTATTGTTGCTTTGTTTGCTGCTGTATGCTGTTCTTTATTTTAGCGTTACTTCTTTAAAGTGAAGTAACATTTGTTGTGATTTTAATGATCTGTTCACTTGCAAAAATGCCATTTCAGTATTTTGGACCTTTTGATTTACAAGTTTTACATTGCAGTTAATTGTTGTTTCACAGCACTTTCCTATACCTGAATTTTAAATTCCTTTCAAAGGAGCATTTTTATATTTCTTTTACATCAAACATGCATTTGTTGCCCTAATGTGACCAATTGCTTTGTGCTTGTTTGATTTTGTGTACATCTGCAGCGAACAAAAATAAACCGATAACCGATATTATATGGCTCAGCTGACGTGTGTGTGTGTGTGTGTGTGTGTGTGTGTGTGTGAGTGTGAGTGTGTGTGTGTGAGTGTGAGTGTGTGTGTGCGGGGGTGGGGGGTGGTATCCTTTTAATTTTAACAAAGCAGACTATCCAGGTAGCTCCTGACCTCTTGGCCCTCTGATGACAGGAACTCAGAAATTCGCCTTTGGTGAGGTCACTACCCAAATAATCCAGGTTATGGGAGCATACAAAACATACCACAATTGTTGATATGTAAATGTATTAATGTGAAACATTTACTTTAAAACTATAGCACGTAAAAGTGAGGCTCACCTGAACAATTGCACATTTTCTCCACTGCACCTGGTTTTCTTGATGTCTATGTAGACTGCACTATTTAACTCAAATGTAAAAGAGTCCATTCAAACATGTTTCTAAATCCCTTTTAGTTTTGGATATTAAAGCGCGAGCGCGTGTGTGTGTGTTACGCAGGTGTCAAGATTCTTGTATTTTTTGAAAGATACCTAAAGGCCTTTCTGATTTTGAACGGTGGTTTGCTGCTACTTGAATGATAGGCTATATGTATTGTCCTAAAGCTTTCTGTGTCAACCCTATTTCAGAAAAAAACGTGATTATCTCTCAAAAACGGGGCGTATCAAATTAGAGTAGATGAAAGTGCAACATTTGCACTTTTGGTCGGCCTTTCTCCGGCTTGTTTTCTTAAAAGGGTACGCCTACAGCGTGACGTCACATGTCTCGAGGACGGGGCTTTCGCTTTCATTTCAGCGGAAGAGTCAGCGTTTACAGACAGCGGTTAAAGCCTGGTGAAGGTAAGAACGTCATACAACCATTTCTGTTCATTCGTAAGTTTTTATATGATTCGATAAAGCTGTCAGAATATGTTCGGTGCATTGTCGAGTCAAACATGTTTGATTTAAGAAATTGTAAAGCGAAGTATCCTTTAGAAGTTTGTATCGGCCTGTCCTATAACCGTAAATCCAGCCATTGCTTTCACTTCTTCGTTGGTGTTTCATCGAATTTTAAAAGCAGATTTCTATAAGACAATTCACTTACACAGGATCGTTTTATTTCACTGACATTGTATTTGTGTTACAGTGACTGTCAACATGTCAGGCGGTGACGAAGAAATGGAGGTAAGTGTATCCCAAACAGCAGAATGACGGTTAAAAATTTTATTTGCTGAAGCGATTTTATTCATTTTAAACATCTTATTGTGTCTCATAACAGTGGACCCCATCACAAGAAACTTCTGGTGACCCCAATGCAGTGGTAGGTTGTATTTGTTTTTCGTGCATTGCCTTCGTCAAAGTGAAAGTATAAAGTAATACTTCAGGTCTGTGTTAGGGCCAAGTTATGACAGCTTCCTGTTGCTCTCTGCTGCACTGAGGCTGTCTGTGCTGTTCCTAATTGTCACAGAGGTTCTTTCAATACATTGTCACACAGCAATGGTGTAGTCCGTCTTTTATTATCAGTCTTTACGCTACCAAATTTAGTTTATTTACATCAGCTATTTGATACGGAGCATTTTTAGCTTGTTTGGTTTTAAAGTGTCATTGACTCTAACATGTCCCCAAAGTTTGTTTTACCACAGACCAAAGACGAAGTTGAAGTCACCGTATCCTTTAGGTGGTTTGAGAGTCCTCCACCACAGAAATGCCGTGAAAAGCTGGAGATGGCTGTTCAGACATGGGCATCCAGAGCATTCAAAGGAAACTGTGATGTCACAGACGATCCGAAAAATGGAAAGGCGAAGATAAAGATCGAGCCTGCTCCAGGTGCAGTATGACTCAATACCAAAGTGATAATTGAATTGCAAGTCTGTCATTACAGGATCAACTGTAAACAAATGCTTTCTAGGATCATTTTGTTAGTTTGTTGGTTTGAATACTAAGAACAATACTGCAACTTCTTTCTAAGGTGGGTTGATTCTTCTTTTGTGTCTGTTTTTTTTATTCCAGACTTGAAGATTCTTCTGGATCTGTGTGGAAAAACACTGACAATCAAAGATAAGAAAACCGTCACAATCCTGAGTGTTACTCTAAGTTCGCCAGAGTCAGAGACACAGATGACAGACAATGCTCCAGAACCCCAAAACGTATGTTAAGTGCAGTTGGGAATTGAGAGTGAATCACTCTAATTAAGTTTAATTAATTCTCTGTATTTGTGTCTAGGGAGCTGGACAACTGGTGGAACAAAAGGATGACATGACTACAAATGTCCCTCCACAGCCAGAAACACCAAGTGCAGCCGATACATCAAATACTCCTCCCTCTTCATCTGGGTCAAAGTCACAAGATGTGTGTAAAATGTCATTAAACAGTGTTTATTAATAACATTCAAGATCAAAATCGTTAAGAGGTAAAAATGTATCTGTATTTATTGCAGGAGCAACATGTCAAACAAAATAGTTCCAGCAGTCCAGCAGCAGGTGAAAAAACAGAAACCGGTATACTCCCAGTGAGCCAATTCATGTATTTGAACAACATGTACAAGAAAGAGATCGATTACATTGTGAAAAAGAATGGAGTCACCATGACAGCAAACACACATGTGGCTTTTTCAGCTGCCAAGGAAGCTGGAAGCCCAGTAAAAGCTCTAGGTGAGTTCACTGATCTTGTCCAGAAGGTTGAGTACAGTGGTTCAGACTCCACTCTGAAGAACAGAAATCCCTTAGAGCTCATGGATGCTCTGCGAATCATCCTGACAAAGGAGAGCAAGCTTATGCTTACTTTGTCTTCAGAAGAGATTGCCATATGTGGGCCAAGTCAGAGTCAAGATGTTATCAAAAAGTCGCTGAAGATAACAGATAACAACCTCTCTGCTGATGAGTCCACAGTGACCCCGACCCCTCAAGACTCACCACCTAACATTGACATGAGCATCAATGATCCTTTTCTCACCACTGGGCTCATCTTTGAAGAAAACCACTGGAAACTGATGAAGACTTCCTTCCATCAGGAACTGAAGAATATCGAAGCAAAATTTGGAGTAAACATCAAAATGTCAGAGATGAGTCGTGGTAAAGTTGAAATCAAAACTTCCTACAAAAGATTTGGAGGGAATGTGTCAATGGAGAGCCATGCTCTCAGAGCTCTTCTTCATCTGTACCAAAAGATTGCCACATCCCCTTTTAACTTCAACCAGCCTCATGGTGCTGCAGGATTCAATGGCTCTTTGATGAAATTAGGCGATGTTGATGAGTCAAAGGGGGCCTCTGGTGGAACTGAGTCAGACAGCAAACCAGGATACAACATACACTACCCTGATGCATCCAAGGGTGAGGGAGCCACAGCAGGTGACAACAAAGAAGAAACCTGTCCTATATGCATGGATACAATCTTGAAGAAGACTCAGCTCAACTGCAAACATGAGTTTTGTCAGGAATGCCTGGAACAATCAAAGAAAAGTATGGGACCAATGTGTCCTGTGTGCAAACATGTCTATGGAAAGATAGAGGGAAACCAGCCTCCTGGATCGATGACATGGAGGTCTTGTGGCCAGTCCCTCCAAGGATTTCCAAACTGTGGCCATTTAGTCATCACCTACAATATTCCAAGTGGAATACAGACGGTAAATTCCTGAAGAATAATTCAGTTTCGTAATGCTTCATTTCTTTTAGAAATGTCAGTTTTTGCTGATGTGTCACTCCTCTGCAGGAAAATCATCCAGATCCTGGGAAGTACTACCACGGTACCACAAGAACAGCATTCCTGCCAGACAACAAAGAGGGCAGAGAAGTGCTGCACCTGTTAGAGAAAGCTTTTAATCAGAAGCTCATTTTCACTGTTGGTACCTCAAGAACAACTGGGGCTGAAAATCAGGTGACCTGGAACGACATTCACCACAAAACCTCGATGACAGGAGGAACAACAGGGTACAGCAGCTAAATCTTTATTGTTTTCATTTCATCTGTGTTATGGTAAAAATGTTGGTTGCACTGAAATGTTAGACACTAACTTATTCTCTCTTTGAACAGTTTTGGGTATCCTGATCCTCACTACCTGAGCAGAGTCAAGGAGGAGCTAAAGGCCAAAGGCATCGAGTGAAAGCTGAGAATATGTCACAACACCTCCCCAAACACTCAACAGAGTCTATGTGATATGACTCTGTCCAGGCTTCTCTTCCAGGCTTTTCTTTAGTCTTCCTGGGTTTGGAAGTTGTGTTTAAGCATGATGTACTATCTTTACAGATCAATCAAATTTTTCTTTGAATTTTTTTTGTGTTTTTCATTTTAAATGATTGAGTTTCTAAAAGTAAAAGGATGATATTAAGATACACTGATTGAACGTTGTATTCACACGCTATATTTGCATGTTTAAATGATTATGGCCTCCTAAATTTTCATCTACTAATCAGCAAATGTGGAAAAAATACAAAGCAAACTGTTTTGTTTTCTGTACAATTTTTAAAATTTTATTTATAACAATATCTGTTATTTAGTTTGTAAAGTACTCCAGCAAAAATTAAACATTATTCTCTTTCCAGAAGAAAGACTGAGCCTCCATGCATTGTGTACTATAAAAGCTATGTGTCATTTTTCATTAAAAAACAAAACAAGGACTAATCAGGAAAAAAACAATTTTGAAAATGCATGTATGATTTAGCAAAAATGTTCTTTTGATAAAATGATTGTACTTATCTCTCAATTAAAGACAAAACATATACAACAGCGTAAAATAACACTTGCTGACAGGTAAGCAAAATAAAAACTTGTTACTGTAGTTATATCAGAGATTGGTGTTACTTTTCACATGCATTAAGATATGGCTGACACATTTTTGACAGAAGCAGCATTTTGGGACAGAGGCTGAGCGTAAGGACGTGTCAGAGCAACCAGAATGGTAGCATTAGCAGCAGCAGGGCACAGAGGAGAGAAAGAGATTAGAAAGAGCAGAGAAACGGCAAAGAATGAACATAATGCACTTAAGACTGAGTCATTACGAAACTGTGAACAAACAGACACTTCCCTCTACAGGTAGAAAGATAGAACTGCTCACAAAGTCAGATGTCATCTGGTCTTCACAAAGAAATGGACAGGAGAAATAAAAGACAACCAAAAAAGTCCAATGTTGATCACATTTCCTTCAGTTTTTACCGTAACTGCAGACAACTTCCTGTCAGAAACTAACCGCAGACTCAATATTAGACTTAAAACTGAAGCAACTCTTCTGTTTTCATCACTTTCCAAAAGTATCATCTCTTATCATCTCTACGTTTGTAATCTCTACCCACCACCCTGCCCGGAATGTTTTGACCCATGATCCACTTCCTCACTTTCTGCAGTCTCAGACTGAAACATCACTCATCCTCTCACGTCACGAGCTTCAACCTGTCATACACGGTGATTCAAACAAACATGCCTGTTATACACCTTGCAGTATAAAGCCTTCAGTTTACACTATACCATGAAGTATATAGCCTGTGCAAGGAAGACAACACAATCATTAGATGAACATTGTTCTCTGAGGAAAAAAAAATATGTGGAAATACTGTAGTTGCCATCTGGTATTGACATTGTACATGTGCTATACACAAACGGTGCTATCACAAATCTGTCTCACACAATCTCGCTAAGACACCCAGCGAGACATCATATGTACCGATTTAGAAATCTTTGAGTTTTACCTTCCCCACTCAAAGTCAACACAAACAACAAACAGTTGGCACTGGTGAAATGGAACAATGTTTTTTTCTTTTCTATACAATTCATACAAAAATAAAAAATTAAAATTGCTCCAATGATAGCATCTTTTCTTCTGATTTTTCTTGTTTCCATTTCATTTTGCACAGAGGTAGTGGCTATTTAGGTAAAGGGTAAGGGACAGAGAGTAAATTAAAAATCTCTTATAGAAAATGTTATTCATTTTTGACCAGAGGAATCTCAAAAGAACAAAATATAATACTGCAATCACATACAAAAGTAGTCCTTCATTTTTGTACATTTTATACAGTGTTCACACTTTTTATCAGTTTTCTCTTACACTTTTTGAAGATTTTTTTTCTTTTTTTTCTTTTTTAAAAGGCAAGAAGAAGGGTGTGTTTGGAATATCGTGAGTCAGGCCTATGGACAGTCTATGCCAGGGGGTCCACGAGGGGCTCCTCGTCTCCACGTGATAGCAGCTCCTTCTTCTCGTCTGTGCTGGCCAGAGAGTTGCGACTGTTCTGAGCTCCCATATACAGAGTGGCATATACTGGGTTTGTAAAATTGGTGGGCTGGGGAGGGGTGAACAAAAAGTGAATTTCAGTAATTAATATCTACAGAACCACTGATGATTGTGTACATATTGTTATAATGCACTCACCTTGTCTGGGTCCAGCGTGAAGTCTACATCTAGCAGCTCTCCTGCATCATCATCAGGCTCTCCCTCATAGATCTTGTAGGCTGGATTTCCAATCTCAACATTCATTGCCCCGTTGGTCATCCTCTGGTGCTGGAAGCCCTTCGCCCTGCATGGTGATATCAAAAATAGAGTTCAAAATTTTGTCTCTAACAGGTTTGAATGAGCCAAAAAAGGGCAAGCAGGGACACAGCCACATTATATAGAGAGCGAAGAGGCATCACATGACTCTCACCACTATCCAGGCTGAGAAAAGAAAGCCACGGCACAGAATACAAAACCAGCATTCATGTAACCCATAACATAAACGGTGAACCTGGATCATTTTGTTCATGTAACACACTTTCCAAAATAAATCCACAATAGATCATCTAAGCTGTTAACACTGACAATGGTATCAGCCCCTGAGTAAATGCTGGGTTTTTCACAATGCATTCTTCAATCTGAGCTTGAAAGAATGTTGTTACAATTTTCATTTCTACCACACTTTCACAATACAAACCACAGCACAAAACAGGAAGTAAAATATGGCACGATAAAATGGGCGACACTATGGCACATTTACGGAACCAGTAAGTGCATAGACAGATCTATTTAATGCATCTGTTCAATAGATCCGCACAGCAGCAGCCCTGGAGAGGGCCACTGGACAGAGGAGACTCTGGGAGGAGCAGGATGAACTACAGTTCCCATGAACTGAGAGAATGGTGCAACATTCACCACAGGACCAAACACTGCACAGCAATCAAGACTTATGGGTAAAGACAGAAACAGAGAGAGGGAGAGAGACAGAGACAGAAAGAGAGCATAAGGATGCAGAATTGAATGAGGTTGTGGAAAGAAGGAGAGAGTAACCCTGGCAAAAGTTACCGCAAGCGTCTGGAGCCGGTTTTGCCGGATCGACTAGACCTATGGAGCAGAGGAGATGCCATTACAGGGAGGAGAGGGAGAGAGCAAAGAGGAAGCAGAAAGGAAGGAAGGAAAAGAAGAAGGGAATCAAAAGGCAAAAAGAATTCTTCTTGACTGCAGTTTTTTTTTAAATGTGATGCTGAAACTCACCCTCTGATCCTTTTTCTGTACCAGAACAGCGCTCCAGCTGCCAGCAGAACCAACAGCAACAGCAGCAGCACTGGGATCACTATGGAGGCTGTTCCTACAAACACACACAAATACATGATTTGTATCAAAGTCCTCATTAGTCTTTAAAAAGAAGAAATGTCTGTTATTGATGTCATTAAACAGTTTACTTACGTCCACCTGAACCCGGTTCAACATCGATGCTGGCCACAGACTCACAGCGATGCCCCGACCAACCAGGTGGACATCTTCACAGACATAAAAATATGCATAAAATAAACTAGATTAATACAGATTTGAGCATTCTATGCTGACAAAACCAAAACTTAACTACAATAAATATTACGAGTCACTGAAGAAAACTTTTCTCCTCACCTGCACTCTGGGAGCCGGGTTAATGTGTTGATAGAGCACTGCCCGTTTGCACAGTACTCATTTGTATCACATGTGTAACAGCTCGGTTGAATTCTACCATTTGAGCATCTTCAGGAGACAGAAAAAAGATTTAGTTGATATAAAAAAGAAAAATGACACATCCAGATTTGTTTGTGTGTTCCTGTGTGTGCTCCTACCGGCAGGTAAAATCTCCTGCAGACATAAAACTGCTGCTGGGTATACATTCTCCATCTCGACAGTAGTGACACTTGTCAATCTCACACTTGCTGCCACTGAACTGAGGCAGGCAGCGGCACAGTTTGGAGCCATCTTCTCTCTGCAGACATGTTCCTTTGTTCAGGCAGTAGCCTTCACAGCCCCCTGCTCACACAAACACACAGAAACACAAAAGAGAAATGCTGATGCTTCACATTCATTAAAAGCAACTTGATTAGAGTTTTCACTTATTAGACGGCATGTTGCATGTTGCATGATACATTAGTCAGACTTTAGTGGGACAGCAAAAACACTCACTGTATTGGCACTGGTCACCCTGGAATTCAGCAGGACAGCGGCAGATGGGCTGGTTTCCGGGGCTGACTGAGCAGTTGCCATCGTTCTTGCAGTAATCCCCACATGTGTCCAGGTTACAGTTTGGTCCTGTGAAACCTATCAGGCATCGACAGGTAGGAGAGCCTATGGGGGAACAGAAATATGTATGGTGTAAGCAGATAGAGGCTCAGCAGGAGTTCAAGAGAGAAATCATGAGCCATGCAGAAACCAACATGTGAATGTCTCCAACTATAATAACACCTTCATGATCGGCAAATATTAGATTGTCTAAAGAGGAAAAAACCTGGTCCTCCTCTTCTTACCTGTGGGGGAGGGTGTGCATGTGCCTCCATTCTTGCAGTAGTCCCTACACTGATCAATCTCACATCGATCTCCTCCATAGTTTGGCTGGCAGCGGCACTTGGGCTGTTTGTGAGCATTCAGGAAACAGCTGCCACCATTCATACACTGTACCAAGCAGGGACCACTGGGTGGAGCTGTGGACGACACGTTGTTTCAGTCATTCAGACTGGTTTTAAAGACCAGCACCTGGGTGTATTTTGAAGGTTGAAACCTGTGTTTACTCACAGATAGGTGACAGTGTGGGAGGGGGCAGCTCCACACATGTGCCGTTGTCCAGTGTGCGTCCATTGGGACAGATGCAGACAGGTCCACTGGGGCTCAGCAGACAAAGCCATTCACATTTCTTCCTGTCGCATGGATTAGTCACTGGGGAAGAAAGAGAAAGGTACTTTAAATGAAGAAAAAACTATCCACCTGCTGTTTTCCTTTCTTTTAGCTCTCACTGGATGTTTTACTTACTCTCAGGCTGCTTATAGCGGTGGTAGAGAACTATATCTGTGGCGTGGTTCATCCCAGTGGTCAGGTTCTCAACCGGACCTTTACCAAATTTATTCACTCGGAAAACATAGTTGTTGGAGTAGGTGACACCATAGATGAAGTCCTCAAATACATCAATGCTGAATGGGTGTTGGAGCTCTGCATAAAAAAAAAACATAAAATCACATTAAGAAAACAATGCTCTGTGCTGGTTTATTAAAAAATATCCCTCTCATGTTCATTTGAAAGTTCATTGCTGGGCTTTATTTTTTAGATGCTTGGCTCAAATTATTCTCTAAGAAGTCAAAATTTGTAGTCCGTGTCCAGGACCCCCTGGATATACCACTCAACTGTTCTTAAAGCTGTTAACCGCCACCACTGCATCGCTGCCGTTCAGCCTCACACTGCAGATCTGGGAGAGTTTAGCGTCAGCCCAGTACAAACGCTCATTGAAGTAGTCCACAGCAAGACCTATAATGTTCAAGACCAGCACAAGAAAAGCTTCAGAACATTAAGAACTTTAACTCTTTATGTGTGGTTTTTTTTTTTTTTGTATTTGTATGTTTTACCAGTTGGCCACTGGATGTTTTCTTCCACCAGCGTCTCTCTCATGGTTCCATCCATTGCAGCTGTCTCGATCTTCGGATGGTTCCCCCAGTCTGCCCAGTACATTTTCCTAAAGAAAGACGTTATGAAAAGCTACATGAATCAGTGCTGTTAAAACCATTTATTTGCATACTGTTAAATTTTACAAGTAGTTAAATTTGCTGATGTCACTAGCTCTTAGTCTTCCATGATCCTTGATCCTCTTACCCTCTCACGGGGTCAACTACAATGGCGTAAGGCTCATCTATCATGCCTGAGATGAGAGTTTTGCGATGGCGACCTCCACTCAGCTGAGCCACCTCAATGACGTCTCGACCAGAGTCAGTCCAGTACAAGTTCCCAGCAACCCAGTCCACCGCAATGCCTCGAGGCATCTTCAGATCAGGGATCTGAAAATATACAGACATAATAAGTAAACATAAAAACAGCAATTAGAGCTTCACACTTGAGACACATTAGCTTCTTTGGAGCTCATTTTGTTTACGTGCTCACCTCAACATTTGTGACCCTTGAGTCACTTTGACGGCGGTTACGGTTGTTGTTTGGGGAAGAGGATGAGGGTGGCAGTTCATAGGAGGAAATTCGTCCTGTGTGCCAGTTTGTCCAGTAAATGCGGTTGGTCTTGACGTGCAGGTCCATGGCATCAATGCGCACATTGGCATCGCCCTGGAAGATCTGCTCATAGCGCCAGTTAGGCATGGAGGGGTCCAGGCTGCGGATCTCATTGTCATCAGCGATGTAGAGCACTTGTCTCGGAGCTGAGGATGAAGAGCAGGATGATATGAAGAATGACGGCAGGTTTGAAAATTCAGTGACAAGAGGTTCATTATCTGCACAATCTGATGGGGACTCCTGAAATTTTCAAAAAGCCTCCAGAGGATAGACAGGGAACTGAAGCCTTTACCCCATGTTGGGTTAGTTTTAATTTTCAACACCTAAAGTTAGAGGTTGGTGAGTCCAGAAAAAATGTATTTAAGTTCAAGCAGAGAGCCTGATGTAAACCTCAGTTCATGGGAAGGTTAGCTATGTTGTACAACACAGCTACATCTGCTTGCGGTGGAGTTCCCCCTTACTTGGAAACCTGGGTTAGCCTCAGCTTAAGTTAGTTTACAAATCATGTTGAGCACAAGGTTCATAATCACACTAAGACAAAAATGTTTCAGTGATGAAAAATAAAGCTGAATGAAAAATGCCCACATTTGGAGATTTTGTAATTTAAGGCATGATTTAACCCCAAAATACAGCATAAATTAACCCTAAGTGACACAAAATGGGGACTGCAAATCCAGCGATCGTTGCCTGGATTGTCTCTATAAATTGCAGTGATCCATCAGTTTCTCTTCTCTTTGTCTTTCAGTAGCCTGTCAAAAGAAAGCTCTGACTGCTTTTCAAACATGTTCGTTCAATCATCACGCAGCTCTTCCCCATTTTTTTAATTTTGTTTAGGAGTTTAGACGGTATTTAAGCCAACACTGCTCTCATCTCCCTCTTTCTTCCACTCAGTGGGCGAAACCGCAGTGACTTCCACTTGCTGTGACATCACGTGCATACCCTCTATACTGCATGTTGATGTATATACATACATTAACATACATAAAAAGGGGAACATATGCCACTTGTGGCAGAGGTACCCACCATCAGCCTTGCAGGTGTCGTTGATTCTGATAAAGTACTTGTGGCAGCTGCACTTGTGGGAACCCTTGGTGTTGTTGCAGATGTGGGAACAGATTCCAAACTGCTTACACTCGTTCTTATCTGTGAAACATCCCAAGGCCACATGATGAGTGTACTCACTTCAACAATCTCAGTTATCAACAAGCAAAATAGTTCACAAAGCAGCACTGAAATGTACCTGCACATCTGTTTCTTCCATTGGACTCGAAGCCGGGTTTGCAGGAACAGAAAGAGTCTGTGCCATTCACCACGCAGTGAGCTTCATCCCCATCTCCACAAACTGTCCTGTTGCTGCGACAGTCATTCAGCACGGTGTCTGCGAGCAGGCAGATCAACATGCTGTCACACTTGTGATCACACTGAGTACACTATAATTCAAACAGCCACACTGATGCACAACACACCTTTCTTATTGCAGTTGACTTCATCAGAGCCGTAGTCCTCACAGTCGTTGAAGTAGTTGCAGCGAAGCACGGAGCTGATGCAACGGCCATTGGAGCACTTGAATTCATCTTTCTGACATATTGGTGTAGAAGGAGGGAGCTCTGGAGGAGTACAGAGGTCAAAGGGAGGTTAAAGCTTGTGCGAACATCATCATTAAACATCATTGAGAGTGCAGAGAGCATCTAAATGCAGCTTCAAAAAAATGTGTCAAATTGTCATTTTAACAAACAAACTCACGGCAGTTGACTTCATCGCTGTTATCGCCACAGTTGTTGACACCATCGCAGCGTTTTGATAATGGCAGACACACCCGATCATTGCGACAACGGAACTGCCTTGTAGGTGGGCACTGGAATTTAGCTAAAAGACAGGAGTAAAAAAGAAAAATGACACAAATCAGAGTTCGATCAAGTGTTAGATCAATCCTCAGGGACCTCGAGAGCAGGGGAAGTTTTCAACAAATGGATTCTCACCACACTCCTCTGAATTCTCATCCGAGTTGTCGCCACAGTCGTCCTCACCATCACACTTCCAACCCAGAGGTTTACACAGAGTGTTGTTACACTGGAACTCATCCAGGGGGCAGTGTCTACCCACTGAAAATTACAGTGAGAGATGAGAAAGGAATGACTTCTGCATTATAATCAAGTGTTAAGTTCATCACATTCCTCAGCATAACACTGTTAGCTTTTTTTCCTTCCTCTCATTTTTCCTCTTACCACCACTGTCACATTTCTCCTCATCGCTGCCATCCACGCAGTCAGCATCAGCATCACACCTCCAGCGGATGGGGATGCAATGGCCGTTTTTGCACTGGAACTGATCACTGTCACATTTCACATCACAGCCGTTCTGGATCAGAAACACATTATTATTCTGTTAGTGCCCCCAGTGTGTCAAATTCAAAGCAGATGGTTCATCAGGGAGGAAACGGTTGAGTGATACCTCATCAGACCCGTCGGCACAATCGTGGTCCCCATCGCACTTCCAGCGCCCAGCAATGCAGCGGCCGTTTGTGCAGGAAAACTCACTCTCTGAGCATTGACGAGGCACTGAGGACAGAGAGAAGACAGCTTAGAAGACAAGCGTGGAAAGTTAAGGCAGGGAGAAAGGAGAGGTGGAAGGGAAAGGAAAAGAGAAGAGAAAAGGGGGAATAGAGCTGACTGCTAAAAGAACACATGATGCTGTGCTGAAGGCATAAATATAAGAGCAAAAGGAGATTGATTATTCATACCACAGGACTGACTCATGGGGAACAGAGGTGGGGATGGTACAACAGACTGCAGGATAGCGGAGGAGCTAGTGGGATTTCGAAGGAAAGAAACGGAACAGAAGACAAGCTGGGAACATGGGGAGGACTGCGTAAGCTGAGGTTGTGGATGTTGGAGCTGAAACTGTGAAAACACCTACCTCTGGCTCACATCAACAGGCCAGTGTGAAATGCAAAATAGACATGAGATGATGTGAGATGTGCAGATGATAGAACCAATTAACGCAAAAAGAAATAAAGTCTTAACAGATGAACACACAGTGATACAGGTGACACAGTTGATACAAAGCTTACCACTCTGACTCCATTGCATGTGGACATTGTGTATCTAAATCTGACATCGTGCTTTTCAGATGGACAGTGATAGTTTTGTGTGAGAAAAACAGAGGGAACATACCACACTTGTCTTCATCAGAGTTATCCCCGCAGTCATTGTCGTAGTCACACTGCCAGCGCCCTGGCACACAGCGGTTGTTCTTACAGCGGAACTGGTATGGCTCACATGTCCTTTCATCTGAGCATCAAACAGAAACAGTAAGCACAGAAATGGCACTGTTTCAGGGTATATGCTGAAATCCTGAGTTTAAATTCAATAACTTTTTAAGACTTTTTTTAAAAACCTTTCAAAAGTCTTAAGACCTTATCGTGGCTTTAAGCTGTTGTAAGCAACCAATCTTTGATGATTGTAGTTTTCATTTTAACATATATTAGGTAATCTGTGAAAGAATAAAGCTTGAAAGAATAAATGAAACTAAAGGCAGGTTAATTGACATTCCCATTACCACAACATACAACAGTTATTTAAGGCCAACTTGCATAAAATACATATGGATGGCTACTAAACTACTGTATGAACTGAGTTTGTTGTCACATTAGCCTACGGATATGTTAGGCTGCTATCGATACATATACCCCGCACCTCACAAAATTGCAACTTTGCTTGTTGTCACGTCTCAAACAACAGCGCTTCATAACTGTAATGGTAAATACCTTATCTCATTGCGTTGTATCCAGTAAAAAGGTGATTTTAACAAAGAAAATTTGTTCCAAAACAACTGAGATCAGGGGAAACTGGGGGAAGCCTTCTCTAAATCGTAAGAATCCAAAATCCCAGGTCATCAAAAGTCCGAGAATTTTTTTCAGGAGGCTTGAGAAACTCTTATAATCTAGAGTGAAATATTTTGAGATGCTAAAGCTTTTTCCAGATCCTCACGCTGGTCTGTGATGAGTGTGACGAGCAGAATGATCGTCCAATCACCAGGTGTGGTTATTTTTGAGAGTTCAGACCCTGAAAACATTTTCAAACCAGATGGACTATTTCTGTGGCGGATATGTGGAATTGTCTGTCTGTCGTGTCAGGTGAGTTGGTAACAGTCGCAAGGAGGAAAATAAATATTCATGGATACTTTTGGAGTCAAAGCTTGAATACCAATAAAATTTAATACCTCTTAACATTACGATTAAGACTTTTTAATACTTTTTAAGGGCCTTAATTTTCCCACAATTGATTTATCAACTCTTAATACTTTTTAAGACCCAGCGGACACCCTGTGTTTCCAGTTTCCGTTTTTTCTCCAAGCAGCACTCTGTCCTTACCACACTCCTCCTTGGGTTCATCTGAAGCGTCTCCACAGTCGTCCTCCCCGTCACATTTCCAGCGTGCTGGTATGCATCGGCCTGAGTCCTTACAGCGGAACTCATCCACCCCACACGTCATTTGAGCTACAAACAAAAAGATTTATCACATCGAAGAGCATTGTAACGTTTGATCTCCAAAGCCTTGGTTTAACACAATTAGTGTTTTATATTTTTTGTAATAATTGACATAGTTTAGCATTTTAATCTAGTCATATGCTGAGTTCAGGGTTGATGTATGTTTATCTGGCAGATAGAAGAATAGCTTCTGTCTCCAGCTTTTGTCTGTGGGGTCTCTCCGACCTTGTAAACTCCTGACTCCATGCTCTGATTCAACAGTCACACACTACGAGAGCACATATCTCTGAAAACTGACACCAGCTGTGGGTTGAGACAGTGGTGTCAGTCATGTTTTTTAGCTGATTACTCTCTGGTTTTTAGTTTAACTCAACCTCTGTAGAAGCTGTTATAAAACTGTATTGCTCCCCAATATCTGGGCTGATTCGTTTGTGACCAGCGCTGTAAACTTTACCCGTGATCAGTGTAAATGCAGAACTGAGAAATAGCTCCTCTTTGGGTGATTTTTGGTTAGTGTACGACTGAAGAGCTGGGTGGGTCTTCAAATGTTTTCATGCTTTACATGAGGCATAGTTCTTGTTCCTGTTTTTACAGCAACACAGAGCTGTGTCTTACTGCAGTTGGCAGGCTCATCAGATCCATCCACACAGTCATTGTCCCTGTCACACACCCACACCCGTGGGATACAGCGCTTAGTGATAGCACACTGGAACTGGTTTGGAGCACATGTCACTTCCGCTGCAATAAAAGGAAAAAAAAAACAGACAGGTATTTCAATCAATACTGAAGGCACACAATTACACAAGCTACAAATGTAACCCAAGTGCTGAGACCTTCTTTACAAAATAAACATGCTGTTTTTGTTATTCTACAGCCCTGCCGTTAAAGGTGCTAACATGTAAATTTTGACCTCAGGATGGCACGATAAAACAGTTCACGTATATTCCCTCTGTGGAGGATGAATGTGCACAGCAAATGTCATGGCAATTATCTTCTGCATCATCATCCGGCCTGAGGGTGTCCCTAAAGGAAAGGTCAAAACGGGCAAACATCTTCTGGGGAGAGTTTTCATCAATTTCCCATCTGCTCAGTACAATTTAAGGGAAAGTATGCAAGAGGAAACTTTTGCTTTAAGGAGATGATAGCGGGATGATGATGAGATATCTTTCACCGGACAAAAGTGTTTATACTCCTCAAATCTGCAACGAGAAACGGAAACTAGGAACCTGAGAAACTAGAAGTGCACAGAAACTCACGGCAGTCTTTCTCATCCTCGCCCTCTCCACAGTTGTCCTGTCCATTGCAGCGGAAGATGCCGGGGATGCAGCGACTTGGGTGAGAACATTTAAATTGACTTGGCAGGCACACATGGATGTCTGCAGACAAGCCAGGGGTAACAGGGAGATAAGGTTATGCTGGGCACACCAGAGAGACGGATTTAAATGATGCAAAACTGTCTCACTCTGCTTACCGCAGTTAGCCTCATCAGAGTTGTCTTGGCAGTCGTTGTCTCCATCACAGATGTAGGCTGGGTTGGTGCAGATACCTGTACCGCACTGGAACTGGCCCGGTCGGCATTTAAACTCAGCTACAATGTCAACACACAGCACATCATTAACCAGAACTAACAAAAGTAACATCTTTCTAAAAGATTAGAGATGTCATCAAGACTATTAGATTAAAATCATCGCTCACGGCAGTCTGCAGGCTCATCTGAGCGATCCCCACAGTCATCCTCGGTGTCACATTTCCACCAAAATGGAATGCACTTGTCATTTTTGCAGACAAACTGAGGAGAAAACATTCAATATGCATTAAATTAGTTTGATCAGGTTGTTATTGAGGTAAAAGACTAAAGAACAAGCTGAAAAGTATCCCACCTGGCTTGCAGTGCAGTTTGACAAGCACTGTCTGCCATCAGCTGCAAGATAGAAGTTTGTGGGGCAGGCACACTTGTAGCCGCCTCCAGGAGAGAGCAGACACAGATTACTGCAGCCTCCATTGTCCGTTTGACAGGGGTGACCGGCCACTGAGGAAGAAGAGGAAGAATAGGAGCTGAATCAGACAGGAACAGAGATGAATGTTTGCATGTGTTCATGACTGACAGGTGATGTGGTTTTACCTTCAGGTTGGCGGTAGGGGTGATAAATGTGGACGTCCATGGGTCTGTGCAAGGTGCTGATCAGCACCGTTTTGTTGATTCCCAGAGTTTTGTGAGCTCTGTTGATTGACTTTGTCTCCCAGTCCGTCCAGTAGATGTACTCCTCAAACAGAGTCATAGCGAAGATGTGGGGGATGTCTTGAACTAGGACTACGGAGGGAAAGCAGTGTGAACAAAAGCGACGACAAAAGAGCTGGAAGAGTGCACAAAGGAATGATAGTTATGTTTTAGCAGTCTGTGTCACCTGTGTGTCTGTTGGTCCCATCCAGGCTGGCAAACGCAATGTAGTCCTCACGAGCATCAGCCCAGTAGATGCGGTCGTTGACAAAGTCCAGGGTGAGACCATTGGGCCAGGTGATCTTATCCTCTACAATGACGCTCCTGTTGGACCCATCCATCCCAATCCTCCCAATGTGGGGGCTGTCACCCCAGTCTGACCAGTATAAGTACCTGTCAGGATAGTGCTGCATTAGTTTGGTAATATGACCCAATAAAGCAGATCCACTGGATGCATGACATCCTAAAGGTAACTAAGGTCAAAAGAAGAACAAGTACTAAAGTAGAAAGACAGTCTAACTCAGCACAGATAGGGAGTAGACATGAAGGCACTATGGCTCAAATGCCTTAAAAATACATTCAAATGCAGTTTCTGCAAGTAGTCAAATTCTATCAAACCACATGAATAAACTATCTTCTGTTTATTCTTTTTGCCTTTGGTCTCCATCAGTTTGATATATATGGACATTTCTTAAAAAAAAATCTGACTTTAGAGACAAAAATTTGAGAAATCAATGTCAAAATTCTGAGACTGGAGTCAGAACTTACAGAAGTTGAAGTCAGAATTCAGAGAAAAAAAATAGCAAAGATTCTGAAATATAAAAAAATTGAAGTTTTTCAAACCAGAAAAGTAGTCAAGTTTTTTAGTCCACCTCTTTTAAAAAGTCCATGGACTGACTGTCTAACTCAGGAACTTTTGATTCACATGGATTTTTCACCCCTCTCTGGACAAAGCATTAGGTCTTATCTCTTCACTAGTATTGTCCTCTACATGCATTTGCTGATTTTTTTTCAGGGGTGCAGTGGGAAGACATGTAGCACCTACCACTGCACCTATGACCATAGCCTACCTACATGGGGTGTGCCTAAACTGTGAGGCCAGCTGCACTCTTGTTTCAATAAAAAAATCCTCCTGCTGTTTTTGACAATCCTGTGACTTCTTAAGAAGCTATGATGTTGAAAATGTAAAGAAAAGCATACATCTTTCTCAGTCTAATTCCTTTTGTTTGAAATTTTCGACATTTTCAGTCACAATAATATAAAATACTGACACAGGTGGAGACATCAGTATTGATTCCTTTGTTTCATAACCAGCAGAAAACTTCTCACAGCAGCTTTCCACCATGCCGTTCATGAGTTAATGGTGTTAGTGACAAACACATTTGACATTTTAACAAGATAAAAAACTTTCCTGAGCTCATAGAAATTCTGCTTTAAGACCCATATGAGGGAAGTTCACATTCTTACCCATAGCGCACGTCCACAGCTACTGCACGAGGCTCCCTCAGGCCACTGTTGACCAGAACTGTCCGGTACGCTCCATTCAGCTTTGAAACCTCAATGGTATCCCGCCCCTTATCACACCAGTACAGGTTTCCTCCAACCCAGTCCACTGCCAGACCATCAGGGTTGCTGAGTGATGTGCGATGAAGAACCTATGAAATGAGCAGGCAGGAAAAACTCTTCATCTCTTGCTTCAAAGTTAAAAAGTAAACTTTTCTGGACTTGCAACACACACACACACACACACACACACACACACACACACACACACACACACACACACACACACACACACACACACACACACACACACACACACACACACACACACACACACACACACACACAAGCAGGTCAAGATAAGGTAACCAATTTAAGCTTTGGGATGAAAACAGCCCCATCACCACTCACTATCCACCTCTGATGAAATGTTCCAACACTAACCTGAACATCGCTGCCGTTGATGAGCATGCGCCGAATCATGCTACCCTGCGTGGTAACATCCGTCCAATAAATCATCTGCTGTCGGTAGTCAAAGTCCAGAGCCACAGCATTGTTCAAGCCCTGCCACAGAACAGAAGCTGCATCACACTGGGCCAATGATAAGCCCTTGCAGGATCGTTTGCAGGATTTACAAGCGGCTTGGAAGAACCCTATCTGCAGGTCTCACCTGTTTGAGCAGTGTATAGTTGGAGCCGTCCAAATTAAGCTTTCTAAGGTAGTAACGGTTGGCGAAGATCAGGAAGGGTTCCTCCTCTGCAGGGAGAGAGAAATCACTGTTGGGTGGATTTACGTTTGAAACCCCCTGGGAGTCATAAATCTTGTCATGTTTCTTACCAGAGGTGGATTTACATATGGTGGGGTTTTCAGGACTAAGCCTGAAACCCTCCACGCACAGACAGTGGAAGCTGCCGTGTGTGTTGATGCAGCGCTGCGTGCAGGGATAGGTGGTTGTGCACTCATCTATGTCGACACATGTCTTCCCATCATCCTTCAGCCGAAAGCCAGGGTGACACCTGCACTGTGAGGGGGCAAGGCACAGACAGAGCAGGTAAAGGGCACAGCGCGGGCAGATTCGACTTCCATCTCTTTCCGGAAAATTCAAGTCGGAATTTTCTGCTCGCTTACCTTGAACCCAATCTTTAGGTCTTCGCAGAGCTGGGAGCAGCCGCTCAGTTTTCTGTTCAGACACTCGTTAATAAAGCAGTTCAGTTCATCTGAGCCGTCGCCGCAGTCATCCTTGTGGTCACAGAGCAATGTCTCGTTCACGCAGTTTCCATTATTGCAGGCGTATGCTGTGTCATTGCATTTCTTTTCTATTCCACAGCAGGAAGAAATGAGATGAGGAGAAAATAAAGAGTAAATGTCAACCAGTGCAGCCAATAAAATTTCACTGCTTCAGGGATTTACTTCAGTCACAGCTATTGACAAAGCTTTCTGGTTACCAAGATAATAACAAAAATGGTGATATATATTTCTAACTTTTTTATTTCTGTATGTGAGGTCTTCTTTGTCTTTTCGACTGGCTGCATTTTACTTTCTTATGTCATTATGCTCAAGGAGGACAACAAAGAAAAGTAGCAACAAGAGGAAACAACATTTATTTCACTCTAATGTTGATCCATATTAGTATTAGGATTAGGAAAGTCTGTGTGTATCTAACCTGTGCCAGTGCAGCGAGGGTTCTTTGGGGCTTCGTCTGACTGATCGTGGCAGTCAAAGTCTCCATCACACTCCCATGAACTCTGGATGAGGCAGCGCCCGTTGGCACAGCGGAACTCATTTGCTCCACATGTCGGGTACTCTGCACACAGAAACATGGCAATGGTGATGGAAGAGCGTTGTTTTTAAAAGCAAGAGCGAGGAGGAGAGAGCTTTTTAAAAGCGGTCCCATCAGGACCAAGGGGTCACGGCTCTACTCACCACACTCCTGGGACTCGTCTGAGCCATCGCTGCAGTCGTTGTCATGGTCACACACAAAGTGTTTGGGGATACACTGCCGGTTCTGGCACATGAACTCATTGCTGCCGCAGGTGTTGTTGAACACTGAGACATAAAAATAGTGAAGTGAGTGAATGAAGGAAATAAGTTTTACAACTCATCTGGTGCAAAATAGAATCACTTCTCTCTAATTCCCCTTTGGGCGATTAAATGTAGTGTTTAGATTGTTGATCCAATCCAACCAAAGCGAAAACTCACAACAGCCAGCTTTGACGCTTTCGTCAGCCCCATCAGGGCAGTCGTTGTCTCCGTCACACTTCCAGCGCTGAGGGATACACACATGTGATCCTGGGCACTGGAACGCCTCAGGGCTGCAGGTTTTGGTTTCTAAAGTGTACAGACATTGAAGAGATTTTTTCTTTTTTAAAAAGTGAAACTTGATGGTTAAAGTTATGAAACACTTTGCATAAATGCCAATATGCACACCCATATTGCATTGCACCAAATAGGAATACCACCTTGTTAAATTGATATTTAAATGAGTAAAACATAAATCTTTATATTTTTAGTATCTCCAAAGTCTGAGTATAAATATATATTTTTTTAATCATAGGTATTTTGACAGTCATTTGAATAAACACAACACTTACTGCACTTGCTGTCCTCATCACTGCTGTCGCCGCAGTCATCAGCTCCGTCACACACCCAGCGGTTGGGGATGCAGCGATGGTTCCCACACTCAAACTGAGAGGCCGAGCAGAATTTATCTGGAAAACCCAGAAAGAATGTTTAAAATGCAAAATAAAACCATAGTTTCAATCTGTGGCAGCTCAGCTCGTCTAGGATTTGTAAATCCAAACTTACCACAGTGAGCCTCGTCTGCACCATTCTCACAGTCGTTCTCCTTATCACAGGTCCAGCTCATTGGGATACAACGACCACTCGGACAGGCAAAGAAAGGCGCTGGGCACTTTGTTTTTCCACTCCCTGACAGAGGGGAATAAATGAGAGAGAAAAACAATGATAATGTAAACACAGAGATTTAAAGTGAGAAATCGATGGAAACCTCAATTTAAGGGATGGGAAAGTTTTTCATTTTACTTAATTTTAAATCATCCTCTTTAGCCTTTGCTCTAAATTATTTCTGAAACAACTGCCTCGATTTTTTTACAATGGAGGAAGTAAAAACAAAAGTTGTGTGTTTTCCAGGATGTGCTAAAGTACCTGGGCAGTTCCTTTCATCTGAGAAGTCTCCACAGTCATTAGCTCCGTCACACAGCCATGAGGGGGCATAGCAGAGTGTGGTGAACTCACACTTCTGAAATGTCACTCCCTTCACTCCCAGGTGGAAATAGCTGGAGCAGTCGGTGGCAGCTTAACAAAGAGAGCAGCACTATTTAACACCTCAGCCAAGGAAGAAGATGTCATTCTGACTCAGTCTGATCACCCTGAACTTACTGCAGTTCATCTCATCACTGGCATCCTCACAGTCCACTTTCTGGTTACACTTGCTGGAGTTTGAGATGCAGCCCCCGTCTCTGCACTGGAACTGATCAGCTGTGCAAAGTGTGGCTGAAGGGAAGAAGGGAAGGATTGAAACTTGAGTCAGTCTTCATTTGAAAACCTGAGAAGTCTGCAGGTGAGATAAACCGGTTTCATGACTCACTGTTACAGAAGACTTCATCAGAGTTGTCTCCACAGTCATCCTGCCCGTTGCACCACGAGCTGTGCCCAACACAACGGTCATTCACACACCGTCTATATCCCTTCTTACACACACGGTTTGCTGTGAACAAGACAGTAAGTGATTCAAAGTCAAATTAAATATGTCAGTAACAGGAGAAATTCAGCTTTTGTGTATTTCAGTGACAAAGATCTCAATTACCACAGTAGGACTGCTTCTCATCAGACTTGTCTTTGCAGTGGGCCCTGCCGTCACAAGTGAGAGTGTAATTTATACAGTCTCCATTTCCACACTCGAACTCGTCGATGTTGTTGCATGTTGTGTTCAGAGCTGTGAGACAAAAACAAACAGTACATTTAGGAACAGTTTCCACAGAAACAATCAGCATGGGAAATATTCAGTGATCGTTCTGATCTATTCAGTTTCTGTTTTCAGCCCTAGACACATTTTTGCATCTCTATTTGCCGACAGCTGTTGTGAGGCACCATCAAGTTATGTTGATTTAGGCGCCCCCTGTTGACAGAGCAGAACAATTCTTGCCTTTGTGTTATGCCAGTTACACACGAGAAAACTTTTAGGTATTAACCTTGAGGACACATGGATGCACTGGTATTCATTTCAGTCTGTTAGTTACCAGTTGAAACCTCCTCACAAAAGCAACTTTGCACAACAGTTTCTGCAATTTTAGTTAAAATATCCAATACATTACTTTGGTAAAATAGTGTGCATAGTTGATGTGGTCCCATAACACCATCTCTGCACAGCTTTATTTCGTCTCATATGTTACCTATGCATGTGTTGTCTTCCAGTAGTTTCCTGTCTCCACGGCAACTGCAGTTGACCCTCCCCTCAGAGGTCAGCAGACACAGATCCTGGCAGCCACCGTTGTTGACACGGCACAGAGAGAACTCACCTATGCAGGGGATGATGTTAGGAAAGGTCAGCTACACAAACAAACCAACACATGCACACAAACACACATGAGAGGCAGGGATTGTTGATGCACTGACCTGATGCAAAAAGCCACCCCTTACCCCGAGAGTGTGTATTCGCATGAGCAGACAGATACGTCTGTGTGGATTTGCCTTCACTGAATGCATAATTCAATAGGACTCCATCTAAATGGGATTTGCAGTTCTAACCACAGACTCTCGACGTGTATAGTTGCTGTGGGCATTGGAGTGCAAGAGGATACGAATGAGGCAAACTAAGGGAGAAGATGTCTGGAGTTACAGACGTGAAAAATGCACAGTTGGGTCGATTCACAAGGCTGAGGATGATGAGAGCTGAGAACAAGAGTAGTTGAAGGCAGAAATTAAGACGTACAGAGGTAGTGTTGCCCCTGGATTATTTGTCATCTCTTAACTGCTTTTCTGGGGAAATAGATCTTAATGATCTCTGTTTTTGTGTTTGTAAAGAAATTTAAAGGCAACACTTAATTTAAGAAGTTTGTTTTTATGACTTACTTAGATTTGCCACGTCCCACCCTGATCAAGATGTTATCATAAGTCATGTAAGGCTCACTTTTTGTAAACATTTCTTTTTGTATTCTGGAAAATTTTGACTTTCTTGAAAAGCTACAGTCATTTAAAATTACTTTATTCTTTTTTAATCTTCCTGGCTTTCAGTTTTACTTTAATAATTTGAAGAAATTTAAAAGGTTTATTTATTTATCTTGCATCTCTGAAAAGATGGTTTGATGCCTCCCTTTTATCATCATGGCTGCAGCACCCTTAGCATCCCTGCTTACCATTGATAAAAAGTAATAACCTGCACCATTACCAACAGGATATAAATCTATTTTCAGTCATTATGGATCTCTTGCACTGTGTTCAAACTTACAGTTGTTGGTGTCGTTGGCTACAGCAATGATGCCCATTGGCTGCTGAGGAATGTCGGCCCGCAGCACTTTCATGTCTCCTCCAGTGTACTTGTCCGCCCTGAGCACAGCCCTCCTCACCCAGTCAGTCCAGAAGATATAGTCCCCATACACAGCCAGGCCAAACGGATGCACGGGCTCATTCTTCAACACCACCTGCAGGGGGAGACACAGCAGCAGTCATGACCTCACCCATTCAGGAAATTCCAGCCTTGCAATGAGCTTTAAGGGATAAACAAAGCTGATGGTTGTTATTAAGCAACATCAGAATACAATCAAGCTGCAGTACAATACTTTTTATCAGGCAGCTTGAGGTGCTCCGTGTGAATCAGTGTGTGTAAGCCTCACTCACGTAGCGTCTGGTGCCGTCATATTCGCAGCGCTCAATCTTGTCCAATGTGGCGTCGGAGAAATAAAGCTTTTCAGCACGGTGGTCAATGGCGAGGCCATTGGGTGTTCTGATGTCACTTCCAATGATCACAAGGACATTTGCACCAGTCAGGGTGGCACGCATGATACTGGGGGACTGCTCGTTCCAGTTGGTCCAGAACATGAGGCTGTAGGACAGAATACAAGTCAGTGATGTGCTCGTGCAGAAATGTGTGAATAAGAGGCAGGTGAACTCTGAGTTAACATGTGAGAAGTTGAATCTGACCCCTGACACTCGTCCAGGACAAAGGCTCTGGGGTGGTCGTCTCCAGACATGGTGACCACAGTGTGTCGGTCCACGGCGCCCCAGCGGCTCTGATCAACTGTGTGCCGGGTGATGGTTGAGGTGGTGTAGCTGGTCCAGTACAGCATATCCCAGCCTCTGTGGTAGGCCAGGCCCTCCACTGAGCCCACATCTGACAAAATACGAGGGGAAAGGCAGAGGATAAAAGCGAAGATGAGTACAGATAAAGGGAAAGAAGTGAAAACAAAGAAGAACAGAGGGACATTAAACCACAAAGAGCACAAACGCAGGCGTCAAATACAGAGGAAGGAAAAGAAGCACGTCAGTCCCAGTGCTGTGTTAAAAGGCCAAGTGTGGATTCTCTGGCGGCAGCTCAGTGCTGGCAGACTGTTATGTTTCAGCACAGAGTCAGGGCTGTGGACTTGACAGCTTGGTATTAATGACCAAGAACACAGTGTGATTCAAGGCTTTTATCCAGCAAATAGCTTACTAAAAAGGTCACATTAACAGTTGCCGGCTATCGTATTATTTTCCATCACACTACCTCATCAACAGATGAGAGGTAAGAAGTCATTCTTTCTGATCCTCAGCGATGAAAAAGCACTCTCTGCCTTCACAGAGGCAAGTGAACGGACAAGAGCAAGCCAAAACAAAAGAACATCAAGTTCTGTCAGGGCATAAAGACGACAGCTGCTTAAATGTTGAGAAACTTACAAACAGAGGAGGTCACTAAAAAACAGAATGAACAGTGAAGGTCTAAAGATTACAACAACAGCGCTTTTCCAGGCATGTATATGACCTCACTCTATCCCAGATGGGGCGCAGGTTCGGTGAGGTTCACCACCAGGTGGGACTCTTAACACTACACCTCAACATCTCTGGTGCAACGCAGACCGGCGTGCATGAATCAACATTTGTCTGGCTTGTGCTAAGAGGCTGTGAATGAAGCAAAGCATCTGGAGAGTGCAGCAAAGGCATGCAACGCAAAAAAAAAAAAAAACCGTGCTCATAAATAAACGCCTTTAAAAAAATCAATGAGGAGCAACATGTCATCCATTCACCCCTGTTTCCTCTTTCTTTGGAGCTGTTAATGAATTGTAAATCACCACTACAGCTATCTCCACTCAAATTCTTAGTTTTCAGTTCTGTTTATGTTCACTTTGTTGACCTAAGCCAATCTCAGTGCCTCTCCATTTTTTGCCTTTTTGTTTACTACAAACAGAAGAGCTAGATTTATAGCTCTTGAGCTCAGTTGGTTATACTGACACTGATAGTTTTTATTGCACTTATCTACAGTAGGTGCGATAGCAGTGCAGTGTTCGCTGTCAGTTAGGTGGTCAATAATTACCCTGATTTCTGAAAGCAAACAGTACTTTACTCAGTTCTGTTTTTATATCTGCACAGATGACACTTCCAAAAAACCTCTGGATACTTTCAGAAGGAAAATAGAAATATTGGACCATGGGAAAACTATGTTTGGCTCTAATAGGCCCTCCCACAGAGAACAGGCCGGCCCATCCCCTGCCTGCACTGTGATAGTCAGTCCAGAGTTCACCTGCCGCTCACTCCGTTTATCTGCTCCTACTGTCGAGCTATTCACCTCTCTTTTTCCTGCTCTGCAACACTATTTTTCTGAGATCTCTTCCTCAGAGGCTGATTGTGGACTGTTGAGCACCGGTCTGATTGAGATGTCCTGTGGAGTAGCTCCCGTCTCTGAGGTGACAGGAAATCACACAGTCGGCGCTGCTTATCTCCCATCGCTTGGGTCCAGAGAGAGGGATGAAAATCACCAGCAGCAGAGAAATCAGGAGGGTCTTGACTTCTCCTAAGGCGTCCGGTGTTATTTCCGTCTCGACACCACCCTTCGGCCAATCGGAGGTGGGGCTGATTGTGAGGACTGAGGATTCACACACCATTCACTGAGAACTGCTTTAAATCAACTATATAAGTCAGTTTAAAAGTCAGTATAAGCTTTTTCAGTCCTTTTTTAAGTCTAATTTACCACTGGCTCAAAAGAAACTAAAAGAAACCAGTGTGCTAGTGATTTATGAGAAAAATGCTAATGACTGTATGACTTATCATTCCCACATGATTTATCAGCAGTTTAATGACCTGCTCAGACATATTTGACCAACCCAAAAGCAAACTGTGTTTACAGTAGCAGTATGACTGGGAGAGATATCAACAGCTAAACACAGGATGCTGCTGAGGAACTCTACAGGCTCAGAGGAGCTGTTGGGAAACAGCAGCGACCCCGGGCTGAACAATGTGGAGCAGGTCCTGGTGCCAGTCCTGGATGTTTTGATTCTGCTGCTGGGGGTCGGAGGACACACCATGGTGATGGTGATTCTGTGTGGGAGGCGGAGGAGAAGGGCAGGACAGTCTGCTCAGAGCTCCCTGACGGGCACAGGAACAGACGCCCTCCTGCTGGCTCTGAGTGCTGCCGACTTGCTCCTGCTCGCCATGCTCCCCTTTCACACCGTTGCCATAGCAATGCAGCAGTGGCCGTTTGGGGACATTATGTGTCGTCTGGTGGGATTCTTGGGATCTGCCTGCTCATCGGCCAGTGTTTTCACTCTGGCTACACTTGCAGTTTCTCGCTATCTGACTGTGGTGCACCCTGCCAAAGCTCACAGCCTCCTCTCCCTTCGCCGGGTGTCTGTTGCTGCTGCACTCCTCTGGGTGCCCGCCTGCTGCCTAGCTGCTCCCCAGCTGGTTTTCCGCTATGTGGGGACCCCAGGTCGAACCCCTGATGGCCTTGCTTGCTTTGCCTTCTTGTCCCATCGAGACCAGCTGATCTACGGATTGGTTCACTTCCTGGTGGCCTTTGTGTTTCCACTAATCACCATCGCAGCGGCGTATGGAAGGATCTACATGTTTTTGTGGCTGAGTAAGCAAGCCGGCAGAGCCCCTCAGGTGGAGCGCTACCAAAAAAAAGTGACTCAGACGTCAGCCATGTTAGTCTTGGCTTTCACGGTGTGCTGGCTGCCATCCTATGGCCTCACATTGGCCTTATTGGCCGATGAAAGCTCAGGGGCCACAGGCTCCTCACCACGTTATGGCCCCTTCAGTGTGTTTGCACGTCTAATGGCGTCTTCCTCGACTGTGATGAACCCCATTCTGTATGTATTGATGTCCCAAAAGTTCAGACAAGACCTGCTGGGGCTGTTCAAGAGGGGAGAGCAAGGGACCAGTGGGGCTGTGAATATGGCTGCTGCCTGACTTAAAAACTATACAGAAACACTTGACAAATGAAAACTTTGAATCATGACAATCTGAAACTAAAATAAAACACTAATGTTGCTTCAATAGAGAACTGGTATGAAAATAGCTGAAACAACTATAACCCTCATGAAAAGAGGCTTCTCAAAATGTTAAGAACAGGATGTAGTCTTTGTCTTTGCATCACTTCTCACTGAAAGTCAGGATTAATGTACGAAAAGATCAAACCAGTAGCTCTGGGACATGGGGGATCACGAGACAGATAAACTTGAATCACACTTTTCTTGTAAAACAGTTAACAGTAAAGGCACTTTGGTAAAACATTAACTGTGCACCTGTGTTTTGTTGTGCTGAGACAGAGGGAATGCAGATCCATCTGTGCTCAGAGCACACATGAAAAAAGGTATTTCATTTTGTTTGTAGCTTCAGAGTAAAAACTTCCTGGTCTGGTTTAGATCATTGAGAGTGTTTTTTGGACTTCTAACTGTTTTCTTCTTAGGGAAAACTCACCTGAGGGGTCTGTTATTCACAGAAAAGTGTAGGAACAAAAATTAGAGACTCACTATCAAGTATGGGGATACGCTGGTTGATCACTGAGGGAAGAGTGAGTGTTTAAAAGTGTTAAGTAGGAGGTACACTCACTCTCAACCACCGTCTTCCTGTCCGACCCGTCATCACTGATCCGCTGGATGTTGCCAAAGTGAATATCACTGAAGAAAATCTGGTTAGCGCCCTTTCCTCCACCTCCTCTGTAATCAAACGTTAGCGCTATGACATTCTTCATGTGCTCCGGGTCCTCGAATGGTTTTATCGGTGCATTCAGGTTGTTTTCATCGGACAGGTGGACACTCTTTAATATCGTGCGTTCTGAGTAAAGCAGGTAGCCATCATAGTCACGGCAGCCACGGCCATCTTCAGCCAGCATGCCATGAGCACAGGCACATGTACGCCGACCGTTGCCGCTGAAAAGACAAAGCTGCTGGCATCCGCCGTTTCTGTCTTTGCACACGTTTGTTCCTGCAGATCACAAGCAATCAATATAATTATAATCATCAGTATTGATTTGTTAAATGTAAACTTGAGTTTTAACTTTTAAGTTTTACAATAAACCATTCAGGGCTTACCTTGCTGCCTTGCCCTGTTGAACACCTTAATGTCTTTGAGCTGCACTCCAATACCAGTCCTGAGAGACACAGAGTCTGTGGCGTTGTCCTTACTACCTCTCTTTATGGAGCCATTAGCATGAGTCCTAAGAAGAGAGACAAGAAAAATGTTAACAGAGGCTGAGGCTTGCAGATGAGATAAATATTAAGACTATGGTGGAGTATCACTCTTAAATAATCAAAAGAAAGAGTTTATCATACCTGTCACTCCAGTAGATGTAGCTCTCAAACACAGACACAGAGAACATGTCCATGTTGTTGTTGGCCAGCACCACTTCCCTGTTCTCTCCAGTTTCCAGGTTAATTCTCTCGATTTTGTCCGTCCTGGCATCACACCAGTACAGCAGATTCTCCTACAAACACACGCAGTAACGGTTCTCATAACGCCCACTGTTTGTACTTAACCGCAGTGATAAAAATGCAAGAATGGTCTGTTATATTGCACCTCGTAGTCAATGGAGATACCGTTGGGCCAGCTGATGCTGGCATTGACCAGGACAGCCCTCTGAGAGCCGTCCAAACGAGAACGTTCAATACGAGGGTACTGGCCCCACTCTGTCCAGAACAGGTAACTACACACACATCAACACACACAGAGCAGAGGTAACTTAGTGATCAGTAATGTGAAAAATTACAGAAGCAGAACAAAGACAGCCACAGTCGTTTCTTCTCACCCGTTCTCAGGGTGGACGGTGATGGCTCGTGGTTTGTCCAGGCCCTGTGAGATGACAACGTAGCGGAAGGAGCCGTTTAGTCTGGCAACCTCAATCACATCAAAGCCTTGGTCCGTCCAGTAGATATTCCCTGAGGTAGACAGATGTAAACCATTAAAGATCTGAAAGGTTTTCTGCATGGAATTCCAAGAGCTAGTATCCTTGTGTGACATCCGTTCTGTCAGCCAATACAGTGTTCTCAAAAAAAAGAAGCTCTCTCTTGTGCATTTCTTTCCTGTTTCTCACTTAGAACAATAGATACTCTTGTTACTTTTAACCTATGCTCCTTCCTACTCTCCTCTGGGCAATGATTGAAAATACACTAACAGCTGTGACTGATTTTGGTCCGTTACAATTTGGTCTGTAAGGGATCTCTCACCTGCTATCCAGTCCACAGCGATACCCTCCACCCTGCCGATTCCATTGGTGACTACGTCTTCTCTCCAGGTCTGGTCCCTCTTGGCTCTGCTGATTGTGCTCAAGCCCATGTCCACCCAGTAGATGGTGTCATTGTCTGTGAAATTTATGCACATAATCGAGAGTTTAGTATTTTTCACGCAGCAAAACTCAACAAAATTCAGTGGTAAATCAAACACTTTATGCTTTCATGCTGGGAGTATTTTTTATACATTAGAGGATCAAATCTTACCAGCATGGAAATCTATGCCCACAGCCAGTGATGTGCCTGACACTGGTACCAGGGCATCAGACTTGTCTGATGGATCCAGAGGAATACCTCGTATACCCTCGTGCACAGAGTACAAGAGGAAAGAGCCAACGCCTGCAGAAAACCAATCGAATACCCAAGTCTTTAAAAAGTTTGAGTTGCATCACACGTGAATGGTTTAACTATTAGCCTTATCATAAATGTTTTCTTGGCTGCATCTTACCCTCACAGGACTGTTGCCCTGTGCGCAGGCTGTATCCTGCAGTGCACATGCAGGCTCTGGTGGTTGGGGAGGTGGGGAGGCACAGCTGGGAACAGTCTCCATTGTTATTACTGCAGAGATTGGTGCCTGGAAACACAAAAGAACAAGAAAAAACATCAAAGAGGAACTAAAAAGGCATAAACAGGTGTGCTTTGGTAAAGATAAACAGGCTCAGAGTAGCTAGCCAAACAGAGCTTCAACAAGACAAGGAAATGTTTTTTTCTGCTGTTTTGCTGAATGATTTAATCAAAATCTTAAAAATGTTATGAGTATGGCTGCCAACCTTTCTGTACAGTTTCATTGTAGATTTTCATGTGCATCATTGGGGATGTGCTATTTCTAAGGATTTTCCAGCTACCACCATCCTTCTTATCACAGGTTCCGATCTGGTCAGTTCCCTGATCTGCCCACCACAATTTGTCCCCTAAGGCAGAAAACACCAGACAGAGGGTTAACATTTTCTGGAGTCAGACACAGCTGTACTTGAACCACAGAAGCTTGGTTGTTATTGACTGTTGCTGTTATATTTCAAGGCTCACTGGTTAAACTGATTACTCCTGAGACCTACCCATGATAGCCAGAGCAGTAGCTTTGGTCAGCTTGCCCTTTACCCCCTCGAGCACTTCAAGACCAGAGCCATCCAGTTTGCAGCGATTTATGGTGCTGTTTCCTGAGCTAATCCAGTACAGCTGCTCTGTGTCGAAGTCAATGGAGAGACCTGGAAGACAAAAAGAGCTCAAGTGTAGTGAACTGCCCTGTCACTAGGATGTGCTGTCTGTTGTGCAGAATGTGACTCACCAACAGGGCCTTTCTGGTTGGTGAAGAGGACACTGCGGTTGCTGCCATCTGTGTTGGCCATGTTGATGGTGTCCCCGTCAGTCCAGTAGAGTTTACTGGAGGAGTCAAGGGAGAGAATCAGCAAAGTTAGATTGTCATCTGTGTTTTCAGAACAGAACATTTCATCTTGATTTAAGAAAAATCAATCAATAAGCCCTCTGAAGACACTTATGAGCTGAAATAAAAAGCTCATTGCAAACTCACAGTCTGAGGTCCCTGCAGCTTTGAAGCATCACTTCTTTTTTATTTAACCGAAATCCATAGTGGATCTAAAATCTTCATCACAAACTGCAATCCTTTCTTAATCCTAAATGTCTTATATTTAGTCTCTGATCTTATCAGAACCGGAAATAAGCACTGTGCAAATAACAGAAAGATAGGTAAAAATAGTGGAGCTCCCAAAAATCCAATTCTTCTATTTTTTCAGCCAGGCCCACTCTCTTCAAAAGAAAGAATGGGTCAGATCTGGGAGCTCTCTGCTGTTCCACATGTCTATGTGGAATGCCAATGACTGAGGTGGGGAGGGCACATCTACCCTCTACTTCCTGTATAGAACATACATTAAAGGCAAGTGTAGGGAGGGTAGCTTCAAAAACTCCAGAGTTAAACCTGAACAAGCATCAGTGACAATTTATGTGACACGGAGCTGGGATGGCGTCGGGTTGCAAAATAGTTTGCAAAAATACACAGACTAAGGCTGTGCCTGCCTGAACTAATGCTATGTGTAAGTTTTGAAATCCTTAAAACTTTTGTGACTCAATAGACTGGCTGATTTTTAGATGGCTGCATTAACATTTGTTGCCATCAGTTGTGGTTTCCGGTTAACATTAGAGTTTACCAAATATTTACCCCCTTAAAATATTAATCTGGGAGGCCAGTACTTCTAAGCTGAATCAGCCTCAGGTCCAGCATTCTTACAATATAGGGATGGGTACTGAATTAGGTATTTCAGGGTATATGCTAAAATCCTGAGGTTGATTTCAATACCTTTTTAAGACTTTTTCAAAAACCTTTAAAAAAGTTTTAAGACTTTATCCCAACTTTCAGCTGTTGTAGGCATCCACTTTTTAACAGTTGTAGTTTACATTTTTACAGAAATGCTGTAAGCTAAGGAGGAATAAAGCTTGAAAGAACAAATGAAACTAAAGGCACTCCCCCAACAAGAAACAGCAGTTATTCAAAATGAGAAATTATTTAATCATTTTTAAAAGTTAGGACACGTGCCGGACATTGTGTGATTTGCTTTAATGCTGTATCTAATTTCTCTTTATGAAACTAGAAATGGCGTTAATTTAAAGCTGGTGTTTATACCACTCACAATCCTTATTGTTGTATTTTATTGTAACTAGAGTCTTTATGTATTTTTTGTTATTTTATCCTTTTTTATTTTGTATTTTTCTACTGACTCCATCAATATCTGTTGTTATCACAACAATTTCCAGTTTGGGATCAATAAAGTAACTCTACTCTTTTCTATTCTATTCTATTTTAGAACTTTATCGACTGAATGTTCAACGTCCCAATCAGGGGACAGCTGCAAGGAGGAAAATAAATATTCATGATATTTTTTGGGTCAAAGCTTGAGTACCTATGAAACTTAATACCTCATAAAACCACAATTAAGACTTTTTAATACTTTTTAAGGCCCTTAATTTTCCCAAAATTGATTTATCAACTTTTAATACTTTTTAAGACCCCGCGGACACCCTGTATTTTTATAGGTACCGACCAAGTTCTGTCAAAAGTACAGATTCATGTAAAATCCAAAGGTACCATGTTTACCAAAATGCATCCTTGTGATTCTAAGGGAGTGGAAGAGTTGGGGATTTTCCATGCTGACATGAACACAGCATTGGAAGGTTATGTAGTTAAGAATAAATATGTTAATAAAAAAAAACCAACATATTTTATTATTAAACAAATTGATATTTTTTACCACATAGACACAAAAAAGTACCAAAAATTGGTACAGCGTACCCATCCCTATCACAATCCCATCCCCCCAAAAACGCTGAGGTCAACACTTATTTCTGTTTGTAATTTAACCCCTTGATGCCTGTTGTCCCAAATTTAAGACAGACCCTGCCAGGTCTTGATGCAGCAGAAATGACCTTTGTATCTCATTGTTACCTATTGATTCATATTCTACTCATACCAAAGATCATATCAGATCCACTTTGTCACAATATATTGGTCAGTGAATCAATTTCTCATATCCATTAATATAACTTGGTTATAGCTATTTTGTGTACTATACTTAAATTTAAAATCTCCAATTAATTCAACATCTGTAAGAATGCAAAAACACATAAAAACAATCTATTCTTATAATTGTTAATTATTCAGGCAGTAATGGGTGAATCTGGGTGCAAACAGGCGTGAAAGAGTTTGATCAACCTAACCTACCCTTCAAAATTGATTTCATTTACAAATTTGAGAATTCCAGTTCACAGTAAGACAACATGACGACATTAGTTAATAGATAAAATATCTAAGTGTTCACAGCATACTCCTGAATCTGTGTTGAATGTGGTGTTTACATGACACCCAACCACAATTGACTTTAGTGGGTCTTTAAAAAAAGGCTTTGTCTGTTTTTAACTTGTGAAAAGTTGTTCAAAATCTGTTGAAGCACAAATAAGCTGAGCTGGCAATTTAGGTGTTGAGCAACCTTTGATTAGACCACATAGCAGCTGAAATATGATCTCTTACTTGCCACCCATCACAAACACCCTTAACCTCTTGCCACACACACACACTCGCCTTCTCCTGAAGAGTATATGAGACAATGAGATTGTACTTCACTGTTTAGACTACATGAGGTCTGTTTATAGCTTTCTATCCTCTGCCCCACTCAACTACTTCCTGTTACCACATCCACCACATCCTTCATGTGTTTGTTCAATTGCCTTTAAATAAGTTTCAGTATCATTTAAACAACCACATTCTTCTGTTTTTGTGAAGCTGTCCCTCCCTGACTCCCTTTGCCCCCGCCCACCCCTTAGACGTAATCTGGGCTGTGTGCATGTGTGCTAGACAGAGGAGACAGCCCCAGCATATGGATCCAGCATCTGCTTCTCATTTTCCCCCTCGCCAACAATGCTCTGATCGGAAACATTCCTCCGCTTAAGTAGGCTAACTCTTTGAAAGAGAGGAAGGAGTACACAAAGAGGCAAACACATCTTAAGGAAATGTCCTTTCTTCATCCACCTTAAATATTCCAAGGACACATATTCCTGCAGGACAGAAGCAAATCTAAAAATACAGATGGTCTGTCTTTGCTCTTTGTGGACACGCTGAGGCCATGCTCTGTTTGAGGGGCTGAGGGGAATGAAGTTTCCAGAAGGGAGGCAAGAAGGAGAAATGGATATTTGCTAAACACGACAGAGGAGGAGGAGGAGGGGGAGGAGGGCAGGATGTAAGATCAACACAGGCACAGAAATAGCGACAGAAAGCGACAGAGATGCTGGCTGTGAATAATTTATAGATAGTCCAACCAGGCTCTAAAGCTATCTTTCAGAATAAAAGTGGAAAGAGGTGGTGAGAGCGTCAGAAAGAATGATGACACAGGGGGCGAAAAATTGGAAGCACTTCCTGAGTGAAAAACAGTCAGAGGTCAGTGATCATCAATAGCAAACTACTCCGTCTGTCATTCCTGAGTGCAAACAAAAAGGAGCCTGACAGCCCTGAGTGTGTGTGAGCTCAAATGTATGTGTGTGGAGGTTAAAGTTGAAATCAGGAGGGTGTGTGAGAGCAGTTTCTGAAAGCTTCATTTTGACAAAGAGAGGCTGCTGTAGTGTGTGACAGTGTGTCTGTGAGAGAATGACATACCCGAGTATTGGATGCAGCACCAGACAGTGTGGTTTGTCCAGGCCCTGGATGACAGCATTTTTAAAGGAGCCATCAAGTCTGGCAACATTAATCTGCTTCTTATTGGCATCATAACTGGTCCAGAACAGGTTTCTGGACACCCAGTCCACTGCCAGGCCGTGAGCGTTGGGAAGATCTGAAAATAGATATCAAATTATTCCAGTGATGATACTTTTAACTCAAGTTGTTGATAGTCTAATTTCAGAATGATGATGGGACAAAACTCACTGTCTGTAAACACAGTAAAACTTATTGAACAAAGGTATGAGCTGCCAAGCTGTGGTTTGAAAGCTGGTGTTTGGAAGAGGAGTTCAGCTGAGTATAACCAACTGTCCAGATTCATGAGTTCTTTTCACTGTAAGTCAGATGAGTTTTGTTATCATAATATTTACTTTTACGTGATTTTAATGCTCTGTGATGGCATTACAGCGTTCAAATTTGTAAATACTGAGTATATACAATACTGTACATACAAATTTCTATCTATCCCATGTTTCTAACGGTAGTTCAGGTAGCAGTAGGGCTGAGCCACTTTTTTATTTCCACATTTATTTCTCTAGTTTTCCATCTTAAAAGTAGGTATTAACATCAATTTTTTTATCTGGAAAAAAAAGGAATGTCAGTTACTTTGTTCTGAAGTTAGTTTTTGGATTTGTGTAGCAGCACAAAAAAAAAAAGTTACATTATTTGATGTGAGGATATTTCATTAATACAAGAAACTAAACCAGTAAGCTGTCATTGAGAGAATATTTTAACTCCTTACAAGCAATTCAGGCGTCATTTTTGTCTTTCAATATTTTGAAAAGGGACATTTTCCTTGACTTGTCAGGTGAATGTGGCTTTGTTTTTGGTCTAATGAGACATTTGTTACTAAAAATTAGGCAGAAACGCTTGCTTGGTTTTCTGTTTTTGCAGCGTAGATCGAGAAGTATCTCCATTTACTTTGAATTAGGGCTGTCATTTTGACGCAACAATTAGATTAATTAAATACACCGCAAATTAATGTGTTATAAAAATTAACAGGATTAACTCATTGGCTGCCAGCTTTTTTCAGAGCATTTTAAACAATTTTTCAAGACCCAAAATATATTGTTTTTAATAACTATGTAAACACCAAAATTACCTAAGAAGAGTCCGCTCTCTTCTTTTATGCTTTTCTTCTAGTTTTTGATCCAAAAAACAGACAAAACGTACTGTTTTTTGATCAAGTTCATCTCAGGCGCTCCATCCTTTGATTCTCTCTATGATCTCTGTCATCTTTTCTCACGATCGCACTGCTCTTTCTCTCTGAACTACCGAGACGCATCCTCATTTGGAGCTGCCTGAACTTTTCTGACTTGCAGCGTCTCTCTATGCCTCAGTCATCTCACAGCTTTTCCTCATATCCATGCTGAGCTCTCATCCAAAGAGCGCACCGCTCTCACTGACAAAAGTTTATGAGCATGATTTTGATTGTTAAGCTCTGCCAGACCCCTGCCTCCCCCAGCTGAATAACATAATTTACTTCTGTAGACGCAGTAAACAGTTGTACAACGTCAATGGCAGCGAACACGGACATTTTAATATCAGCCAGTTGAAAAAGATGTGGATTTACAAATCTTCTCTTCTTCGTGTTTTCATTTGATTAGTCATGCACTACATTTTTGTAATGTCCTAGAATTCAAATTCTTTATTTGGGGACCTTAAGCAGATATGTGATTAAATTACAATTAATAAGATTAATTAATTACAAATCCTGTAATCGATTGGATTATTTTTTTTAATTTCTTGACAGCACTACTTTAAATATCTTTAAAAAAAAAACAAGCAAGAAAATCAAGAGTGCTAAATTTAGGCGTAAATCTAATATGTAGTCAAAGATTTTAAAACGAAAACTGAAAACCATTGACAACCAGTTGCACATCTTGGTTTGTTACTCAACTTTTCTTTTTAGCAGCTGAGAACAGAAGTGTTTTTTTAAGAGTGGGAATTACACATTTCAAAACCAAATGACAAAAATGATCGCTGAAAGCTGTTAACACATACCTTCCAGTCTTTTGTTAACAGAAAAATCAGAGAACAAAAAGCCCAGACTCATTTGTTTTGACTGGCCTTTTCTGTTTGACTGTGCCATCAGCACTTCTGCTGTTTGTTATTTTTATGTAGCTGATTTTGTTTCGTTTTTCCCTGATGCTTTTGCAGTGTTTGTGAAGTGACCTAAAGCGACATGAAGGGCACTCATTGATTAAATGTTTTATTTCGCAGTCTGCTTTATACCTGCAGAAACGACGGTCTCCACTCCGGTGCCGTTTATGAAAGCCCTCTTTATGGTCTGTGTGCGGACGTCTGACCAGTAGATTCGGTGCTCCAGAGCATCGTAGTCCACAACAGTCACATTGTCAATATCAGGCACCGTGAAAGAGATGATATAGTTGTAGTATGGGTTGTCGATGTCCACCCCTCTGATCTCGATCTGGCGAGCGTACAGCAGGAACTGGCGGGACTCTGCAGGATTGGGAACATGTTGACATGCATCCTTCAGTAATTCAGCAAAGCTCTAGCCTTCAATTGGAGTAATCAGGAGTAAAATGCAACTTCAAGTCAAAAGTCAAATGCTTGAGTGCTCACTAATGCTAGACTTTGTAAGGATAGGTCTTTGCAGCACGGATGGGTGAGCCTGTGTATTATTACTGCCTCTTGAACAAACAGTTAATCCAATTGCATCGTTGACTCTAATGATTGTGTCTAGCCTGCTAACTCAATAGCACAACCATGACAGCGAGCGTGAATTCAATCAGTGCTGATGCATTACAAATGCATTGGTCTCAACAGTCCTATCATCATTCAACTGTGTGCAGCCTAAATGATGGACAAGAAGAATGGGAAAGAGACAGAAAGAAGATGAGAGTAATGACAGTGTCAGGCTGCAGCGGCTGGGGCCAGACTAGGTGGTGGATGTGGAGAATTGTGGCTGATGCCTGAATCAGAGAGAGCGAGGTTCTCTATTCCATTACCCCCAGAGATAATAGAAAGAGGTGCCCTGAATACTAAACTCTTAACTGAATAAACAGGCCCACTCTCTCTTTTCACAGACAGGCACTTCAATGTGCTCCTAAGCTGTCATGGCAATGGCACGTTAAAGTGAAAAAATACACATTGTTTTTCAACCTTCTCTTTTTTCCCTCACTCACAAGAAAACACAAACAGACAAATAGGAAAACATCATTCAGAAGGCAACACACAATGATATGAATATGACAACCTGGCGGAGGGGTCATAGTCTGCTGGCTCAAAAGGTGCTCAAACAGGATCTTATCAGATTCATGTGTCTTTTTGCTTACCGTAGCAGGTGCGTTTGTCGGGGCCCAGCTTCATGAGGTGAGGGCAGGCACACGAGAAAGTCTGATTGTAGTTGATGAGGCAGAGATGTGAGCAGGGCTCCTGGCCATTTTTTGCAGCACAAGGGTTTGGAGCTAGGGAGACATTTAGATTAATATAACTAGTGTAAATACCTCAAGAATCAATTCATAGCTTTCACAGAGTCATCACTCGTTCTTAAGCAACAAACTGTTTACTTCTGCAGCTACAATGACAAGCTCCTCTGAGTTTTAATCAAACTACTGCAGTTTGACAGTGAGTGAATGTTGATGAGAGTATTTCTCCTCACCCTGTGGCTGCCTGGATGGATGGTAGACCTGAAGATCAAAAGGTTGTGTGTTGGTTCTCTGGACAACAGTGACGTTACTTCCCGTCCACTTGTTTGCTTTGGCCAGAGTGTTGGTCCTCCAGTCTGTCCAGTAAACCTCTCCACCATACATAGTGACAGCAAAAGGATGCGATAGGTACTCGTGTCCACGCAGGACCTCGATAAGTCCAGAACCATCGTATTTGGCTGAATAAATGGCATCCGACCTGCATAATGAACAAACCTTGTTTAAATATTGATATTGTTTGAATCAGATCAGAAATAATTTATTAATAACAGGGGGGTATGGGTAATCCCAAGAGGAAATTTGGTTTAAAAAAACCCTAATGACCTTAAAAATCAATTGCATATTTATTTTCTTACCTGGCATCAATCCAGAGGATGCGGCGCTCCAGATAGTCCACAGTGAGTCCATTTGGCCAGCCTCCATTGCCTGTTTCCTTGTGGATGGTCTTCCTGCCTTCTCCGCTCATGGAAGCTGCTTCAATCCTGGGCAAGCTGGCATCCCAATCTGTCCAGAAGAGGATCCTGCAAACATTGATATGCAGTTATTTTAACACTACAGTACATCTCTGTAGGTTCACTGTCAGTGTGTGTGGATAGGCCTGTGATAAAGAAAACATTCATACTTTAAAAACCATTGCAGTAATTTATCTAAATGCCTTCTGTTTGGTACCAGCGGGGGGTACAGGGAGGACTGTTAGTTACCCATCGCGAGGATCCAAGGCAATAGCTCGAGGGTGCTCCACCTCTCCAGCTAGCAGAGTAGTCCTCATGGTGCCATCCAACTTGGCCACCTCTATCTGATCCAAGTTGCTTTCCACCCAGTAAATGTTTCCTGCTATCCAGTCCACTGCCAAGCCCTCAGGGGTCGCCAGCCCGTACTGGATTACCACGTCGAAGCTGGTTAAAGCTACAAGAACAGATAAAAGGAGAGCTTTGAGTCTTTGAAGCTGCCTCACTTTCTTTGAAGAGATCTAGACTTAGCTTTGTCCAATTCTAACAATGACAACAGTGGAGGTTTAATGTTTTATTGTGTCTAACTAGTTATCTTAACTAGAAAGGAGGACAAGCAGGGTGTTGAATTCAAGTGCAAAACTAAATGTAACGTAATGCCTGTTCTACACTTCTCTCTTCACAGTCAGACAACTCTAATCTCATCTTTTAATATATGATGTTACTCAATAAAACAAACAGCCCTCTGGGGCACTAAGTTTTTTAATTAATTCACACAGTGTTTCAATATGTACGCATGAAGGCTTCGAGGACTGCGATTTGCTCATGGCAACATTTCAGATCGCACTGCACTGATCTGCTTTGCCTCTGTGCTTTAAAGTTATGCAAATGAGATCAAACTATTTGGATTCAAACAGAGGCTTGCATAACATACTGTAATTCTTTAATCAGAGGGTTAGCTGATATTTTCATGATAAAAACACAAGTCAGTACAATGGATGGAAACATAAATACAGTAGAGGCTCAGCTGTGGGTGTTGTGCTACAATTACAGAGAGGGCTTTTAAAAAAATGAAGAAAAAAAAAAATCAAAAATAGACTAAATTTGTGGTGAACTGCACAGCTAAAAGGGCACATTTTCCAGCCTTGTCCTCTCTCTTTCATTTACTACCGGGGCCCTAATCAGAGGGAAATATCTAATTATTCCAGCTGAGTCATTATCCTGTCTGGAGCAATGAAAACACACATTTTACAAAGCCTGTTGACAAACGTGGCACACACAACAAACTGTACACACAAACATGCACACACATGTAATTGTTTAAAACACAAGTGCAGAGCTGTACACATAATTTTCTCATCATGACTGCTTCAGTGATGATAGAGCAGATTACTCATGACAGACTGGTTGGGCCTTTCAGAATCACCTGACACAGGAACAGGACTGAATGTTTTTAAAAATGTGTATGTCGTGCTGAATTTCCTCACCTTGACAAACATTTTCAGGTATAATAATGTGAACTTGACTGAAACTTCAAAAAGTCCAAATGATTTAAACTTAAATATTAAACCCCAGTGTGCAATATCATATTTGGAGATTAAAATGTTATGACTCTTAAAAGTCTCTCTAATCCTGTAAAACCCAATACAGTAAATTGCCCCTGACACTTCCAGGAGCTTAATTTTTTAACAGAAAGCCACCTTCACCGCAAGTCGAACACACAAAACATCAACCTGGACTAAATCTAATGGCTTTTGGTTTAAATTTGACAGTAAATTTGATGATATAATGTGCACTGATGTAAATGTTATCACTTGTGTGTGGTTTAAAACTTTAGCCCTCATCAGGTAAGTGGAAGCTTATTCTGAGTCTTAACACGTAAAGGAAGCAGTGTTAAAGAACTCACCTCCATTCTCAGAAAGCTTTCCGCGATAAATCTTGTCCTCCACCACATCTGTCCAGTAGAGGGCGCTCTGGCTGAGATGGAAGTCAAGTGCGATGGTGTTCCTCAGGCCTGGTACCAACACGCTGAACTCTCCTTTGTTCAGATCGATGCGACGGATCTCATGGCGATTTGAGAAAATGATAAAGGGTTTGAAAGGATCTGTGGGAATAAACAGGTAAGAACAGTGGTCAGGAGGTAAAGGGTTAAAACCTCGGCTTAGTCGACATTGATTATTACACAAAAGACTGCAGAGAGGCTCTGCTCCACAGCATGGAAACCCTCACATCTACGCCTCACTGCAGTCCAGTGAAAGAGGTGCTGCGTTCAAAGAGGCTCTGATCTGCGGTAATTAAAACACAGTGTAAATAAGACAGGAGATATCAGGAGCCAACAGGCAGCCAGACAGGCAGCAGGATGAATAACAGAAGGTGGTGACTGGGCTCTCAGACCTGACAGTGAGGTGCATGATCATAAATTCATGCTTCCTACTGGCTGATAGATGCAGGCAAAAAGCTAAAAGTTGATAATAAAATTTAATGTCCCTAAAGAGTGTCTTTTTTTGTCTTGTCCTCTAGCTGCATGAAAGACATTAAATTCATGCCTCATCCTGTTTCCATGTTAGCTCTTGTAGGAGTTTTGTATTTTGGCACAAACCACAGTTTCCGGCTCAGGCAGCCTCTCCTTTGCTTGATCCCAAACCCACATCACCCTTCTTGATTCTGCAGTCCTGAACCAAGTCATTATTCCTGATTCCTCCCTCACCGTACAGCTACCACCTGTAAAATGTTCAAATTCTCCAACCCTCGACTATAATTCTCCTTCTTGAGCTGGTTTCTCATTTTCTTACCAGTGCTCTTGCAGTTCTCCATGTCTGGCTCCAGCTCCCAGCCCTCGTAGCAGGAACATTTCACACTGAACTTGTCTTGTTCACAGCGCTGACTGCACTTCAGGTGTTTGGCACAGAAGCTTTGGATTTGACAGGTCTTGTTGTCGACCCCTAACTCCATGCCCAGTGGACAGGAACAGATCACCCCCTCGCCAGGGGCCACTGTGCAGTTATGGCTGCAGTCACCATTGTCCAGTGAGCACAGGTCTGTCAAAGAGAGAGTGCTGTTTATGTGTATGTTATGAGATCATGCTTTCAGAGTCTTGCTTGCTGTTTTGGCGTGCCCTGTTCTAAAATCTAGCCTGGGATCTGTGGTCTCTTACCGCAGAGTTTCTCATCAGAGCCATCTGGGCAGTCATAAGTGCCATCACAAAGTTTCTCTGCAGGCAGGCAGATGGTGGAGTCGTTGGCACACACATGATGGGACAGCTTACACGCCAGCGCCTCACAATTGTCCTCATCCGAGTTGTCCTCACAGTCACTGTCTCCGTCACACACCCAGGCTTTGCTGATACAGCGGGCTACAGCCAGACAGCAGCGATTACTTAAATGATAAAAAATTAAACCTGCTATGCCTTATTCACATGCTTTTTAGTTAGGACTGTTCTCACCAGAGTCTCTGCAGCCAAACTTGACAGCTGGATCGCACATGTGCGTGACGCCCTCACAGTTCTTCTCATCGCTCAGGTCCATGCAATCAGTGTCCCCATCACAGCGCCAGCGCAGAGGGATGCACAGGCCGTCCATTCTGCACTGAAACTCATCTGTGTGACAACCTCCAGGGGGACGTGTTGCTGTGGAGAGAGAGACATAATCAAACCTTAGGACAACATCTTCTTCAGTCTCCGCCTACTTTAATCACATCAGGACACAAGGCATTGTGCAACATCAAAAGACACAAAACTAATGAGATGCTTGTTATAAAACTGGATGGCAACAAGTCTTAGCAACAAGAAAGGCAAAACAAATTCAGGTGTCTATTCTTGTTGTTGTGGTCATAAACACAGCTGCCACTGACTTTAATTTCTTATTCTGTCAGCAGTGAAGGAAATATTAACCAATATAAAACTATAAGTGGTTAAATAAACCATGTGTCTTTATGTGAGAGTTATTTTTTACTAGCTTATATTGAGTGTTAACAGTATGTATAAGACAGGTCGGTGCCAGTGTGACTGTAAGCACCAAGGACCTTTTAAATCCAATGACTGTACATGAAGTCTGGACATGGTTTTAGTATCTGGTGCACGTCAGGAATTATATGACAAAACAATACAGAGTTGTAACCGTCCAGTAGTATGAAAACAAGCATGTGTTACAGCTGTGCTCAATATTTAATGTAAAATATGTTACCTGTGGCTTTTTGTGAGTAGCTTTAGTTTTATTGTTCTCCAAAGTGTTGTTTTCATGCACCAACGTAACAAACAAGAGCCCAGATAAACCGTCAACAGTCTAAAGCAATTGGAGCAATGTAAAGTCGGGCATTTCTGACCAATTTTCAATGATAAATAGGCAAAGGAAGTAAGTGGTAGGGTTAAGTCATGGTTTTTGTATTGAAAAGATATGTGTGTAAAAGTATATAAATAAAGTATGGAATAAAATATATAATAAAATAAAAAATGAAATAAAACAAAAATAAAATAAAATAAAAAAAAGAAAATGTATAAAGTATATTCTATTTGATTCTAAATCTCCAGAGAGGAGTTTTTGTCTGGTTATAATGTATATTAAAAATGAGCTTTCTCAAGAAATGTAAGAGTATAGTTAAAAGATGGTGGTCTTCTTTGAAAAGGTCTATGTTTATTTCTCACACATAAAACACCTGCTGCAAGGACAAGATTATTAACCGTAGGTAGGTTGAGTAAAACCTGACTGACTGTCAGGATAATACTGACCCTGATTGGTGCAATTTGCATGGGTCTCATCACTGTAGTCCCCACAGTCATTATCCCCGTCACAGGTCCAGTAATCTGGGATGCAGCGGCCGCTGTTACACTTGAATTGAGCGCTTGAGCACGAGTGACTACAGCCTGCCTCATCACTGTTGTCCCCACAGTCGTTATCTGAAACACAAACACAGTCAAACAACACTCACTCTCTCACATTATGAGGCACCCGCTGCCTCATGGGGAGCAAATGTATATAAATATGCAGACAGAGTCACAGACAGTGAAAACAATGAAATACAAATGAAAGTGGGTGTAAAAGGGTAAATAATGGCAGAAACTGCATAGATCACACCATGCACCATGAGGGAATGTACCGAGCGGTGATACATTGAGCTTGGCAGCAGAGCATCATAAGCACTTTGTACCCATACTAATGTGTAAGGGCAGCCTAATGTATTTCTTTAGCACTTTTTAGAGCAGTTTATTTCATATCCATCAGGGACAAGAAAATCTACTCGGCAGTAAAACTGTGTTCCCTCATTTATGATTTGATTGCCTACACATCTACACTTTGGGTTCCCCTTTGAATTTGGATGCTATTTGAAAGCAATGAATGCAAATAATCAAATTTACATTTTCTTCAAATTTTATTTCGCAGAAGCTTATTTATAGCAGCAGTTTTGGGCTCAGCTTGTGGCCAAGTGAAATTAGCAGAGAAGCAAGCCCTAACTGATGCTCTTAGAGCTCAGCTAGCGTCACGGCTGTTTTGGTGCATGTTGATCTATGCACTAACCGGTCAGGTTTGGACAATTCAACTCATCAGAGCCGTCCCCACAATCCTTTTCTGAAAGACAGAACCAACGGAAGACAGAAGAGTGGGCAAACAGAACGACACAGGACAAAAAAAACCCAACAACACAGAACAACAGAAAAGACAGGACCGAAGAGTAACAACGTACAACAACAACAAGGTGGCAAAAAAAAAAAAGGAAAGTGTCTGCAAAACATGCACAGCAAACTGTGACAAGAGGAGGCAGGGAGTCAGCACTCAAACAGGCACAGAGAAAGTGAAGAGGAGATAAGAAAGAACAGATACTAACCATTATCACATCTCCAGTTTATGTTGATGCAGCGGCCATTGTTGCAGGTAAACTGAGTGAGGGGGAAACAGGTGGGGTAGGCTGTGGACAGAACAACAGTTTAGACTTGTTGCTTATGCCTCTGGCTAAACTAAACACTGAGGAGGGAGTTCACTAAATATGGACTGAGGCCATAAAAGCATCATTTGCCTCAGCTATTTTCTTCTTTTCAAATCTGATTCACAAAGTAAATTGCTCTGATGATATTCAAGCACAAAAATGCCCACATGAGTTCTGCAACTCTGAGCGGTCTGTACCTACACCTCGGACTGAGATCGTTTGAGAGTCTTAACCATGAGTGGTGTTGATTGATGACCGATTTTACACAAATTATGAAGATTATATCAACCTGCCTATAGCGAGCAGGCAAATAACAGCTCATTCAAATTGGAAAATAAACAAATATGTAATCAAATACTCCATCTTGCTGACAGAATGCATGTTCAGATTTGTTGCTTTTAGGCCCTCCAGATGTGGAAGTGTTGTTTTAACAACACCTATTAACACTGTGGCGTGGTTACCACCAACTCTCACCTGGCAGAAAATATTTCACTCTTACTGCTCGTAGCTTTTAGCCCCAGTGTGAGTGAATTAGGTGTTATTTGCAGTGAGGCTTATTTGAATAAATAAGAGCCTGTTTGATGCGTAATGGCTTGTTTAAGTATATGTAAACAGCACTGACGCACAGAGGTGCCAACTGCTCTGTAGCGCAGTTTGTGGAGCATTAAACCCTTTGCACATGCTTTGTGAATCAGACAATGTCTTTTTTTTCCTCATATGCACTCATCCAAAACCAGACCACAAGTATGAATCGACCAACCGCAAGATGCAGGCTCATCTGAGCGATCCCCACAGTCATCATCCAGGTCACAGGTCCAGGAAATAGGGATGCAGCGCCCACTAGCACAGGAATACTGGTTAGGGGGACAGGTACGGGCTAGAAGACAGCACAGAGGAACTCATGAGAGCAAAGAACATCAAACAAGCAAGTTAGATTTCAATTTCAAACATATTTGTCAGGGTACCAGAGCAGGTGGTGTTTGATTCATCCTCATCGTTCCCGCAGTCATTGTCGCCATCACACAGCCAGCGCAGAGGGATGCAGCGGTTGTTCTTGCACTTAAATCTGTCCGTGGGGCAAGTGTGCTGGTCTGGAGAGAAGGGAAAACGCATTGAAGAGCAGAAAGAGAACAAAGAATATTCAGACATAGGAATGAGTCAAAGAGAAGAGTTGTTATATTTCATGAGCTTATTTCAGTTTTTCTCTCTGGACAGGCTTTCATTTTGTCTGGGACAGGAGCATGTCTGCACTTCAACCACAGACAGACACAGGGAGATTTTTCCAGACACACAGACATTGCTACATTCCTCCTTCCACAAACACTCACACACACACGTTTTCATATCATGTGCTCACTTATACACAAAATTAGTACTTGCAAACACATACTCACTAGATTTCTGCTCTTTCATTTTATTCTGGCAACACCAGACACTCAAATTCAGACTGCCAGAGATCATATGACTCAGTACCAACAGGAGGAGAAGCTGTTTCAAAAAACTGTCAAATGAAGGGTGTGCCTGTGTGTGTTGTGTAACTCACGGCACAGCTCAGGAGCCTCATCGCTGTTGTCCAGACAGTCATTGTCTCCATCACACTTCCAGCGCTCCTGGATGCAGCGGTTGTTCTTGCAAGCAAACTCCCCGGGCTGGCACTGAGGAGGGGGTATGTATGACGGGTTGGCTGGTGGAGGAGAAGTAGAGGGAAAAAAGAATAGAAGGGATGTGAATAAGATACAGTTTTGAGTAAAATTTTGCAACAATGTAAACAAAACAAGAAGCCCACAACTCAAAACCTCCTCTTCAACACTGAGGCACGATGAATAGAAATGAGCGTGAATGAACACATTCACCGGTCACACAAAATAACAGCATCACTTGTACGGGAAAGCCATCATCTTGAATGTACCACGCAGGGGGTTTAACAGGACTCCCTTGCATAACACAGCTGCTTTTGCAATTTTAGCCCCCCTGTTTGCTCAATTCTTTGTCAAACACTTCCTAGAATCACACGGTCACATTTGCACAGCCTGACTCATCTCCTCCAACATACCAGAAATAAAACCCTTGTGTATGCAGCGGAGCAAAATAAAAGGTCATGAAAAATAACACTTGAGACTCACACACTCTCATGCACATAAACGGATTGAGTAAAAGAGGTGTTCTTACCTTTGCAGCTGGTGTTATCTGCCAGGTCTAGTATTTGGTCGTCTGCACAGGCACACTGCCGGCCCCCTGGTATGGCCAGGCACAGACTGCTGCAGCCTCCGTTGTACACACGACACGCATTGGAGCCTTAGTATGTGAGAGAAACATTCAAATGTGAAAGGGCCAATAAATTTTGTCAATACAAAAAGTAATGCTGATGTTTCATGTACTATATTTATATAGCCTGTATTTCTTGATTTACGTAAATGGATACAGTGCAAAAACTTGAAATCTAAACAAGTGTTTGTCATAATTTTAGTCTTTAGGTCTCAAAATGTTCAAATACAAAGAGGATGCCTGAAATGTTTGTACCGAGTAAAAGAAAATGTGTCAAAGGGGAAAAAATATTGGACTTGTTTAGTTTTTATTTAAAAAAACATGAAGAAACAAATCTTTCTTACCCTATCCTAAAATTTCTGGAAGTAAATCAGGCTTTCTTTCAGTCTTTAAATATGTTGAATTGAGACATTATTCTGGACTTATCTCACAAGACATTTTTATTGAAAATAAGACAAAGGCATGGAGGGAATATTGCTGGAAGAATATGGCTCGCTTTTTCATCTCTCTTTATCTGAAGGCTCAGTATGATAATGGTGGTGCATGTGGGTGTCTTGTTGCAAACCACTTCCAAATTTTCTGGGAATGCCAAAAAAATTCAGTATTACTTGAAAGAAATACACAAAACTATACTGAGCATTTTTAACATCACAATACCTTTTGATTTCAAAACTATGTATCTAAATCATATTTCCCCTAAAGTAAAAGGTGTTGATGAATACTTGATAACTATTTTGCTGACAGCAGCTAAAAAGGCTCTCCCCAAAAACTGGTCGATGCAGGCTGGACTTACAGTAAGTAATTGGATAGATGTGACAAATGAAATTTGTCGGGTGGAAAAGGTAACTTTCTCTTTAAGCTTAAAGCAAGACACTTTCAGGTCACACTGGGCAAAATGAGTAAAATATGTCAAACCTCTGAGACCTAATTATTTTGTCTGAATGCACTGTAGGAACATCAATTTATTCTTTTTTAAAACATTTACTCTTGTTATTAATTCTAATTTATTGTATCATAATAGTATATTTCATTGGTATTGTTTCAAGGTTTATCAGGCCAGATTGCTGATACTGCTTGATTTATTTTATTTTTGGTACTTTCTCTCTGGATGCATAGTTTTTTTAATTAAAAGAAAAAAAAAATAGTCCACAGAGGCTAAAATGTAGTTATAAGTTTTAAATAGTATTCAAGGAGATAAGAAAGAAGTTTACTTGTTATGTACTTAAGGCTTGAATGTTGTACAATTGTACTCAAAATGTTCTATGTCACAAATAAAAAGAAAATTTAATGAAAAATAAATAATAAATTAGAAACTAAGACATAGACCCTTGCCTAGATTTTAATTTTCACAGTGTGAACAAGAAAAGATTCATGTCTTGTACCTTGCTGCTGTTGGGGGTCGTACATGCGGATTTCAAAGATGGGCGGTCTCTCGTCACGCAGCAGAGTGGCAGTGCCAGTAGTGGTGTCCAGCTTGTAAATGCTGCCGCTGCGATACTCGTTCCAGAACAAGAAGTGTTTATAGTGGCAGAGGCCAAAGGCGTGGTTCAGCTCCTGACCTTCGTACACAGTCTGGTAATGTGAGAAAAGCAACAAAAATGGTCAAATGTGTCTTCAAAACAGACTCTGTGCCAAGAATTACAGTTCAAAACATTTTCAAACACATCCTGTAGATTAAATACAAGAGAAGATGAAATGTGATGCATGTATCATTTCATTATGCTTCATAAGTTTAATTACATTGTCAGAATGCCTGAGTTAATTTCAGCAAAGTGGCCATAAAGTAACCTCTTCAGTTTGAGTAATAATTTTTAATACATTCATATTAAATAGAGTATAAAACTCCAGACACTCTATTAGTATTTAAAGGCTGAAAACTTTGCCACAGAGCAACACTTAACCCAGCAAACACACTAGTTAAAACAACAAATTGCTAAAGGCTAAGATGTATTAAAAGGGCTAAAGCCCACAGACTTCAGCCTGAAAATGATGGACCACACACACAGTCCTCCACTGCTTTCAAACACATTCCTTATGAGCTCTCTCAGCACATGTCAGACCCTGTCAAAATAATCCCCCTGCCATGATTCCTGTGCACCACTCTGCCTTTATGCCACAGTAAAATAATCCCAATGATGGCGAGCCAGTGCTGACCTTGCGCTCTGAGCTGTTGAGGTAGACCATCTCAATGCGGTCATAGTAGGCGTCCACCCAGTAGAGGATTCCCTGTGGGATGTCCAGACTCAGGCCGTTGGGCCACAACACTGTTTTGCTGGTCAGGAATACATTTCTGTTTGAACCGTCCATCCAAGCACGCTCAATTTTGCCTCTTTTGCTCTCCTTAGGGTCCTCCTCCCAGTCTGTCCAGTACATCCACCTGAAGCAGAGGGAGAGAGCTGTAATGCTGACTGACATGTGACAGCAAGATAGAAAAGAGACTATATTTGTCCAGTCAACATGAAAAATCTCTTGGCATTAAGATAGGTGACAGCATTTTAGCTAGGTCCCCCTAAAGCGCAACACTCATCAGAGCATCCACTGAGGCAGCAGCATGGTTCCTTTCAGCCCATCACCCACAGGCAAACCAGGAACTTAAAGACATGTCAATCTTCTCCACTGATCTAGACGCAGCCTGTGAGCCTCAGCTGTCAGGAATATTTTGCAAAACTGAACACAATCCCCCTTACTGGAAGATGATTGGCATTAGCATTAACTTTTCATATTCCCCCTCTCCTTTCTTTTCTGCAGATTTTTCCTCCTTCTCGCTTCTCTCCCTGAGCCTGACTGATTACAGGCATTAGTGGAGGCAAGTGCCTTTCCCCTGGGAAGTGTGTGGACACACATCACCCTGCCACTAGCAATCCAAACAGTGTATGCGTGCTTATGGCAGCATTTTTTTTTTCACACTAGAGAGCCCATGAGGTCAGATCGATAAGACATATCCATACAGAGCAAGATTAAGAGCTATTTGAAATAGTGTAAGAAAGATACGCCTGTGTGCCCAAAAGCTTTGGAGGAAATACATCAGTTAATGCAGAAATGGTCCATGTGCTTCATTGAATAGTGGGATATGAGTGGGATGTAACAGCTTAACAGATTTCACAGAGATAACGGTCAACAAAAGATTCTTGAAAATTCTAAAAAATTGTGAATTAACATTGGTAGCAACCATTAAAAGTGGTCAATAATGAAACCAATGAACATGAGAGACAAGTCAAACTGCAAGTGAGGGATAAGCTGATAGTTAACCTGGAGATGGATAACCAAAAAAAACAACAGCTTAAGTCTCTACATGGGCTGTTAAGCTACCAGGCCTGGGCTGATAATAAATTTTGTCAGACAATATATTCTCCCACAATAATCGACGATGAATGATATTATTGACAATATTATTTTGAGACCAAATTAACCATTTATATAAGTATTTATAGACATTTTCATATAGATGTTTAAGTATGTAAGACATTCTTCTCTCATCCATGAGGCTTCATCAGCTTCATCCTAAACTATAAACAGTCCAGTTGTCTCAGTTTTAAGCCTTCAGGATACACTTGCTGTGAGCGCACACAAATTTGCACGGCCTGTTTGTATTAACTTTGTCGCTCAAACTCCTCAGTGAGTGTTGACTGTCGGGACAAAGGCTCTGCATCTGCAGGTTTAGTTTCTTCCGCAGCTGGGTTAGGGTTAGGGTAAAACTGGTTTGGGTGGTTGTATTTTAAATGGGTATAGGAGTTTGTTGTGTTGCCTTTTTTTGTTGCTGCACACTGGCTTGTCTGTGCTGATGGGCTCACCTTGCTCACTCGGTTTGAATCTGAAATATTTCTAATTTGAGGCTGTGGCATCTCACTTTACAGTCATCTTTTTTTCCTAAGAACTACCACCACCTCAACCTGTGTTGCCCCTTACACACTCACAAGGCTCACTTGCTGCCCTCTGTGCGTTTTACACTAGCCTGATGCTAGCAGCCCCGCCTCCCCTTAGAGCAGTGTTTCTCAATTCCGGTCCTGGGGCCCCCCTGCCCTGCATGCTTTAGATGTTACCCGAATCCAACACACCTGATTCAAATGATCAGCTCGTCATCGAGCTCTGCTCGAGCCTGATAACGAGCCATTCATTTGAATCAGATGTGCTGGAGTAGGGTAACATCTAAAACATGCAGGGCAGGGGGGCCCCAGGACCGGAATTGAGAACACTGCCTTAGAGACAATGAATTCAGATAACTGACAAGAGGGTTCACTCTGTTCATTCAGCTACAGGGGCTGTGAGCGATGCACATTGTGAACCCTCTTGATTCCAGCCTGTTTGGAGGCGAGGGATGACGAAAACAAACAAGCATGCACATGGCGATACACTGAGGTCAGAAAAATGATTGAGTTCATTTCATTTATCATATTATAAAATGATTTACTGACTATCGTCCCAGGCCTAACAGCTACCAATCTTTCACCAACAGTCATGAATTTTCTCTGAACTAAAATCACTCCCTCCACCTCTTCACCCTCCTTACCCATTCACAGGATCCACAACAATTGCGCGAGGGTGCGTCATTTTCCCCTCAATAAGGGTTTTGCGGGTCTGTGAAGCCTTCTCCAGCCGAGCCACGCTGATGGTTTTCTTAGGCCCGTCATCTGTCCAGTACAAGTTGTCAGCCATCCAGTCCACGGCGATGCCTTCTACCGTGTGGATTCCTGTGAAAAAAAACAGACTTTTTAGAGCCGATATGAGAAAACACAATAAACATCACTGACTGCAAGATCTTCTCATAAACCTCAACTTCACACTAAATATAGTCTACAGACTACTATCTTTGTTTCTGAGCCCCGTCAGCTGTTATAAGCATACCTTCTTTCACAATGGTATCCCTCTCTGTTCCATCAATCTTCTGTCGGCCGATGATGTAGCTGGTGGCGTCAGCAAAGTAAATGAACTCGCTCTCAGCGTGAAAGTCCAGAGCTCTGGGATTCATCAGGTTCTCTATGGGGATCATGTACTCATCTGGCACCTTCGCATTCAAATCCATCCCTCTGATGACCCCTGGGCGACCTTTACCATACACCAGGAAAAGCTCATGCTCAGGTTCTGCAGGAAAAAAGACAGAAGGTTAGACCTTAGTTTATGTGTCAAGAAGCTTTTAACTCTGAACCTTTCAACTGATTTTATCTTGCTCTCTACCACTTTAGTTGATGGTGAATCAGAAAACTAAACCCTGACTCATGATTGCCTTTTCCTTTCAAACAATGTATATTCATTCAACAAGCAAATAACATGCAAGGCCAAAAACTCGCAGAGAAAATAAATTGTTTGTTTTTTTTCAATCTAGAAGCTGAGCAGTAAAGAGAGGTGGAGCAGGAGGATGTGGTGCTGCCTTTTGTTTAACTGACTGTGTCATTCTCAAGGACAGTTAACTCTCAGCAGGTAGATTAATGTGATGACATTACTGGTTGATAGAATATTAAAACATTTTTCAGAACAAGCTGAATCAGCCTGGCGGCTTCATGTGGAGGTCAGCAGAGAGGTGGAGAGTCTGACACTGTTATGTTGTTGCTCTTCTTATTTTTGCATCACTCTCTCCCAGCCCAGAGCCCATGGGGGAACTGCATCCTTGATCCAACCCTGGCTGCCCTTGGCTTCAGGTCAGCAGAGCTGCATCACTGCAGCTCATCAGGTAATACTTACAGTTAGGCAGGGAGCATGCACACATCACATCTGGATGTGCTGAGTCTATGCTACAGTATAGGGGCTTCCAGTCCTCTCTGTCAGACATTTCCCCTAAATCCTACCAAATGAGCTGATTTAGGTTTGTTTGTCCAAACAACACAATACTTCTAGTATACACAAGAAGATACAACTATTATTACTGACAATTTTTCATTGAGCTAGTTATATTTAATAAACTGCTTTTGACAATTTATTCCATCTCTGACTGTTTTTATAGCAACATTAAAACCATTAGCTATCTACTAAATGATGAAATCATTTATGCAATAGGGTATTCAATATAAAAAGTGCCATTCTTAGTCACTAATTTTCACAATTTTTTTGATAAATGTATTCATTTTGGCAACTTTCAGATCATTTCAGTTCAGTGTCAACTACAATCTAGCCTTAAGGCTTTCATTGTTGTTCCACAAACTTGATACCAGATTTTAGACTTTTGGTTTATCCACTATTACTCATGACTTTCAGAAAAGTGTTTTTACTTTCTAGCTGACTTCTTTTAACTGCTCACATTTACTCTAACTCAACATTTACATTTAGTATTCTGTGTTGTGTTACCTCAAACTAAGGTCTGAGCCTACTTTCACTTTTTAAACAGCTCTTTTAAAAAAGGGCAGGCCTAAGATCATTTCTACCTTACTGTAACAAGGGCTAAGCTAGCCCTGACATTTCTCTTGTTAGTAATATATTAAATCATTTCAGCCACTGGGCAACTTTTAGCTGTCAACCACTTATAATGCAGCATAAGCACATCAATAAAGACTTCAACTGCATTTATACAACTTATAAATGGGTTTATAAGACTTTATTCTGACTCTAACAAGCATCAATAAGCGAATAAGCAAACATAATTCTTTATAGACATATGATTTAAACTAGAGCTTGCCATTAAACTAGAACTAGATTTGCAGCCTTTCCATAAAACAAGTGAAAACTGCAGCAGTACCCTCAGAAGTACATGTACCAGAATAACTGTAACTGCTGATGTGTAAAAGAGTATTTTGACAGCCCTCTCACAGTAACAACTGGAGTCCCTTTGTAGTCATCATTATTTCATTTCACTGTTGTCTCACTCACTTTTGCAGGACTTGCCATCACTGCCCAGACTGAATCCCGAGCGACAGCGGCAGGTTCGCGTCTTGTGGCTGTTTCCCAGCAGGCAGATGTCCGAGCAGCCTCCAGCCTTCCCAAACTGGTCCACCTCACATGCATGGCTACGCACTGAACACAAATACGGCGGGAAATTAGGTCAAGGGAGCTGTAGCTATTGTTAATGTATTTGGAACAGTGTGAGATATAAAAGCCTTTGTGTGTGCAGTCTACCTGGCGGCTGACGTCTCTGGTGGTACACATGCAACGCTCCTCCTTTGTCCACTCTGGTCACGACTTGGTAGTCTGTGCTGTTGAAGCGGTTGACCCTAATCACGCTGGTTTTAGGCTGCATGTTGGAGTTGTCTGAGTTGGTGGCATACAGATAGTTTTCAAACACTGTCAACCCGTACAGGTGCTCGATCTTGAAAAGAGTGTGGAAAGGAAGTAGGGAGATGTGGAAAGGGAGGAAGGAGAGAGTAACAGGGGGAGATGGTAATAAGTCATAGGCACTTAGTGACACTGTTTATCTTTTACCTTTACCCAGTAAACACAGAAATTTATTATGGAAACAAGACAGTTCCAAATTTATCTGTGCTACTTCCTGCTCTTCATGGCTTTAAGACAGATTACTGCTCATACTGTATAAACATCATACATCCTGAGCTTGTTGAGAGTTTTACATGCTCTGGCGGAGACTGTATCGGCCAAGATGCAACATTTTGGTTGAGGTTTGAGTAATAGAAGCTGAGGAAAAAAGTGAGAGAACTGCACAGATGTTCTTAGCTTTGTATTTTTAAACTTGATTACAAAGCAGTAATACCTGAAACTGCCAACTACTATGGAAAATGACGTGATTCATAATGATGGATAGAATTGCACTTTATCAAAGTGAGTCACTATTTTTCTGCTTATGGAGAGCTTCAGTCTCATCGTCCAATCATACCAAGACAACTAACCAAAAAAAGAGAATTATCCTTCATGTAACAATTTTTTGTTCGCTTTTCTCATGAGGTTGGTTGAATTTAACATGAGTGCTGAATAGTAATGTAGCATGAAAATGTATCTTTGTTGCAGGGATCTGCAACATAACACATAAAACCATTTACCAAAATTCTTTCTGGATGCTTTAATGTATTTATTTCTATTCCTTTGGTTTGAGAACCAATCTTTCTTCCTTTTCACATGGCTTGCAGCGATTTTACACTATGACACAGTTTTGAGAAACCAGGAGAACTCCTGCTGCTCTCAATAGAAACAAATTCACAAACCAACTTGCTTCTATCGCACAGGAAAAGAGGAAGAAAAGCAGGGCGGGGACCTTAGGATCAAGCAAACATAGACAGTGACTCAGTGTCCCATGCAGCAGCGGCAGAAAACCTGAGGTGTCATTGTGGTCTGTCACAGCAGGCTGCTAGGAGCTTGCTGCACCAGAGAGAGACACACACTCACAGGAAGATGAAAATGTTCTGATCATAGGTTAGAGTGCAGAGCTCTGCAGAGGAAGCACCCAGTATGGAAACCTGCTGCTCTCACACTGACAGGAAAAATTATTGCATAATTTGTCTCCTTTTCTCCCAGATCTTCCTAAGACCAACCAGAAAACTAAAGGCATGTGAGGAAAAAATGTTGCTTCTCTTAACATTACCAAACCCAAATGTTTTACTAGTATAACTCTCATAGATACTTTTTTTCATCATCGGGACCCCATGTGTTCAGCTTTGAACTTTAAGTGTGTTTTTACTCTTAGTTGAACTGTCAAAAGAAAGCAAAAAAAAAAAAAGCATGTTAGGCCTTGAACAGATATACACTTCCAATAAAACAGCCTGTACTAAGCACCATCAATAACTCACTTTCTTTTAACCTTTACTTGAAGGATGAGCATCTGCTAATGCCGTATAACAGGTGCTAACACACACAAAGCAAAACATGCTGGTTTGATTGTGTGTCCCTGTCTGTACCCTCTGGCTCAGTGAGTAAATGAAGCCATTACTTCTCCACAGATCACAGTAAAAGGTATGGTAACACATTTAAGAGCCACTGTGCTCCACCAACGCTGCAGCAGCTACACAACACACTCAGTATTAGACACAATTAATCAGCAGCTTTAATGAAAAGGCAAACGTCCAACATCTTGTCTCTGCTCATTAATCATTGTGCAAGAAGACATTACAGGAGCACACAGGAGAAACATCAGGTGTGTTATAGATGCATAGGGAACTCTTAAGCACTCAGGAGTTGTAACGCTTTATGAAAAGGCTACAAACACAAAAACCTAAAGAGAGATTATCTTTCTGTTAGTAGAACACAGGTGTTGCTGTTCTTACCAGCAGGCCTTGGATGATGGTGTGCCGGTTCTTGCCTTCATAATCCACAACCTCAATGTAGTCCAGATAGGCATCAGCCCAGTACACCAGCCTACTGACCAGGTCAAGCGTGATACCGTGTGGGAACACGATTTTACTGTCCACGAGCTTGGTTCTGTTCTGTCCGTCCATGTCACAGCGCTCCACCTTCGGGATCTGACCGTAGTCTGTAAAGAAAACCTTCCTATGGGAAACAAAGATGAGCCCTGATGAGTTCACCTGGAGTTATCATTGTTTCATTTTTACCTTATTTAGCTGTGCTATAGGTGACTTATCACCTTTATTTTATTTAAAGGAGACTTAATAATTAGGATTATTTAGCAAAAAAAAGACAAAAAAAGAAGGCCATTGTTGAAGTTATTCTTCACTGAGTTAGGCTAATTATTGGCATAAACAGTGATTTTTAAATGCTGAAATTTATCAAGATTTATCTCAAAAACAGTTTTTATGCAAGTACAATGTTAGTCAGGGCATTGTCCTCCTTTTCACAAGTTTTACACTTCCTAAACACAAACATAATAACATTCAAACACTTAGGGATTTCCTGTCTAAACTAAGCTAAACTTTACTCCATCCCATGGAGTCAGCCCAAGACCAGAAACTGGTGAACTGTGAGAAGCAGAAAATTAATCATGTTTCTTTAAATCTTTTGGAAAATTTCCTTTAACAATAAAACGCCAATGAGGGACGTCTTCAGAGATTTGTCTTCATTGATCTTTCACACAACAAACAAAGGATGACAAAGGAGAGCATAAAAAGATATTGCTGTGTTGCTGTTTTGCTCCACCTCTAATGACCTTGCAGACAACATCAAAAGAAAACAGCTCCAGTGAATCCACCTGACCTGGTTACTGGGAGACCAATTACAGCTATGGATACTGGGAGGTGAGCATGCAGCCACAAGCTAGTGTTTCCACTCACACTCATGCAAGGGCATTCTCAATTTCTTGAGTTTAATTTTTTTTTCCTCTCCAATATGCACGTACACTCACACAGGCAGGCATGCACCGCAGTTATACAAACACTTTCAGGAATTCAGTTATAAAGTCTGGTCCTAAACAAAAAGAGCTGTTACAAAATCAAGTTTTTTTTCACTCAAACTCTAGCGTCAGCATACCACAGAGCTACCAAACATCTGCGTTCAATTACTCCAATGTCAAAGCCTCCATTTAGTCTTCCCCCCACTTCAACTTGTTGTTTGAAAGTTAGGCAACACTGACAGATGACACAAATCTGACTCTAGATTACCTCTAATGTTCCTGAGAGTTACCAAAGATTCCTAATTACAAGTTTATCTGTGTGCATCTAATAAACTAGCACATATACATGGTGTCTCCATCTGCATCTGTCTGTGTTTGATTTTATGAATTTGATGGAAAGTGATCAAACTGACCCCATGGTAGGGTCCAGAGCAATGCCTTTAGGGTTGTACAGCTCCTGGTCCAGGAGGGTGACACATGTTTGCCCATCCTTGTCACACACAAAGATCCTGTCGTCCACGTCATCCACAAAGTAGAAGTTTCCTGTAAGCCAGTCAATGGCCATCTGCTCCACATCTGGAGGGAGAGAGGAGGCGGAGACATGATGAGAGGAGAGAAGGGGGTAAAAAAGGACACTGGAGACACAGGAAGATGAAAAACCAACCCCTAAACTGATTCTGTCTACAGGTAAAGAGGAAGAAGATTTGATAGGTGGCTCACACTTGCAGCATATGAGTAAGAAGTCTGACAAAGAGTCATGTGATGAAGTTTATTAGTCAGCAATACTGCATTGCAGCTACTCCAACAGCTCTGAAACAGCAACACACACATTCATATCCAGTTCAGGTTTTCAGGTTTGGACAGGGGGCAACTTGCTCAACTGTCAAAAGAGATGACAGACAACATCACTTAGTATGTGTCTAAGTAATGTGTCTGTCATTCAAACTCAACTAGACAGACAGAATATGACACAGCCTGTTGCTTCAAAGGGTGTGTTTTAACTCAGATGTAGCGAAGCCATGTTGCTGTTTTCTCTAGTTTTATTTTCCCAAGGCTTAGCTTACCATGCCCCACACATCAATAAAAATAAAACTCCTACACGTGTTTACCTGGCATCACACTCACAATTTATGTAACATTGACAGACTACAGTATTTCACTACAGACTAGACTATTAAAGAAAAAAAAAGAACTAGCATTGACCAGCTCCATGAACTGTTCTGTGTGTGGTGTAGGACCACAGAGGGTCCTACAGTAGAGAAAAAAATAACATGAGACGTTAACATACCCTTCTCCCTCATTCCCTCCTCCTCCTATTTCCTCAAACACCAGCTCAGCCACACTGGGTCTGAGCCAAGGATCGGAGACAGAAAGCTATTGTTTAAGCAAAATGAAAGGACATGTGAAGGAGTAAAAGATCCAGAATGATCAATTTACTGCAGCAAGCAGTGAGGAAGAACTGTGTTCATTTACCCAACTAATGAGCTTTTTAGTTTCTCACACTTTTCTGAGTATTCTTTGTGAAACTTTATACAACCATGTCAAAATATGTGATGGCTATGGTGAGTTATTCTTTGAAAATTCAGATTTTCAAGAAATATGTTATAGTTTGTGAAATGGGTTGTGATTCTGAAATATTATTCAGTAATGAAAAACAAATATTTCATTTTGTCACATCTTCCAAACATATTTTGTAACGGTTTTTGCCAGCACCGTATTGTAATGCAGTACATTAAGCAGTTATGACACGTCTGAAAATGTGTGCTAACTGTCCAACAAGGCAAGCAGCTAGCTAACTAACAGCTAGCTCTTTGATATACGCTGTAAGAATTGGGGAGGGAAAAAGGGTCAACCAGCTAGCAGCAAGCACCTAATGTCTGGTGTAAGCAAAGCTTAGCTATACCGAACAACGCTAGCAACTAGCCAGCAGCTAGCTCCTGGAAACAGTGAACTGGATGTTAATCTGTTGTAAGAGAAAAAGAATCAAGTATGTGCTAACAGCAACTTATCATCAAGAAAAAAATATGGCGTGTTGAGCTGGCAGGTGGTTTTTATTGCACTCAGGCCCGAACAATCTGTAGTCATTGATACATCGACAGCATGGAGTAACTTTACTAACAGATGGACAAATTTTACTTAAGTTACAACAAATAGCCATCTTGGGTAGCAAAACACATTATTTTCCTGATGAATACTCAACCCTATGTTTAATTTAGGCACACACATGGAGCTAGCTGTTAGCAAGTTGGTGACTTGTTTTGTAAAGTAGCATTCAGAGACTTTTCCCTTGAACTTCTGTGTATCGCCACTGTCACTTTCAAATAAAAGCTGACAACAGAAAGTAGATTCAAGGTGAGCACATTTTTCCAAGGGCCATAACTAAAACAAAACAACAAAGTTACAGCCATAAATCCAAAGCATCGTACCAGAGAAATTCTAAAAGGTAGTGTAAAACTCACATGAACTGCTTTTCCATGAAATGTCATTTAGACTGTAGTGATGTGAAAAACAGCCAATATAATGTTTTAATTTTTAAATAACATTTAAATGAAAGTCTTCATCCATAGCTCTAATTTTTGAATAAATAAATTGAATACTTCTTCAAACACAGACTTTTAAATAGTAATCTTAGCGATGGAAATATAGCACTATATGAACCAGAGAGGGGGTATGGCAAGTAAAGCTTCTGAAACCACAGGTTTTCTATTTTCTCAGCTGCCACAAGTTCTGCTCTGCACATTCACACACACTGATTCTCACACAAACACAGACACGGGGCCAGAGTCGTGCTGCAGGGGGTCTTGATCATGCAGAGACGGGTTGCGAGGGTGGAGGTCTGACTGTGGTGGTATGTTATGGGGTGAGTATGTTTACTGGGGTGAGTAGGTCACTGTGACAATTTAGGGGAGACTGGAGGATTGTTTTTTGCTACTGGAAAAAAAAAGCTTACTTTGGGTAAATGATAGAACAAATTCCTTTGTATAGAAGCTTATTATAGATGTGTGGAGCAACTTCCAAGAAATACCAGAGAAGTCATGGTTTCAAAACTAACCATCCTTTCAGGGAAGAAGAGACAGTTTAAAGAATGTTTGGTTTTCAAAAAAATGGAAAACAGTAAAAAATAAAATTTCAGAGGAAAGTAAGAAAGAGGAAAAGAAAGGTGAGAGATGACAATAAGAAAGAATGACCTTATTTCCTCAAGAGGGAACTTTGGCATTGCGTAGCAACATTTCTGAGGTGTATGTATATTGAGGGGCTGTGTGACCCATGTCACTCTTAATATTCAAACACAGAGTTTAACATCTGTCCGACACCACACTGATCCAACAGTGGATACCCAAATTCAGGGAAAAAAGAAGAGGTTGTGTAGTATTCATACGTTTTACAGAAAGCACTGAAAAAAAGTCCACACCATGTTTTTCACTTTCCAAAAAATGGCTCCGGTAGAGGCCGAAGACTTTTCTATCTCCTCCCATTCTCCTTTTCTCTCCTCCTTCATGCATCATCCCCCTATCCCTCCCCTATGTCTGTTCCCCAGAGGTGGAAAAACAGTCTGGATTCATTAACTGCAGCTCTGTCTGTCTGAAACTATGCTATAAAAAACAACACAGCATAATTGAAAAAACAGAACCGACTGCCTTCTTCGTTTTTTTCCCCCACTGCTTTCTCCAAACAACTTGTTTTCTTCGTGTGTTCTTGTTTGTCCCTCTGCTCCTTGTTGGATCAAGAAAAACAACAGCTGAGTGAGTTTTTAGAAAAAGTATTCATGATGTAGAGATGCTGTAGGGCAGAGTTTACTTCTTAGAAGAGTAAAATAGTGGGGCATACATTTTACAGAGGAACCTGCTGGTCTTAAGAGGCCACAGACACACAAAAAAACAATGCTGTAGTGAGACCACTGGATTTACATTTGAAGGAGTTGATATGAGTCCTGACATTTTTTAACTGTGATTGAAACTTTAACCACCCCAGCACCCCAACCCCCACTTCCCCTCGCCAAACTCCCGCAGTCCAAAACACTCCCTCAAGCATCTGGCGAAGGCGTCACATAAGAAAAACACAGGCGGGAGGAGGAAAAACAAAAAACACAAATTTAGTGTGTGGTTTTGTAAGGATCCAGGAGGAATACAGAGCTTGACAGGAAAAAGTGGATAACTTGAAGCACTTAAGGCAGAAATCTATTTCATACCTCAGTAGGGATGGGTACCAAAGGTACTTATATAGGTACCAACTGGATTCTGTCTGTAGCACAGAATACCAATTCATGCAAAATCAAGAAGTACCATTTTTGGGTACCTAACACATTCTTGTGATTGTGAGAGAGGGGAGGAGTAGGCAATTTTCCATGCTGGACATGAAACAGCAATTTAAGTCTATATACTAAGAAATAAATATGTACAATTGAAAATCTTTGAGTTTTTTTATGTTTTTTTACCACATTAACACACACAAAAGTACCGAAGATTGAGATAGGTACTGATTGCCAGGTACCGGGCATTGGAACCGGTACCACATTCTTTCAAATGTGATAGGTTCCTATCCTGAAAGCTCAGGGGGTGAGGGGGTTTAAAGCTGAATAAGGTTTTGAATTGAGGGAAGATTTGAAAATGTGCTGACTGGCCTGCCTTTTAACAGCACATGACCTCTTAAGGAGATTTCAGGCCAGTGTCTGTGCTAAGCAGCACGCTGTGGCTCACTGTGCAGGCAAGCAGGTACTGAAGCTCTTACAGTACAGGCAGAGAGGGAAGCTTAGTGACAGCTCTGGGATTAGGCCTTCTGTGCATAGTGTGACGCATGAGCTTCCACTACTGAATGTAAAGCCATCTCAGTTTCATTGCTAGGTTCCCCACAGGGAGCGCTCTCTCCGGCAATATGACAGACTGAATGAATAACTGATTAAACTGAAACTAGCAGAGTACCTCATCTGTATTTGAAGAACTATTTAACCATATGATGTCTGAACAATTAAAGGCATCCATTTTTCCACCAAATATTATGACAAAATTATGAGGAAATGTAGAATAGATAACATGAACCACAGTGCCTCAAAGTTATTTAGTAACAACAGCAATTATTGAAAACGCACTGTGATTATAGTACAAACATGGTTTTTCTCATCCAATCTGCCTGTCTGTCTTTCTAGGACTCAGTCAGTCCTCCTTTTATATGTGTTACCCTGAAATTTACGCTGAAAAGAATCTAATAAAGAAGCAGATCTGAGGAGAACACTGGGTCAAAGTTTGTTTCTCCCTCCAATTTAGGGAGGTATGAGGGCTCTCACGCTCCTGCATGATGTAACGTGGTGTGTGATCACACAGGAATACCAACATCAGGCTGTTTCTCGTGGAAGTGTACAAACACAAACCCTTGATAGCAAAACTAACTTCCAACGCTGTTGCAGAATTGCAGTGTTAGAGGCTGATTTGGCATTGTTTTATACTTGTATACATCATCTAATATTTTAATAGAGAGTGAAAGTGGTTGAACTACATTTTTTATTTTCACATGGGTCTCACATCACAACTTTTTAACAACTTACAAAGACTCTGAGTGACATGCATAATTGACTATGGCGAGAAACAGACACTGACAAATATAGAATGAGACTAATTGTATATTTGCAGAAAATCAGACAAAGAAAAAAGTCCAAGGGACTGTAATAAAAGAGACAAATAAAGAGAAAGGAGAAGAGAGAGTAGGAGGTGGGGTTGGGTTGGGACACATCTGGACATCTCCTGGTGGCATACAGAGGTCATGAGTCACTGTAACCACAAGCGCATCACTTCCTGTGTGCACACCCCTGCTATTGGTTGCTTTGGGCTTCTTCCACGCTGACTGTGGGCATAAACCTGCTCCTCCTGTACCGTCACACGCACACACCATCGACCAGACCTGAAGACCAGTTCTGCTGTCTCTGCTGTCACTCAAGATCATGGACAGGGGCAGATGACAAAAACCTGTCTATTTGTGTTGTCTATTTTCTTTTCTTGCTGACACTAAGCACGCTGTTTCCACCGGTGGATGCAGCCCCGCAGACATCACTTGTAATAGTCATCATAAACACAAAGGTTTACATTTTGTGTCAGACATAATACTCGTCTGTGTCTGGGGTTTGTTTGCTCTTACTCTGCAGAAAAAAAATCACTCCTGTTTTTTTAATCTTTGAATATATACGCTCTTTAACTGGAATTCTTTGCCTCACACCCATCAGTGTGGCTCTCATCCTTTATTATTGATGATAAGCATCCTGTTCATTCTCTTTAAGGCAGCCAGTTCTCTGTTTTATCCATCTGTTTGCACATAATATTTCTGAGTGTGTGTTTAAGAGCGAATGCTGCAGTGTGTGTGGGAGTTTGCATGTGTGGGGGACAGCCGAGGAGAACCCAGCTAAAGCTGCTGGAATTTCCTGCAGATTTTTCTGGTTCTTAAATAGTGTTGTCCAATGGAAGCTAAGATTCTGGGCAAAGCTGCACGATTATAGCACCAGTGACAATCCTTGTTTTTCAGTCAAGCTGATCATAATTACCAAGCACAAATACACGAGTCCTTTAACTGAATCTGTGTATTAATGTGGCACTGTCTCTGTAATTTCAAGAGGCTGTTATGATGCCAGTTATCCAGCATGATGAAGGGTTTTCTTTATAATGTGTTAAAAAGAGGCATAAATGCTCAAAATAGACTGAGAAATCCAGCAGACTTGATATTGATATAAATTATATGAAGCAAACCACAATGCCTCATGCTTTATTTTCACAGTACAAAGTTCGTCTGATGTCATCTGATCTCAAATGAAGATATTTCCAAATGACAGCTTAACCACATTGTGTGTGCTTATGCAAGACTTCCCGACTGTCATCAATCTGTATTTTCATTTCCTCTGATGGTCAGCACTGAGAAAGTCGTTTCTATTACAATAATGCCATCTCAGCTTTGTAAAAGAAGCAAATTTAACAGAGACAAGCTGCTGCACACTGAGTGGATGTGGTCATTAATAATGTGAGCAAATAAACAGCAAAAAAACTGAGCAACCTGACTTTGAGCAGTGGTAGAAAGTTGGGGTTACGCATTCAAAACTTTCAGCATTGATATCAAATTTAATCACTCATATCTTTTATGAAAGAAATGTTCAAAACTGTTTGAAAAATCTAATCAAAAAACAGTTCATTGGACTTCTAAAGCTCCTGTTAGTTCTCTTTATTCTGTGTTCTTATGAAAATTACTGGTGATGCTGTTTGAATACCTACTTAGTAAAACAAAACCCTCAGCAACAGGACTGCTGTTTGTTGTTGTGAGGGGGTAGCTGATGGCATGCTGAATACAAAAGAGTTAACTTTTTCCACCACAAGGGTTCAGCATTAATATGTTAAAAGACAGGGGGTCAAGATTTTTTGTCTTATAACAAGACTTAAGTATGTATATAATTAGTTTATTGAGACTGCAATGGGTTCCAAAATCAACACAAACTGAAAAGTCCTCACAGGAGCTTTAAGTGTTGGTTTAGCTAATGAAAAGGTTGATAGTTTTAAGTCACATACAAGTTATTTCATTTCTTAAAACAAACAACAATGCATTTAGTGTGTGCCAGCTGCTGACTATGACAGCCTACTTAGATTTTTTACTATGATGCCCCTTTCTAAAAGAATAATTTCAACACAGTGTTAAATAATGGCTCTGGTTGGAGGAAATGCTGCCTACTAGGGCTCCAATAGTTTCCTGTGTTAGACCATGCTAGCCTCAGGTTTTAGTAAGTAAATAAGTATATTAAGTTTATTTTAGGTCATATTCCAAGGGAAGCAAATACTGTTACAAGTCTAAAGACTGGTTTTCTTTAAGACCGAGTGAAAAATATCCATTTCCTCATGCATCCACTTTTTGATAAATGTCATTTTAATGTACACCATTTTAAGTTTTCATATAACTATGTGGACCTCAGACCTCCATTATGCATAAGTATTGTGATTCTCAGATCCTCCTTCCTGTGTGTTCGATTTATTTTGTGGGTCCTTCTTTCTGGTTATTTCTCTACTTTCCCTCTCCTTTCTTCTCCTTTGGGAGAAGTGGTTGTCTATTGTTTGGCTGCAGTTTGAATCCTTAACTATACTCTTTCTCATTGTAGTCTTCAGTGTGTCCATTGTTGCTTACCATAAATTTTACTGTTTTGCTTCATGTCAGAGTATTGGCTTGATTTAAATGTCTCCTAAATTAGTTATTTTAACAGCCTGTGAGCCAGGTTAACATATAAAGCAAGTAATGCTAACTTGTGTTGTATGCTTTACAGACGCTAGGATAGGCTTTGACCCCATATGTCTGTTCGTCTGTCTGTCTTTAAGTCTGTGAAAGGTGTGTTTAATTACCTTATAGTCAATGTTTGATGTAAGATTTACAATCACGCCCCCGGTGCCAGAATAAACGATGGTGCAGAAAGTGTGAGAGTCTCGGTCTCAGAGCATCATTCCAATCAGGATGCAGAAGCCAACCAATTACATACCAGACCCTTGATTACATGGTTGTAGGGCTATTGTTGATTTTGTTTTCTGCTGGCTTGTGTTTAAGTCAGAAGCAGACTGGGTGGAAAATATGAACATGATGACAGAGATGTCAAGAAATTAAATGTTTTATGAAGTCCTCTAATGAATACCTGCAGGTAAGAGTGACAATGCAGATAGTTTCAAACAATCTGAGTGATCAACTTCCAAGAAGACAGTAAAGTGACTCATTTTTATTGTTTGCTCAAATGTGTTGTTTCTGGAGCTGCTTTGCCTCAGACTAACAAAGAACAAAAGCTGCCCAAAAGCTAAAACATGGCCAGGAATATGGGTTTGAATGTTGTTGGAATAAGTGATGGGTGCACATATAAGCTGGATACGCAGGCTGTGGACGTGCAGCTAGTCCGTACTCAAGAGGAGCACACGCACACCTCATCTGTGATCGATCATGTTTCCTTAGAAGTCCACAGTCCACTTTTGGTTTCAGTTTAACAAGAAAACAGACAGAAGTGTTTCTGAAAAGAAACTGAAGTCATGGAAAAGTACAGCTGCTTTTAATGTGCAGCCACAACAATAAGCCTGACTCACAGTTCTTGCACAAGAGGAGCTGAGGACACATCTATTCCACAGGTGTTTATGCACAGTTCACTTCTGGATATATATTTTCCAGGAATTCTTTTTTTGCAAATCAGACAAACACAGGCATTCAAGGGAGCAGCATCCGAGGTCAGAAGTTTCAGGCAGAGCTCTGTAACACTACTTTCTAAAATGTGAGCCATACTTTGGAAAGTCAAGAGCCCAGTAAGTCTGAATTTTTTGGTTAGATGTCATGAGGCACAAGCACTAGACAGATACACAAGGCCACTATGATGAAATAATACCCACACAAATACACACATTTATGAGGCAACCTTTTTTGCCATCAAAGAAAGTTCGGCATGAGGAGTTTATCACATAGTTTACTCCTGCCTCTGCACATCACACCTTTGACTAATACCAGTTGAATGACACACTGTACATAAAAATGGGCCAGGTTCCTTTGTTCCTTCCCATTGTTCAAAAGTGAGGCCAAAACATAGCCGCTATGCGCTCACAATGATGAAGTTCCCCCAAGTCCGTACAGTCAACAGCAGAGCCACATTATATTGTTAAGTTAGTGCTAACCAATATGGACACTTCAATCACTCTTCTGTTAGCTTTTTTGTAATTTCTTCTCTCCTCTTTAACTCTTCTCTGCTAAAGAATCCTGCAGGAGCCTTATCTGTCAATCATGAAATCACAGCCCTTTTCATTTAAGCACAAAATAACAATAACCTTAAAATGTATCTAAAAAATACATACATACATACATACTATCTTTACAGATGGCCAAAGAGTCTAGGTCATCCCTCATACGGTTTGCACTTGAGTGGGACGCCGAGGTTTGAATATGGCCTGAGGCCTGTTTCCTGCAGGTCATTCTCATTCTCATCTTGTTTCCTGCTCTGTCAACTGTCATGTCCTCTCTAATTGAAGGCATAAAAAGCCCAATAATAACTTTAAAAAAAAAAATAAAAAACAAATAAAAAAATTCCTGTCATAACAGAGAGAATTCTTGACAAAAGTTTATCATCCCCTGTACTGCAGGCAGCCACTAGGGGGGAGTGCCAAATGCGTTGGCTTCACTTTAAGGAGGCTGTCGTTTTGTCCATCTTTTTACACAGAACATTAGTAAGCTATTTTACTTAAATGACCACAATGTACTCACGGTGCAGACTCAGTGAGATGTTGATCACTCTCTCCTCCGTGAAGCTCTTCAGGTTGGGGATCTTGGCACATTTGAGATGTGTGGATGAGGGTGCATCTCCCACGTGGATCCAGCAGACGGTCTCCTGTGCATAGAGGAAGTCCATGGCAGTAGTTTGTTTAGTGCTGGTGGACAGCAGGCTGTGAACAGTAGTGCCGCTCAGGGAGGTGGCCTGGATGTTCTGTGAGTTGGCAATCAACAGGACAGGCAGCCGGTCTACTGGCACTGCAAAGCAACATGGGAACAGTTGAAGCCTAACAGTAAGAAAGAAGGGGGAAAAAAACTGCTCCTCAAATCCAGCTGACGGTTTTTTGTCTATGCTGCCTGCAGCTACTCACCATTCTTGGCTTTGCAGGAGCGGTTGTCTGGCTGGGACAGGTAGCCCTCCACACAGGAGCAGGTGTAGGAGCCTTCAGTGTTGGTACAGGTCTGACTGCAGGTCCCATACACACTGCACTCATCAAAATCTACCCAACAGAAATAACAGATGGTCCTATTGTTAAAATAAGACAGACTAAACACACAAATAAAACCATCCAGCTATCCAAATACTTGCTTAAATTACCAGAGAGAGCCTGTTGCACTAGTTGACCAGTGTATCAATAGTTTTTTTGGTGTTTCTGTTGATGCCAGTCCATGACCTCAATGCCTGCTAATCTTTCAGTGTTTTTGAATGTGGGAAATACTCCAAACTCCCACACCCCCTGAACTACTGCCTGTGTGCTCTTCATTTGATTAACTTTTTACAGAATCTGAGTCAACGCTGGTACAATTCTGGGCCAACAAAGGGCCCAAGAACTAATTGGGACACAGTCATCATATAGGCAAACAGCACTAAGCTTCTTTTCAATGCATGAGAGCACACTGAGTTGTGAGTACATTACATCTCTTCATCCTGCAATTGAAAAATACTCCCCCTCCCCTTAATGCAGGAATAAAACGCCCAGATGTTTCATTTTTCCAGGTTTATCGGCAAAATTGCTGCAGCACATGCTTAACCACAGCTTTCACGGAGGGCCAGAGGGTGGCCAGTGCTTAGAGAAACTCACCTTTGCATGTCTTTCCATCTGGACTGATCTCAAAGCCGTTCTTACAGTAACAAGCAGGCCCAGCTGGAGTCACCGCACAGTTTTCCTGACACCCGGCAAGAGAACAGTTGGAAATAAACTCTGTAAAAAGACAAAGAAAAGGAGGAGTGAGGGGCTAAAGATGGGAGTAAGTATTCAGAGAACACCTTGTGATTTCTGGCTGAAGACACAGAGAAGTGTGTGAGAAGAGGCATGTGCTGCTAAAGCTGGGGAAGTTTGAGGACATAATGTTAAGCTGCTACATTTTAAGAATATTTACAGCTCAGCTTGGTGATGAAGTGCTTGAATATTTGATGTATGTGGCTAAATTGTTGACCTACACTCTCTTTGGCCTCCTCCTGCCAACAAGGCACACAAATAATAAGCAGTCATCTCAGGGACCCATCAGCTCTTCATTAATCAGCATTAAAACCGTCATGAGATTTGATCTACGGTTGATGTTGTCGAATGTGTTTGGAATTTATATCAGCAGTTCAAAAGCTGCATGTCTCTCACATTAAGTTTCTCTGTTCCTTAAAAATAAAAAGAAGAAGAAACATTTAACTGTTTCCGCACACAAGAGAGAGCGATGATTTTAGGAATGAGGCCCATCTAAGACAACAAATAGATCATAAGTGAGCAAAAGCTCAGTACAATAACAAAAGTATGCAGATATAGAAAAACACTTGTGTTTCCTTTTCCACATCTGCACACTGTGCTTAGTTTAACTTTAGTTAGTTACATCTGTTTAGAGTTACTGGCTTTAGTTAAAACTACCACAGAGCATTAAGAGGGTTCCCTGTGACTGCATACAACAAAAAGCTCTGCTGCATCACAAAACTGTGTTACCTAATCCTACATGTGCTCCCACTGTCGACCATTCCCACAGTATCATTGAAAACCACTCTTAAAGCACAGAACTTTCAAGTTTTTCAGGTGTTGTTTTACAAGAGAGGGATGCTTCAGAGCAAACCTACCACTCTACAATGGATGTGTCTGAAACACAGAGGTTATACGAAGGTTGAGCAGGACAAATTTAGCAGCAGACACAGACACACAGGTCTGTAATATAAGCAAAACACTGATCTACCTTCATCTGGAAAATACACAAGTGTCCTGAAATCTGAATCATAACTTTATCATGGCTTTGATGGTACTACAAGAAAATTGAGCCTACATTTCCTACACGCACCTCGAAGTTTACAGTTCAATCCAACTTTATTAGAAACTGTATCATCAATCGTTAAGCCATATATTTGGTATCAACAGATTTCTTTGTATAATTTTGGCTGAGCTATGATCATGCAACTGTTTAATGTCAGTAATAAGAACATCTACGTGTAAGAGTTGCCTCTGAGTTGGTGACATTAGTAGTGGATTAAGTACCAAAAAAAACATACTTCAGAAAAAATAGGGAGACTCTCACTCCAGAAAGTGATTTTGGCGGCTGTGAAATTCAGATTTTCTGATACTATTTAAGTAAAAAGTTTGAAATATCTCAATTTTTTTGTACTTACAATAATATTTCAGTTTTTCTGAAGTAGGGGTTGTGCCAGTTAAATATCACTGGTAATTGTGCTAGCCACAATGTGCTGGTCAAACTGTCTGAAGAAACATGCTAGGCTACAGTCAACTGCTGACTGTATTTATTCAATTATGAAAGAAGCTAACTCAAGCTCTCAGTATATGAAGGGGCAACACAGACATGCTCTTTCATTTTTAATTATCAATATATTATGACTGGATCGTATTCTGAGTTAGGCCTGCACAATATATCGTTTAAACATCGCCATCGCAATATGCGCATGCGCAATAGTCACATAGCGCATGTGATGCGACTATCGCATTTCCCCCATTTATTGGAGAAATGGAAAAAAAACAACTGAAATTGAAACCTATTCTATTTTGTACAGAGACATGGCCTCCTGGATCCCTTTCATATACAGCAATCTTCATCATTTACAGATAAACCCCCTTAGCCTGGATTAAACTGTATTATAGGAATACAGTGGTGTTATCGTGAGTCAACCAAATTCTTCCCAAACTGAGCTATTCAAGTCATCTGGTGATTTTTTTTTTTAATATCGCAATATATATCGCAATATATCGCAACCCCCCAAAAAATCGCAATGTCAGTTTTTTCCAATATTGCCATATTTTGAGTAATTAGGATTTAGGATTCTGAGGGAAATGGAATTTCAGTTTAGATTTTATTTAGCAAAGTCGGTTTAGTGAAAGTGGAAGTTTACAGGAACCCCCAGGAAATACTTAAGATCTCTATACTTTGTCGCATTACACTACTGGCAAACAAGAAGTCAGATTTTCCACTTTAATATTTTAAATCAATACATAAGATGGTTTTTGTGGGAGGAGGATTTTTATCTTACAGTGAAAAAAATATGAGATAAAAAGATTCCAACTGAAAGGCCAGAGCCACAATAGAGGTGCCACTGCCCTACCCTCAAAATCAATAGCTGCACTCCAACCCTCACATCTCAAGAGACACACACACACACACACACACACACACACACACACACACACACACACACACACACACAAACACACACACACACACACACACACACAGATCAAATAAAGCCCGGGCACAGACACTTAACGCTACAATCACACCTTCCAGTCAGCTGACTGTCACATAATTGAATGCAGAGTTTTTGACAGTGCAGTGCAGATCCTGAGAGATACGGTGAGTCATGGTCAAACAAACACCGTTGTGTCAACCCAGGCTGAGATCTATCAGTCCCAAGTGATTCACTTTGCCCATAAACCAAGGGGGGAAGATTCACACTAATGCAACACCTCCGGAGAGACAGAGAGGAGTGGGAGCAACAATTTCTCCACACTTTAAGGATGAAAGAACACCCACAGTGTGGTACTTGTGCTGTCCTGTGCCCACTTTATTTCTGAAGAACTGACAAAACACATTTTCTTAAATCAATAGCAAAGTTAAACTTGAGCTTGAACAGCTTCAAACTGCTGAACAAGAGAAAAGTAAACCATGAAACTCAGCAGATTCAAGCAGCCTTATCTGCTTGACAAGACCACCATCCACCAGAAAAAAAAAATACAGTTCCCTGATGTCAATCCACACATAAAGCAGAATATTATATAAGGCACACACATCTCCCTGCTGCTCCCCAGAGGCTCGCTGGGACAACCACAGGTCAAATTACAGACATGCCCGGAATTTTCCAAAACAAGTCTGGGCACTAAACCGAGATGTGTGTGCAAAACCGACATGGGCAGCAATGTAAACAACTTACAGTGACACATAACACTAAATGTTTGATTTTAGGAGAAAATGAAGCAACATTAAACGACCTGAGACATTTTGGAGAACAGCTTGTTTTAAATAAAGATATAAACTAAACACATTTCCGAGCACTTTAACCTCACTCTAACCCTGAAACCAAATTTGAACCCAGAAAGCGTTGCTGTTAGTCAGCAAAAGCATGGACGGATTTTTGTGTGTGTCTCTCTCTCTCACACACACAGAGACACACACTTGTCCACAAAAGTCCATTCCACCTCCAGTCAGCCTGAAAACACATGAAAAATTGATGCTCTTCCCATGCCTCTCTCCATGTTCCTTTAATAAATATTTTATACCAACTCATCTTTTATCTCGAGGTGTGATGCGGAAAATAATCAGATATTGAAAGGATGGTTGCACAAGCTGTGCCAATCAAATTCTTGGAGCCTGGGGATAGAATAATAATCAAATCTTCAGTTTAATTTCAGACAGTTTTTATTGGTGGGATTTGTTTTGGTGGAAGATGAGATGGGAAGTTTGGATATTGATAGTGTCAAATAGAAAAGTATCTTCTCCAGGGTGTATAGAAGAGGTGTAGGAGTGATGATGGTTGCTGGCTGGTTTGAAATTGATGAAACTTGTGGTTAGGATTTCATACTATTAGGACTCAGAGTTGCACTTCTTGTTGGACTGACATGACCTCATATAGAGGTTGACATTCCCCTCAGACCTTTACCCCTTTCCAGTCATAATTAATCACTCCAGTGCAGGCACAGTAGCACTCTTACATATTCAACTTCCTCCCACTGTGTTCAGCCAGATCAGCACTTTCTTAAAAGGGACACTGTATTTCTTCACCGCTTTATAAAATGCTTCCTAATTTCTGGTTTCAAAGTGACAGTGTTCCTTTTTTTATCGCCATGACAGAATAACTTCATGACCTGCACAGACAGCATATCAGATATTAAAGACCTATTATGAGGATTGATTAGAGGAAAAACACATTCAGTATCCTTTAACACATAACATACATCATTCAATATTTTTCTGTGGATGTGGTAAACCAATCTGTCACTGTGACTTCACCAATACTTCACAATGTGAAGACTTCAGAGGTGAGAAATTTGTGATAAGAAAGAGACAGACAGATCGACTGTAATACAGACAGACATCCTCCATCTCTTCCATCATGAGTCTGGACATTCTCTAACACTCGATTTGCATGTTATGAAAAATGCATGATTCTTTGTGCGGTGGCTGTCTGACAGTGATACCTCTGCAGTGAGGGCCCTCATCCCAGCCGTCTGTGCAGTCTGGAGCTCCGTTGCACAGTTTGCTCATGTGGATGCAGAGTTCAGTTCCTCCACACTGGTACTCATTGGGAGGGCAGCGAGAGATGGTGCTGTGTGGACCTGAGGACACAAACATGATATACAGAAAAGATCAGGACGGGACAGATTTAGATTTTTTTTATTCGTAATTAAGACAATGAAGGCCACTGAATTCTTTTTGGAAAGACAGGATAGTAGAAAAGAAATATCTTATATTTTGTTCTTTTTCTCCCACGGTTCTAATGTTAAAGTCAGAACCATGAAAAGATATAGCAATAATGAGATTTATGTCACAACACTGAGCTGTAGCCAAATCCATAGTTGTACCAGAGAACCAAATTCTGCCTCTGGTCTCAGATTTCTGTCAAAATTCTGAGATCAAAGCAGGGATGGTTATTGAAAAAAAATTGTTTCAACCATCAACATCAATTCCCTTGATGACTAAAGCAGCTGGACCATACGTCTTGCACAGAGATTTTTTTTTTACTTATTATCATTTATTTATATCCAGTGATATCCAGTGACCAATTCAATATCTATTAACTTATAAACTCAATAAAATGTTACTGACACAGAAAAACCAAAAAGCCTGCTTTTTGTACACAAAATATTCAGAGGAGGAAGTGATAAGGGAATCTATAAAGAATCAGATAAGCTGAACTGATAATGGCATTGGTATCAATGAACTCTTTTCAATACCCATCTCTCGATCAAAATCAAAATTTGAGAAAAAAAAGTCCAGGTTCTGAGATTAAATTCTGAGGTTTGACAAAAAGGTCAGAAATATCACTTCAGTTTCACCTTAAAGTGATACTCCGGGATGGAACAAGTTGGGTCCTATCACAAGGTTTAGGGCAGAAATTACCCCTACAGTATTGATTTTGTGCAGCAGAAGCCCAGAGTGCTCGCACCAAACACCCCCTCCCTGCTCGTCAGCAGCTTTCCTCTGCACTCAGACAGGGCCATATTTTTCTTGACCAAAACACAAATAAACGGACTCCCACCAAAAAAATCTGATATCGGTCTGCATTCACGCTTTATTTAGAGAATTTTCAGTGTGTTACCTTCATACAAAAACACAGCAAAATAAGGCTCTAGTTCTCATTGTGTCGTAAAACAGCGCTACATTCCACTGCAGAGCCACAGCTGGCACGAGGCGCTCGCCGCTTAGTGTATCAGTCCGCGCACGCGGGGTGCCAGATAGAAACAAACGCAGGTAGTCTGCCAGGACGAAGAGACACGATGAGAACTAGAGCCTTATTTAGCAGTGTTTTTGTGTGAAAGTAATGCGCTGAAATTCTCTAAATAAAGCGTGAATGCAGACCGATATCAGAGTTTTTTGGTGGGAGTCCGTTTATTTGTGTTTTTGGTCAAGTAAAATATGGCCCCGTCTGAGTGCAGAGGAAACCAGCAGAGGAGCAAGGAGGGGGTGTTTGGTGCGTGCGCCCTGGGCTTCTGCTGCACAAAATCACTGCTGTAGGGGTAATTTCTGCCCTAAACCTTGTGATAGGACCCAACTTGTTCCATCCCGGAGTATCACTTTAAAGAATTATTGTTCCTGGCTGTCACACAAAATAATAACTTAATGTCCATTAACTGTTCTGTGTTCTCCTGAAGCCTTTTGCAATACCGAATGTGCATTCAGATATTGTGTCTTCAAAAACTGTTTTGTTTAGAATAATCTATTGTAGCTCTTGTATTCTTTGTTTCCCTTTTCTTCTTCATTAGTTTGGAGAATTATGTTTGACCACTGCAAACAAGATAACATAAATCAAAATTTCACGACTGGGTTTCTTGCAAAACTAACTTACACTACGCTACAGATAATAAATACACTCTTGCAAAAGGCTTACATAACTGTATATATCTCCCAGTTGCACTGATTAAGTCATTTCAATGTTCGCAATTGTGACTGAATAAAAGTTGAACAAAATGCATACTCAGGCTGAATTTTAGAAATGTCTGTGTGCCTAAGTTCTTTTATCTAAATTAATTAGAGTTTTTCCTTCTGCATGAATTTTCTGTTTTCACTCTAACAGGCAGAGACTCAAGCTCAATGTCAGCAAAAATCCAAAACCACTCTAAAGCACCTACAATGTGAACACAGCTTTGGTTGTGCCTCTCTCTCTACACACACACAAACACACACACACACACACACAGACACACACACACACACACAGACACACACACACACACACACACACACACACACACACACACACACACACACACACACACACACACACACACACACACACACACGCACAGGTTTGTTTGTGGCTCTGAAGGCACGCATAGTACAGTACCATGCAGCTCTGATTCCCTATGATTGATCTCACCCCGGGATCCTTGTCATGCGCCTCCTCCTTTTGTCTCTTTCATCCATTTTGGCTTGACTTTTATCTGTTTCATAAAGCAGAAATGCTTCAATATCAGTCTTTATAAATGGCTGCCCTTTCACTCTGACAGTGGATGACAGACTCTGACAGGCAACGGGCTCTCTGTGTGGCTGACGACATATTTGTCAGACTGGAGCGATGCAGAAATCTTTCCTGACCATCTCCCACGGTGAGCACACATCGAGCCATCACTGCTGAGATATGTCTCATCACAAACCTTCTCACGCACAGATATGCGCCAGGAGCAACCTTCAGCTTGTAAGCTATGAATACAATCAAAACGAGCAAGATGGGGACCAAGTGAGATCACAGGTTTACCAGGGAGTAGAGGAAATCAATCGACCACTGCAGTCTTTCATATCTTCAAATATAAGAAAATCTTTTTAAAACGATCAGCAGTGCTTCTGGTTTTTAAGCCATCTCTGAGGAACAAATGTATCTCAATCACGCCTGTTCTCAGCACAGGTTCACTCTTGTGGCTATCATCTATCAGTTGAATCCTCCAAGGTGAAATGGATAACAGAAAAGCAAAGAGCAGGAGTAAAATGCATAACATAGCTTCCCCTATCTGAACTGAAATCTCTCTTTAGACATGTTTTAACAGTTTGAGTGTCAAATTTCATCCTTTTCCTGAAACATAATGGTAACCTCTAACTGGTTCTTAATGCAATCAAATGAAATTTCACAACAATGCTAAAAGGAGCAAACCATTGAAATCTACATTTTTTATTCTGTGCCATTGAATCCATATGTTGTTTATCTCATGTTGTGGCCACATCATAATGGGACAACCTACATTGTGCATGTGACTCAGCAGACGTATACTGAAGCTGTAATCAGAGAAGCATTTCACGCTGACAGAATAAAGAATATTTCCTGTTTTCACAAATGGGAAATCTTTGTAAGCTAAATGGAAATATGAATTCTGACTAACAGGATGCTCCGAAGGTAAGATAATACTCAGAAAACTAGAAGCCCAAACTGGAGCCCAAGTTATTCATGATGAGGTCAGTGTTGATATACCTGAACTGGACACACAAGCCCTCAGTTGAGATGTGATTTTTCAGTTTAACCAGACACAGCCTCCATTTTCCTGATCAGAAAACTGCCACACTGTCCCACACCATGAGATGCTAGCTTTCATCTGTGCTTGTTTACATCTGGGGAGTGGAGTGCAGAATAGCAGGAGCTACAGCTATAAGCCAACATTAGGCCTGTTTTTAGGTCTACAGTTATAAAATGAAAAAGAAAATGATTTAGCTGACCATAAATTCTGGTGCCAATGAGCATGTATGAGGACATTTAACAGTGTGTGATGTTTCACACTGCCCAGCCTCCATCCTCCAACTGACCCTTCCAGAAAAGTTACCTTCATGTCCATGCCATCAGACAGAACCTAGATCCAAAAATTCATCTCTCCAGCAATTCTTCCTTCCTCTTCCCTGTCTATCATAAATTTACATTCCTTCCTCCTGCCAGCTAGGCAAGCAGAACCACAAAGCACAAATTCAAAGAACCATTGTGGCAGCAAAAGATGGTCACTAGAGAAAACTAGCAGGGATTACAAACACACTATTATCCAGACTGGGCAGAGCCAAATCACTACCTTCACTACATCTGCAGTACACACATCCATCCCAAAGGCACAACACCAGGGAGCACGCCAGTGGAGTGGGACGCAGATGGGATTGTAGTCAGTTCTAAGAAAGCACTCCAGGATCCCTGGGAAAGAACACATATTTATCTTGGAGGAATCTGGGTCTGGCGAAAACTACTCCCTCCTAAACACTAAATCTATAGAGCTTTATTAAGAAGGGGCTTCTTAATAAAGCTAGGACCCCCAGGAATCCTAATACTAAAATAAAATCCACATAAACACTAATGACTTGGCACAAATTCTTCACACCAATTTGTCGATACATTGCATACAAGTTTGTCCTGTACCACTTAAAGGCTGTTTCTTGGTAGTGAGATGGTGCATGACTGGTAACATGCACACTTGATTAAACAAGTTACTAATGTTTTTTATTATTATAGGCCTGAGATTTGGGTCGTGTCTGAGCTGTAGCACAGCCACCCACCACTAGCTTAAGCTGTAACAGGCTGATGCCAGTTACTATCCTGTGGTACAAAAGTCCAAATGACGGATGGTAACATGTAGTACAAAGCTACTTGGCATTACAATGATTAAAAAAATGGGGGTGACTTTGTCTCGTCAGCCTTGACTGGAGTAGTGCTAAGCAAACACAATCATAAGGCTGTTCACCTGCAGGGAGGGTCAGGCAGCTCTACTGGACTTTATTCACCTGCAGACTCTGTGATCTCATAGCTAGCTGTGTGAATTTTGTCTTGACTTATGATGAGATGGCAAGTCCAGCAAATGACTTGCTCTTTTATTAGAAGTTCCCTCAATAACCATAACATACACAGCTAATAACACTTATATAAAACATATAGTAAAAACATTGACATGATGTCTAAAACCTATGAAGTAGGGCTGGGACGACATGCTATTCTTGCGATTCTATTATGATTTTTGGTGTGCCTTTTCGATTTAAATTGTGATTATTCAATATTAAAGATTTTTGCAATTTTTAGTTTACTTTTTACCATGTGAAAAAGTTAAATGATGATGATAATGTCTACAGACTATATCAGGAGCCATATTTTCCCATAAAATGCAGATCATGTGAGTCAGAGAGAAACATTTCACCCTCTGCTGGAGAAAAGTGGTAATATTTTTCTAATCCAGTTTGTAAACAAAGACTGAAACACAGGATTTGAATTGAAAAAAAAAAAAAAAGATTTTTTGACATAGAATCCCGATTTTGATATTGCCAAACAAAAAATCCTGATATATCGTATATTGTATTTTTCCTCACCCCTACAATCTACGAACAGCTGATATATATTATTTGTGATAAAAACCAACTGACAGGAGGACACACAGTGAAACATGAGAAAAAAGAAGCATGTGAAAATAAAAACAAGTCCAATGCATTAAATCTGAGTCCAGATGTGATTAGCTTAGCTTAACTAGCTTAGCATACCAACAAGGAACAGCTGGCTCTGTTCATTTGTGTGTTCATTATTAGCTCTAAGAGATCACTCGATGTTGTACGCTGTGTTTTTTGGGCAAACAGTCTCTGCGCTAACTTCTTCCAGAAGTGTGACACAAATGTTTGAGCGGTACTTCATTTTATATCTATCTTTCAGCACAAAAATAAACAAGCTTTCTTTGGCACAACCATTCCATTAAACAACAGACCGGCTGTTGTGTCATTTAACCAGAGAACAATATCTACATGATGCAGAACGGGAGATTCATGTCAGTTTGCACATGCTGTCTATTTTTAACCAAGAAGAAGATAAATATGCTAGCAAGATGCATAGTCTTCTTTCCTTTTCCTTTTATTCTTCAGTACATGAACTTTATTGAAGACTGCTCATTCCTCTGCACAGTTCATCTTTCTCAGCCAATGGTGTAAAGTCTGTCTCTCCTCCTCCTTCTCTTCACCCTCTCGCCTTCTTTATCTCCTCCCTACATTTTTTTTCCTTCCACATCTGTTGACCCATTTACAGTCTAAGAGCACAAGAGGAGGAGGGCGATGTGTGGAAAAGAAACTCACAGGGAGAAACAGATTGAGAGAAACAGAGGGAGAGAGCGGACGGAGAAGACAGCGTGGAACACCTCATCCACAGGAAGTGGACGGAGCCCCACAAGGCTTCATTCTTGTGCTAGCTGGCAGCAGTTGGCGGAGCTGCAGTGGAAAAGGCATTGCTAATTTGAATTAAACAGGGTCTTTTATTCAACATTTCAACATTCCTCTGGAGTGAGCCAGGTTAAAAGGCCCAAACTTATTTTTTTTGTTTTGAGACGTTTCTATTTGCTGTTTCTTTAAGGTCAACACAGGCTGGGTGGTACAGCTCCAACTATTCTGTTCAGCATCCAAGTAAAAGGAAAAAGATCCTGGTGTCTCCATCATCAACCCGTACCTCATGACAGTGCTAGTGGCTGAAAACAGATTTGACTATTCTTTTCCTATAGAGAAGTTATTCCAAGGCTCAATTTCTCTGCAATGGACGTCATGTGGACGTCAGCAGATAGCTGGACAGATCTCAGTTCCTCCATGGGTCTACATGACTCACCAAATTGTCCTGAGGAAGTGCAAACACACACAAACAGTTCCAGCCTTTATCAAAATTGCAGTGTAATCACATGGATTGGAAAAAATACCTACATTTTATTAAAGCTGCCTTCCTGTAGGCGGCAAAGTAAGCACTAGATCCAAACAAAGACTTTTTTCACTAAGCATATGTCAAAAGTTGATTGCGGCATGCTGGATTGCAGACACCTTGCACGAGTCTTTAAGCCGATGCACATACATCACATGCACTTTTCCAGTTCGAGGACCGTGAGGGTAGAGAGGGTGGCTAAAGGAGGGAAGGGGGGCCGACGAGAGAACTGCTGCCTTTGTTTGAATCACACAAATCTGCGGTGGCCCCCTACAAAGCAGGCTGATCTGCAGTCCTGTAAGTGGAGTCACGTGCCGAGCCTGATCTGAACTGAAGAAAAGCCAGTGGCAGGGGGAGAGCTGGGGCTGCAGTCAGGGTCAGAGGCCAGTGATAAAAGGAGAGTGGACGCTCTGACTTTGTGCTGTTTAAGGATTTTTATTCTGAAACACCTCAGCCAAGACTTTGCTTGGACTTTTCATACTTTCTTCAAGGTTTCAACTTTTGATGCTTCAGTGCTTTGTGATACCTCCTTACTTAACATTGGCTGTTAAACAAGTGATTTCATTTTCTGTTGTCTTTAATTGTATGATTGTCGTAAGTTACCTCATGATTAACCACAGATCTTCTTTTTTCCTCCAAATGTATCTTAAAGGGATATCTTAACATGTGTCAACATTCATATCAAGGCAGTAAGAGCAGCAGTATAGAGCCCCAGAGGTACAGAAGAGAGCAGAAATCATTGAGATATGGTACTGGTTAAAACTGACACAGCATCACTGGAGGACCAGGGGTGGAGGTGGGTACCAAGCTTGACTTATCAGAAATTAAGAAGAAAAAAAATATGAAACTTTTGGTGCCCAGTCATTTGTTTTGGGGGGTATAGAAGCAGATATCAGACTGTGGTCTGATTGTCTTAGTGCTGTGTCAAAGTTTAATATTCTGGTGTTGTAACAACCACATCTTTCAGATGATCCCCTGAGTTTTGCCTCTTTCACAATTTCTGAGCAGAATTACTCATCTTGGAAAGTGACTCTTGATCTGTGTCTTCTTTCCAGAACTTTAGAGTTCAGATCTGGGTCTGGTTCACTGAGCCCAGAGCTTGTTAGGCTGTGGGGATTTTCCATTCACTAGTTCAGGCTCCCCCTGCATATGCTGGTAAACCCAGTGCTTATTCACCCAACAACAAACACACAGACAAATAAGATGCTGCCAGTGCTGGAGCGAAACATAAAAGAGACTTTATTGGGCCCAGAATGAGGCCAACTGTAACGAGCAAACAGCTACGCACTGCCTCCGTTTGTTTCCATTATGCGAAACAATGTCAGAAAGACTTTTCCAAAGTATTACCACACACTCTGCAAACAAGCAATAGATGATTAAAAATAGTCCTGCTACTTTTCACAGACATCATCCATCCAGATTGGGATGAATAATTTAATATGTTGATCCAAGAATACACCTCATGAATTAATAGTGCTGCACTAGTTTACTGCCAGCAGCTCTTAATGACACACTAATACAGGGTTTCTTGACCACTAATGGCAGCGTTCTCACTAACCAGCTGGCCCTCACTGTGGATCTCTCAGCACACATGACACACTGTTGGATGGAGCACCTGAATCCTGACCAAGCAGCCCTGAGGTACCCCTGTACCCCTGCTCCTTCCCGCCTTCTCTGCTGCCCTGCCAACATTACCAAACTACACACAACTAGGACACAGCATCAAAAAAGAAAACAAGATAGGACAGCAGAGCTTCACTGAGGCCATGAGAGGACATGGTGGCTGACACAGGAGTTTGTATTTTGATGTTGTTACTTAACACAGTCTCATCAAAAAGATCACAGGAAGCAGAGGACAGCTACCAGCACACTGTCAAGCCAACAATGACTGCCTTTAATACTCCTCACTTACAACAGCTATCCTCTTAACTCTTCACGGTGCAGGTGAGAACAACACATTAACCTGGTACTCCAACCCAACCTCAGCGCCTCATGAATAACAGAGTGGTTTATATCTGGGGCAGCAGAATAAAGAGTATCTTTTTTAATTTGTGAATTCAAATCTAATTTTGAAGCTAGAGTGAGCACTGGATACAAAGATCACGTATTCTCTGTTCAAAAAGATGGACAAACTGACATCTCCAAAAAAGTAGAGCCAAAGCCTGTTGACTATCCCATACTGATGCGGATACTTGGCTGTAGTACAGGTCATATAGCATGCCTCCTGTATGTTATGGGACATAATTCAAACTATGAATTTAAGTTACTCTTAAGTTTGCACAGCAAACAAACACCATGGCAACAGAGCAACAAGTCTCATTTTTGGAGGGAGGAGGAAACGGCTTTCCTTTTAACGCAGCTCAAGGAACTCAACATTCTTAAATTCATGGATGGTGGAAAAGAACGAAACACTGTTTAAATAAAGTTGCTGATCAAGTTAAAACAGCTTGTTTTATCCGAGGACACAGCGCCACCTATCGAAGCAGACTGAGACGTTCTCGGCCAGGAGTCCAATTCTCTTTTCTGCGTACAGACAAACAGGACTCGATACCTCGCTGTAACTTAATGATGGAGCTATGACCCCTGCCAAGATAGAAGGAGATGGATGTATGACAGCTGTCTTTTATACAGTCAGCAATTTAGATAAAAAAATAGAAAAGCACTCAGAGAGCGCAGACCTCCACCAAGCATATTGTGATTGTCACGCAACACTTAAGTCCTCCTTTAATGTTATACTCCCTTTCAACAGACCGTCTGCTACAATTTGGTGTTAGTCGCAGGTTTGTAGGATAATTTGTTACCTGATGGTGTTAAAAATGATAATGACCCAGTTCATATTTCATATTCTAGATCTTAGTATCCAGAATATTGTCAGGATCTGGATCATACTTTTACATCTGTCAGAAATTATCGTGACCTTGTCTTGAATTCTTTTGCAAAGCAATCTAACCATTTATCGTGGTGTTATATATACATATGGTGAAAACTCTCACAATGATAAAGAATCCTTAAAAAAAATCCTGGATCCAGATAGTGATCTGGATCAACTCCAAAATGTAATAACTTCTTCCTTATCCCAATTTGAACATTTCCTAAAAATCTCATCAAAATCAGTTTGTTACTTTTTGAATTATGTTGTTCACAAACGAACAAATAAACAAACAAACAGAAAGACGGACAAACTCTCCCAAAAACTTAACCTCCTTGGTGGAGGTAATTAATGTATAGTGAAGGTGCTCAAGCTTAACAGAATCCTGATTTGTTAAGACTCAAACTCGACCCAAAAAGTCACTCTGTTTCAATTCTATTCCTTCTTGTAACCCAGCTAAAAACTGTACAATAATTGTGAGAACATATTTTGCTCTACTAATGCACTTATTGACTTAAATATGATCCAAATATTCTGCTTAAAAAAACGTCACTTAAATATGACAGTCTGTAGCACTTCAGGTCAACATTATTCTCACCAACATTTTCACTTATGTTTAAGTCTTCACACTATTCTGCTCAATTGTTGAAATCCCACTCATCATTACATATTTACTCAGTGGGATTGTTTTTTTTATTAAGCTGGCACATTTCCCTCAGGTTCTTGTGTATCTTGACATCTTTCACTGTTTTCTGCCTATCTTATTATCTCTTCTGGTGACTGGTCAAACATTTGCCAGGACGTTTTGTGCTCTCAAAATATATTGAGAATAATATCAAAATTATCCTAAGAGTTGTTTACCATAACACTTGGCGACATTTTGAACAGGGAGAGGTACAACAATAAACTCTAGAACTCAGAACTTAGTGCTGTTTTAAAGAGTTGGGCCAATCAGAATTAAGTATTTAACACAGCCAAGTAATCAGTAAGTAAGCCAGGTTGTAAACCACCGTAGCCCAATCTAGATATCACTTAAGCTGCAGTTTGACCTCTTTGACATAGGTTTTTGTCAAGGCTCCTGCTAATTTTTATTTCTTTAAGTTCAAGAGACAACTTGTTCATCACTGCTTCAAATTAACACATGCTGCTCTTTTGTTGTTTCACTTCATTTTGCTCTGAATTTGACCCCAGGGGCAAACCTTAACCTCTCCAGCAACCTTTGGTGACTCTTAGGCTTCATGCCTCCTACTCATCCTTTTCCTTCCAAGTTATCAGCATCACATTTTTTGTTCCCTCCTGGGGGGCTTCTGGGGTGGCTGGCAGGGTGACAAGCAAAGCAGGAAGGCTAAATCCAGCTCTCGAAAGCACAACAAACTAAGCGTTCTCCAAACACAGCAGCACCGCTGCTCCTCAGGGCAGAGAAACCACAACGCAAACAGTTCTATCAGCAGAGTAAATTACAAGATTCATGTAGGACGACACCACCAGATACCTCGAGCAAATAAACAGATTGAGCATATATGGGGACTGGTAAAAATAAACAAACACACAAACAAAGGAAATCAAAAAGTTGTACTATTCACCCAGGGTAAATCTATCGCGTCAACGATAATTAAAGTTGCATCACTGCTTTCACACTCAGTTGCATTGAAACACTCTAACACTTCTTTTTTCTCACAAACAAAAAAAAATGAAAGGAGAAAAATAGACTTGTACGGACTGAATAAGGTTCTTTCCCAGAGACCTTTTTTCAGAGGCTGAACAGACTCATTATTTGATTCATTCGCCTCTTATTCCCTCACAAAGACCGAGGATTAACTTAAAACTATTAGTATTGTGCAAGATTTTCTTCCTTGAGAAGGGACCATACTGCTGTCCCAGAAAGACCAAATATCTGATTGGCACATAGTCTGCTTTGGCTTTCATTTCTCATCCAGAGATCGTAGACTCACTTTGATCACAACAAATTAAGCACAGAGCCCCTCTCCAAACAGCTATCTTCATTTGTTACAGAGATGTTTGTCCTTTGAATTAGTTTTCTAATTATCATATGGCAAAAAAAAAACAGCCATGCAAATGACAGGAAAGGCCCAAGGGGGTCGGAGAGGAAGATGAGAGTTATCGTCATTGTGAGTGCCAAGAAACCCGAGGAGACCAAAGTTAAATTAGTGCTGCAGCAGACAAGCTGTGTGTTCAATAATGCAGACTCTCAAACAGGAAGTAGTCATTTATAAAAGCTACTAATCAGACACAAGCTAGTTTGCCATACAGGGAGGAAGATTAGCCACAAGCCACAGCCAGGTGTTCAGCATCTGTGTGTGTCTGCTTCAGTTAGCACATGGTTATCATCCATGCTTAGCAATCTCCCGCATCTGAAACCCCTGCTCTATCTCTCTTCATGTCCCAGACTTGCTCCTCGTCCCCCTCTAAGGGTGCCTCTTGTCTGCCCCGCCCCCTTCTGCAGAGACAGCCCTGCTGAGATTACATAATGCTCTTTTTAAAATTTAAACCCCTGACACGCTTTTCTTGGCTGAACACTCTCGTCCCGCTCCAAGGGGCCAGCTTTACCCTCTCTTCTTCCCCACTTTCAACTCCCAAGCTAAAAATGTCCAGCTGGTGGCCGGCAATTCACATCCCAATCACCACACCCTTAAATAGACTGGTATACACACACACAGCTAAAATATGACATCTCTCATTCTATACATCTTTTCTGTTACAGCTGAAAAAAATCACTTTCAGTCCTTGAGGTGTATTTTTTGTTTTGTTTTTCCAAGAATGAGCTAGAAAAACTGATGACTTTAACTTTGATCTACACCTATCCATGACAAATAAAAACTGAAATTTGAAGCACACTTAAAAAGAAAGGATAATTGTAACAGAATACTGCTGTGAATCCATGAAACAATGATTACCTTTATGGCTCATTATTATGTCAACAAATTGTTGCTAAATAATGAATATGTGTGAGAAATCATCTTGGTGATAAACCAACAGAGGTCTATATCAATGTCTTAACCCATGAAAGTTTCTTGATTCCAGACTGAGATTGCTGTAGTAATGATTTCTGGTTAAGAACATGTTTGAGCTGAAAATGTATATAACCTAACCCTTTTTGGATTGGTAAATTTTTCATATATTGAAATGTTAGTGTTTCAGAATGGAGCTCCCTTAAACCAAAAACGTCATAAAAAAAATCAACAGTGAGTCTGAAAATTTTAACCAACCAATATATCTGTCAAGCTCTAATTATAAACCAACTCTGGATTTTTATCAGCTAAACAATGATTCAGCATTTTTTTGTTCATCAGTCAGGATATAATTTCACAACTCACGATACCATGTTTTGGTACCTTAACGCATCTTTGTGACTGTGAGGGAGTGAAAGAGTGGGCAATTTTCCACACTGGACAAAACTCGGCATTGTAAGGTTACATACTGAAGGATGAATACGTTAAAATGAAAAACTTTGAGATTTTATTATTAAACAAATTGATACTTTTACCACATAAACACAAAAAAGTACCAAAAATTGGTACCTTGGGTACTGATACCGATTCCCAAGGTACCAAGCATTGGTAACATATTGTTTAAATGTGACAGCTACCCATCCCTAGGTACAAGTACTTCATATCTTGGGTATTCTGAAGTTCTTACATTTCTCTGATTCAGTCAAATTGCCATGCACCAAACTAAATACCCCATGTTTTCATCTTGTGAAGTATGAGCTGATTTGATATCAGAGTCGTGCACACTCATGGGAACAAACCTCCTCCTCTGTTGATGTGTTATGTAATGCTCACATGAAAAACTGAAAAGTGCTCATACTGGTAGCGGCTTTGGGAACACGCTTTGAAAAACAAAGTGAAACATCTCTATTTTAGGACAATTGTAACCATTACTGTCAAAATGAGAGAAATGTAGAGAGGAGATGGTGGAGATCAGATTGTGTGCTCACGCTCTCACACCTGCAGCAGGTTCTTGCAGGAACAAGAGGCTGCAGAGTGACAGACTCTTTCATGTTGAGCAGAGGTTGTTTCCTTTGACATGTTGATGGTTATCTGGGCCAGGCGGAGGCTGGTTAAGACGGTTACAGGCTCAAACAGGTCACCTCTCCTACCTTATCTGAACAGTATAACATTTGGCTTGGGGTCAACTGTCCGCTGGTATGATTTTTGAGCTAGCAAAACAAAGACCAAATTTGATTCATGTCATTTTTTTCCTGTTTTTTTTAAGGGGTCACTGATGTGCTTTCCACTTGGAATGTGGGGGTGTCAGGAGAGCACTGTCTTTTAAAAAGATAACAGCAGCCTAGGTGGGAACTTCGTAAAACTCATTACAGGCCAGAGGCAGGGGACGTCATTGCAGCATTACACACGTATTTGGTACACTCACTGTACGTTGGAATACTTTACAACTCCAATAAAGTCTGCAGCCTGAGGTGACAGCAGCTCCGCTACAGCCTCCACCCTACCTGAAGGCCGTGGAGAAGATAAAGTATTTCCACATTTATCTCCACCCCCTTGATTTGTTCGTTCATTAATCACAAATGCGATCAAAGACCTACAGAGAGGTCATATGCCCAGACAACCATTTTGTTTTTGTTTTACTCATTCAGTATCCTTCCATGCCAGTCTGACCCAGCGCCCCGGGGTACAAAGAACTGCATTGTGGGGGTTACACAGCAGGGAAAAGCAGCTGCACTGGACAGTGGCTGACTTCCCTGGCCATAGCCAAAGCACTGACAAAGGCCACTGTGAAGCCCCGTCCACATGAGTGAATAAATAAACCTCTCTCATGCATCGTTCAATCAGATGCATCTGCAAAAGTGCTTTCACAAAGAGCACATTTATCACAACAATGAAACTGAAAGAGTTACAGGGTGAGGGTGGTGCACACAAAGCACAGTTCAAAATACTTTCTGATGTGAAAACACGCGAATTCAATCAGTTTCAATCCTCAGAACTTCACCAGGTCAAAAGCATTTTACTGTTAATATAATAGCATAAATGGTGAGCAAGAAAAACAGAAATCAATTGTAATTAATAGAGTTAGGATTCAGGAGGGGTTCCAGTTTTTCCTCTTTTAAAAAAAAAAAAAATTCTAACAACATGATAATGATAACAGCTGTTTGTAAAAGGGTTTGGATCAGGTGGGAGATAAAGGATAAAGGATGAAGTACTGTTTCTATCCCAGAATGATATGGGGAAGAGGGCTGACTTACAGATGAAGGGGGAAAGAGCAGGTTGTGAAAAACAGCAGGTTTCTCAATTGCCCTGGGCGAGTCCCTAATGACTTCCAGGCCTCCTCTCAAACAGTCTCTGCGTCTAGACTGAAGCTCCAGCCCTTTTCTCTGCCCTTCTATTCGCTCACTCATTCTCTCCTAAGCCATGCCCATCTTAAAGAAGCAACATGAACACAATCACACACAGAAAAGCACAGTGCCCCCCATCCACCCGAAGCAGTGTGTCCTTTAAGAAAACTTCAGGCGTTTTGGTGTGAGAGGCCGACCAAAGACACTGCTGCTTTCATTCCCTCCCCAGGGTTCCTGCCTTAAAGCATCTCAACTCTAATGAAGACTTAAAAAGGCCGCGGATGTCTTCTCTTAGATCCCTTTTCAGAATATTTTCTGTTAAAGCTTCATCCGCTTGGCTAGGAATGCAAAAGGAGATCAAACTATTCATACAAGATAAACTTTGTAAATCTTCTAATTGGGCATAACAGGACTGTGTAAATGCAGAATGACCTCTGTCACTTGCTGGTAAAACATCTCTTTGTTTTCTCTAGCCTGGCTGTGGTGAGCCAAATAAATGTAATAGGTTTCAGTCTGCTGAACCATGACTGCTTTGAGGATGTGTTTGGAAAGCTTAAAAGCTACAGTAGCACATCAGAATACCCTTGATGTTACAAAACACGTCTCTAAAAAGCAAGCACAGCGGGGTTTAGATTTATTTTTGAGAAGGTTGTACAGTTGGAGACTACACCTGTTGAAGAGTGTTCAAACCTGTTCAATTTACATTAATTACACAGTGTTCAAGAAGCATTTTGAGGTTGTCTGCTTCTATTCAAAACTTTTGTGGTTAAAGAAATGAATCAACTACATTAATTTGCTATGGAGCCAAGTCTGCCTTCCTGAGGTGTCATGGGCCTAACACTGGTTTAGTTGAGGTGTTAAGGAACATTTGGGGCCTTATGGTAGCTAATGTAACTTGTCAACAAAGGAAAGATGATGGGTTGGGAGCATAATGGGATGGATCTCCTTGCTGAGTGCCTGTCCATCCATTAGAGGGCAAGTTGCTTGTTTTTGGTTAAAATTAAAACAGGTGAATGAAATATTTCAATCAAACAGATGTGCATGCATCTCTACACATTTTCCCCTCCAGTCTCTATTTATCTCCTAGAGCTATGTCAGAGATGCCTCCGAAGTTTCACTCTGGTGTAAAAGTAATACGCAGTCATGAAAATCACAGATTTAACGATGTTCTTGATTTCAAAACTCAGCATTTTCAAAGACTTACAAACATCGGGCTCCTCATCAGAGCCGTCTGGACAGTCCTTCTCTCGATCGCAGCGCCAGCCCTTAGAGATGCACGTTACCCCATCTTTGCACACAAACTGCTTTGGGCTGCAGGTCTTTGGGGCTGAAAAGAGACAAAGAAAAAAGTAATTTAATTAAAAGATTTCTGAGTAGAATAAAGCTTCTTTTGTGTCAGTGATTTTATTGCCGAGGTCTCATTAGCAAGCAGGGTCTGTTGTGTTCAGAGTCAATAGTGGTCCTCACTGGCCCTAATTAGGCCCTGGAAAGTTGTTACTGGATGGAGGAGGGAGAGGTGGGCTCACGAAAACCACAACACACATTCATGCAGGACTGGAGAGGCTTTACATAAACCTTCTGCACTTCAATATCCAGGTCAGCGTTCCCAAGCCAACCTCAGTGATGCAACATGTCTGGAGGATATCAAAAGAACATCTTGTTCACTGAATTGCCCCTCCTCCCTTGCCCCCCACCCCCACTCCCCATCATCCATTTCCCCTCCAATCAAGAACTTACAGAGGACAAACTGCCAACTTCAGCCACAGCAAAACTTAGACCCACACTTATCCAAGTCTAAACTCCATGATTGGCACATAAAACACACACACACACACACACACACACACACACACACACACACACACACACACACACACACACACACACACACACACACACACACACAGACACACACACACACACACACACACACACACACACACACACAAACACAAAAAATGAGTCACCCTAAGGAATTGGAGCTCTTGTTTTTGATTCAAAAAGACACACATGTGTAGTCCTTAACTTCTTTATTTTGGAACTTGAAGAGAAATTAGATCTTGCAAAAAAGAAAATAAATCTAAGATGAAAATAAGATCCTTTCACTGGCACCAAATACTTGAGTTATTCAAAGCTTTTTGGATATGCGAGAGATAATATGCCTGGAGCTAACAGCTAGCTTTAGCCCTAAAAACACATTTTTAGAAGATATATCATCTCAACTCCTAAGGCTTTTGCTCTGAAATAAACACAGCAAGCTAATGACTCTAAAGGAGGTCACAAGTTAGCTTTCTTGCTAACCAGCTGAGCAACAATGTTTATAAAGAGAGCTCTTTAAACACTTTCCTTTTGGTTTTTTTTATTGAGTTGTCATATTCAAGACAAATACCTTTTGAAGTGCACTTTCAAAGTTGATTTTTACATTTTTATTAACACAGTAGCAAACAAGCTAGCTGCTCAAAATGTTAGCCAAATAGCAATACTGGAAATAGCTACTTTAATGCAGTCAGGTATAAAAAAGTAATTTTCTGCACTGCTAGCAAACATTGCTAATAAAATGCATTACTTGCTAACTCTAAAAATTCCAAGGCCTGTGAACTCTCAGGCTGGTAACATAAAAATGACACTTTGTATTTATAATAATAATAGAAGAGAACCATTTAATAAACATAAGGCCATGACGTGGTTATATTGTGGTTTAAAGCAGTGGAGGTCATGTGGACACTTGAAGCCGTGTTGCTGAATACAGAACTTTCAGTATTCATCTCGTTTTGAAGCTTTTATCAAAACTATTCATTTGTTTAAACAGCAGATTTAACCAGCTGACATTTAAAAAGAGCAGCCAGCAATCCTGATCTATAATTGGATTTCAGTCTTGGATAGTTCAGCGTGTGAATAATTATTCAAGGCTGTGATTGAATAAATGTTTTCATAAAATTTGAGCCTGGGTTTCTCTCTAAGCTGTATGTTTACATTCGGTCTTGTAAAAGGGTATTTTTATAAGCAATCACCTTTATTTTGTGCTTTCATAACTAAAAAACTATTGGTCTGAGGGTCCGTCTGTTAACTTAGTTTAATGTTATTTCACAAAATGTTATATCTGGAAAAGAGTCACAAGCTTCCTAGAACAGTCTTTCTGACATAAGTCTAATACTTTAGTTTGGATTGAGTGCGCTGATTGGAAATAGTAATGTTATGGTAACTTTTACATTCTTAAGGCATACAGCATGACGAATAGGACATTAGGAAGCATGTGATAGACTGGGGGTGAATGATGGGATGAAGCAGGATAAACAGGATGACTGTATTTACATTTAAACCTAGCCTCCAACTCCTGCAGTGAGGGGAATGGAGCTCAACCCAAATACCATGAATTCAAGCTGACATATTGCCGCACACATTGACACACTCCCCACTTATCCTCCTCTATGTACTACTGTGATCAATGTGTGAATGTGTGAGTGCGTGTGGGTTGGTGGATGTGTGTGAAGAGAGGGGTGCCGTTTCCTCTCTCAGAAGTCCCAAGGATCTGAATTATTCATAAAATGCAACCAAGCTTGTGTTAAAGAATTTCCTCAGTGCTCCTCATCTCTTCTTCTTCTGTGCTCGCAAGCATGTTTATCTGTTGTTTGTTTAGTGGTGTCAATAGCAGGCAGCTAGTTGTGGTGTGCCGCTCTGTCATTTATTGTTTATTTAGATGCTGACATGCTAGGACTGGACGTGTCTGTAACTTGACTTTCAATAATGGTTGTGGGAAGAGTGCACGTCCTACTCAGACTCAACCACAAGATGCAGCTGAAAGACGCATATGAAGGAGCAGAGGATGTAGGTCAGGAGGTTAGATAGCTAAAGGTGAAGTCAGGCAATGATAAGGAATACGAAGAATCACCAGATTAGCTAGATGTGGGGGTTTCAGAGAAGTAGACAGAAAACATCTTCACAGACATTCAAACAAAGTTTCAGGTCCTCCAAATGACAGCTACAGTGCTAAATATGAATTATTTTAATACAAATCATACGCTATTAAAGTTTCACAGCCATTTCTTTACATATTTCCCTTTTCTTGTTCATAGTTTTTTTTGACCTTTGCCTGATTTTCACAAGTCTAAAAAATAAACAAGAATTCCGAGAACCTAGACACCGCAAACCTATTTGGAAGAGCAGAAGGGAAGTACAGGTTGGTGTGTATCAGTTCCACATTTTTCTTTGTTGCTCTCACTGATGGAGAGGTTCAACAAAATATTAGGGAAATGGTGGGAATATTAAGATGTCCTTTTCTATCAGAATACTTCAGTTTATGAGCTGTCAGGCTGCTTTCACCACTTTGCAGTCCTCTCTGATGCCTCAGAGTTTCTTTATGAATATACTATCCAGTATTAATAATGCAAACCTCTTGCTTTGCTCCTCTTGCTGAGGTCACATTTTTTAACTTTCTGATCTGTATTAGAATATTGTTTTGAAATCACAATTTAGAGGCTTTACTGCCTATAAACTGGATGGCGGTAATATTCCTGCTACATTAGATACATCTATTAAATATTATTTAAGTTTCATGTTTATTTTTGTGAATACAGTATTAATTTGTTGCTGTATCCCACCAAAGGCAAATAAAATCATACACTAAGTGAATTCCACATAAAGTACACAAATTCTTGTAGGATGATGCAAACAATTGAATAAAAGTTATAAATAAATAAAGTTTTCACGGCTCAACTCACTTTGTTTGCTTATTCACACTGATTGTAAACTCTGAACTTCAGCTCATCATTTCCGCGATAGCAAATGAGCATGAAGATCCTCCTGTGATGCTATGACTGAATGGACCAGCAGAGCTTTATTAATGTGGTAAATACAGAACAAGTTGCAACTGTCTGTGAAGGGGTGCCCCAAACACTAATGGGATCAGGAATAAAATGAGCACGCTGTGAGGAAAGGGATGGAGAAGATCAAGTTTTCCACTGAGCTGTGAAAACCCACCAGGTCTCGAATTATTCTTCAGTTTACAAAGGCAGAGATACAGGACTGAACTGACAAAGTAAAAAGATGGTAACTGTTCAGGTCACAAACACATGATGACATAAGAGAGACCTCTGGAAGAGCTGCAGCTGTATAAGAACAAATGGAGATGGGGGTAGTGAACTACAAGTCTAATGGGGGCAGGGCTCTCACAGCTGGGTTCTGGCCTGAAGATCTGAGAACAGACTAGACCGAGGTACTGAGATGGGATGGAGGAATGTCACACATGGTATCAATGAGCTGCCTGTGTGTTTACCAAAGCGGTGGCTGCGTGAAAACGCCTTGGGTCATCGCCATTTTGACCAGATTACAAATGCACTGGCCTCTGCCCCCGCCGCTGTCTGCAAGTCATCTAGGATGAGCTCAGTCTGGTTTGGAGGAAAAGTCCTCCAAAGAAAAACACAAGCCTCGCCCCCGGCCACAGCCCCATTTCCTCCAACACCCACAACCTGGGCTATAAATAAGCTTAAGGCCTGCCCTCTGAGATCAGCCGGGGCATTACAAAGCCCCAGCAGACACCAGCGCCTCATCACACAGCACTCAACAGTGGTTAAAGTGAAGGTTGACTTAAAGTACTGTAGACAGAGGTGATGAAGGGAAGCTTGGGTAGTACGGAGTCCAGACTCAGATATGTGCACGGTAGCACACTGACATTCCTTCAACATAACAGCCACGATTCACGTCCTCTTGAGTGAGACAATCTGCCCCAGCTTCATGCCTGCTTCTCCAAAACAAACTTTGCTTTCTAACTTCAAAGTAGAGATAGACAGTAGAACCAATTTTTAACTAAAGTGGTGCTGTCAATTTTGTGGAACTGAACTTGAACTCATGCAGGTAACCTTTTACCACCTCTCAATGTATCAGTGACTGAAAAAGTGAATGAGAAAATCAGAAAATGAGAAGAAAAAACTCAGCTGTAAATCAAGTTAAACTACAAATTTAAAAAATGAAAAGCTACTGTTAATTGCACAAAGCTACCACTAGGAAACTGCTAATGCTAGCATTCAATCCAGTGTAAAAATATTCCAGTATAATATTCAATAAACAAACTACAACTTTGTTACGATTGGTAACCCTTGAGGAAAAGTCAAGTAATCAGCAAAGCCATTTGAATTATCCTCAAAAAATTACAGTCTGTATAATAAAACAGAACTGGACATAGATTGCTGTTAATCTATTAAATGTGGCAGAAGCTGCTATTCTGTATTAAACCCAGCTGAGAAACACTTTCTAAGCTGTGTCCACACAGTTTAGGAGAGGTGAATCTATCTAGCTTCAGGAGCGTCATAACTGTTACTGATTCATCTGAAACTGTTGAGAATAATAGAACTGGCAGGTCACACAAAAGCACCAGGTGGGAGTGTTGGCTGAAGTGAGTGCAGAGAGAAGTTATTCATAATGGTAACAGAGATTGTTGCAGTGTCTGCTGGGAAAAACAACAAGCAGTTTGGTCTACTGAAGATAGTGTGTTCTCAGACCAATAACACTTCAGCAGTTTCTCAAGGAGAGAGGACTTATGTGCTTCTTACTCCAGATACGCCTGACTCTTGGACACGATAAAGCTGCATTATCTTTTTAAATATTTAAGAACAGGAGGTTTATGTACGAGGGTGAAACACCAACATAAAGTGTGTGTAATTTATTTTCAACACTATTACCTCCTTGGCAAAACCTTGACTCACAGCTAAATATTTGGACAAAATGCAAAATGAAACATCCAAACCCAGCAGAAAATTCAAGACTAACAATTCAGACCAGTGCTAAGAAAAAAAATATTTTAGCTCTGCTCTGGCTCTCTATAGATGACACATTCAGTTGGCGTGGTTACAGTTAGGAGGGAGCAGATTGTTAACTACAGTGCTAATGCTAAGAAGTTGTCATGTTTTACATTGAGTCATTACAGTTAAATGATTAAGAAGGATACATTAATAAACGACACAGCGAAGGCTCAGATTGTTGTGCATCTGTTACAAAAGACTAGATGCACGATCCCACTACATTACAAAATGTAATTTCCTGATATCTTTGGTTAGCTGGTTGAATCACCTGGAAAGAGACAATACCACATTTGCTATAAATATGATGAAAGGTGCTCAACTTAATTCTATCAACTCCAAATAGTACAGAATGTTTTGGTGAACTCTGTGTGCTTGACTATTACCTCCGCCAAGGAGGTTATGTTTTGGGGAGAGTTCATCTTTTTTTCTGTGAACAACGTAACTCAAAAAGTAACAAACAGATCTTGATGAGATTTTCAGGAAATGTTCAAAATGGGATAAGGAAGAATTGATTACATTTGATCTGGGTCACCGACTGGATCCAAGATTTTTTTATAAGTATTCTTGATAGGGATGTACGATATTATCGGCACAATATCGGTATCAGCTGATAAAAGCTTAAAAATACGTTTATCGGTATCAGCAGATATGAAAATTTCTGCCGATAGGCACAGCTGATAAATATTATTTTCCATCTGAAAAATAAGCTCCTTTAATAAAATGTAGCACTTCATTTATTTGCACTGCAGAGCTCTGTGTCTGTCACCAGGTTGTTACAGTAGCTCTAAAATAATCAAATGCAACTTGGTTATGTTTAAAAATGCATTGTACATTCAAAGTTCATGTGATCTAAAGAAATTATTTTTCTGTATTCCAATACTGAATGTCTTGAGTTTGAAAAAATAATACATTTCTTATTTATGGCAAAATCAAATGTTTTTTGTCTTGTTTTATGTGTGTTTCTTAAACAAATAAGACCGTCACAATAAGAGTAACATATAAATTCCAGTACAGGATAGACTTAGCTTTCTTTACAGTGAAAAAAACAAACAAACTTGTGATTATCTGTATCCGTATCGGCCAAAAGGGGTTTTGATATATTGGCATATCGGATATTAGCAAAAATCCAATATCGTGCATCCCTAATTCTTTATCATTGTGAGATTGGGCTGTTTTTGCCATATGTGTAAATCCACGATAAATGGTTAGATTGCTTTGTAAAACAATACAAGACAAGGTTACCATAATTTCTGACAGATGTGAAAGTACGATCCAGATCCTGACAATCTTCTAAATACTAAAGATCTGAAATATGAAATGTAATATGAAATATGAAATATGTACTGGGGCATAATTTTCAACACTGTCAAGTAACACATTTTTGTACAAACCTGCAACTAAAACCCAAATTGTAGCAGACAGTCTGCTGAAAGGGGGTATAACATTAAAGTAGGACTTAAGTGTTGCGTGAGAACCACAATAGGCTTGGCAGAGGTCTTTTCTGGTTTTTATTAGTGATGATGTGATAAATCACACAGAGATTCATAAAAAGTGCAGCCTTAGACACCAATGTGGTGCATAGAAAGCTACTCAGTTCACAACTCATGGTTGTGTAGTTCACTTGACTTTTAACCACTGATCCAACACTCAGGTTACAACGGAAATAAGTTTACACTGTTTGAACCAAGTGAACACAGCAAGTTAGTTGAGTGCTGACATACCCATGTTCAGTGACCAAGAAAGACATAAAACTTCATTTTCTTTTTTAGAGTATTTTTTGTGCAGATGAGCCTACAGCAGCCCTTTAGCAGTGTGACAGAGTGTGATATGGATGTGACATTTTCTGAGCACTCATATTGATGCCAAATGTGTTTATTGCCCCATGAGTTTCTTTTTAGATTTAAATACAAGACAAAGTCTGGCCTGTAACAAAGGAGTAAAAAAAAGATGATGAACAATAAATCCAGGGCAGATAGGAAGACAGTTTTGGGGGAGACAGTTAGTCTATTTTGCCGACCTCTGGGCTGACCTGAGGGGGTTTCTGCAAAGGGCCAGAAAAGAGGGAAGAGTCTATATTGGGTTGTTTGACTCTGGCCTGCCGCCTCCTCATCCTCCTCCACAGCCCAGGCAAAACCACTAAAGGACTTTGTAATGGCAGAGAGTGAAGAGAAGGAAGGGGGAGGGAAAAGAAAAGTTTTCCAATTTGTCATGTTACAAAATAGAAGAAGAAAAAGACGCCCCAGCTGGGCCTCGTAAACAGGTCCTGAAAATGGGCTTGAAGAAGCTCTGGAAGTCTAGCTGGTGGTAAATGTTGATAGAAGAAGTTATTGCTAAATTTGGATATGATCAAAAACCTGAACCGTGTTTGAATGCTGATTCTTAGCTCAAAGTATTGATTTTTTTTCTAAGGTTGCAACAAATGTCAAACTGTGGGGACAATTCTGCATGGTAAAAAAATATAATTTTGTGTGGTTTTAAGACAGTCTTAATCTTAAGATTCTGTTATGCATGCATTTAGAGCTGAGGAGAATTAACATCAGGAATGTTCTCATGTCTGGTGCAACTTGCCAAGTAAAATGGAGCTGTAGCTAGCAGGATAACAGCAGTAGGGGCCTATGACTGTTTATGTTCTACAGGTCACATCTGAGCACAAAGTCCTCCAGCCTTTGTGGTATCAAGAGGCAGAGCCCATTGAGCAGAGCAGAGTAATCAAATGTGAACTTAATTAAGAGCTATTTGAAAGTCTGGCTGAGATTTCACCATGTCTCAACCCCAGGGTGGTAATCAGCCATGACTGCTATTTGTGCTAGAGTCAGTGCTAGGGCCCAGAGGGAGGAGACTACAACCTCCTCCACTTGCACAGATGGTTTACATCAAATTATACAGCAAAATGAGAAAAAATAAATAAATAAAATAAATTCATCGAAATAAAACAAATAATAAAACACAAATTGCAATCCACCTTGATCAAGCTAGTCTGTTTAGACAAATCCCTTTGCCACACTAACACCAAAGCACACACTGTTCGTAGCTGCAAAGGAGAAAAATGACAATTAAGCCTGCTTAGCATGTTGCTGAGGGAAACATATTAAAGGAGATTATATGAAATTCTTTAGTGCTTTTTCATAAGACCCGTGCAAGTTTCAAGTCTCAGTGCGACTCATGAGCTCAACCACACTCTAGAACATTCTCTCAAACTCAGTGTTCATGCACTAAAGAAAGCTGAGCATCTTTTTCTCTACATAAAACCAACAGCCAACAAAAGGTAGTCCATACTCAAACTCTGTGACAATGGAAACTTGAATGTAATGAATAAATCATCTCATTCTCATCACTGACCTTGTGAAAAATCTTACCCTGACGTAGACTGACTGTAGGAGGTGGAACCATTTTGCCTCAACAAAGTTATCACCATCAGCCTATCACAATCAAAGGGACGCCACTATTTAGACAAACAACTGTTAGATGTTTATGAGGGTCATGGCCACGGCACTGGACTCGATACACTTAGTGGAAAAAAATAGAGTCACAGCCTCCAGTCAATAAAACATCCCATAATTCTTATAACAAAAGTCAAGTTTGGCTCACAATGCATCAGCTGTTCTTTACATCAGCCCGTATCACCTGACAGTGCAGCTGATTTTACTTACATGTTTAACTAGCAAATAGCAAAATGAGCATTCTATTCAAACGGCTTTAGTCAGCCTAGTCTTGCTGCCTTTATGGCAAACCGTCCTTGGAACCAAGCTCCACCTCTGCACCTCCTTAAAGGTTGGGTCTAATTTTAGCAGCGTCAGATAAATTGTCAGTGATGTGATTCTCAATGATTGATCTTTGGAAAAATTAACAGTCAAATATTGTTTGCTTACAAATAAAACTTTGACATTTCCTATATCCACAACAATACTAAATACAGTTTGTCTCTTGTATTTTTCAACATATATATATATATATATATATATATATATATATATATATTTATATATATTAGGGCTGGGCAACGATTAAAACTTTTAATTGTAATTAATCGCATGATTTCCCTGATTAATCATAATTAATTGCATTGTGAAAGTGCCATAACATCTGTCATGCAAACACTAAAACAGTACTTGTTATACAGTAATAGTTAAATCACATATTTAGTGCAAATCAAATTTACAAAATGTAAATGCAAAATTAAAGCTTATTGCCACTGTCAGGGCATTAAAGTGATACTCCGGGATGGAACAAGTTGGGTCCTATCGCAAGGTTTAGGGCAGAAATTACCCCTACAGCAGTGTTTTTGTGCAGCAGAAGCCCAGAGCGCTCGTACCAAACACCCCCTCCCTGCTTGTCTGCCGGTTTCCTATGCATTCAGACGTGGCCATATTTTACTTGACCAAAAACACAAATAAACGGAGTCCCACCGAAAAAGTCTGATATCGGTCTGCATTCATGCTTTATTTAGAGAATTTTCAGCGCGTTACTTTCACACAAAACACCGCTAAATATGGCTGTAGTTCTCACCGTGTCTCTTCGTCCTGGCAGACTACCTGCGTTTGTTTACATCTGGCACGCTGCGCACGCGGACTGATATACTAAGCGGCGAGCACCTTTAAGTTCTGTGGCGTTGCCCCTCTTCTCCATGCTTGTTTCGGTTACTCATCTTGTTTTTCCGCCAATTTCACTTCCGGTTCCACCGCGTTCAGCAACAGACATTTACAAAATAAAAGCATGTGAGCAACATGCACTAATGTGCGATAAAATATTCAACGGCATTAATAGATTGACAGGTTAACACGAAAAGAACGTGTTAACTTGCCCAGCACTAATATATATATATATATATATATATTTATATATATATATATATATATATATATATATATATATATATATATATATATATATATATATATATATGTGTGTGTTTTTGCACACTTGGTATTGATAGAGGAGAAGTCACTACTCTCTCTTAAAAATTGTCTTGAAAGTCAGTGGAGTATTAACTTTACTTTTTGTTTTATTTAATTATTTTTAAAAAAAATGTCTATTTAAGATTTTAAGTCATAATCACTGGGTAATTTTGTCACCATTTTGTTGGCACAGGCTGTTAATCCATTTCTACTCTTTGAGCCGAACTAAGCTCAGCTAACCAGCTAGGGGCAGTAGCCTTATAAATAACACACAGAAAACACAAACATGTTTTCTGATCTTACAGAAAAAGACTTGATCATCTCAGTACTGAAAACAGAAACTCTGATGTCTATGTCCAAAATACATTCATGTCATCATGTGTTGGGAATTAGGATATACCAGAGGAAGATAACACACAAATTAAGAGGAACCATTCTGAACACAGAAGTGCAATATGTGGAAAATCCTCCAAAGTATATGAACAGATAAATTGGCTGAAAATGTAGTAAAATGTCTAGAGCATTTATAGTTTTACTGAATGTGATACATCCACGTGGCTTTTGCTCAGGCAGGCAGGCAGAAATACCTATTGTGTGTCCACTACAGGCCATGTGAGGAGATTTCTGCCACCGAGTGAAGGGTGAATGCCTGCTTGAGGGATTATTGTTACAATTAGGCTTATGTTAAGGTTATGGTTGGGTACTTTGTGTTTAGGATTAGAAGTTCAAGAATAAGTCTAAATCATGGTTGCATGAGTTGTGACCTTGGTGCTGATGTGACTGAGCGCGTGTATCACTGTAGCATGTAGCATATCTCAGTTAAAAAAAAACACCACTAATCACAGACTTTCCCAGTCTGGAAAAGGTTCAACAGAACAGACACTGGGAATGGGAACTATTATTAAGGATGCTGAATTGGTGCAGGTCTGCTCTGTAACACTTCTGTCACTGAGAAGAATGGATGTCAGTCAAAAAAGCCCTTTTGCAGGGGCTTTGAATTTATTCTGTGGGATCATGCTGAAAATAAACTTTTATCTAGCAGAAGGGATGAGGACTGAAAACATGCTATGAACTAAAGCTGACATGTTCATCCTGGAATTAGCCTTTAAAATAAAGAATGTCCACAATGCTCACTCTTGGAACAGTACATCAATAATGTAATGGGTATGTTCAGTTCCCTGCACCAACAATGCACGATATAGCCTCCATTGTGCATTGCACAAAGCTACAAATAAGGGTCACAGCTCCATGTGCCAGTCATCAACACAAACAGATCCCTCAGTCTGACACAGGACAGCAAGTTGAAGCCATATTAGCTGCTGGGGTGAAAAAAAAGAAAATCTTGACTTTGCATAGTCCTTAACGTGAGGGATGTGAGTGCTTCATATATGGATTATGTTTCCTCAAGTTTGTAATACACTGGGAAAGTTTGATTAAATACAACTCACAAGATTTGAAGTAAAAGCAACAAATACAAATTCTGGTGTCATTCAGTGACACAGCTACACAATTATTAAGCAGACTGAAGTCATTAACTTAAACACACTAAGTGTAAATTTGACCATGAGGTTTGGTTTGTTATTTTTAATCAATTGTCAGACGTGGGCTGAAGGAGAGTCACAGAATACTATACGGTAAATACTATACGGTATCTTATGAAGAAAACTTTCTCCACCTCGTGTGCACTTTCTTCTGTGTAAATTCAGATTTGCTTGGAGAAAATATCAAATGAATATGATATCTCATAGATATTGTATCTTGAAAGACAATTGTGACTGCTTACGTGACAAGGACGTGTCTGTCACTTACTTTCTGGGCTTTTTTCTGATGAATAGCCTCTGGATATCTTACTTAAGTGCTTTTTACATACACATAAAGTGAGTCACGGCAACGAACCTGGAGTTATCATTACTAAATGTTATGAGCTTGAGATTTAGGGCTGCTTCTTTTAAAATATTCAAATGCTTGATAGATCAAAAGAATACTTGTCTGTGAGAGAGCTTGCTTTCAACAGTGAGTTAAAACCAGACAGTGAACACTCCTAAGCTCTACGGTGCCTCAGTGGAGTTGAGCCAGCAGCTTCACAAGGTCATTTTTTAAAGCTCTTCACTGAATTGACCAGTTTATCAAGCTTGATGTGTAAAAAGCCAACTACTGGCAAAAGTGTTTGCTGTTACAATTTAAAACCTGGATAAAGGCTGCAACACAGCGGGCAAAAAAGTCCAACACTGAAATTTTCACATATCTGCCTGAAAGTTTTGTTTTTATGTGGTTTTTATTGATGCACTTTTCACAAGTACCAGCCATCCCAACAATTGAAAAACAACATCAAAACTAAATTCACTGTATGCTGTATGCAACAGTAGACACCACTGGAGCTGCCAGGTCATATTAAGAGAAGTGAAGTAGAGTATCTTAAAATAGAATGTATGTTTCACCAAAGCACTACAGACAGATTTGTCAAGGACAGTCACATCTAAGGGCTGTTCAGCATAACGCTGGTTCTGCTCTGGATTTCTGCCGATCAAAAAGAGGGTCCCCCCCACCACTGTTACTTGCAGAAAGCAGCCTTGTGCTTGCTCATGGTGGCTTTATGTTGTGTTTCTATCAATATTACTATATATATTATTACTACAATAATAATTAGGCTAGGCGCTGCCCAAGTAGCTGCCTGTTGCAGCAGCTCTCTCGTCTTTGTCCGTTTCTTGTAATTTTTTCGTCTCTTTTTCGTCATCTTTGTATTTGGAGTGGATCATCACTTTGTGTGGTTCATCGTTGGTCATGGACACCAAACTTTTTGTGGCTTCAGCGATATTTTTACTACTTTTTCTCCTGTGTTTGTCTGGAGATCCTACATGTAACCATGGCTGCATTGTTTACATGTGAAATTAGCTGTTAGCAGCCTGTAGCATGTCAATGCTAACTGGTGTAGGGCTTGATGATTTCCCTGGAGCTGAGGAGGAGGAGCCGAGGACGATGTGCTGGTTCTCGGGTGTGAGCTGGGAGGTGATGACGTGGACCTGTCCTTCCATCCATCTTTGTTGGGAACGTGGGATCTATCTCTGGTGGGATGGACGAGCTAGCCGTGCTTGCCCAGCGGCATCGTGCTGTTCACGGACATGGCTGACGGAGCTGACGTGGGACACCGGCGCCACATCAGAGGAGCTTCGCCTGCTGTGAGCAGACAGGATCCAGGAGACAGAGACTGAACAGACTGCTGGGGAGGCCTAGTCCTGGACCCTGTGGAGGTGGAGACTGGCTGGGCTGGAAAGTGGTGGACGGGATGTCGTCATCTATTTTCTTTTGGACCTTTTTGCACTTTCTATACACTTTCTTACTTTTGTTTTCTTAAATGCTGCTGTGACTCCTGAATTTCCCCTCGGGGATAAATAAAGTATTATCTATTCTATTCTATTCTATCTATTCTATTCTATTCTATATATACTGTCAATATTACTACAATATTATTATTAAGGTCAAATCCTGTTTTTTGGCTTTTGTAAAGTGGGTTGAATTCACATTTTTTAATAAATTGACACGACACAAATAAAGAACAACCATTGAAATAAGCACTGATACAACTGCTCTGAATATGGCAGGTTCTGTAGGCTCCACAATGTAAAAAAAAAAAAAAAAGGCGTCCATGATTTAATGTAAAGCCTTTGGTCACCATGTAGGAAGGATTTGTGTCATTTTGAAATAACACCTAACTGGGACAGATTGTCCAGGCAATTAAACCGCAAACTGAACAGCCTCAGTTGAAAACCTCCATCAGAAAGGACAAAGCAGGTTCTCCCCTACCTTCATAAACTGATAGCTTTGGGTCAGGCTTTTGCTAGTTAATTTACTGTGAATCCACTCTGGGATGTTAATGATATTCTCAAACAAGTGTCTGCTCATATTCCTCCAGAGAGTCTCTTGGGACCATCCTCTATCTCCTGTCTCTAAATAGACTAGTTTCATCTTGATAGTGGATCTCAAACAGTGGGTCAAGACCATAAAGTGGGTCACAAGTCTGGACTGAATATCCTGGCCACAAAGCACACTGGCTGTAAAAAGATGTCAGCTTGTTGAGACTTCACTAAGATTTTTAGGCATTTTTGAAAATTCTTTTAATCTTTGATTTGAGATCAACAAGTATGAAGAAGTTAGAAAATCGATCAAAGGGCAATACTACTTTAAACTCTGTGTGAACATAAACGCTTGAGCTTGGAAGGAGGACTGAAAACCAGGGGTAAACAGCTAGGGCTTATCTAATCAACTCAATTTGGAAAAGCCTGAAATAACCAAATCATCTTTCTCTTTCTTGTACAAAGGAATAGAGATTGCACAATTAATACTAGAACTGGAATTGGATCAGTGTCATTTTATCCAAGGTATCAGCCAAGCACCCAGAACGGAACCATAATGGTAATTTTACCTTAATGTGTGAGGATAAATTGTTTTCATGAGAGTGATCCTAACCTAAACACACACGGGTAGTCCTCCAGTATTGTTCTCCTCCCACTCTTGCATGGCTATTTGGCTTGTAATGTAATATAGTTGCAAATGGGACTGTATTGTCACCTTTTCCAATAATCCGTGTATCACTTTATTTTTTACGTGGTGACCAAAGTGGTTGTGATTTTCAGAGATTCCACTCTGTACCCCATTTTTAAGAGTTAATGATATGAGCTGCACAAAATGCCAAGCTGAAGCTGAGAAGGCCACCAAGCTAACTTGCTGTTACCAGGCTACAGTAAGCATAAAGATATGACTGTGGTATCAGTCTTCTGGACTTAGTCTTTGTGGGAAGTTAAGCCTAAAATGTCAAACTGTTCTTACAGCTCAAAACCCCGTATTCTTTTAAAGGGCAGTACAAATGAAACATGCAGAGAGTAGTTTATATTGTACAAGTACCTACTGTGACAGTTACAAAAGCATAACTGCAGGATACAATTATTTCATTTCCCAAATGTGACCTGCCAGTTATATTGTCTAATGTTCAGACTTCTTCAAGTTTCTTTTGACTAGTTTTCTTTTGCTAATGCCATATAAACTGTCAGTGTACTAATGTGGTTGAACTCTGCTTCGCCTCTGAGTTGTTTTCCTCTGGGAAAAGCTGCCAACCAAAGTACTGGATTTTATATCTGCTCAGCTATGCAGCCGTGGCTGGTTTTCAGAGTGTCATAGAAGATGTTGAAGCAGCAACCAACATACCAATTATTGCATGGATCTGAACCACTAATTCATGGCTGTGCCAAATATAGTCTTACTTCTTTTATTTACATTAACTGCTTTTCCACTGTTAAATCTGACTGCTGTGACATTAGGTCAACAGAAAGAAACCCATACCCCCCTCTGTTGTCATCAAACAGTGAAGAGGTAACCCTTTGGCTGTGAGGATGCCCCTGTGTCACACCCTTTGACGGCCAAATGTTGGGCCAATTGTAAGACCTCCACCAAATGTTGCAGCTGAAAAGTCTACAGGGTAAAAACGATAGAAAGAGGGAATCACTGGAGAGTGAGGAGGGGCCTTGGACGTCTGTACCAACAAGTCAGTGTGTCTTTTGAATAGGAAAAGCTAAAAAGTAAAAGCAAAAAAAATTAAGCATTCTAAATGAAGACCCAATGCCAAAAATAAAGGATAAACTAAACATGGGAACTAAAAACTAACAGGATCTTCAACACAGCTCTTCTTCCTCTTTTTACTCTGAAAGTATCAACCACCATTTTTCTGTGCAAGTTATCTCTTTGCAATGACATTACTGTTCCTTCACAGACTGGAACAATGTGAATTCTTTCATTAAGGTCTTTTTCCACTGGTCCTCCAATTAGCAGTGGCCTCTGAACAATTCGAGACTGTTGGTGGGGGTCCCCTCTGGGAAACAAAGAGAAGTTTAGACCCAATTAAAGTCAGGGTTGTTGGTGGCCCCAGGACTTTGCTCTGGCTACAGTACTGAGACAGTGAGAGATAAATCTTCAGGGGTTTGGAAAATGGAAGAAGATAATGAGTCTTTACCAATAACATATGTGGATCAAAGAGGCTCTAGGAATTAAAGAAGCAATCAAAGAGGTTACAAAAGCAATTGAGCCGTGCTTTAGAGAGGCTGAGAAGCCACTAGTTGCAGCCTCCACGACAACAAGCAACATATCAGATGAGATGTCAGCAACGACAGACCCAAGTTTTTGAACTGATTCATAGGTGAGTCAGCTGTTGACAAATTTCTGTTTTCTTTCAAGGCTCAGTCAAGCACAGCAGCCTCTACATCCCAGTGACTTTTCCAGTAAAGAAAGCAATGGTTTGGCCATCTCTGGTACACTGCATAAAGCTGACTCATCAAATGAATGCATTAATACTGACAGGGAGGAAAATATCACTAAAACAATAACCATGAGTCCAGGCAGAAGACGGCTGGGTTTTTCAGCTGCAGACTGAGGAGGAGGCAGACACTGCAGGTGATTGCAGGCTATCCAAGTCTATCTCCGAGGTGGTAATTTATGTGGATTTTGCTCCCTAAGAACCTCACAACACTGATTTGCCAAGCCAATGAGACGACTTCAAAGGCAGGAGGAGAAGCTTTTACAGACAGACGATGAATCTCACAAAATGCAGCTCGTGGTTTAAATCAGTCATGCATGTTAGAGTCACACTGAATTTAATGAAACGTCAAATTTAGAAGCATGATTAGCTTTACAGCAGCTTGCACTTCTCTTTGGAAACATTTTCCCAGCAGTTAAGCTATCTAAAAATACTCTCTGGCCAGACAACCCTGAGACGACTGGAAGGCTGTATATCTTAGAAGAGGTGACAGTGTCTTTTAATTGTGTTTTTTTGGATCACCTGCAAAGAATTCAACAAATCTGTGTGCGAAAACTCTGTGATAACGCCCTTTTCCTCCTCTTACCAAACAGACGAGCATGTGAGTGGAGCTGTGGCTGAGGCTTAATAGTTTCCAGAAGTTGTTCCACTCTGTGAAGGTGTGCGTTCACAAGGTCGTGGAGGGGGGGTGTTTTGAACTGTTTCCTATCTGAGTACTGATTACACTATGAGTTTGGGCATTTTGGCCCATACTGCTCACTACATTACAGCACACAAGTTTAAAGATGGAGGAAACTAGTTTTGTTTTAAAGTTTCATTCATCAAAAGTTGACACTGTGCCTCTGAAAACATATGAGACTAAAAAAGTAGAGATGGTTTTATTACAACCTCACTGACATCTGGACTTGAATATCTACTGATATCAAAACTGAATACTACTAATCCAACCATATTTTCTTACTGCTCATTACATGTTAGTCTATCTGAAACCTGTTGATTATCATGCTTTTGGATGTATGTAATGACAAGAGTATGATGCCCAATTCCACAGTATTTGTGTCGTTATTGTACCAATTTTGAAAGATCACCAGTTCACTCCAATTCCTCATCTGACACTGGACAGTAAGACTAAGAGGACTCATTTCGACAGAACACAGTTCAGTTAAATCTGATGAATTTGTACTGATACAATACAGCTCTACTAAAACTCGAACAGTGATGACATTTCTAAACACATGACACCTATTATGAGTGTGCCTCTTTGTTACCGGAGCAATCAACACTAATGTAATGTCAAAATCGAAGCATCGATCTGCACACTGGGGCCTATGCTTCATTTCCATCACTGACTGACAGTGTGAATGTAAGCTCCAGAGGGCTGGCGGAAATGTGCGATCACTGCTGTGACATTGCAAAATTCACATGTGGCAGTGGGAGATAGAAACAAAAGAGCGCTTTAATTGTCTCGCCGTGGTTTCATCCCCTCCACGTCGCTCCACTCAAACGAGCAGTCATTCCTTCAGGGTTCAGACTACTCTACTTGCACGCAGATACAAAACCCACCAAGTCCCGCAATGATCAGTGCACACACTCAAAGTTATCCCAAGCATTTTATACAAGAGTCTGGAAATGCGTGAATCAGCTTTGCTTACCATCAATAGCCCTTCCAGGAGCGATTACTTCCAAACTGTGCAACAATCCCAGGAAAAGCAATCCAGTTACCAACATGTTGGCTGTTGTGCGCAACATTGTAGCCTTTCTTAAAGAAAATTAGTCATCAATTGCTTCTTGGTCCTGTCAAACTGGAGGTTGCAGACAGGCGACGTGTAACCAAGCGAGCCCAGGCGATGATGCTTCTCTCTGGAAATCCGCTGTATGGGTGCGCAATGAGGCTGACAAGGATGCAGCTGTGTGCCCACACAGAAAATATTTTTTTTCGCAGACTGTCAAGGTAAAATAAAAAAAGAAAAAGAAAAGAAAAAAGAAAGAAAAATGAGCCGAGGCTTCTCCCAGCCCAGGGTTTCTTTTAGGGGCTCCTCGGATGCATGGAAAGTCCTGCCACAAAGGCTGCTAGCAGACTGAACCGAGCATCAAGCTAGCCCGGCGTGCGACGAGATGAAGGGGAGCTGGCGCCTCTTCTCATGCAGTTCTCTGCCTTTTGTTCTCCCCGTGTAGAAACCACAGGAGGGAATAAAGACGTGGATCAAATGTTGCCGCTCTCCACCCCACCAGCACCGCCGCTGCTGCTGCTGCTGCTGGCCGCAGATTGAGCCTCTAGCCCGCTGGAGCCCAGTCAGTCAGTCAGCTCTGAGTGACGTCGCAGCAGCAGCTCAGGGGCCCTCCCCCCTCACTCTCTCTCCAGCACCCAAACCCCCAAAAAACACCCATACACCAACGTGAAACCAACCATCTGACCTGCTTAACTTCCTGCAACACTGCTCTGGATTCTCTCAGCAACACCTCTAACCATGCAGACCTGTCCTTATGATATGTGGGGGTGTTTATGTTATCATTTAAGTTCAGCTCTATTTAACTTTGACCCAAACTTTGTTTCATGAGTCAAAACCTATGATGATTCACAGCAGAATTGTATTTTTTACTTGAAATCATGAACAGTAGTTTAAAAAAGGACATTTGGTTCTCTTTCAACTTAAAATGAGCATCAAAATTTTGTAATAGCTTATTTTGTAAAAAAATAAAAAAAATAAATACATTTAAAAAAGCATTGGATTTAAAATCAGTTACCTATGACAGTCATAATACATTTTCAACAATTCAGTTTAAATACACTCAAATTAAACTGAATAAATCAAACTGATTTAGATCTAACTTAAATGTCAGTATCGAGCCCATGAATCTTCACGCTAAAACACACAGTATGTGTGTGTCTTACATTTAGGACTAGAAAACAACAACTCGGTGATGTAATGTAGAGTTAAGAAATCAAAGACTTTCCATCTGCAGTCCCATGAACTCCCATCCACCGGTAACCTGGGTCATTTTCGAAATATTTAACTTCAATGGCTTATTAAAAAGGACAATATGAATTAATATTAAGTATAGGCCTTCAAGGACTGTCTACCGTCGAGGTAGTAGCCTTCATGTAGCCTTCACAGGATTAAAGTCTGACTGAATGTGTGCCTCAGACGAGATGAAACAACACAGGATTCAAACACAGCCTGCAGTCATAGGAGGACAAAAACTAGGGCCCAGAATGCAAATTCATTTGCAATGTTGGTGACAATTTGGATGATTCAAACTCAAGCAAAAATTCTGAATTACATGATTTAGGCTGAGGTTTTTGAACTAGGTTTGCCCATTTAGATACACATAGTCTTGAAATCCAAGCCGTTTGCTGTAATCTTATCCACGGTTTACACCCGTTACTTCACCTGTTCGTTTATGAGATATTTTTCAAAGCTGTTTTTGAGAGGTAGGGAAAGTGCCGAATGGATAAATGTTTTCACATAACATAAATGGCAGGGTAAAATGAGCCAGGCTTACTTAAGAAGTACCTTTCATTACTAAGGCCATCAATGAAAGAAGTAGGACAAGATATAAAAGAAATTTGATCCAAAACCAGCTTGTATGACTTCAATTACATGTGCTAGCTCATGCTTACATCTCTGTTCACTGTGGAGAGTTTCATGAGGCATCATGAGTGGGAGCTTCATACAGTCCCCCTCAGCTCCCTGTGTAATTGCCATGACCATTATATTTGATGCTATGCTGCAATAGCAACAACATTTTACAATATCTCTATCAGCTCATTGGATTTCCACTGATGACAAATACAAGTTATTTGTCTTTTAATTACTGGATATGATTTTTTTTCAATGGATTTCATTCAGCAACAATGGCAACAGTTGTAAAAGAGCCAATCTCTTGTTATCCTTATGCCAACCCCTCTACCCTTCAATCAGCTCCTTTAGAGCTGGCATGAATTTTCGCTCTCATGCTTCACTGAGAACATTCAACAAATCATATAAACTATTAGACCCAACCTCAGAAGTATCAGGTCTTTTTCTCTTTTGTAAGGGGCGCTGAGACTTCCAACTAAAATGTTGATGGCAGAAGAGCCATAGTTTCTATAATGCATTACATCCCACAACCAACATACCCTCCTTGAAACAGCTCTCCAAAACTGTCATAAATCCTGGCTTAAGGTTTGGCTCTTGACTAGCCTTTCTAAACCACATGGAAAATCCCCCTTCAAACATTTCCAGCACGCCTCTGCAAACAGAGGAGCTTCATGATAGTTAGGATGATTGAAAGGTTAGATCCCCCTAACATCCTTTTAAGTACCATTACCAACCTGTATATGCGGCTGCTGCAACCCAAATGACTTGATCCCTTACATGATTTCCATTCACAAATCCTGCAAACACAAATATTCTGTATTATAAAGTCAAGACTGTTTAAACTAAAGAGACGTCTTAAATATATGTTGAAGTCCATGTAAGTTTTCAGCCTGAATCGAAATTGATGGTTCTCAGTGACAGAAGTGAAAGGGTCCATCAGCAAGAAGATGAACAAACATAAACCTCATTTCTCCAAAGCTCGACCAGGATAAAGGACTGAAATTAGCCATGGCTGGAAGTTCTACAGTGCATCAAATGCACTTTGATTAGACAAAGCAATGTCTAAATGTGTTGTTCCTCTTAAATGCTTTGCTGACGGCACCCAGCTGTAGTAATAAAGCTGAGCCAAAAATGATCCCCTTCACTTGAAGAATAATGAAGCACAGACCCAAGCTTCTGTCTAATCCTTATTTATTTATTATCAATTTTAAATGACATTCTTTGAACATCTCTTAAAAACTCATAGCTAAAGGTCTGGCTCTGTGAGCTCCCCCTAAAAAAGAAGCCAAAAATAAAGCTACAAAAACAGAAGTCTCATTTACTTCCCTTTTTTTAATAAAGAAAAAAAAACGTGAATGCTTTCAATTCTGCAGTTTGCAGATTTCTTTGTAGATTTCAGATTTCTGGTAGCTGTTACTTATACAAATGGTTCATTGTGGATACAGTAATGCATTAAAGGATGAAACAGAAAGGAACTTAATCAAACTCAGCTTGATTCTTCGATGTCTCGTTCACAGTAGATTCCTGGCTCGTATTATGTTTAATTCTGAATTAAGAACCTTTTTTTAAGTTAAGTGTCTGAGAGATACGAAGGGGTAATCTTGGCATGCATCTTGACACCACTGATGATATTATCCTAAAATTACAGTATGGACTTTGAAAAAGTGAGTTGTGATGAATGACTTAAAAAACAATATAGTTAATCTGACTGGAAGAAATGACTTAGCTGCTTTTTTAACAACACCATATTGTTCTTAAAGACCGCACTCGTTCACAGAAAGGATAATAACATGCATTGATAAAAACTGACGATGCATTATGTGAAACAGAAAAAGGGTCATAAAATGGTCATGGCTGTCAAAAAGGTAATCTTTTGTGATACAAATTTACACATTTGATAATGTTACAAATTAAAATTCATCTGCAGCGAAGCTTACTGATCATAGCTGAAACCATGGCATGGTAGGTTAATGTACATAGAAGTTTGTTGTAAATATTCTTGTCCAATGTCACACACTGATAGTTTTAAGAGTGCTTATCTCAAACAGCAGAATACTCTTGATCAACTCAAATGGGAAGGAAAAGGGAGTGCATGTGCAATGAGACAGTTTTGTTGTGCGTGAGCGTGTGTGTTGTTACTTTCTTGACATATTAATCTGATGTCTTCATTGAGGTCAGGTCTTTTGAGCCTGGAGTCTAAATGACCTCAGAGTAGATTTCACCATGAGAAATGTCTTTTCAGTAGATAAACACAAGTAAAGTAATGGGATAAGTAATGGGAGTCTAATCAAAAGGCACAAGTTCATACAAAAAGTACACTTCTCATCAACTCTGTTTGTATAACTTTTCCAAATGCTCATGTTTTCCAATACTTTTTTTGGGAGACACTTAAAAAATGTTGTGTAATTACAAAAGAAACCAGATGTGGGCAGTTTTATAACCACGGTAAGCAAATGCCTCCCAACAACAAAACCACATCCTACAAACATAGGCAGGCGTTTCTCTGTTCCTGTTACGTAAGGACAGGGATGAAAAAAATCCTGTTAAAATCAGTCAAAAAACAACTCCAGTGCAGCTGACCTTCAAATTTCAAAAACAGGGCCCAGCATCTGCTTTGAATATATTTTCTGGTCTGCAGTGAACTCTGGAGAAGTAAGAAGTCACTCAAGGCTCAAGTCTAAATGAAGTCTCCAAAGTCAAAGGAGTCTGAACTCAATAGGAATACAGTTTAACAGCATCTCATGAATCAAGCGAGAGCTGAATCCAAAAGAAAATACATTTGATACGAGTCAAAAGCTTCAGAAAGTACCATTTACCTTGTACTTTCCAGATTTTAATGATTCTTGGTAAGATTTCAAACACATCTGTTACAAAATACTCACATTTCTATGTGTAATACTGGAAACAGTACAGAAGATTGTCAGGTCTTTAAAACTAGTAAAAGACAGTCTGTTTCTTTCATAAACCAAATAAATATCTGATTAATGTATTCCTAAGATTTCTCAATCTTTTTAGCTGCTCTGCATTCCCTTTTAAAATAAGTTTATGGTTTTTAAACCAAATATTTCAGGTTTAAAGTGACTACCACAGCTGAACCTGTTAGTCAAATGCTGCGCAGCACTGACATCTAGTGGGTCTACATTGCCTGTTTTACATTTGAAAGAACAAAAGATCCTTTGTGTCCTTATTTGTATTTTTTGATGGTGATTAAAAAGGAAACAAAAACAGTTTTACTATGCTGAGTCTATAAAAAATTTCACAGTTGTATTGAACAAGTGTAATCTCAGTAGTCATTTCTGGATTAGGACCTGTCTTACATAAAAGTGCATACTTTGCAGGTAGTATGAGGAGAAACAGTGTTAAAAAAAAATAATCCTTCATTAATTGACATGAAGCTGAATCACTCAGAAAAGCAGGCTAAATATCCCTTAAAGAAGCTTTGTTCTGTGATCATTTCACCAGAAGTTTCAGATATTTCAGTCCTCAGTGTTTCTCTTGAACTGTTTTATTCTGTGTCAAGGCTTAAAGATCTTCTTTTATGTTTTTCATGTAGAAAGCAAACATAGCTAACAGTTGCTTTATACTGATCCTAAACCTTTCAAGTGGTGGTCAAGAAATTTTCTCTAACCAAGCAGCAGCAGCAGAAGAGATTTAGTAGCATGTTGAATCCAAAATGTGTGTAACCAGTGGTGGCAGTATAATTCTGCGTCTGTCTGAGAGGCATTTGATATTAAATGTGTAATTTTTGCCCTTTGTGTGTTTACTCCTCTGTCTTAGTTTTTTCCTTTTTGTTTCCTGGTTTATTTTGTAGTTCTTGGTCCTTATGTCTGGTTTAGTTTTACTTCCTGCTCTTGTGTTGTTCCCTCCACTTTGTTAAGCTTTTTTTTATTTTTATTTTTATTTTTTTTTATCTGTGAATTATATTCACACCTGAGTTTGAATGTCCTGTGTGTATTCAATTTGACTGTTTATACTTTTCTTTGTTGGTTCATGTCATCCATCTCATACTCCCAAAAGTTGTTTTTATGTTTTTCAAGATCTTCTGCTTTTTATTTATTTATTAGTTCAGTTAGTTAGTTAGTAATCTGTAATTCTTTCTTGTTTTCTTTCTCTCCAGTCATGACAAACAGATGTAGTGTAGGACGGTCTTCATTAACAGAAATTTCACTTTCTGCATTGTGTGTGGCTAACAGCTGATTTCTTCACCCTGACTTTATCTAATGCTTTTTCCTCTAAGAACTGGTGGGAGCCAATGCAAAGAAACTAAGAAACTGCAAGAACTTCCACCATAGTGCTAGACAGCAACCTTTTAGCTTCCTGTCCCTCCTCTAATATCCCCTACACCCATCATCTCCCATCCAGGAGAGGGACAAACTCTGTGAGGGATATTTGTGAATAACAGATTTGAAATCTTCAGCTACAGGCTGAGGTATTAAATCTGTCTCAGGTTAAAGTATTTTCACAAAGAGGGCATGTTTGTGTGTTTAGCCATTGAGGAGTGTTGAACACAAACTACCAGCAGATGGAGGCATAACTCAGAGGGTCATCTTGATGGACAGCACTCCTACTCACTCAACTATCTCTTTAATTTCGTCCTATAAACAAAGCAGTTTTGAGCATATTCAATTCAGTTTAAAACTATAAGTACATTGACATTCTTTTGAAAATGGTTAAAAACAAATGAGATATGAAGGTGTTACAGGCAAACAGATGAAGAGGAAAAGTTGTGGTGGCTCATGCTGATATTTGACCCTGCGGTCATTAGAAAGTGACTTACTGATACTATATATACACACGTTATTTTATTCAGACATTATGCACTGCATTATTGCCTCTTCTCATTTATCTCTCAGCTATTTCCCCCTCTATCTGCAGCTCGTGTGTATTGATCTATATCTCTGGGGTATCATGTTGTAGCAGCATACTTTGACTGTCACATGACTCGTGTAGAATGTATCGCTTTAAAGGGCTATCTCCAAAAGAAGACAAACAAATATTTTCTCTGTTTTTTTTATGATTGACCTGTTAATTTTTTGGATCATCTGTTCAGAAAACCTATAAAATAAAACAAAAACTTAAATGTTTCTCTACAGATCGACAGTTACTGAGTGATTCTTCTGCTTGTAAGATTGATTTTTTCACGCCTCCAGTCTTAAATTTCAGAGTAGTGCAGGTTATTAGTCTCCTGCTAAAAAAGCTTTCCTGCTCTGCGGGCAAATTTCTTTCCAGGGCAATTTTTATTGTCGGAGTAAGTGAAAACACCATTCATCTGGTTTGTGTCACGACTGGAGCAACTATTTCATGCGTCATTCTTTCATCTACAGCTCAAGCCCATGATGCACCTCCGCCCAGTTCACTGCAGCTGTGATGGAAGCCAGGCTGGAGTCTACGGAGAGGAGAAACAGGTCACTGCGTTACTGTTGAGATACATGACGCCCCTAATTATCCAAGCAATCCAGTGTAGACAGCTTTAAAGATTTAATATCAATATCTATTTTCATCTGACCACAGATAAGACAGCACCTCATATACTCAGACATATCTGCCTACACACGTCCATAAATCTCAAAACTGCATCATGATTTGGGCCTACATCATCACTCACCCTCCCTCCCTCCTCCCCTCCACCGGCGCTCTTGTCCTCCCCTCGCTTGCTCCAGAGCCAGATGGATTACCTCATCAATCAAAGTTCCCAGAATCACATCCTGTGCGTGTGTGTCCCACCAATGCAGAGGCTCCATTCAGAAAGGAAAACATAAACAGATATACTCACTGCGGCCATTTTGAAACACAGAGAAAGTTATTTTCGGGAGGACTCCATCATTTCTCGCCCATTATCTGTTCAAAATACAACAGGAGATCTGCTGGTGGTGCCCTCTTCAGTGTCTGAGGAGATGGTGTTATTTTCAAGTATGCTGGGGGGACTTCAAGGGTTTGACACATCACTGATGTAAGGTTGATGTGAAGAAAACACTTGAACAAACTTCCTCTTTGAAGGAAAAGCTATAAAGGGGAGTCAATTTCTTTGATGCATGATATTTTTACTGTGCTATTTTTAACACAAGAGATAAAAATAAAATATATTAGCATTCTATATCAATTACACCAATGGATGGGTTATCACTAAACAAATTTTTGCAGTTTTAATCTTTTTCAAAGTTGATTGTTTACTCGGCTCTGAGGACTACATATGTGAAATGCTGATCAAGGCACAGATTACTGTGGTGACACTGTGTCTTCAAAGAGAGCTTTTTTTTGGTTTGTTGTGCTTTACTTCTGTCTGTTGTTCTATACTTTATAGTGTTTCTTTTGCAACAACCCTAGGATTAAGAACAGTCCCTGTGGTTAGTACAAACAATGATCCTATGCTTAAAAAAATGACGAAAAACAAAAGTATACGCAACGTAAATATAAGAAAAAAGAAATTAAGTACAGTGGTTTAATTGATGCTTTACAACAATAAGTGTTGAATACAAAATTTGTAGGTGTGTTTTCTAATCTCAAGACACTTAAAAAACATAGAAAACATTGCAACAATACAATAATAAAAATAATACTTGAGGTACCATAGAGAACCAGAGCCTGATAAAGCCTGTAACAGTTGTTTATTAACTATGTTTTTATCATCACAAATGTAAAAAGTAACAAATTGGTCCTTGCTTGATTTTTTTTTTTTTTTTTAACAGTGAAAGACTGGAGAAGTAAAAAATGAAGGTATCTCAGATCAAAGATCTTGTCCCCTCCCTCTTTCTAACAGAGACACAACTTTACAATGATGCACAGTCTGTAGTTTTTTTCTCCTCCAAAGGAACAATTATGGAGCAGGCAATGCTGATAACACCTAAGGAATTCAAGGCATGCACAAACAGCCCTTCCCCCATCAGAATCCCCCACCTCCACCCCCACCACCACCTTCCTACACCCCTGCCCTCACCCCCCCTCCCTCCTTCTCTCTTTTCCTCCCTCTTGCTCTAACACCAGGCTGTCTGTGTTTCTGCCTCTACACTCAAATCTGTTGCTAGGATTACTTCCAGCTGTGATGTGGAATAATTAGGCAGCTCCAGAAATTCTTGAAACTAATTTGACAAAAGAAAAGAAACAGTACCTAAAATTAGAGTGAAAAATGGAGTGTTGTGTTGTGTCGCAGAGTCAAAATATTGTTAGAGACTTTATTTTGCTTTCTTTTATCTTTAATGACAGTAACAAATTTAATAACCACGTTTTTTGTGTGCGAAAACTCACTAGTTTGTAAAAATACATCTTTTCCCTCTGTTATGTGATGTGTAGTGTTTGTGTAGCTTCATCAAAAACAAACTTGGACAAGCAAACTTTGAATTTCCCACACCTGATTTTGGTTTCTGCCACTCTGTAAGTAAGCCGTAACATTTGAAACGCTGTACTGTCAAAGCCCCAATTCTCATTCAAAAGTGCTGAAACTTTAAAAATTAAAGTAAAGGTTTGTTGAAAAATACTCCCAGGCTTTTATCTTTCTGTGCACTGGTTGACAACTTTTTATGCATGATATGAGCTCATGATTGTTGTTCCCAACAACAACAAGAAGACGACATTATAATGAATACAGTATATAAAGGGGTAGTGCGTAGATTAGCTAGCTCAGCTCTAATTGAAACGATGTATCAAACATCTTCAATTACCAGGCTTTTCTTTTTTTCACTTACTTATTTACTTACTTACATACTATACTTTACTGACTGAATAAATAAAAAATGAATAAATAAATAGATAAATAAGACATTTTATTTCAAGTAATGCTGTACACGAACCTTGGTTGATGCATGAAATAAAACAGTGTGTCACTAAATGTTCATCTTTAACAACTGCAATTCCAAAAAGTTGAGGAAGCTGTGTTAAATATGGCTTAAATCAGGTTTTGATAGTTTGCACATAATCTCAGCCATTTATTCTCATTAAAGTAATGCATAAAGCCAGCTTGGACTCAGACAACAATTTACTGTAAAAGTTGAGCAATGCTAGAAAAAAGAAAACCTCACCTCAGGGAACATTTCTTTTTAATCAGAGTAGTTTGTAGAGGGTTAGCAAATGACTGGGTATCAATGTGCAACAATCTCAGAATAGTGTCTCCCTTCCTCAAATTGCAAATAATTTGGGGATTTCAACAACTACAGTACATAAAAGATTCATCAAAAAAAATCAGAGAACTTGGGAACATCTCTGAACACACTGGGAAGAGACAGAAAAAAATGCTGTTTTCTAATGACCATTAAGCCCTCAAGCAGCGCTGCCTTATAACAGAGATGACTCTGTGGTAGAAATCACTACATGGGCTGAAATCACTTTCAACAACGATTGTCTATGTCACAGTTTGTTGAAGCATCCACAAATACACTTAAGTGGGAAATGATCATTGGGCTAGATATAAGCACACAGTTACACTGCAAAAACCTTTAATCTCATCAAGTGTTTTTGTCTTTTTTAAGTAAAAATTGTCTTATTATACTCGATATGAGCCACTTTCAACTTATCAATCCAGAAAAATGTCTTAATTCAAGTTATCATAGTACAAAAATGAGGTTTGAATCGCTTGTAACCAGTAAAAAAATCTGCCAATGGAACAAGAAAAAATTGCTTGAAAATTTCCTTGAGACTAGAACAATGTCTTGATACAAGTAACTTTTCTCTTGTTCTATTGGCAGATTTTATTACTGGTTACGAGCAATTCAGACCTCATTTTTGTCCTTAAATAACTTTAAACAAGACATTTTTCTGGATTGGTCATGTGAATTTGGCTCATATTGAGTCTAAAAAGGAATTTTC